>NW_028142979.1:0-744209 GCF_977018435.1 Lepisma saccharinum
TTTTGGAAGCTAGCTGAACTTTAGCGTTTCGAATTACATATAGTGAAGGCCTCTATAGTGGAAAAATACACCCAGTCTGTAAAAATTTGGAAATGTTGTCTCCTTCTCTGTCGAACCAGACCAAGAGTGTTCTCAAGTGTTTCAATATATTTCTTAACATAACTAACTTTTCAAGAAAAGAATACCTTGTGACCAGATAGCTTAGTTGGTATAGCGTTAGGCTTTTAACCTATCTGTCCAGGGTTCGAGTCTCTGTCTGGGCGATAACAATTTTTAAATTTTGTCATCGGATCTTTTGCAGAATGGATATAAAATATGTTTACAGTCTAACAGATTATTATTTATCTAAAATTTTGCAAATAAGCTTTTAAGTTTCTCAAATATCAGCATCTTTAGCTAACAGTACAGCATAACCAGTATTATTATGATAGAAATGTTCTGGTGGTAGAACCTACACCTACTGTAATATCTCTGTGGTATTAACTTACATGCAGCCCATAACTTTTGGGACTGTTTCTCCTCCGTTACATTTCCTCGCCATTTACCCTTAGCGTCGCGATTAGCCTCAGAAGCAAAAAAAGCGAAATCTTATATTTGTTCTTTTCATATCTCTGAAACCACCTATACTATAGAACTACATTTAATGAATTTTGCAGTCTTCCTGTTTGATCTGTTAAATAATCCAGTCAATAAAAATATACTTACATAGAAAAATCTGTTTTTCAGATACTTTAATCGGGTAATCTACTTTGCGTATTTCCTCAGAAATATACACAATCATAGTTCTTTATAAATTTAGCACCTGATATAGAATAAGTCGAAGTCTAGTTAGAGTTGGCCTGTAAGTGCTTCTGGTACAAGTAGTTACTTGAAAAAGCAAATATTGGGTGTATAAAAGATAGCATTCTCGTGAAACAGTAAAAATCAAGCTCATTTCCTCGTAATATTAGCTGTAAGTGCTTCTTGCAGATTAACAAAGCTCTGGCGTATGGTTCTACGTCACCTATAATCCTTTGTAAGGTTCATGTTGTCCTATAAATTGTCGCTATACATACTAAGTCCCTAGTTACAGCCTAAGCTTTTAGTTTCAATCAGAGGATTTCAGTGTTCAGATAGTGATTGTAGCCTCGTATAATAAACCAAATGGAAATAACCCAAGTGTTGATGCACCCAAAAAACCAGAAATACTTCAAAAATACTTTGAAAAAGGCTATAAGGCTAAGTTATTCTTCTAGCATAGAAAAAAGTTTAGCAAGTCGACCTATGGTTCATATAGTCAGTCGTCTGTGAACTTCGTCTTGTCCTGTGAATTGTCAATATATTGATAAATGGTTATATTTAAAAAAAAGAAACAATGTTGGTAAGCGTCCAGTTGTGGACCCTTCGGTAAAGGCATTTCACTCTTTATAGACACACAATAATTTTCGTTACACTAAAAATTTGGCCTCGTATAAAGGTAAATAGTCGAAATGATAAACATTTCGTGTACTTTATCCAGTAAGCCTTAGCTATAAAGACAATAACAGCGTTACAGACATAAAAATTAAGCAAGCTTTGATATTCTAGTGGCACATAATAAATATAAAATATCCTTTAAAATACTCTGACAAATAGTTGTGGGTTATCTGAGATCAAAAATTTCAAGCCCTCTCTCCTGCATAAATAGGCTCTAGAATTCACTAAGCCTCAAAATAATATTGGGTACATAAAATAAAAAGCAGATGGAGAGTGATGCTGATCGCATCATCTCCAAACAGCAAAAACAAAAGTATATGGATGGAGCCCTACCTGATTGATATATTTAGAAAACTTTACCTAGTATAAAAGTAACAAAATACTCAGCAAACTCTAAAATAAACAAACTTTCGTTGTTATTTGAGTAATAATAAGCCTAAACTTGTAAAATAAAAGGGTAGAACTTGCCAAAACATACTTTTGCATCCAAAATATAATTGAAAACTCTTTCTTGAATAGACTAAGAGGTCTTACTTTGGTAAAATAAGCCTAAACTTGTAAAATAAAAGGGTAAAACTTGACAAAACACACTTCATGTGTACAAAATTTAATTCAAACCACATCTAAATTGTGTTATTTGAGTAAACTAGAGAATAATCCTGTAAAGTTGGAAAAAATCTCTCTCTCTCTCTCTCTCTCTCTCTCTCTTTCTGTGTGTGTGTGTGGATGTGTGTGTGTGTGTGTGTGTGTGGATGTGTCCAAAATGTAATAAAAAAAACACGTTCAAATCGTGTTATTTGAGTAAATATTAGGCTAAACTTGTGAAATAAACAGATAGAAATTGAGATCACACACTTTGTGTGTCGAAAATGTAACTAAAAATCTTTCCTGAACAGATAGAATTGTGTTATTTGAGTAAAAAAATAGGCATAAACTTGTAAATAATAAATTAAAAGTTGAAAAATCTCTTTGTAAATACAAAATTTAATAAAAAATGTTGCCTGAATAGTACAAATAGTGTTATTTTGGTAAAAATTAACATAAAGTTGTAAAATAATAAGTTAAAAGTTGAAAAAATGTCTTTGTGAGTCCAAAATTTAATAAAAAATGTTGCTTGAATAGTACAAATAGTGTTATTTTGGTAAAAATTAACTTAAAGTTGTAAAATAAACAAATAAAAGTTGAAAAAATGTCTTTGAGTCCAAAATTTAATAAAAGTGTTGCCTGAATAGTACAAATAGTGTTATTTTGGTAAACAATTAACATAAAATTGTAAAATAATAAGTTAAAAAGTTGTAAAAATATCTTTGCGAGTCCAAAATTTAATAAAAAATGTTGCCTGAATAGTACAAATAGTGTTATTTTTGTAAAAATAAGGATAAGCTGTGAAAATGTTTGACATAAAGTCAAAGTTTGGTAAAAAATAAACTCAAAATTAAATTAAATAGCACACAGTAACATACATTTACTACCTAAATCAATAATCAAAGGGTCCTAGGTTCGTTACCCCGTGATAAAAGCAAATGATGAAAACTGTAGGCCCCGTCCCTAATAGCTCTCCCTTCTTCATAGTACAGATAAAAAAAACCTGCGCTAAAGCGTCCTGTGCCTTGAAGGCAAACCTGAGCGGAATATTAATTGGCGGCGGAAACCGGTTCTACAAGCGACGCATAGCTTCAGAGATTTGACCCTTGCTGCGCATTCTCAGACATTCTTTGTTGTCTGGTTGAATCCCTCCCCTGCCCTACAGTATTGCATAGCTTTCCCCTGTTATTGCGTACTGGTTAACCTTGGAAAAACCGGTTCTGAAAATCTACCGACGCGTTCTCTGATTGGTGAATCAGGTTCTTCCTTTGTCCTGACGTTGTGACGTCATTTGACCTTGAACGCACTTCCCCCCAAATTCCTTTCTCCTCTACCTGCGCGGAGTTCAGATTCTGAGACAGTATTCTGTCTAGCGTGTGAGACCATCGTGTTTCATAACATGATGAAATTATTACATAGTACTAATTAATAATATTACATATCGCGGGTTCGAGTACCGGGACCGTCCCCAATCGTACCATTACCACCGTTCATAGCGGTTCATAAACCATAAAAACTTATTTTCAATATTATAAACATTAATTATTATCGATTTATACATTACATACTTTGCAGTAATGAATATAAAACCATATGCATAGCGTTTAGTACCTCTAATTACCTTTTATATACATATTTTTCATAAAATAAATAAATATATATTCATAAAAAGTTATAAACATGCAAATACATAAATGTAAAGTATTCTAAGTACATGCAAATGAATTCTAAGTACGTGCGAATTAGTTCTAAGTACGTGCAAATTAGTTATAAGTACGTGCAAATGAATTGCGAATATTAAACGCCCGAGGGCACAAACAGCCACTGGCGCAGATCGATACTACTCCTTCATATTATTCAAGAAGTCAAAAACCTAATTTGATCTAACGTAATCTGAATTTTTTTCTGTGGAGAGGGTCGAGCCCCATCTTGGATACATACTATTATCAATAACAGGGTTACGGAACATTCTCCGTCTTGCCTCAATAATTATTTATCTCCTTAAATTATTGTCACATTATTTTATTTCACATCACAAGAAACCAAAAACCTCATTTTATCTAGTGTAAACCTAAAACTTTCGGCCTAAGCCCCCCCTCTGGATACGTGCCTGCATGGGACTATGAATAAATTTAAATTATATGCTACTTCCTCCCTATTTACAAAGCAGTTTGAAGTTAAAACAGTGTTTTTTTTGTTGTTTTTGTACCATACTAGAGGGACAAGTATTACATGCTAATCAATTTATGCTAATAAGTTCTAAAAGATACAGAGTTCCTCTGCCGGGTCTCGGTCCACGTTGTCTTCATTTTGCTTTACTGTTTCCAGCCTATCTCTCTTTTCACTTGCTGCAATAATGGGAGAATAAATAATCACACTTGTCACGAATAATAGCCAGGCAGCTAAAATCCAGTCCCTCATATTGACTGCTGCAAGAGATAAACTTTCGATTTGTACTTTTTAATACTGAAATGTCATGAAATTATAACAGAGAGCAAAAGCGAAAGTATTTTATGCTAAAAACGGCAATACAAATGCTTACTAAGCTAAGCGTCAGGTCAACCTTGCAGCAGGTTTTAGCATATGTAGATCCAAACGTGCGCGCAAGAATATAGTTCCACTGAGACGGGTTCTATTCCGACACAACTGCATACTTGCAAGAAAACAGTTATTTAATTTGTAATATACAGACAAAATAATACATTGATTAGCAGGTATGGACTTAATTGGTTGCAATCACTGTGCAGACGAACTTAGAACCGCAGATTCGCCAACTCGAATCTGTATTGCGTTGAAGAGACATTGAAACTTTAGAGCGAGTCGAGCGAGACTGAATGCGTTGCAGAGCGCGTGAAATCGCTGATACCAGTGTTGCACATCCCACTATTTTAACCCTATGTTTATTGTAGAGCGGCGAGAATGGCTGAATCTCCTGTTCAGCGCGCGGTTTTACCCGAATGTTATTTTGGGCTTCATCCGAAAGGAAATGTTCTTCAAAGTCAAGCAAGTTGTTTTAAATGCATAATCCTCCTTGCGGCAACAAGATCAAAGTAAAACAGGGCGTGAGGTGATTTGCCGTCAATGTGCACACGAATTGTATCACGGGTGTTGAATGATTTGCGGTTTGAGTTTAGCAAGAGGAAACGATTGTTTGTTGTTTGACGACAAAAGAATCTCCGCGGTATTAAAATATATCGCAGTGAGAAGAAACATGTTTATTATTTGGACGAGACGTCCTTCAACTCGGTGAGTGGGGGAAGGGGGAATAAACCATGGAAGGATACCACCATGCAAAACCACCGCCAGGGCTGAAGAAACCGACGATGAGGGGAAGGGGGAGGCTTATTGTTTCACCCACTGGCGGCAATGAAAGCTTTGTTGAAGGCGCATATTTACTTTTCAGCGCAAAGAAAGGGAAGGGTGATTATCAGCAACAAATAGACAGACCAAGATTTGAATCCTGGTTTAGTGAAGTGATTCATAAATTGAAACCAGAGTAATAGCGACAGACAATGCACCTGATTGTATATATCACCAATAACAAATCATGCTTTTTTGGTGGTACAACTTGAAGTGCGTGTGTCTTACAGTAACGGATGTATTGCGAACGAAGCAACCAAGTTTTTCATAAATCTATTTCTTTCTAAACCAAAAACAATAATTTGTCATTAAATTCAAGAGGGGCCTATCGTTGTTTACTTTTATCTTTGTTTATTTTTATTTTTGCGTGCTCGAAATATACACACATGCTCTCATGTTTAGAAGTTGTTTCGCTCTTATATTAATGACACATTTATTAAATAATATATGCGCAGAAAGTACTTTTAAAATGTTATGTTTCAGGAGACAAAGAGAAGCAAAAATACAATCCACTTGACATGCATGCGGGTTTTGATGTGTTGTGCGGTTGGCAATACTGTAGATTTTCTCAGTGTCTCCGATGTAAGCAGCTCGGCGGTTGAGGAAAGACTGGCACGGAAGATTCTGAGCTCAGTTCTCGCGCGGATTGATACATAAAACCTGCTGCAAGGTTAACCTGACGCTTGGCTTAGTGATGTGTCGTTCCGGAACGAATCGTTCCAAAGGAACGAAACCAGCAAGTGAACGAATCGTTCCGATTCCGGAAGTCGGCTGGAATCGATTCCGGAGACCTACTGCGCATGCGCTATTTTCAACAACGCCCACAAACCACTTCCACTTCTCGGTTCCCCTACTTCCCGCTATCTGCCTCAACATTGAAAAGGGACTGTTTTTTTTCCACTCTTTGGAATGTTTCCTGCTAGGAACCTCGCGGCTTTACGACCCCCCCCCCCCCGGCCTCTTCCCGTTATTGAGAAACCGGTGCCCCAAGCCATGCCCAAGCTTAATTGGCCGGGTACACATTTCAAGGTCTAGGAATGGGTCCTCTGGAACGAGTATTTGGAATCGGAACGAATTCGTTCCGACCATAAGAAAAGCCTTACACAGCAAGTGAACGAATCGTTCCGATTCCAATGGATTGATTCCGATCTACTGCGCCTGCGCAATCGTAAACAGAGATGTCTATCACTTTCACAAACCCCTCTCCCGCCCTCACGTCTCTTTCCCCTCGTCCTTCCGACCTTTTTCTCAACGTCAAAATTGAATGCATCGTTCAAAGAGGCGAGATTTGGCTGCATTGTGGATTTGAATCCACAAAATGACATTGAAGTGCAGTTACCAATTTTTAATTAAAAATAACCAGTTGCAACAAAATAAAGCTGATCACACATTTGTAAACAGGCTTACAACCTGTATTCACGTAACTCATATACTATTATCAATTATATTATTTAATGACAAAAAAAGTACTAATTTTGGTCCTTTCTAATTAGGACAATCTTTCTCCTAATATTATTACTAGAATTCGGATCCCAGATATGTACACAACGAAACATAAAATGAAGATTTAATTGAAAAGGGAATAGGAATAAGTAGATGGGACAAATTACAACTGTTCGACATATATTTTCTATTAGAATGTTATTCACGGTGGGATTTTTGCCACTTTTTGCTAATCGCAACGATGAGAATGAGTGATATGGTGAAACTGATGAGGGAAAACTCGCAAAGAATGCCCATGCCCCGACCGGGATCCGAACACGGGCCCCTGGCGACGTTTGAACTATATTCTTATAAACGCCTCCTTAGATAATCATATAACATGGAGAGAGAGAGAGATTGACTATTCAAAACTACAGAATCTCAATCTCTGTAGTACAAGGAAATGTGTATGTCATAAATGTAGGAAAAATATTCAATTGTACAGTATAAACATTAGGCTACTACGTGTATCAAGAAATTCGAAGTAAAGTGCATGGGCATTTTCGTAAAAGTATCAATACACAAATATATATAGCTAAATAAGAGTAATTACTTACCCTCATCCGTTCCTAATAACAGAATGATACTGTTGGCATCAGCTTCTAAAGTATCCGATCCAGATAAATCCAAACTTTCACTTATATACATAGAGAGTGTTTACATTAATAAGGTTAAGCCTAGGGAAGGCACGCAGAATGTTAAATAGAAAATAATATGTACAAAGTAACCTAGGTGTTTATATACAACATAAAGTCAGTCGGAACAGTCTACAAATTGTAATTTAAGAACAGCACTTTTGAAACTTTGTCACTACTTAATCTGTTCCGTCTTTCGTTAAGCAGTTGGCCACCTTTTGAGAACACGCGTTCACAGGGCACTGAAGTTGCTGGAATGCATAATCTTCGTTTCACTACTTCAAAAAGCCTGGGGTACAGTGCTTGTCTTTCTTTCCACCAGAGCAGGGGGTCATCCGTTCTGTTAATTAGCCCCTCCTGTAAATATTTATCTGTTTCTACTATTCCAGCAGCAGTGGGATTTTTTGGTTGCAGCAAGTTTGTCACCTTCCTGTCAAAATCTTGCCACAACATGGACGTAACTACTGCGGGCTGAGGCAATGATGTTTCGTGGTGCACCTCTTCATCATTTCTGATTTTAATGTTCCTGGCTTTGTGCGATACCGATTGGTATGCAGCCCTGAATGCCCGTTCATCATGAAATCCCTGCCTCTTAAATCGGGGATCAAGAAGCGTTGCTTCGGCCAACAAAGGCGTATCCTCTAATTTTGAGAACCTATCTTGCAATTCCTGCATACATTTCTCGTTCATCATTTGGAGTTCAGGTGGTAAATTAGGTTCTTGGGATGCATTTGAGACATGACGAATTAAAGCCTTGCCCAATAATATTGTTTTAGTTATAGTTACGTCTTTTTCGCTGCTTATTTCTTTAGTCACCTCTTCAAAAGCTTTTAGAATGGTGCACGCTTTCTCTATTGTCGTCCATTCGGATGTTGATAGTTGCTGAAGATCAGGGTTGCATACCGCTAGAGCTGACGTAACTGGTTCTCGCAATTGCAACATTCTTTGAAACATGTAATAAGTTGAATTCCACCTTGTTGGTACATCTTGTTTCAGTTTAAGGTCGGGATATCCCATCTGCTGCTGGAGAGATTTCAATTTACTCATTGCTTTTGGGCTTCTCTTAAAAAACTCAACAATGGATTTTACTTTCGTTTGTGTGGTTTTTATTTTTTCTAGTCCCTTCTGCACAACCAAATTGATACTGTGAGCAAAACATGGGACGTGGCGCCACCCACCTATGCGCACAGCAGCAACAATATTTGCGGCATTGTCAGTGACAATTGCGGCCACTTTCTCTTCCAAACCCCACTCGCTGATTACTCTTTTCATTTCACTTGACAGGTTTTCTGCAGTATGGTTTAAACCATACTGGAAGCAGTCCAAGAGAAATGATTTCAATTGACAGTGGTCGTCGACAAAGTGTACTGTCAAAGCAATGAAACTTTCATTGT
Organism: Lepisma saccharinum; assembly: GCF_977018435.1. Classification (NCBI taxonomy): domain Eukaryota; kingdom Metazoa; phylum Arthropoda; class Insecta; order Zygentoma; family Lepismatidae; genus Lepisma; species Lepisma saccharinum. The sequence goes on from NW_028142979.1 coordinate 8,912, forward strand.
TGATTGACGTCCAACCATCTGTCGTTAGAGCAACTGCTGTGGCATTCTTGAGAACGTCTTTCACCTTTTCCACTGTTTGGTTGTATATCAATGGTATTAAACTGTTCGAAATGGTCTTTCTGGAAGGGAGACTGTAATTTGAATTTAGCATGGACACAAAATTTCTAAATTCGGCATCCTCTACCAAACTAAATGGATGATATTCTTTTACTACCATCCTGATTAACTGTTCGTCTATTTTCTTCATTGCGTTGGGTGGCAAAGGTCTTGGTAGGAACTGGGAAATTGAAGATTGAGAAAATGTAGAGGCGGGCAATTGTGATACACTGACGGGTTGAGAACAGGAGGCGGAAGCTGAAGTTCCAGGCTGTGGTACAATAGGTGTAGAAGTATTTTCTTTCACGGATGTCTTTGCTGTCCTAGGTCTTGTTACGTCCATTCCTGGATGTTTTCTAGCAGCGTGACGGGTTAAATTTGTTGTGGAACCACAATTGAACGATAGAACACACGAACAAAAACCACATTTAGCCTTATTCGGCGATATTTCTGTAAAATACTGCCAAATTACGCTGCGTTTTCTTCCTTCCTTGCTCTTCTCCATCATCCAGATATTTTCACAGCACAAATAAACACTACACAAACGAGAATTAATAAGTACACAACAATTAATAAGTATCGCCTTTTGAAATAAAATACATTAAACAAAACACACTACCCTAGGCTCAATCCTTTAGTAACAAAATTTCCACACTCCGCGAATTATTCGTCGGTCGCTCGATGTATTAATTCACGAATTATTATCGCTACGTTGCACTCACTGTTCCGCGCTCACAAACCGAAGCCAACGAAACCAGCACGACGAAAGTTTCACGTACGATTGTCCGAATGTTCAGTGTTGGACATAGGGTCTACGATTGTGGAAAAACATCTGGAGAACAGATTTTTCAGAGGTGCAGTCCTTTTGGAAATTTGAAAGCATGGTACCGTACTGCAGGCACGTAGCCAGTACGGGGATTCGGGAGGTTGAACCCCCCTCCCCCTTCGAAATCCTACGAATATCTAATTTAAAGAGTGTATAGTGGTAATTAATTATTTTATTTCCTTAACAGGATTAAACATCTTGCATAATAACTTTTAATATATTGAGAAATTAATCTTCAGGGCTTCTATCTCTACCACCTTTTTGCCTTTAGATAGCGGCTGCTGATAACGGATGAGCCACTCCGAAATAAAATTCTGTCTACGGGCCTGTGTACTGGTATTGTAAACTTTTCGTTATTGATTGATTTGCTTTATTTTACTTCGCTTTTGTACCACTCTTGTCTAATTGCGAAGATGGTGATGAATGATATATGAAATTGATGAATGGACACTCTGCACATCCATGCCCAGCCCGGGATTGGAACCCGGGGCCCTTGCCATTGTAGCACGATGTGCTTCCATTCCGCCACGGCGGCCGCCAAACTTTTCCTTACAGCTAAGCATTTTTCATTCTGAACTTCTAGATCACGAACTTGTAGTTTCTGGGTTCGAAACCAAGGTTGGGCATTCCCTTGTCGGTGTCCCGTCATCAGTTTCATCTAAGCATAAATAATCCACCAGCTTGGCGGCCAGCATTTTATGTGGACGACAGTTCAATCTCGCCACTCAATTTCGCTGGTTCGAGTCCCGGGCTGGGCATGGGTGTTCTTTCTTCACAACTAGTCATTATCCTCATTGCTGCGATAGACAAACATGATAGAAAAAAAACGTAATGTAAAGAGGGTACGAAATCATTGAAGACTGGTGGGGAGAGAGAAAAATCTTAACAAACACACAAACACACGCACGCACACACACACACACAATGTGTGTGTGTGGGTGTGTGTGTGTGTGTGTATTTTTCATACAAAAGTAAGTTTACAAGTATTCTTTGTAACGCTGGGTTCTTATATTTTACGAATATTTACGAGCAGAGCGCATAAATTAGTCAAGTTTAGATCTCGCTACCGAAATTTTTGGGTTAAATTCCCGGCCTGGGCATGGGTGTTCTTTCGTCCCTTCACCAATTTCATCATTCATTCATCCTCATCGCGATTAGCCAAACGTGGTAGAAATGCGACACCAAATAAGAAATTGATTGGATTTATTTACACCAAATAAGAAATTGATTGGATTGATTTGGTGTTTTAAGTCCACTTTATGCACAGTAACAGTGGCGTGCTCAGGATTTTGGAAAGGGAGGGGTTATGAACACTTTTATTGGTAGTCTGCCCTTATTTTGCCATCTTTTCCTACATTTGATGTTCTTTTTTAGGAATGCTGGTCCAAAGGGGGGGTTATAACCCCCACCAACCCCCCTTGGGCACGCCACTGCACAGTAAGGCCAATTGGGACTGGACCTACAGTTTAAAGTGGGATCCGAACCACTAAGTGCCTCCACCGGGATTCGAACCCGGGACCCCTTGATTACAAGGCGACGGGTAGGCCGCGACACCAAATAACAAAAATACGAAGTACAAGTGAGGATTTACGAAATATGTAAGCTATAAGAGGCTAAACAATTCAAATAAGTTCTTCGGTATGCTTATGCATTTCGACAACCTGCATGGATTACATATTATTGAAGTCGAGAAGTACAACTTGCTGATGCTCGCTGTTGAAAAGTTCCGAACTTTCTCTCCATGCCCAGACCGGGAACCTTAAAACCTCAAATAACTGTGCATGTACAAGCCGGCAGCCGACGAGAAGATCGCAGAATGAAGGGTGACGGGGCACAGAGGGAAAGGGAGGGTCAGGTTCATTTGCAGAATTTATGGGTTGGTGGGGGGTTGTCGGGGAGATGGAAGTCTTGTTTTCTTCTTGGCGGGTCATTGTCAAGCTGACGAGAAGAGTTCTGCCGAACACCCAAGTGGAAGCTGCCCTCTCCACACTTCCTTTGCAGGAAAATCTAGTCAGCTGTTAGAAAAATTCCCTTCTGGACTTTAAAATTCCCTTTTTTTTTAAAAAAAAAAAAGGAGATAAAAATAGAAACAAATGGCACTAATTGTAGAATTATCCAGCACTTTCGGTCTAGGAGGATGATAGTCCGAGTAGAATCTTAAGCGGAGAAGTGTAAAGGTAAATTTTGCACGAAATTAGGCGTTTGTAAATAAACTTTATTAGGGCGTGTCGCGAAAAATTGAATGAGCGTGTACTTAATTTATTATCTTCACATTACACATTAAATTTACAAAATTTGCTTTATCTTCAGACCTTATTACTAATTAATTAAACTTTTAACTCGATTACGATCAACCGAGTTCGAATTTAAACGAAATATGACATTTCAGGTGTTTATTCTTCACAAAAAGCTAAAGGCAGAAGAAAACGTGAGTCTGAAATAAGCAATAAAATAGTGTATTATTCATGACGTCTAAATTACTGCACAAGGGAATAGGCGAGTCAGTGAGTCTTGGAACGAGTATTTGGAATCTGAATAAATCTAAGTGGAATTCGTTCCAACAGCCTGGTTTAAAAAGCGGCTTATGGATAATGTGATTCTGCAAAATTCTGCCTAGCAGAGAAAAATTTCCCACCGGTATAACAAAAAAGCAATCCCTTTCGACCTTAAAATTTCTTGTCTTCCACAACCAAGAAATATAACAATAAAATAGAAAATAAATGGTCCCTACTTTCAGGATTTATCCAGAAGTTCTAATCTAGGAGGGTGTAAGTGATGTAGAGGCAAATTTAGCACCAAATTAGACTGATTGATTGATTTGCTTTATTTTACTTCACTTTTTGTGCCACTTTTCGCTAATTTGCGAAGATGGGGACGAGTGATGACTGATGAAATTGATGAACGGACACTCACAAATATCCGTGGATTCGAACGCAGAACCCCGGGTGTCATAGCACGATGTGCTAAACAATCCGCCACTCGGCTTCCAAATTAGATGTTTGTGAATAAATTTCAAGGGGGTCTGTTGCGAAAAAAATATATTAGTGTTATTTAGAGGTGGATATATCACTGAGTATATAGTGAATTTATTTTCTTCATATTAGACAAAATCTGCTTTATTTTAGTCGATGTTAAATAATATTTTAACTTGAATGTTGTCAATCACGATCACCTGAGTTCAAATGGCAAGAAAATACATTTCAGGTGTTACATCGTAACGTTACCAATTACGTCTAATTCCACAGTTTCTTCCACATTTTAGATGTTTCGCCCTTTTCCCTTCCTTGGCTACAAAATTTCCCGTTCCTGGAAAAGTTTCCTGCTGGGACCTCGCGGCTAAACTCCTCTCTAGTGATGGGTCGTTCGTGAACGAGTCGTTCAAAAGTAACGACTCTCTCTTGTGAGCGGTGAACGACTCGTTCACCAGAATTGAACGACACGTTCAAAGAGTCGTATGTGTGCCACGACTCCTCCGCCCGCCAAGCAACTATTATTCCATTATTCCCTCTCCTTTCCACGAATTTTGCGAGGAAGGCGCATGCGCAAGTGTATACTCGCCTGGCGGCCGGAATTTTTGAAAGAAAGCAAGTCGATTCTGCGGGCAGAAAATGGGGACTGGAGAGGAGAGGGAGGGGGTGGGTCCTCTCTGTTCCTTTTCCCTACCCCTAGTTGAGTGAAGCGGGCAGAAACGTGCCGTGTACGATGAGAGGGGAAGGAGCATGCTCGCGAGTCGACTCTTTCCTTCGTTCAAAGAGTCGTGGCACACTTTAGCGACTCTTTGAACGTGTCGTTCAATTCTGGTGAACGAGTCGTTCACCGCTCACAAGAGAGAGTCGTTACTTTTGATACTTATCAAATAAACAAATAAAGATCTAAGAAAAAAAAGCAAACAACCTAAGTCAAATTCAAGCAGCAAGAGGAATACACAGAAACCAACATGGCATCCAGAAAGAAAAATCAGTAGTCACACCCATAGCACAGTTTAAAAAACTACATAGCTGAAACCTTAGAGAAACATAAAACTGCAAACACAATATATATCTAGATTCTTCCAAGGCATAGGATAGAATAAAAACATGGCTTGCTTATGGACAAACTCAACAACATAGGAATAAAATAGACAAGCAATCATTTTTTCAGTAGAAAATTCCAATTACTCAAGTAAGCTACATCATACGTAGTACATAAGAAGAGCAAATTAACATCATCAGCAGTAAACCATCATGCAACTTCTACCTGCTGAAACAACTAAGTGAGTATAATTTATCAGAAAAATGCCTACATTTCAGCCTAATTTACCTCTACATTAATAATACTACCAGGATACTAAGGCTTCAAAAGTGAACACTAAAAATAATGTTCAGACTAAAGTATAGGGCATCTTGCAAAGGATTATTACTCCCTACATCTACAAGTTAACAACAATTATTCTAAATACTACGAACTTGGACAAAATATAGTCAAATACACAACACAAGAAGGAAAATAATTACAAGTAAAACAGCAGACACTCAATATCTAAAAACAATCATGTAAAAATATTCTACAACAAACTGCCTCATAACATAAAACTGCTAAGTCCCCAAAACATATACAAATACAATCAATAAAAACTACTTGAAAAGGGAAAACTGACTACAGTCTCACAGAGTTGATGTAAAATAACAGCAAAACCTAGAAGCATGCACAGTCAATAGTGCCCATTTTGGATACAGTTCACATGCAAACTATCATGAAAAGGTTCAAAACAGTCTCCCAGCTCAGTTCTCATCTATACTTGGACAACAAAATCCTACAACAAATTCTCAGAAATCCTACCTTTCCTACCCTTGCTTAAATAGCTAAAGTGCAATCTTCATACTAAAACATTGAAAAAAGGTATATCTATTTACAGAAAAGTGTGTACACATGTGTTTGTCTGCGTGTACTCTTAGATAAATTGATAAAAAAGCAATATAGTTATAAATCAAAGACTATACCTAATAATATTAATTTCAAAATAAGGTGATAGAAAAAAGATCTAATAACTACAGTATAAGCTTTTAATTTTTGTTAATTACAAAAAAATAAAAGTTAAATACAGTAAATAAACTTGATCCCTTACATTGAAAAAGAAACATAAATTGAGAGTATTTGAAAATAAAATCCTTAGGAAAATATTTGGGCCTAAAACAGATGAGGATACAGATGAGTGGAGAAGGTTGCGTAATTTAGAAGTACATAATTTGTATTCATGTCCAGATATTATTAGAATGATTAAATCAAGAAGACTTAGGTGTGTAGATCATATGGTACGAATGGGAGAGGAAAGAAGAGTATACAGGATTCTTGTTGGGAAACCTGATGGTAAAAAATCAATAGGAAGACCAAAACAAAGATGGAGGGATAATGTAGAGATGTACCAAAAGGAAATTGGTAGGGAAGGAAAGGAGTATATAGATGTTGCTCAGGACAGGGACAGATGAAAGGCATGTGTTGCTGCAGGCATGAACATTCGGGTTTAAGAAGGCTAGAGAGTTAGTTAGTTATACATTAAATAAGCATAATATTTGGATTGTAAGTAGAGAATATAACAAATGTACAATGCATTGTGCGAAAACTGTCAACTTTGCATTATAAGCAGAAAATTAAACCAGTTTGCCCTAGAAATACATTTTAAGAATAGCCCAATATAGCATGCGTAATAGAAAATTAAGAAAACTTTCTGATGCATAAAAGTACTGACTAGTGCTGAATGACTCAATTACTGTAAAATATTATTCTCTGATTCAAGTAATTTAACTGTAAACATTATCTTTTGTGTGTAAAATATAATTGTTAGTTGAACTGATAAGTACAAATATTAACTTTATACGCCTTCATACACTCTAAATAACATAACTTTGATACATAAATTAGTAACAATTTGTTAAAAATTAAGTTAAACTGTAGAATTGTTTTCTTAAATAAATATAAAGTAGTAAAAATACTAAACAAATAATTCCTTCTTTTCCTATTTAAAGGATGCCAAACAGTGTAAACCAGTTGTTAGTGGCTAAATAACATAAAATTTGAAGGCAGTAACAATATTTTTTAAAAAATACTGTTTTTACCCAACTTTGTGAATTAAATACTAGTACATTTTGTCAAATTATAAATAAAATATACCTATTTCTTTGGTATTTGTACTAAAGTGAAGAAAATGTTACTAAAACTTGGCTAGTACAGTAAATCTGAGAGTTTTAGCTTTATTTGTCCGTAACTGGATATAATTGTAACTTGTTAATCTCGCCAAACACAATATTTACCTCAATTTTGGAAGCTAGCTGAACTTTAGCGTTTCGAATTACATATAGTGAAGGCCTCTATAGTGGAAAAATACACCCAGTCTGTAAAAATTTGGAAATGTTGTCTCCTTCTCTGTCGAACCAGACCAAGAGTGTTCTCAAGTGTTTCAATATATTTCTTAACATAACTAACTTTTCAAGAAAAGAATACCTTGTGACCAGATAGCTTAGTTGGTATAGCGTTAGGCTTTTAACCTATCTGTCCAGGGTTCGAGTCTCTGTCTGGGCGATAACAATTTTTAAATTTTGTCATCGGATCTTTTGCAGAATGGATATAAAATATGTTTACAGTCTAACAGATTATTATTTATCTAAAATTTTGCAAATAAGCTTTTAAGTTTCTCAAATATCAGCATCTTTAGCTAACAGTACAGCATAACCAGTATTATTATGATAGAAATGTTCTGGTGGTAGAACCTACACCTACTGTAATATCTCTGTGGTATTAACTTACATGCAGCCCATAACTTTTGGGACTGTTTCTCCTCCGTTACATTTCCTCGCCATTTACCCTTAGCGTCGCGATTAGCCTCAGAAGCAAAAAAAGCGAAATCTTATATTTGTTCTTTTCATATCTCTGAAACCACCTATACTATAGAACTACATTTAATGAATTTTGCAGTCTTCCTGTTTGATCTGTTAAATAATCCAGTCAATAAAAATATACTTACATAGAAAAATCTGTTTTTCAGATACTTTAATCGGGTAATCTACTTTGCGTATTTCCTCAGAAATATACACAATCATAGTTCTTTATAAATTTAGCACCTGATATAGAATAAGTCGAAGTCTAGTTAGAGTTGGCCTGTAAGTGCTTCTGGTACAAGTAGTTACTTGAAAAAGCAAATATTGGGTGTATAAAAGATAGCATTCTCGTGAAACAGTAAAAATCAAGCTCATTTCCTCGTAATATTAGCTGTAAGTGCTTCTTGCAGATTAACAAAGCTCTGGCGTATGGTTCTACGTCACCTATAATCCTTTGTAAGGTTCATGTTGTCCTATAAATTGTCGCTATACATACTAAGTCCCTAGTTACAGCCTAAGCTTTTAGTTTCAATCAGAGGATTTCAGTGTTCAGATAGTGATTGTAGCCTCGTATAATAAACCAAATGGAAATAACCCAAGTGTTGATGCACCCAAAAAACCAGAAATACTTCAAAAATACTTTGAAAAAGGCTATAAGGCTAAGTTATTCTTCTAGCATAGAAAAAAGTTTAGCAAGTCGACCTATGGTTCATATAGTCAGTCGTCTGTGAACTTCGTCTTGTCCTGTGAATTGTCAATATATTGATAAATGGTTATATTTAAAAAAAAGAAACAATGTTGGTAAGCGTCCAGTTGTGGACCCTTCGGTAAAGGCATTTCACTCTTTATAGACACACAATAATTTTCGTTACACTAAAAATTTGGCCTCGTATAAAGGTAAATAGTCGAAATGATAAACATTTCGTGTACTTTATCCAGTAAGCCTTAGCTATAAAGACAATAACAGCGTTACAGACATAAAAATTAAGCAAGCTTTGATATTCTAGTGGCACATAATAAATATAAAATATCCTTTAAAATACTCTGACAAATAGTTGTGGGTTATCTGAGATCAAAAATTTCAAGCCCTCTCTCCTGCATAAATAGGCTCTAGAATTCACTAAGCCTCAAAATAATATTGGGTACATAAAATAAAAAGCAGATGGAGAGTGATGCTGATCGCATCATCTCCAAACAGCAAAAACAAAAGTATATGGATGGAGCCCTACCTGATTGATATATTTAGAAAACTTTACCTAGTATAAAAGTAACAAAATACTCAGCAAACTCTAAAATAAACAAACTTTCGTTGTTATTTGAGTAATAATAAGCCTAAACTTGTAAAATAAAAGGGTAGAACTTGCCAAAACATACTTTTGCATCCAAAATATAATTGAAAACTCTTTCTTGAATAGACTAAGAGGTCTTACTTTGGTAAAATAAGCCTAAACTTGTAAAATAAAAGGGTAAAACTTGACAAAACACACTTCATGTGTACAAAATTTAATTCAAACCACATCTAAATTGTGTTATTTGAGTAAACTAGAGAATAATCCTGTAAAGTTGGAAAAAATCTCTCTCTCTCTCTCTCTCTCTCTCTCTCTTTCTGTGTGTGTGTGTGGATGTGTGTGTGTGTGTGTGTGTGTGGATGTGTCCAAAATGTAATAAAAAAAACACGTTCAAATCGTGTTATTTGAGTAAATATTAGGCTAAACTTGTGAAATAAACAGATAGAAATTGAGATCACACACTTTGTGTGTCGAAAATGTAACTAAAAATCTTTCCTGAACAGATAGAATTGTGTTATTTGAGTAAAAAAATAGGCATAAACTTGTAAATAATAAATTAAAAGTTGAAAAATCTCTTTGTAAATACAAAATTTAATAAAAAATGTTGCCTGAATAGTACAAATAGTGTTATTTTGGTAAAAATTAACATAAAGTTGTAAAATAATAAGTTAAAAGTTGAAAAAATGTCTTTGTGAGTCCAAAATTTAATAAAAAATGTTGCTTGAATAGTACAAATAGTGTTATTTTGGTAAAAATTAACTTAAAGTTGTAAAATAAACAAATAAAAGTTGAAAAAATGTCTTTGAGTCCAAAATTTAATAAAAGTGTTGCCTGAATAGTACAAATAGTGTTATTTTGGTAAACAATTAACATAAAATTGTAAAATAATAAGTTAAAAAGTTGTAAAAATATCTTTGCGAGTCCAAAATTTAATAAAAAATGTTGCCTGAATAGTACAAATAGTGTTATTTTTGTAAAAATAAGGATAAGCTGTGAAAATGTTTGACATAAAGTCAAAGTTTGGTAAAAAATAAACTCAAAATTAAATTAAATAGCACACAGTAACATACATTTACTACCTAAATCAATAATCAAAGGGTCCTAGGTTCGTTACCCCGTGATAAAAGCAAATGATGAAAACTGTAGGCCCCGTCCCTAATAGCTCTCCCTTCTTCATAGTACAGATAAAAAAAACCTGCGCTAAAGCGTCCTGTGCCTTGAAGGCAAACCTGAGCGGAATATTAATTGGCGGCGGAAACCGGTTCTACAAGCGACGCATAGCTTCAGAGATTTGACCCTTGCTGCGCATTCTCAGACATTCTTTGTTGTCTGGTTGAATCCCTCCCCTGCCCTACAGTATTGCATAGCTTTCCCCTGTTATTGCGTACTGGTTAACCTTGGAAAAACCGGTTCTGAAAATCTACCGACGCGTTCTCTGATTGGTGAATCAGGTTCTTCCTTTGTCCTGACGTTGTGACGTCATTTGACCTTGAACGCACTTCCCCCCAAATTCCTTTCTCCTCTACCTGCGCGGAGTTCAGATTCTGAGACAGTATTCTGTCTAGCGTGTGAGACCATCGTGTTTCATAACATGATGAAATTATTACATAGTACTAATTAATAATATTACATATCGCGGGTTCGAGTACCGGGACCGTCCCCAATCGTACCATTACCACCGTTCATAGCGGTTCATAAACCATAAAAACTTATTTTCAATATTATAAACATTAATTATTATCGATTTATACATTACATACTTTGCAGTAATGAATATAAAACCATATGCATAGCGTTTAGTACCTCTAATTACCTTTTATATACATATTTTTCATAAAATAAATAAATATATATTCATAAAAAGTTATAAACATGCAAATACATAAATGTAAAGTATTCTAAGTACATGCAAATGAATTCTAAGTACGTGCGAATTAGTTCTAAGTACGTGCAAATTAGTTATAAGTACGTGCAAATGAATTGCGAATATTAAACGCCCGAGGGCACAAACAGCCACTGGCGCAGATCGATACTACTCCTTCATATTATTCAAGAAGTCAAAAACCTAATTTGATCTAACGTAATCTGAATTTTTTTCTGTGGAGAGGGTCGAGCCCCATCTTGGATACATACTATTATCAATAACAGGGTTACGGAACATTCTCCGTCTTGCCTCAATAATTATTTATCTCCTTAAATTATTGTCACATTATTTTATTTCACATCACAAGAAACCAAAAACCTCATTTTATCTAGTGTAAACCTAAAACTTTCGGCCTAAGCCCCCCCTCTGGATACGTGCCTGCATGGGACTATGAATAAATTTAAATTATATGCTACTTCCTCCCTATTTACAAAGCAGTTTGAAGTTAAAACAGTGTTTTTTTTGTTGTTTTTGTACCATACTAGAGGGACAAGTATTACATGCTAATCAATTTATGCTAATAAGTTCTAAAAGATACAGAGTTCCTCTGCCGGGTCTCGGTCCACGTTGTCTTCATTTTGCTTTACTGTTTCCAGCCTATCTCTCTTTTCACTTGCTGCAATAATGGGAGAATAAATAATCACACTTGTCACGAATAATAGCCAGGCAGCTAAAATCCAGTCCCTCATATTGACTGCTGCAAGAGATAAACTTTCGATTTGTACTTTTTAATACTGAAATGTCATGAAATTATAACAGAGAGCAAAAGCGAAAGTATTTTATGCTAAAAACGGCAATACAAATGCTTACTAAGCTAAGCGTCAGGTCAACCTTGCAGCAGGTTTTAGCATATGTAGATCCAAACGTGCGCGCAAGAATATAGTTCCACTGAGACGGGTTCTATTCCGACACAACTGCATACTTGCAAGAAAACAGTTATTTAATTTGTAATATACAGACAAAATAATACATTGATTAGCAGGTATGGACTTAATTGGTTGCAATCACTGTGCAGACGAACTTAGAACCGCAGATTCGCCAACTCGAATCTGTATTGCGTTGAAGAGACATTGAAACTTTAGAGCGAGTCGAGCGAGACTGAATGCGTTGCAGAGCGCGTGAAATCGCTGATACCAGTGTTGCACATCCCACTATTTTAACCCTATGTTTATTGTAGAGCGGCGAGAATGGCTGAATCTCCTGTTCAGCGCGCGGTTTTACCCGAATGTTATTTTGGGCTTCATCCGAAAGGAAATGTTCTTCAAAGTCAAGCAAGTTGTTTTAAATGCATAATCCTCCTTGCGGCAACAAGATCAAAGTAAAACAGGGCGTGAGGTGATTTGCCGTCAATGTGCACACGAATTGTATCACGGGTGTTGAATGATTTGCGGTTTGAGTTTAGCAAGAGGAAACGATTGTTTGTTGTTTGACGACAAAAGAATCTCCGCGGTATTAAAATATATCGCAGTGAGAAGAAACATGTTTATTATTTGGACGAGACGTCCTTCAACTCGGTGAGTGGGGGAAGGGGGAATAAACCATGGAAGGATACCACCATGCAAAACCACCGCCAGGGCTGAAGAAACCGACGATGAGGGGAAGGGGGAGGCTTATTGTTTCACCCACTGGCGGCAATGAAAGCTTTGTTGAAGGCGCATATTTACTTTTCAGCGCAAAGAAAGGGAAGGGTGATTATCAGCAACAAATAGACAGACCAAGATTTGAATCCTGGTTTAGTGAAGTGATTCATAAATTGAAACCAGAGTAATAGCGACAGACAATGCACCTGATTGTATATATCACCAATAACAAATCATGCTTTTTTGGTGGTACAACTTGAAGTGCGTGTGTCTTACAGTAACGGATGTATTGCGAACGAAGCAACCAAGTTTTTCATAAATCTATTTCTTTCTAAACCAAAAACAATAATTTGTCATTAAATTCAAGAGGGGCCTATCGTTGTTTACTTTTATCTTTGTTTATTTTTATTTTTGCGTGCTCGAAATATACACACATGCTCTCATGTTTAGAAGTTGTTTCGCTCTTATATTAATGACACATTTATTAAATAATATATGCGCAGAAAGTACTTTTAAAATGTTATGTTTCAGGAGACAAAGAGAAGCAAAAATACAATCCACTTGACATGCATGCGGGTTTTGATGTGTTGTGCGGTTGGCAATACTGTAGATTTTCTCAGTGTCTCCGATGTAAGCAGCTCGGCGGTTGAGGAAAGACTGGCACGGAAGATTCTGAGCTCAGTTCTCGCGCGGATTGATACATAAAACCTGCTGCAAGGTTAACCTGACGCTTGGCTTAGTGATGTGTCGTTCCGGAACGAATCGTTCCAAAGGAACGAAACCAGCAAGTGAACGAATCGTTCCGATTCCGGAAGTCGGCTGGAATCGATTCCGGAGACCTACTGCGCATGCGCTATTTTCAACAACGCCCACAAACCACTTCCACTTCTCGGTTCCCCTACTTCCCGCTATCTGCCTCAACATTGAAAAGGGACTGTTTTTTTTCCACTCTTTGGAATGTTTCCTGCTAGGAACCTCGCGGCTTTACGACCCCCCCCCCCCCCGGCCTCTTCCCGTTATTGAGAAACCGGTGCCCCAAGCCATGCCCAAGCTTAATTGGCCGGGTACACATTTCAAGGTCTAGGAATGGGTCCTCTGGAACGAGTATTTGGAATCGGAACGAATTCGTTCCGACCATAAGAAAAGCCTTACACAGCAAGTGAACGAATCGTTCCGATTCCAATGGATTGATTCCGATCTACTGCGCCTGCGCAATCGTAAACAGAGATGTCTATCACTTTCACAAACCCCTCTCCCGCCCTCACGTCTCTTTCCCCTCGTCCTTCCGACCTTTTTCTCAACGTCAAAATTGAATGCATCGTTCAAAGAGGCGAGATTTGGCTGCATTGTGGATTTGAATCCACAAAATGACATTGAAGTGCAGTTACCAATTTTTAATTAAAAATAACCAGTTGCAACAAAATAAAGCTGATCACACATTTGTAAACAGGCTTACAACCTGTATTCACGTAACTCATATACTATTATCAATTATATTATTTAATGACAAAAAAAGTACTAATTTTGGTCCTTTCTAATTAGGACAATCTTTCTCCTAATATTATTACTAGAATTCGGATCCCAGATATGTACACAACGAAACATAAAATGAAGATTTAATTGAAAAGGGAATAGGAATAAGTAGATGGGACAAATTACAACTGTTCGACATATATTTTCTATTAGAATGTTATTCACGGTGGGATTTTTGCCACTTTTTGCTAATCGCAACGATGAGAATGAGTGATATGGTGAAACTGATGAGGGAAAACTCGCAAAGAATGCCCATGCCCCGACCGGGATCCGAACACGGGCCCCTGGCGACGTTTGAACTATATTCTTATAAACGCCTCCTTAGATAATCATATAACATGGAGAGAGAGAGAGATTGACTATTCAAAACTACAGAATCTCAATCTCTGTAGTACAAGGAAATGTGTATGTCATAAATGTAGGAAAAATATTCAATTGTACAGTATAAACATTAGGCTACTACGTGTATCAAGAAATTCGAAGTAAAGTGCATGGGCATTTTCGTAAAAGTATCAATACACAAATATATATAGCTAAATAAGAGTAATTACTTACCCTCATCCGTTCCTAATAACAGAATGATACTGTTGGCATCAGCTTCTAAAGTATCCGATCCAGATAAATCCAAACTTTCACTTATATACATAGAGAGTGTTTACATTAATAAGGTTAAGCCTAGGGAAGGCACGCAGAATGTTAAATAGAAAATAATATGTACAAAGTAACCTAGGTGTTTATATACAACATAAAGTCAGTCGGAACAGTCTACAAATTGTAATTTAAGAACAGCACTTTTGAAACTTTGTCACTACTTAATCTGTTCCGTCTTTCGTTAAGCAGTTGGCCACCTTTTGAGAACACGCGTTCACAGGGCACTGAAGTTGCTGGAATGCATAATCTTCGTTTCACTACTTCAAAAAGCCTGGGGTACAGTGCTTGTCTTTCTTTCCACCAGAGCAGGGGGTCATCCGTTCTGTTAATTAGCCCCTCCTGTAAATATTTATCTGTTTCTACTATTCCAGCAGCAGTGGGATTTTTTGGTTGCAGCAAGTTTGTCACCTTCCTGTCAAAATCTTGCCACAACATGGACGTAACTACTGCGGGCTGAGGCAATGATGTTTCGTGGTGCACCTCTTCATCATTTCTGATTTTAATGTTCCTGGCTTTGTGCGATACCGATTGGTATGCAGCCCTGAATGCCCGTTCATCATGAAATCCCTGCCTCTTAAATCGGGGATCAAGAAGCGTTGCTTCGGCCAACAAAGGCGTATCCTCTAATTTTGAGAACCTATCTTGCAATTCCTGCATACATTTCTCGTTCATCATTTGGAGTTCAGGTGGTAAATTAGGTTCTTGGGATGCATTTGAGACATGACGAATTAAAGCCTTGCCCAATAATATTGTTTTAGTTATAGTTACGTCTTTTTCGCTGCTTATTTCTTTAGTCACCTCTTCAAAAGCTTTTAGAATGGTGCACGCTTTCTCTATTGTCGTCCATTCGGATGTTGATAGTTGCTGAAGATCAGGGTTGCATACCGCTAGAGCTGACGTAACTGGTTCTCGCAATTGCAACATTCTTTGAAACATGTAATAAGTTGAATTCCACCTTGTTGGTACATCTTGTTTCAGTTTAAGGTCGGGATATCCCATCTGCTGCTGGAGAGATTTCAATTTACTCATTGCTTTTGGGCTTCTCTTAAAAAACTCAACAATGGATTTTACTTTCGTTTGTGTGGTTTTTATTTTTTCTAGTCCCTTCTGCACAACCAAATTGATACTGTGAGCAAAACATGGGACGTGGCGCCACCCACCTATGCGCACAGCAGCAACAATATTTGCGGCATTGTCAGTGACAATTGCGGCCACTTTCTCTTCCAAACCCCACTCGCTGATTACTCTTTTCATTTCACTTGACAGGTTTTCTGCAGTATGGTTTAAACCATACTGGAAGCAGTCCAAGAGAAATGATTTCAATTGACAGTGGTCGTCGACAAAGTGTACTGTCAAAGCAATGAAACTTTCATTGTTGATTGACGTCCAACCATCTGTCGTTAGAGCAACTGCTGTGGCATTCTTGAGAACGTCTTTCACCTTTTCCACTGTTTGGTTGTATATCAATGGTATTAAACTGTTCGAAATGGTCTTTCTGGAAGGGAGACTGTAATTTGAATTTAGCATGGACACAAAATTTCTAAATTCGGCATCCTCTACCAAACTAAATGGATGATATTCTTTTACTACCATCCTGATTAACTGTTCGTCTATTTTCTTCATTGCGTTGGGTGGCAAAGGTCTTGGTAGGAACTGGGAAATTGAAGATTGAGAAAATGTAGAGGCGGGCAATTGTGATACACTGACGGGTTGAGAACAGGAGGCGGAAGCTGAAGTTCCAGGCTGTGGTACAATAGGTGTAGAAGTATTTTCTTTCACGGATGTCTTTGCTGTCCTAGGTCTTGTTACGTCCATTCCTGGATGTTTTCTAGCAGCGTGACGGGTTAAATTTGTTGTGGAACCACAATTGAACGATAGAACACACGAACAAAAACCACATTTAGCCTTATTCGGCGATATTTCTGTAAAATACTGCCAAATTACGCTGCGTTTTCTTCCTTCCTTGCTCTTCTCCATCATCCAGATATTTTCACAGCACAAATAAACACTACACAAACGAGAATTAATAAGTACACAACAATTAATAAGTATCGCCTTTTGAAATAAAATACATTAAACAAAACACACTACCCTAGGCTCAATCCTTTAGTAACAAAATTTCCACACTCCGCGAATTATTCGTCGGTCGCTCGATGTATTAATTCACGAATTATTATCGCTACGTTGCACTCACTGTTCCGCGCTCACAAACCGAAGCCAACGAAACCAGCACGACGAAAGTTTCACGTACGATTGTCCGAATGTTCAGTGTTGGACATAGGGTCTACGATTGTGGAAAAACATCTGGAGAACAGATTTTTCAGAGGTGCAGTCCTTTTGGAAATTTGAAAGCATGGTACCGTACTGCAGGCACGTAGCCAGTACGGGGATTCGGGAGGTTGAACCCCCCTCCCCCTTCGAAATCCTACGAATATCTAATTTAAAGAGTGTATAGTGGTAATTAATTATTTTATTTCCTTAACAGGATTAAACATCTTGCATAATAACTTTTAATATATTGAGAAATTAATCTTCAGGGCTTCTATCTCTACCACCTTTTTGCCTTTAGATAGCGGCTGCTGATAACGGATGAGCCACTCCGAAATAAAATTCTGTCTACGGGCCTGTGTACTGGTATTGTAAACTTTTCGTTATTGATTGATTTGCTTTATTTTACTTCGCTTTTGTACCACTCTTGTCTAATTGCGAAGATGGTGATGAATGATATATGAAATTGATGAATGGACACTCTGCACATCCATGCCCAGCCCGGGATTGGAACCCGGGGCCCTTGCCATTGTAGCACGATGTGCTTCCATTCCGCCACGGCGGCCGCCAAACTTTTCCTTACAGCTAAGCATTTTTCATTCTGAACTTCTAGATCACGAACTTGTAGTTTCTGGGTTCGAAACCAAGGTTGGGCATTCCCTTGTCGGTGTCCCGTCATCAGTTTCATCTAAGCATAAATAATCCACCAGCTTGGCGGCCAGCATTTTATGTGGACGACAGTTCAATCTCGCCACTCAATTTCGCTGGTTCGAGTCCCGGGCTGGGCATGGGTGTTCTTTCTTCACAACTAGTCATTATCCTCATTGCTGCGATAGACAAACATGATAGAAAAAAAACGTAATGTAAAGAGGGTACGAAATCATTGAAGACTGGTGGGGAGAGAGAAAAATCTTAACAAACACACAAACACACGCACGCACACACACACACACAATGTGTGTGTGTGGGTGTGTGTGTGTGTGTGTATTTTTCATACAAAAGTAAGTTTACAAGTATTCTTTGTAACGCTGGGTTCTTATATTTTACGAATATTTACGAGCAGAGCGCATAAATTAGTCAAGTTTAGATCTCGCTACCGAAATTTTTGGGTTAAATTCCCGGCCTGGGCATGGGTGTTCTTTCGTCCCTTCACCAATTTCATCATTCATTCATCCTCATCGCGATTAGCCAAACGTGGTAGAAATGCGACACCAAATAAGAAATTGATTGGATTTATTTACACCAAATAAGAAATTGATTGGATTGATTTGGTGTTTTAAGTCCACTTTATGCACAGTAACAGTGGCGTGCTCAGGATTTTGGAAAGGGAGGGGTTATGAACACTTTTATTGGTAGTCTGCCCTTATTTTGCCATCTTTTCCTACATTTGATGTTCTTTTTTAGGAATGCTGGTCCAAAGGGGGGGTTATAACCCCCACCAACCCCCCTTGGGCACGCCACTGCACAGTAAGGCCAATTGGGACTGGACCTACAGTTTAAAGTGGGATCCGAACCACTAAGTGCCTCCACCGGGATTCGAACCCGGGACCCCTTGATTACAAGGCGACGGGTAGGCCGCGACACCAAATAACAAAAATACGAAGTACAAGTGAGGATTTACGAAATATGTAAGCTATAAGAGGCTAAACAATTCAAATAAGTTCTTCGGTATGCTTATGCATTTCGACAACCTGCATGGATTACATATTATTGAAGTCGAGAAGTACAACTTGCTGATGCTCGCTGTTGAAAAGTTCCGAACTTTCTCTACATGCCCAGACCGGGAACCTTAAAACCTCAAATAACTGTGCATGTACAAGCCGGCAGCCGACGAGAAGATCGCAGAATGAAGGGTGACGGGGCACAGAGGGAAAGGGAGGGTCAGGTTCATTTGCAGAATTTATGGGTTGGTGGGGGGTTGTCGGGGAGATGGAAGTCTTGTTTTCTTCTTGGCGGGTCATTGTCAAGCTGACGAGAAGAGTTCTGCCGAACACCCAAGTGGAAGCTGCCCTCTCCACACTTCCTTTGCAGGAAAATCTAGTCAGCTGTTAGAAAAATTCCCTTCTGGACTTTAAAATTCCCTTTTTTTTTAAAAAAAAAAAAGGAGATAAAAATAGAAACAAATGGCACTAATTGTAGAATTATCCAGCACTTTCGGTCTAGGAGGATGATAGTCCGAGTAGAATCTTAAGCGGAGAAGTGTAAAGGTAAATTTTGCACGAAATTAGGCGTTTGTAAATAAACTTTATTAGGGCGTGTCGCGAAAAATTGAATGAGCGTGTACTTAATTTATTATCTTCACATTACACATTAAATTTACAAAATTTGCTTTATCTTCAGACCTTATTACTAATTAATTAAACTTTTAACTCGATTACGATCAACCGAGTTCGAATTTAAACGAAATATGACATTTCAGGTGTTTATTCTTCACAAAAAGCTAAAGGCAGAAGAAAACGTGAGTCTGAAATAAGCAATAAAATAGTGTATTATTCATGACGTCTAAATTACTGCACAAGGGAATAGGCGAGTCAGTGAGTCTTGGAACGAGTATTTGGAATCTGAATAAATCTAAGTGGAATTCGTTCCAACAGCCTGGTTTAAAAAGCGGCTTATGGATAATGTGATTCTGCAAAATTCTGCCTAGCAGAGAAAAATTTCCCACCGGTATAACAAAAAAGCAATCCCTTTCGACCTTAAAATTTCTTGTCTTCCACAACCAAGAAATATAACAATAAAATAGAAAATAAATGGTCCCTACTTTCAGGATTTATCCAGAAGTTCTAATCTAGGAGGGTGTAAGTGATGTAGAGGCAAATTTAGCACCAAATTAGACTGATTGATTGATTTGCTTTATTTTACTTCACTTTTTGTGCCACTTTTCGCTAATTTGCGAAGATGGGGACGAGTGATGACTGATGAAATTGATGAACGGACACTCACAAATATCCGTGGATTCGAACGCAGAACCCCGGGTGTCATAGCACGATGTGCTAAACAATCCGCCACTCGGCTTCCAAATTAGATGTTTGTGAATAAATTTCAAGGGGGTCTGTTGCGAAAAAAATATATTAGTGTTATTTAGAGGTGGATATATCACTGAGTATATAGTGAATTTATTTTCTTCATATTAGACAAAATCTGCTTTATTTTAGTCGATGTTAAATAATATTTTAACTTGAATGTTGTCAATCACGATCACCTGAGTTCAAATGGCAAGAAAATACATTTCAGGTGTTACATCGTAACGTTACCAATTACGTCTAATTCCACAGTTTCTTCCACATTTTAGATGTTTCGCCCTTTTCCCTTCCTTGGCTACAAAATTTCCCGTTCCTGGAAAAGTTTCCTGCTGGGACCTCGCGGCTAAACTCCTCTCTAGTGATGGGTCGTTCGTGAACGAGTCGTTCAAAAGTAACGACTCTCTCTTGTGAGCGGTGAACGACTCGTTCACCAGAATTGAACGACACGTTCAAAGAGTCGTATGTGTGCCACGACTCCTCCGCCCGCCAAGCAACTATTATTCCATTATTCCCTCTCCTTTCCACGAATTTTGCGAGGAAGGCGCATGCGCAAGTGTATACTCGCCTGGCGGCCGGAATTTTTGAAAGAAAGCAAGTCGATTCTGCGGGCAGAAAATGGGGACTGGAGAGGAGAGGGAGGGGGTGGGTCCTCTCTGTTCCTTTTCCCTACCCCTAGTTGAGTGAAGCGGGCAGAAACGTGCCGTGTACGATGAGAGGGGAAGGAGCATGCTCGCGAGTCGACTCTTTCCTTCGTTCAAAGAGTCGCTAAAGTGTGCCACGACTCTTTGAACGAAGGAAAGAGTCGACTCTCGAGCTCGCGACTGTTGTTTGCAGAGAGAGAGCGCGCAACCCCAGCCCATGACGGGCAGCGAAGAACAGCCAACAAATTTGTCCTGTAATTTCAAGTTCGGCCAAACCATTAGCGCTAAAATTACAAGAAATTAAATGTTAGTAAAAAATATTAGGGGAGTCTTGTAAAAATTTTGGGAAGGTGTTAGGCACAGACCTCTTGATTACAATATTCCGATTAGCCTATTTTGAGTTGTTATTGTTCAAGTCCACTTTATGTGCAGATAGGATAGTCGGGACTGGACCTACAGTTTAAAGTGGGATCCACCAGGTATCGTTACAAGGCAACGACGGAGGATGGATGGTGATTAGAGTAATTGACAAGAGGTTAAATACAGATTACCACTCATCTCTGGGCTGGGGTTCGAACCCGGAACTTTCGGTGTCAATAGGCTTACTTTGAGGAGGGCGACACCACTTATCTGTCACTCCAAGATTATTTCAAGCTGGCCAACATAGAAACCAAGAAACAAAGAACATGCACCATGGAGTATGTTTTATTTATGTTATTCAGCCATCCTTTCATTCCTTGTTAAATCCTGGTAAGGAAATCGCTTCCTGTCTCGGATTCGATCCTCGGTGGAGGCACCTTGCCCAGTGATTTAGACCCCATTTTAAAATGTAGCTTCAATCCCGATTAGACTATCTGAGCATAAAGTGAACTTTAAACATTGTCTGACAAAGTCGTTTTCATATGACGTGAAATATTTCATTAACATTAACGTGGAAATATTTTACTAATGAAAACAGCATTAAATAATAAATATAGAAGTTTAATCATAAATCTCATCGTACATGATACTGCAAAAAAGCTTTTATTGAATGACTGCAGAATTAGGAACAACTACGTAAGATGGACATGGGTCATGTTCACGAGTGATATAAACAGCTGTTGGCCATCTGCGGTGAGCCTACGTGTTAAGGTGTTTTACTAGTAGAAAGCAACATTAAAAAAAAATACATACGTATAATTTGGCCCGCTTTATAGAAATTCGATCATACATTATGATATTGGCAGAAACTTATATTGAATGACTGTAGAACAACAAAAAGCTATGGACATGGATATGGGATGGACATGGATAATGTTCAAGAGCGATATATATTTCTTAAATACAGCTGTTAGCCATCCGCGGAGAGCGAGCGGGTGGATCCTACTCTAAACTGTAGATCCAGTCTGCTGGCGAGACTGCCGCCGCCGCGCCTTGTGTAAGAGAGCTCGCGACTCGCGAGCGAACGACGAGTGAGCAGAAGAGTCGCTAAGTCGAGCGAGTCGTTAAGGTGCTTAATGACTCTTCGTGCCGTCTCGAGAGTCGTGAACGATGAGGGAGGAGAAGAGTCGCTAAGGCGAGCGAGTCGTTAAGGTGCTTAATGACTCTTCGTGCCGTCTCGAGAGTCGTGAACGAATGATGGGGAAAGAGTCGTGGGACTGTGCTGTGACTCTTCGTGCTGTTTCAAGAGTCGTGAACGAGCGATGCTCGTGGAAATGCAAGCATGTGTCGCAGCGCAGATCTGGAGTGCATTTTGTTGACTCGCTTTCTCACATTTGTTGCGATATTAAAACCAGTGATCGAATGCAAAAAAAGGAAGAATATGTAAATGCACGTTATTACTAATAAAAGGTTGATATAATTATATAGCATTTCTGTGTATGCTATCGTACTGCATAATTTGCATTATCCGCAGCATGAAATGTAAACTGAAACAAGATACAAATATAGAAAATCTCACTCATGAGGCAGAGTAATGAAAACAAGTATGTGCAATAAATTTTGTTTGTGCGTGTGTGTTTACTGTTTACACATATGTATATCCACACACACAGACTCGTATTTGTATTTTTCTTATTTTATGCCGCTTTTCTTCAAATTTTAAGTAATCGCGACGATGAGGATGATGCGTGATGATATAGATGAAGGGACACTCATAAAGAATATCCTTGCCCAGACCGGGACTAGAACCCAGGAACTTCTGTGACAAGATCAAATGTCGATTACTTCAGAATCTTGGCCATCTAGTCGGCTACACGCACACACACATACACAAAAATGCAATACAATTTATTAATCTTGAAGGACAGAGCCTGATATATTCCGTTGTGTTCGTTTATTTAAATACAATCATGTGCTTCAACACCTCCTACCCCCCTTCCTCCTCTTCAGGCATGTGTTTCGAGAAAAAGAAGCTTGACGACTCTTTTGAACGACTCATTTGAACGACTCTTCTCAGTGAGCGAGCGCTCATGAGTCGACTCGCACAAATGAACGGCTTGAACCCATCACTACTCCTCTCTCTCCTTTACCCGCTATTGAGGTCAAAAGGAACCAACCAAGAAGCCGAGGAGAAGAGAGGGCGTTACTTCAGTGTTTAACTCGCTCCCAGCTCCTCAATAGGGTGGCTGTACATTTGAAGGACTAGTCAGTGAGCCTTGGTACGAGTTTTTGGAATCGGAACGAGAATTTGGAGTCGGAACGAATCGTTCCGAGGTTTCGTTCCGACCCAGTGTTGCCAGGTCTACTGATTTCACAGGAGATTTCCTGATTTTCAGCATGATCTACTGATCTCCTGACAAGTTTCAAGAAAATGTGGAAATCTCCTGATTTTTTACTTTCTTAAATATTTATAATGAACAATTATTTAAAAATATCGAAAGTTGATTTAAAATTTACATATTCAGCTGGTGGAATGCGAAGACACATGAATATTCCGCAGAGAGAGAGAAAGGTAGGTATGTGGGGGAGGAGGGTCATATGGTCATACCAGGCTTGATGATATTGGGAAAGACGCGCGACTTCTTGAGCCCTTTGTGCATTGGGAACTTCAAGGTGGGTGTCTTAACTTTCCACATCTGGTGCGGTTTTTGTCAAACGGGAGGCAACTGGAAACTGGTTACAACTAAATACCAATGTTGCCACCCACACATACGAACAAGTATTCAGTTTTATGGTAGTGTTTATTGGAAGCAAATGCTAGATACAGGTTCAGGTTTTTAACTCTGATAAAAAAGGGTCCACATTACAAATGCAGCCAAAGGTTATAGTTAATTAGCTCTTAGTAAACTGTCGATTCATTGATTTGGTTTATTTTTCTTCGCATTTCTTCCACTTTTGGGTTTTGGCTAAACGCGAAGACGAGGATGAGTGACGATATGATGAAATTAATGAAGGGACAACCATGCCAAGGCCGAGATTCGATCCCGAGACGGGATCCTTGATGTCATAGGTAAAAAGAAGGTAAAGTGCTCACTTGTGCTTAGCACCACGCCCCTGACTGCCTTTACCCCCCCAGGGTTTCCGCCAGATACCCATGTTATTCGACGCTGGGTGGGAGCCGGGGCCGCTTCCAACGTTAGAAAAATTCCCGGATTTGAACCGGCTGGGGATCGAACCCGGGACCTTTTGCATGGTAGTCAGACGCGTTACCGACTCTGTGCTAACCACTCAGCCACGGAGGTCGGCTTAGTAAACTGCTGTTGCAGACTTATACGTTGCAGTTTTATTTTTTCTTAATCATCTCTTAACTTAGAAATAATAGTTCATGTTTTTAGAGCGTTGTTTTCTTTTAAGCTATTTCTGAGCGTAACCACCACTACAATTGCTCTTATGTCCCTTTATACTGATTCAATACCGTGGCGGTAGAAATTCTCTTTCCCGATTCTATACCAGGTAATCATCGAATGCATAAAGCTGCTTTAATTACCATGTACATTGTCTGGAGTGACTGGGAAAAAAGTTGAAGAAAAACCTGCGAACTGTCTAATACTGGGTCACGGGTTCGAATCCCGGACTGGGCATGGGAGCTCTTTGTGAGTGTCCCTTCATCAATTTCACATCTTTACGAAATAAACCATATGAATCAACCAATCTGTCTAATACTGGTTGGTTACCTTCCGTGATTGAAATAAAAGTTTTAATTCGAGGGAATTTCGGAGGTTCAGGCATGATAGCCCTCCTCTATTACCATTAATGCGAGTATGCTTTGAATGTATTGTTAAAAAAAAAATACATCCTGTAACTTGGGCTAGTTTTAAATAAAAGCAATCTAAGGTGTTATCAGGTAGAGTATTTAAAAATATGTATCCTCGAATCCTTGCACCCCCCTCAGTTTTGGCACCCGATCGTTGCCACTGGTTGGGGGGAAACTGTACCTTTACCTTAGGTCAATTAAGGGGGTGGGGTTATCGTACCCTTTGAAGTGCAAATTCATAATAAAATTTGTATTGACATAACAGTAATAAATTTATCTTTTGACATCTAAAATTAATAATTAATATTCAATAATGATAGTGGAAAGCTTTCCCACTCTACCCCCCCCCCCCAGAACGTTGACAATCCGCTATTATTAGTTCTTCTGATTTTTTAAGCAGATCTCCTGATTTTTCAGGGGACGATCTCCCGATTTTTTAAAATCTGACCTGGCAACGCTGCGACCAAACAGCCTGGAGAGAGGCGAGGGTGCAGGTGTGTGTGAAATACACCTCCGCTTCGTAAAATAAAATGTTCACTGAAATCTGAATCATGTGAACATCGAACTCTAAAAAGAAAGATACGTAACTATGTATTTGAAATTAATAAAAATACACTTACTTTGAGAGAAGAGCGCAGTAAACATTTGGCATGCATGACAGTATAATTTATTAATTATATTTGAGGGTTAAATTTTTCTCCCACCCTTCCCACTACACAACCTTTATCAAGAATACAACAAGGTAAAAAGAAAATATCAGTTATGAACCATTCTTGTTGTCGACATAAGAAAACCGTACCTGTATATTTTTGAAAAACCCAGTATTGATATATTTACGTGGACGAATACACGCAATCGGCCTCTTTGAGAGATTTTTTTTACCACATGGCATATTTTTGTTAGCTTTATTTCCATCGCCTTTAGTGTGACGGTTTATTTGTTATAGCTAATATCAATAATAAATGGGAATAAAATGCATGATGAGAATTTCATATTAGTGAGTTGAGCAGTGCAGCCGCGAAGTGTAAAACGCTGCAAAACAACATTCAATGGGCCCACCTTTTAGCCGCGTGTAATTAATACACACACATATTACCAGTTCATCGTCAGCACATCCTGCATTATTTTCAATTTTCCCCCAGCTCCTTTCCTGGCAAGGAGGAACGAAACATGAGCCTCGTTCCTCGGAACGAGAGGAAATGATTCCAGGAATCATGATTCCGAAAAGGAACGAGTGAACGAAATCATGGTGGAACTGGAACGAGAGGGCCGGAGTCGGAACGACTTCCAGCGGAACGAAAGGAACGAAGGAACGAGTTTGAGGAATCGATTCCTCTAGGTGAGCGGAACGAAAGGAATCGAATCCACAAAAGGAACGACTTTTCCCATCACTGCTTACGTCTGTGAACTTAGCCACATTTTCCTCAGCCACAAATAGAAGCCACGCCCACGCCACACCCCATACGGCAGGGTTGCAATCCCAGAAACCAGACCTTCCCAGTCTATATGTAAATGAACATTTGGAATAGTAGGAAATCATGAAAGTTGCATTTCATGATTCAAATACAAAGAATAAACATCAAAGAACACAAGGAAATCAAGTTTCTACGATAATTTTCAACAAATAACGGAGATATAACCACCCGAAAAATGACTCATTTATCGCCATATGCAACCGTGACCGTTCCAGGGAGCTTATTATTGAAACTCGTTACGGTAGCTAGCTGACGAGTTGGTGGCTGAAGTCGGTTGCAAGACAAACGACATGGAATATACCGTATTATTGAAACTCACTCGTTCGCTGGCTCTCGAGTCGTTCCGTTCGCTAGCACTCGGTAGCTCATACCCAACCGAGATCAGTCGTTCGGTCGAGTCGTTTGCCATAATTGTCGAAGATGGATGTATATTTATGTTTGCTTTTGGTACTTCAGACAAGGATAATGTGAGATGCAAGAGAATACTTACATTCCGGGCCATCTTAGGGTGAGTATGTTACGATTTGTATTATTATTATTATAAACTTGCACATTAAAATAACAGTAATCAGCGATGTAAATATGCCGTTGTTAGTCAATGCATTTTTTTCGATTTCTTAAGGAAATATTGGTTTCCGCGTACGCATGCTTGACTTTGTTGAAGACATATTTGTCAATGTATATTGTATTGCAGTAGTACAAGGTGTAAATAAAAATATATTTAAAAAAATACCATAGGTTTTTCCAATGTTCTTCTAAGTTGCCTTCATGACACGGTGCTATATCCACGGAAAATATTACCTTTGCCCTTTTCTTGTGTAAAAAATAATATAAAAGCACTTTAATGCTCATGGGGTAAGGCGTTATTATATGATTGTCTCATCATATATATGTCATAAGTTCGCAGTTATTGTCGCGATTGATCCATATGATAGAAAAGCGGCGCAACAAAAATTAAATTGAAAATACAGAAGCACTTTAAAGGTCATAATTGAGAAATAGAACACTAGCAGCTAACCTGAATTATGTTTAACTACAAGAACACGTTTTGTGTTGATCAGAGTTACAAAATGTATAGAGAAATTTTGAAATAATGGAATGGATATAAAATGCAAATGTATACACACTTACTACTGAGTAGTGATAATGTAGAACTAAATTCGAACATTTTTAGAATGTTTAATGATGTTTATATTTGCTTTTTTGCAACAGGCAGCTACTAGTTGGCAGTGGCAAGAGATTGCAGAATTTCCATTTCCCAGGCCAGAGTCAGGAATTGCATCAAGCAAGACTTTCTCCCAAGAAGGGCAGAATACAGTGGAGAGGGTGAGTGTCTTTTTTAACACATTTATTCATGATTTCCAAAATTTAAGAAATGTTATTTTTGCAAAAGAAATGTAGAAAAAACTTATTTACCACACATGGAAGCGAATGTAGGCATTCTATTTTTCATTGATATGTGGTAAAATTTACATTTAGAGGTGTTCCACTAATTTATAACCATTGGTCCAATACTGACAATTTCAGAGGCCAACAAAATTAAAAATTAATATATACACATCAGTAATGTAAGTACTAATATAATCTGCATTTTTAAAAATATGTAGCAAACAAAACATTGGAACGTCAACTTATTCCTCTGTGTCTGACACATATACCTTGTATTAACAAAACCTTCCATGTCATCATCACTAAAACCCATAGCAGCCTCCCCGATGGCATAGTGGTAATGCAGTCACCTTGTAATGAAAGCATCCCAGGCTCGATACCTGGTTGGAGGCATATAGTGTTCCAGATTCCACTTTAAACTGTAGGTCCGGTCCCAATTAGTCTATCTGTGCATAAAAGTGGACTTAAAACAAAACTCAATCTCCAACTAAAGACCTCTAGCAGTTACAATTGAATGCATTACATAAATCATGACACCAGTATTCACTAGACTTTAAAAACTGAAACAAAATAAACAAGAGATAAGGTAACGTCAATGTCTGAACTTATTCTAAGCAGTTAAGAACATGGTTGATTGGAAGATACTGAGAATCCTCTCTTCTATGACTATGAGACTGAACTAACTAGTGTTGCCCGCGGGACAGGCTTTTAAAAATTCGAGACGAGACGAGATTGATCATGTGTCCCGAGACAAATGAATATTTTTGAGACGAGACAGGCCAAAGTCTCGTCTCGTGGGCAACACTAGAACTAACATGAAAGTTGGATGGTTAATGTAGCTACATAACAAGTTTATGAGATTGAGATTTGCTGTGTTTATAACTGACAATACTCACAATACTTTGCTGCTAAAAAAAATCTGCTTCTAAATAACAAATTTCTTGCTGATTTACAATATCGGAGATGAAATGCATGACATTATTTTAGAAAGTATTTAGAAAATTGCTCTGTGGAAGTAACTTCCCTTTTGAGGTCCTTAAGTTATATTCAATCTTAAGATTTTATGTTCATATGAACTTGATGCACACATAAATTTCCCTTGCCTTAACAATTTGTATTTACTGCGCATGTAACCACAGTTAATATATATTTTATAATGTCAAGTTTCATGGATTTAGAAGGCCACAATTCTTGTTCTAGTACATAATGACACACTTATGCCATAAATGATTCCAGTAAATGTTTGAAAAAAATCAATTTTTTAACACTGTCGTGGGGATTACGGTAGTGATCCACTCGTTTATTTTCACATGCTTCTGTAGTTTGGCAACACTAATCACTTTGACTCCCAGTGTACAGTGGGATCCATGAGTATTACCGTGAAAATTGTCCATGACTATTTTAATTAATTTTTCTCTTACATCCTAAGTGTTTTTAAGGGATGGTTTTTCATGTATGCTGGTGCAGAAGTTGTCAACAGCTTGTTTTGACTTTTCTTTTAATTCTTGAAGCTCTCATTGGGTCTAAGAAAGTGAACGAACATGGCGATGGACAACTTGCACGGTAATACTCATGGATCCCACTGTGCCTTCGTGGAAGAGTGCAGAAAGTCTGTTCATCCATTATGTGAAATATATCCATTGTTGACTTGTTATAAAGCTCACATTTCAGTGGAGCACAATAGGGATCCATGCAACCATTAACGGGAGTGTTTTCAGACACACAGTATTTCTACATATACTAGTAATAGTTTCTAATATCCGTTATAAATGTATGAAATCCAAACTACGAAAAGCATGTATGAATTTTGTAGGGAAAAGTAACAATAAATGTAACAAACTAAGTTGTTATTTTCATCATATTGAAATGTAATTCATTAGATTTAGAATTTCCTTACCTCTGGAATGTATTGAGTGAAATGACTTTTTTTGCTAACGAAACCAGAATACTATTCATAGGACATTATTGCTGTAAAACCATGCTAGCATTTCACATGCTGCTGTTATCAAGCTGGTGTGCGTGTTTCTTTTTTTTAATAATCCTGTGTAAACAAAAATGAAAAATCCAGAGAGAAGTGGGAAAGTTTCTTTTTCCCATGGCATGACGGGTCGTGACGAACCCCTGATCATTGTCGTGGGTTTCCATGACCAGCTTACGCTACTCTTTCTTAGCTCCCCAATTTCCTCACGATGGCTGGTGGCCATGGGTTCCATACACAGGCTGAAATCGTGGGAAAATTTGTTATACTTCCCCCAGGAGACCCAAACCTATGCATATCCCATAGTCAGAGCATGACACAGTGCAGATTAAACTTTTTTCCATTTATGTGTACGATATATATTTTTATAATCACAGTTTGTTACGAATGGGACAGCCCTAACGGTTAAGCATTAGTAGCAGCCAACGTGAGCATATCACATTGGTCCACCCCAACCATATATATATTTTTTTCCATTTTTCTCTGTGATACATGTACTATTTATACTCTTTTATTTTTTAGGATTTGAATATACTGCATGGCAGACAGACATGACCCTGCAACATATTGACACTGTGATGTCAGATTACAGGAACTTGCGAAGTATTTCAAGTGTCAAAAAGCAAATTTTACTGAAGACTTTCAATGAGAGTGCAGTTTTATAGTGGTCCCAGTAAGTTAACCATTTTAATGGCGGTTTCCCTGTGTTGAGTGTACATGGGAGTTGTTCAGCATCCTGAATAGTAGACAAGTGGTCAAATGTCGTGTATATACGACTTTCTATCTGCAATACACTAGGAAACTGGCAAATTTCAGAAAACAAGTCGAGCAGGTGATTGGATGTTTGTTTGATTACAGAAAATATAGTATCCTTATATCAACAATACCTGCCCAATTTGTCAGTGCTAAACCAGGTGATGTAACACAAACAAAATTTTTCAAGTGTGTTGTGCTTTAACAATTTTTTGTTTGTCAATGAATAGCTACGAATGTTGTTTTGACAACAGTGGAATTGCTAAACCCATGCATTGAATTCAAACTAATCTATTCTCTAAATATACTATTGTGTATGGTGCAGTTTGGTTATTCACAGATCAACCCATATGCATAAATATTTCTAATAATTGTAATTTTTTTTCTCTCTGGAAAGTGTGTATGTCTCTCCATATGAAATATTTTTGGATACAAATAAAGTACTATTATAGAAAAGTAGGATTTATTAATTTATATAAAAATAATAATCCTGTGCGTAACAGCCCATGAAGGGCCTTGGCTTACCTACCGGCCTCCCTCCTATGCTTGCCTTCATCACCACTAAGTGTGGAGATCTTCAACCAGGATTGGAATAGTCGGGGGTCAGCGTGACGTATCCCCAACCGTTGTAGTAGGTCTTCGTGACCGGATTACGCTTACTCATTCGGAGCTCCCCAATTTCCTCATGATGGTGGATTGCCACCGGCCGAAAATTCCTGGAGACTGAACTTGGGATCGAACCCATACCGTCCCGCAGCTGCCATCCAAAGCAAGGTGCCTTAGAAGGCACGGGCACAGAGGAGGACTTAATTTATATAGGTTCACAAAATTAATATAATTGCAGTAGATTACAGACTATTTAGAGAAATATTGGATTGGTAAAAATATCTAATTTTACTTGAGAGTATAACTGCTCTAATGAAAGTTGAGGTTGGCAGTGTGATTGGTATCTTCTGCACACTAATGTAAGTTATTTTTTTCTGTAAAATATATTTAAATATGCCCCCAGCATGGCAGTCAATGTCAAGGTTTAGTTGTGTGTGACCAAGAGCGGCTCTGCTGTAGTGCTTGTTAAAATATTGACCAAAGTGCTGCCTACAATGAAAAAAGGTACAGCAGGTTTAGCTTAATTGCTTGTCAGTTTTGATTTGGTGAATCCTGCAATAACTGAACCGGTTACACGAATGCTCCCTTCATCAGACATTTATTTTTGAATAAATGTAAATAAAACTAAAAATAACAGTCTGATTAAGGGAGCATATGATCTGCTGAAACGTCACAATGAAAAATTGTGTTTTTATGCTTGTAATGACTGTAGACTACAAGAGAAATAATTCTACAATGCAAGCAATGCGTACATACAAGAAAAATTATTTTCCAGAATATAGTAGTGGCACATTTTATGAACAGATGGAAAAGTTTTCGGAACCATGGAACTTCCTGTTTGAGGTAAAATGTATAACATAAAACAACATGGGTGATAATTGGTTTTCTTGGGATATCAACATGGGTGATTGTTGTGCTGTTTCTGTGGCATTGGGTTTTTGTTGAATACAGCATTCATTGTGTGACCAATTCACCTCATGCAATTAAATTTCAAGTACATATACTCAAGAACCTTCATTTCCTCTCAGTAGACCAAATGAATATGTTACGTATAGTTGTTCACAACCAAATAAGAGCCCTTCAGCTTCTATGGTACTTTCCACAACCACTGAAGACTGAAGGGTGGCTGTGTAAACAATGCTAACTGATAAAGTATCAGGGGGAGGGAAATGGTGACAGAATTAACTTTTGCTAGCCAAGTTAGGATGAAATTTCATTTCACATAGACGATGGTTCACCAAGTAAAATTTTAAGCAAAAAATACAGGCACGACCAGGACTCTATCAGAGCTACCGAAAGAAAGGTTCACCATGTATGTCAACCTCATCTGTGATAAATGTCAGCACCTTAATTGTAAAGTACATTTCCTTCCTTTTGATGCACACAACAATCACCACCAGAGATCTTTCAGAAAAGCCATTCACGAATGTCTCGCTTCTCATGCCAGCAGCACAAAGACATCCAAGCAGATTTTCATCCGCACCCATAGGATGTCAGCCAAAGGGTTGCAGGAAGCTTTGAAATATATTTTGCTTGTGAATTATTGTATGTTTGAAAAGAAATTGAACACTTTCAAGCACAAATAGAAACATTTCTTATAATTGAAAGGAACAGTCCACATAATTTGTCCTTTCAAGTTCCAACAAATGAATGAAGGTAGCTTTGTTACAGAAACCACTGTCACCAGAAAATAAGAAGAAATGAACTTTTAACCACTGTACCCCTTCGAGAGTTATCCTTTTTAATCAACCAATTTTGATGCTTTACGAAATATATAATTGATTATTGCATGCAGAAAACACAAATAACAGATATTTGAACCCAAATTATGGCCAGCACAAGTAGAAACCTGCCATCTCCGAATACTTTTGCTGCTTTTTATTAGTAAAAAATGCTTGTATGCACACTAAAATAATGAAAAACATGGAACTTTCTATAAGCTCCAAACCTAAGGCCCCCAACATAGTTGTGGAATGTCTTGTTGGGTGCTATATTCACTGCCGGGAAGTCTTTGGGCTGTGCTCCTTCACAGTAAAGTAACACGTTAAGGTATCAAATGTACTTCACAAAAACATGTTTCAGAGAGCTAAAAACAACTGAAAATGTTCACAGCAAAACATTTCACATGTACAGAGGGTTAAGGGTACCAAACATACTTCAAATGAAGGATGAAAATACCCAAGCAAAATTTCTTATTTAGCAAACACTTTTATTGTACCTAATAAACTAAGTAGAAAATTTTTTTTTTGAAAAATTTACTGTTTTAGTTATGCACGTTTCTGCACTTTAGTTTATTTTTGTGGGTAGACAGGTATCAATTGTATTTATTTTATTTTGTTTCAATGAATGTGATGGTCACATAAAAAATCTTATGTATTAATAGCACTGTTGAAAAATTGATTGAATGGTTGCAGCAACAAACTTAATTTTAAAACCAGTTTTCATTTTTAAAACATCATCAGCTAAAGTGAACATGTTAACAGCTCCAGAACATTCTTGTGATAAACAAAGCAACTGAATAAATTCACATCATTCCACTTGAAATCCCAGAACAAAACTGGAGAACATGCTGCATTAAGTAGATGCTCTAATTTTCTACATTACCGAAAACTATGTAAACTCACATGTATAACAGCCAGTCTCAGTGGCGGAGTGGTTAGCACAGCAAGCTACAATGCTAGGGTTGTCGGGTTTGAATCCCAGTCAAGGCATTGGTGCTCTTTTTTGAAAGTCCCTTCATCAATTTAATCTCATTACCATTTATCCTCCTCACCTTTGCAATTAGCATATATATCCCAGAAGTAAGTGCTAATGAGTTAAAAAAAGTTATACAAGGTTTAAAAAACAAAAAATTACATGGACCTGATGAATGGTCAGCTGAACTTATTAAATCCTGCTCAGAATCTATTTTAGAACCCCTGCTGTATGCAGTCAACAATTCAATAAAATTTGGTACATTCCCCAAAGTTCTAAAACACAGCACAGTGATACCCATATTCAAAAAAGGAGCTGCAACAGACATTGAGAACTACAGACCTATCTCCCTAACATCTGCTTTTTCAAAGATATTGGAAAAAATTTTATCAAATTATATTATAAAGTTTTGTAACAAATATAACATAATAAACAGAAACCAGCATGGATTCCAGAAAGGGAAATCAATAAACACAGCTCTAGCACAGTTAATTGATTATGTAACCGAAACATTAGAGAAACACGAAGCTGCAAACACTATATATCTAGATCTTTCCAAGGCATTCGATAGGGTAAAACATGACCTGCTTATGGTCAAACTAAGCAATATAGGAATAAGAGGGATAGCTTATGAACTTATACAATCTTATCTACAGGACAGAATGCAAATTACTCAAATAAGCTACAACATGCATGGTATAGTCACTAACTTTAAATCACAAAGTAGGAAAGTGTTAATGGGGGTGCCCCAAGGATCAATCCTGGGGCCCCTGCTCTTTATCTTGTACATAAACAATGTACCAGAATACCCAAACACAAAAATTGTCACCTATGCCGATGACACAACTGTTCTTGCCAGAGGTATCGACCCTAGGAAGCTTGAAATAAACACTTTTATCACCATAAACCAACTGGCACAATACTTAACTTCACATGGATTAATAATAAATAACAACAAAACAAAATTTATGATATTCAATACAATCCGAAACATGGATTTTGAGTTACAAACACTATGCATAGACAATGTGCTCATAGAAACTGTATCTTCAGTAAAGTTTTTGGGAATAACACTAGATCAAAAATTAACGTGGGAAGAACAAATTAACAACATCTGCAGTAAATTATCATCTAATCTATACCTGCTAAAACAAATGGCTGAATATAATTTAACAGAAATTAACAAATGCATATATTATGGACTAATTTACCCCTATGTTGAATATGGCATAATAGCTTGGGGTGGATCATTTTATAATAATACTGTCAGAATACTGAGACTTCAAAAGAGAGCACTTAGAATAATGTACAAACTAGGCTGTAGGGAATCTTGCAAAGAGTTATTCAGGGAAAAACAAATAATGACAATATACTCCCTATACATCTATAAGGCTATAATGTTTGTTCTAAATACTGGAAGCATGACTAAAAATAACCAATTACACAACCACAATACAAGGGGGAAAGATAATTATTACCAGAACCAACACAGACTCAATATCTCAAAACAATCACCAATGAATGCCGGAAAAATATTCTACAACCAGCTGCCTCATGACATAAAACTGATATCTCCAAATGATAATCAAATACAAACAATAAAAAAATATTTGACAGATAGAGCTCTCTACAGTATCGGAGAATTCATGGAACAAGACAATACAAGGCCAATGTACTAAAAAAGGTGTATTTTAATTGTATTCTTATTTCAATCATGCAACAATGATAATGTGTTTTTTTATTTTTATTGTAGTGTAATGAAGTGTATTTTTTTCATTTTTACTTTGGTGTAGTGATGTAATGTACTACGCAATGTTTCTTCTTTTTTGTTATGATGTACTTAACTAATTATTATTTCATTATGTATCTTGACGTTTTCCATGCCCTTTTAAACAAGGGTCAACGGAAGAAAAATAAAATTCAAATTCAAATTCAAATTCAAAAGTGACAGAAAAGCAAAGTAATATAAACCAAACCAATCAATCACATATATAACGAAAACGAGCACTATACTTATTAATGGTAGTGTCACAGCACCCTTGCTGACAAGACAATATCTATGCATGTTTGATTTGGAATGCCTGGTCTTTTAGTACAGTACACATTTCAACATCCCCCAGAATCCTACATATGAACATTTTCTTCTCTGTAAATTTGTGTTTGTACCTGAAAGTAATAGGGATAGTCTAGTTTCAACTTCATGAGATCATTGTCTTTAGTTCAGCAAGATGATTTCACAGAGCAAATCTCATTCACAGTAAAGTTTCTCAAACTATGGGCACTTTATTCCATATACTCCCTTCCCACAGCATCAGCAAATACTATTAACCATTCCATCTAGTATTGCGCCCATGCAAGGACAATTTTTGTTTAGGAATAACAGACATGTAGACATTAGTAGTAAGACCTTTGACTATGTTCATACTCTCTCATGGGTTATACCTTAGTTACAAACTTCAGGAGAAAGGAAGAACTTGGTCTCAGTAGCTTAAAAAAATAGCGAAACAGATGGTGAAACTACCAGTTGTTTGATACAGTGTTCATCCCTGATTTGTACTGAAATCACTTTGAACTTCCTGCTTGACCACAAAATATAACTACATTTATTTTCCAACTCTGAGCACAAATACAGGTAGTTTGATTGCAACCTGGCATATTAAAGCACTTTTGATCACTAAATTTTGGCCAGGTGACTAAATTGAATAACATAATTTTGAAGAAATACATCTCACTAGTCTTTTGTAGGTTTCGGAATGTTTACAAGAGACTGATATTTCATCAGTGATTTCGGTATCACTTATCATGTCCAACCTTCTTTTCTTCTGCACGGAAGCAACGAAGTCCATGATACTTATTGAAATGGTTAGTAGTGTTTACATATGTACATATGAGGAAGCAGCCATGCATTTTCTTTTTCAATGCATGATAAATTATCCCTTTTTTGTACACCAGGTTCAAGCATGAAGATGATTGCAGCAAGATGAGACCTCTCCAATACCAGCCATACACAAACACAAGCCATATGTTACTTCCCCATCCTCTTTCAATTGGAGTTCTGGGAATGCTTAATCTGAAACGCTGAAAGAAAAATTAAAAAGAATTAGAATGAAAAATATATACATAACTATCTGAAGTAATACACTAGCCAACATAGTAATGAATCAGATTGTGTAATGAAATTTGCAAGTTGTACAGAAAGATAAGAAATACATTTAGAATACTGAAAGTAAATTTAGAGAAACTGGTAACAGTTTAGTATATCGGAGACACATTTCTTCAATTTTACAGAAGAAACTACTTACGGAAATGAGTTTTTCCAAGGTTTACAATGTTCGTCAAGGTATTTTCTTTCATCGTGGAATATATTTGAGCAAGAAATCATGTATTTTTTAAGAGAAATATATCACCGATGCACAATTGCCATTGCTTTTATTTGCTTGCCCTACGACAACCGGATGCTGCATACGTTTGATAACGTAAGCCCCTGTCAGTGTTTCCAATCCCTTTTTTTTAAATATGCTTGCCTAACCTAACCAAACCTAACCTTATAGGAAATGGTTTGTGGGGCTATCCGTCAGCTACCCGTGCATAATGTACAATTTGCACAAGTGACAAACATGACAGTAGGTATTTTTGGTGAAGAAGGTTGGAACCACTGTATACCCACTACGGTAGTCAACCTCAGCCCGCCATATTGTGTGTTACGAAAGCGAAGATATGAATAAAAAGAAGTACTCTGTATGTGATTTTTTTTTCTTTTCGTGTAAAAAGCATAATGGCACCTTGAACTATGTTCCGCAATACACAATTGGTAAGTACGAACCATTCCAAAACAAAATATTCGATTTAAATGTGTCTCCGATATACTAAACTCTTACCGACAAACTAATTTGTACATTTTAAATATGAAGAATGCATTAATTCATGAGGAATTGTTGTGAAAAGTAGCTTGTGCAGGCTATTCTGCCACAAATCACTGATGTATGAAAAATGTTCTATATTTGTGTAGCACATCAAGGAACGTGTGGAAATGTTAAAGTATCCAAACCCACTTAAAATGTAAAATTGGTAATACTGTATGTGTATGCACATAGGAGTATAATTATAACGCTAAGGGCACCAACCCTAACCTACTGATGTAAGGCTACAGAAACATGTTGAAAAATCGATCTGCACATAAAAACGAGTTAAATAATAATGAAACATGTGCTTATAGTGATGTACGGAATTCGATTCAAGTAGAAAATAATGTGTATCATTATAACAATGGAATTGGAAAATTAAAAAAACACAGTAACAATAATGAAAATCATTCTTAAATACAGGTGGAGATTCAAAGTACGTAATACAAGCTTTCACTGTAGAATAACAAAATTAGGCTAAAAATGAAGAAAAGTGGCTTAAAATAGAAAAGAAGCAAAATGCAGACACACATAAGCACAAGTTGTATTTTTTTTTGTGGTTACTTTCTGCTTGGAGTATTTTGGTGTCGAGCAATAATAGAAATGAGGTCTGTCAGTAACACAACATCCAGACCTGATTAACTTTTGTGTACCAAACTAAACTTCTTCACCACTAGGCACCGTTTTATTAGATTGTGCGTCTTCGCACAATTTCGCATGTTCGCAACAATTTAAATTAGATTAGATCGAAGACATCCTTGCTTATGAATGGTGCATACGGTTTTAATAAACTCATAACTGTGATTTCCATTCAACAAATACAATAATTATTTTTATATTAAAAATAGAATGGATACTTGCCTTTACGCAGCAACAGAACTTCACTTATTCTTCATATCTTTGTCAACCGTGGAAGAGTTTTACTGCTATTTCCAGATGGCACAGCACGGTCATTAATTGTATGCGATGTCACCCACATTTTACACTTAACACATCCGTGCATTAAGATCATACGTGAAAAAGAGTATCGATATATCTCATTCTGTATTTCATTGCAGACGAAACAAAATTGTCCG
This sequence comes from Lepisma saccharinum, assembly GCF_977018435.1. Classification (NCBI taxonomy): domain Eukaryota; kingdom Metazoa; phylum Arthropoda; class Insecta; order Zygentoma; family Lepismatidae; genus Lepisma; species Lepisma saccharinum. The sequence continues at coordinate 47,641 of NW_028142979.1, forward strand.
CGATCAGCTGTGCATGACCGAGATGGAAAAAGTCGCAACGCCATTGGCTGATGGTACAGTAGCCTCTCTTGCCAGCCAACATTTCACTCGCATGCAACTCGAGACCCCGAATCCGTTAGCTGCTCAACTCGTTTAGTTTCAATAATTCGCTTTTCGGCTGGCGACCGACTTGGCTACCGAACGAGAAAACTCACTCGTGAGCTAGGTGTTGACTTTCAATAATAAGCTCCCAGACTAGGGTTACCAGATCGCTGTAAGGGAAATGTAGGGCCGCGTCCGAATCGGCAGCAGATGTCACGTAGAGCACCGTTCCATCCGGGGACTCAGCCAACCTCCGTTGTCCGAATTCGCGGCAGACGTGGAGTCGGAGGGGAGAGCAGAGAGGCGCGACAGATGCACGCTTGAACTCGCTGTGACCCTGCGCTTGGCAGCCATATTCCAACTTTCACTTTGTCCAGACAACATTTTCTGATTAGACGATGTAAAACTCAGTGATACTTTAACATTTTATCGATAATACTGAATGTAGAAAAATTGTAAATGATGAAATAGCATGTTACATTTTCAATATGAGTAGTAAATAGGTGGAAATCATTGTGATGTTTGTTTGGCGTCTGCCTTCTGCTTCCGTGCGGTGCGCCTGCGCCCAGAGCGCGGTGGGTGAAGTTCGGGATGACACCTGGCGGGAAAAGTGACAACCGTACTACAAGGGGACATGCAGATTCGGACGACTTGGACGTGACTTCGACGGCACGCGAGAGCAACGGGAGAGAACGAGACGGAGCGCTTGCCAATTCGGACACGGCCTAGGACATGCTGTTCCAAAATGTAGGACATTAAGTCAAAATGTAGGACGCAACACATTCTCAATAAATAATACATATTTCTATAGAACACGTTAGGAAGTATGTAGTTGAAAAATGACACTTTTCAGTTTTTAAAAAAATATTTCAAAACGAATGTTTAAATGCAAAATTTCAAAACTTGCAATCATACTAATCAATGCACCTCTTATTACTCGATTTAAGTGGTACTTCTCAGAGGAGACAATTTTTATCAAAATTTCAGGTTTAGTGAAACTATATATTGATGTTAGAGTGGACAGTCAAACTCGTTGAAATTATAGGGGCCAATACCAAACATTTTACAGACTATGAAAAAATAATCCTCTCGCGAGTCTCTTGTGCTGATGGTAATGAAAGTACTCTCTCAACATTTGAATTATGACCTGTAATGGCAAACAAATATTCAGCAATTACTGTAATTTAAAATGGTTTCATCTCGGGTAGTTTTTAGTTCAATAACAGGGTGTCTACCAAAAGAATACATCCAGAAATCTTGACTTTTTCTGGACTTTTCTAGATCTTACTTAGGTAAAGTTGGAAATTAGTAATTAAGAAAATAAATATTTATTTAATGAAAATCCCTACCAAAGAGCCAATTAAGATGTAAACTGAAGCTGAATTTAAGAAGAGAATTAGATCTGCTATTTCGTATTAATGCATCTTGAACTGTGTTTGGCAGACAAGCGAGGCTTTGACGTCTGGACTCAGAGCCAGTATAATCTTATGTGGGGCTTGTGTCGATTGTCCCTATATGTTTGTGACTGTCCCTTCATCATCATCTTACCATCATTCATCCTCATCTTCGCGATTAGCCAATGGGACAGAAAAGTGAAGTAAAATAAACTTAATCAACCAATCAATAGCAAAAATTCTTGACCACTAGAATAATTTATTGCCTTTTTAGTGACTTCTTGACCTACTTGTTGATTTTTTTCTTTGTCTTGACTTCCATGACTTTCTTGACTGGCAGACACCCTGAATAACTTTGTTCTCTATACCCCTGCCTTACAATCAAATTATATTGAATATTGAATAAGAATGGCAACACCTTGTTCCATCAGTATAAACACTAAGGCAAGAAATTCTGCTCAGGCACTGAACAGTGACATGATCAGAAAGTGGTCCCAAGACTTTGTTCATTAATTGCTTCCGTTTTCCCGTTTGTTTAATAGCAGGACAAACTTCATTCTTTTTGTGCAATGACTGAATCAAAATAAATTTCACTATTGAGTTTGGAAGCGCAGTCCATAGACTTGTAATTTGCATGACTTTTTTCTGTTACGTATTTTCCTAATTAATATTATGTGACACTCAAAATGTAGGACATTTATGATATTTTTCAAATTCCTCCCGGACGCCGGACATAAGGCTAAAATGTAGGACTTGTCCGGGAAAATCCGGACGTCTGGTAACCCTATTCCAGACGCGAATTGCATTTTCGGCCCCTAAGACCAATCAAAGTTCCATTTAATGACTTTACAAATAAAGAATAAACATCAAGGAACACAACCAAAAAAAGTTTATACGGTAAGTGTCCACAAATAACGAAGATATAACCATCCCAAAAATGACTTATTTCTCGCGACATTCAACCGTTGCCGTTCCAGCCACGAATTGCATTTTGGGCCCCTAAGACGAATCAAAGTTCCATTTAATGATTTTAATACAAATAATAAACATCAAGGAACACAACCAAAAAAAGTTTCTACGGTAAGTGTCCACAAATAACGAAGATATAACAACCTTAAAAATGACTTATTTCTCGCGATATGCAACCGTTACCGTTCCAGCCACGAATTGCATTTTGGGTCCCTAAGACGAATCCAAATTCCATTTAATGACTTTACGAATAAAGAATAAACACCAAGGAACACAACCAAGAAACGTTTATACGGTAAGTGTCCACAAATAACGAAGATATAACCACTCCAAAAATAACTTATTTCTCGCCATATGCAACCGTTACCGGACCAGCCACGAATTGCATTTTGGGCCCCTAAGACGAATCCAAATTCCATTTAATGACTTTACAAACAAAGAATAAACATCAAGGAACACAACCAAAAAAGTTTATACGGTAAGGGTCCACAAATAACGAAGATATAACCATCCCAAAAATGACTTATTTCTCCCGACATTCAACCGTTGTCGTTCCAGCCACGAATTGCATTTTGGGCCCCTAAGACGAATCAAAGTTCCATTTAATGATTTTAATACAAAGGATAAACATCAAGGAACACAACCAAAAAAAGTTTCTACGTTAAGTGTACACAAATAACGAAGATATAACAACCTTAAAAATGACTTATTTCTCGCGACATTCAACCGTTGTCGTTCCAGCCACGAATTGCATTTTGGGCCCCTAAGACGAATCAAAGTTCCATTTAATGATTTTAATACAAAGGATAAACATCAAGGAACACAACCAAAAAAAGTTTCTACGGTAAGTGTCCACAAATAACGAAGATATAACCATCCCAAAAATGACTTATTTCTCCCGACATTCAACCGTTGTCGTTCCAGCCACGAATTGCATTTTGGGCCCCTAAGACGAATCAAAGTTCCATTTAATGATTTTAATACAAAGGATAAACATCAAGGAACACAACCAAAAAAAGTTTCTACGGTAAGTGTCCACAAATAACGAAGATATAACAACCTTAAAAATGACTTATTTCTCGCGACATTCAACCGTTGTCGTTCCAGCCACGAATTGCATTTTGGGTCCCTAAGACGAATCAAAGTTCCATTTAATGATTTTAATACAAAGGATAAACATCAAGGAACACAACCAAAAAAAAGTTTCTACGGTAAGTGTCCACAAATAACGAAGATATAACAACCTTAAAAATGACTTATTTCTCGCGACATTCAACCGTTGCCGTTCCAGCCACGAATTGCATTTTGGGCCCCTAAGACGAATCAAAGTTCCATTTAATGATCTTAATACAAAGAATAAACATCAAGGAACACAACCAAAAAAAGTTTCTACGGCAAGTGTCCACAAATAACGAAGATATAACAACCTTAAAAATGACTTATTTCTCGCCATATGCAACCGTTGCCGTTCCAGCCACGAATTGCATTTTGGGCCCCTAAGACGAATCCAAATTCCATTTAATGACTTTACAAACAAAGAATAAACATCAAGGAACACAACCAAAAAAAGTTTCTACGTTAAGTGTCCACAAATAACGAAGATATAACAACCTTAAAAATCACTTATTTCTCGCGATATGCAACCGTTACCGTTCCAGCCACGAATTGCATTTTGGGCCCCTAAGACGAATCCAAATTCCATTTAATGACTTTACAAACAAAGAATAAACATCAAGGAACACAACCAAGAAAAGTTTATACGGTAAGTGTCCACAATTACCGAATATATAACCATCCCAAAAATGACTTATTTCTCGCGACATTCAACCGTTGCCGTTCCAGCCACGAATTGCATTTTGGGCCCCTAAGACGAATCAAAGTTCCATTTAATGATTTTAATACAAAGGATAAACATCAAGGAACACAACCAAAAAAGTTTATACGGTAAGTGTCCACAAATAACGAAGATATATCCATCCCAAAAATGACTTATTTCTCGCGACATTCAACCGTTGCCGTTCCAGCCACGAATTGCATTTTGGGTCCCTAAGACGTATCCAAATTCCATTTAATGACTTTACAAATAAAGAATAAACATCAAGGAACACAACCAAAAACGTTTATACGGTAAGTGTCCACAAATAACGAAGATATAACCATCCCAAAAATGACTTATTTCTCGCGACATTCAACCGTTGCCGTTCCAGCCACGAATTGCATTTTGGGTCCCTAAGACGAATCCAAATTCCATTTAATGACTTTACAAATAAAGAATAAACATCAAGGAACACAACCAAAAAAGTTTATACGGTAAGTGTCCACAAATAACGAAGATATAACAACCTTAAAAATGATTTATTTCTCGCGATATGCAACCGTTACCGTTCCAGCCACGAATTGCATTTTGGGCCCCTAAGACGAATCCAACGTCCATTTGATGACTTTACAAATAAAGAATAAACATCAAGGAACACAACCAAAAAAGTTTATACGGTAAGTGTCCAAAAGTAACGAAGATATAACCACCCCAAAAATGACTTATTTCTCGCGACATTCAACCGTTGCCGTTCCAGCCACGAATTGCATTTTGGGTCCCTAAGACGAATCCAAATTCCATTTAATGATTTTAATACAAAGGATAAACATCAAGGAAGACAACCAAAAAAAGTTTCTACGGTAAGTGTCCACAAATAACGAAGATATAACAACCTTAAAAATGACTTATTTCTCGCGACATTCAACCGTTGCCGTTCCAGCCACGAATTGCATTTTGGGCCCCTAAGACGAATCAAAGTTCCATTTAATGATTTTAATACAAAGAATAAACATCAAGGAACACAACCAAAAAAAGTTTCTACGGTAAGTGTCCACAAATAACGAAGTTATAACAACCTTAAAAATGACTTATTTCTCGCGATATGCAACCGTTACCGTTCCAGCCACGAATTGCATTTTGGGTCCCTAAGACGAATCCAAATTCCATTTAATGACTTTAAAAATAAAGAATGAACATCAAGGAACACAACCAAAAAAGTTTATACTGTAAGTGTCCAAAAGTAACGAAGATATAACCACCCCAAAAATGACTTATTTCTCGCGACATTCAACCGTTACCGGGCCATCCACGAATTGCATTTTGGGCCCCTAAGACGAATCAAAGTTCCATTTAATGATTTTAATACAAAGAATAAACATCAAGGAACACAACCAAAGAAAGTTTCTACGGTAAGTGTCCACAAATAACGAAGATATAACAACCTTAAAAATGATTTATTTCTCGCGGTATGCAACCGTTACCGTTCCAGCCACGAATTGCATTTTGGGTCCCTAAGACGAATCCAAATTCCATTTAATGACTTTACAAATAAAGAATAAACATCAAGGAACACAACCAAAAAAGTTTATACGGTAAGTGTCCAAAAGTAACGAAGATATAACCACCCCAAAAATGACTTATTTCTCGCGACATTCAACCGTTGCCGTTCCAGCCACGAATTGTATTTTGGGTCCCTAAGACGAATCCAAATTCCATTTAATGACTTTACAAACAAAGAATAAACATCAAGGAACACAACCAAAAAAGTTTATACGGTAAGGGTCCACAAATAACGAAGATATAACCATCCCAAAAATGACTTATTTCTCCCGACATTCAACCGTTGTCGTTCCAGCCACGAATTGCATTTTGGGCCCCTAAGACGAATCAAAGTTCCATTTAATGATTTTAATACAAAGGATAGACATCAAGGAACACAACCAAAAAAAGTTTCTACGTTAAGTGTACACAAATAACGAAGATATAACAACCTTAAAAATGACTTATTTCTCGCGACATTCAACCGTTGTCGTTCCAGCCACGAATTGCATTTTGGGCCCCTAAGACGAATCAAAGTTCCATTTAATGATTTTAATACAAAGGATAAACATCAAGGAACACAACCAAAAAAAGTTTCTACGGTAAGTGTCCACAAATAACGAAGATATAACCATCCCAAAAATGACTTATTTCTCCCGACATTCAACCGTTGTCGTTCCAGCCACGAATTGCATTTTGGGCCCCTAAGACGAATCAAAGTTCCATTTAATGATTTTAATACAAAGGATAAACATCAAGGAACACAACCAAAAAAAGTTTCTACGGTAAGTGTCCACAAATAACGAAGATATAACAACCTTAAAAATGACTTATTTCTCGCGACATTCAACCGTTGTCGTTCCAGCCACGAATTGCATTTTGGGCCCCTAAGACGAATCAAAGTTCCATTTAATGATTTTAATACAAAGGATAAACATCAAGGAACACAACCAAAAAAAAGTTTCTACGGTAAGTGTCCACAAATAACGAAGATATAACAACCTTAAAAATGACTTATTTCTCGCGACATTCAACCGTTGCCGTTCCAGCCACGAATTGCATTTTGGGCCCCTAAGACGAATCAAAGTTCCATTTAATGATCTTAATACAAAGGATAAACATCAAGGAACACAACCAAAAAAAGTTTCTACGGTAAGTGTCCACAAATAACGAAGATATAACAACCTTAAAAATGACTTATTTCTCGCGACACTCAACCGTTGCCGTTCCAGCCACGAATTGCATTTTGGGCCCCTAAGACGAATCAAAGTTCCATTTAATGATTTTAATACAAAGAAAAAACATCAAGGAACACAACCAAAAAAGGTTTCTACGGTAAGTGTCCACAAATAACGAAGATATAACAACCTTAAAAATCACTTATTTCTTGCGATATGCAACCGTTACCGTTCCTGCCACGAATTGCATTTTGGGTCCCTAAGACGAATCCAAATTCCATTTAATGACTTTACAAATAAAGAATAAACATCAAGGAACACAACCAAGAAAAGTTTATACGGTAAGTGTCCACAAATAACGAAGATATAACAACCTTAAAAATGACTTATTTCTCGCGATATGCAACCGTTACCGTTCCAGCCACGAATTGCATTTTGGGCCCCTAAGACGAATCAAAGTTCCATTTAATGATTTTAATACAAAGAATAAACATCAAGGAACACAACCAAAAAAAGTTTCTACGGTAAGTGTCCACAAATAACGAAGTTATAACAACCTTAAAAATGACTTATTTCTCGCGATATGCAACCGTTACCGTTCCAGCCACGAATTGCATTTTGGGTCCCTAAGACGAATCCAAATTCCATTTAATGACTTTAAAAATAAAGAATGAACATCAAGGAACACAACCAAAAAAGTTTATACTGTAAGTGTCCAAAAGTAACGAAGATATAACCACCCCAAAAATGACTTATTTCTCGCGACATTCAACCGTTACCGGGCCATCCACGAATTGCATTTTGGGCCCCTAAGACGAATCAAAGTTCCATTTAATGATTTTAATACAAAGAATAAACATCAAGGAACACAACCAAAGAAAGTTTCTACGGTAAGTGTCCACAAATAACGAAGATATAACAACCTTAAAAATGATTTATTTCTCGCGGTATGCAACCGTTACCGTTCCAGCCACGAATTGCATTTTGGGTCCCTAAGACGAATCCAAATTCCATTTAATGACTTTACAAATAAAGAATAAACATCAAGGAACACAACCAAAAAAGTTTATACGGTAAGTGTCCAAAAGTAACGAAGATATAACCACCCCAAAAATGACTTATTTCTCGCGACATTCAACCGTTGCCGTTCCAGCCACGAATTGTATTTTGGGTCCCTAAGACGAATCCAAATTCCATTTAATGACTTTACAAACAAAGAATAAACATCAAGGAACACAACCAAAAAAGTTTATACGGTAAGGGTCCACAAATAACGAAGATATAACCATCCCAAAAATGACTTATTTCTCCCGACATTCAACCGTTGTCGTTCCAGCCACGAATTGCATTTTGGGCCCCTAAGACGAATCAAAGTTCCATTTAATGATTTTAATACAAAGGATAAACATCAAGGAACACAACCAAAAAAAGTTTCTACGTTAAGTGTACACAAATAACGAAGATATAACAACCTTAAAAATGACTTATTTCTCGCGACATTCAACCGTTGTCGTTCCAGCCACGAATTGCATTTTGGGCCCCTAAGACGAATCAAAGTTCCATTTAATGATTTTAATACAAAGGATAAACATCAAGGAACACAACCAAAAAAAGTTTCTACGGTAAGTGTCCACAAATAACGAAGATATAACCATCCCAAAAATGACTTATTTCTCCCGACATTCAACCGTTGTCGTTCCAGCCACGAATTGCATTTTGGGCCCCTAAGACGAATCAAAGTTCCATTTAATGATTTTAATACAAAGGATAAACATCAAGGAACACAACCAAAAAAAGTTTCTACGGTAAGTGTCCACAAATAACGAAGATATAACAACCTTAAAAATGACTTATTTCTCGCGACATTCAACCGTTGTCGTTCCAGCCACGAATTGCATTTTGGGCCCCTAAGACGAATCAAAGTTCCATTTAATGATTTTAATACAAAGGATAAACATCAAGGAACACAACCAAAAAAAAGTTTCTACGGTAAGTGTCCACAAATAACGAAGATATAACAACCTTAAAAATGACTTATTTCTCGCGACATTCAACCGTTGCCGTTCCAGCCACGAATTGCATTTTGGGCCCCTAAGACGAATCAAAGTTCCATTTAATGATCTTAATACGAAGGATAAACATCAAGGAACACAACCAAAAAAAGTTTCTACGGTAAGTGTCCACAAATAACGAAGATATAACAACCTTAAAAATGACTTATTTCTCGCGACACTCAACCGTTGCCGTTCCAGCCACGAATTGCATTTTGGGCCCCTAAGACGAATCAAAGTTCCATTTAATGATTTTAATACAAAGAAAAAACATCAAGGAACACAACCAAAAAAGGTTTCTACGGTAAGTGTCCACAAATAACGAAGATATAACAACCTTAAAAATCACTTATTTCTTGCGATATGCAACCGTTACCGTTCCAGCCACGAATTGCATTTTGGGTCCCTAAGACGAATCCAAATTCCATTTAATGACTTTACAAATAAAGAATAAACATCAAGGAACACAACCAAGAAAAGTTTATACGGTAAGTGTCCACAAATAACGAAGATATAACCACTCCAAAAATAACTTATTTCTCGCCATATGCAACCGTTACCGGGCCAGCCACGAATTGCATTTTGGGCCCCTAAGACGAATCCAAATTCCATTTAATGACTTTACAAACAAAGAATAAACATCAAGGAACACAACCAAAAAAAGTTTCTACGTTAAGTGTCCACAAATAACGAAGATATAACAACCTTAAAAATCACTTATTTCTCGCGATATGCAACCGTTACCGTTCCAGCCACGAATTGCATTTTGGGCCCCTAAGACGAATCCAAATTCCATTTAATGACTTTACAAACAAAGAATAAACATCAAGGAACACAACCAAAAAAAGTTTATACGGTAAGTGTCCACAATTACCGAATATATAACCATCCCAAAAATGACTTATTTCTCGCGACATTCAACCGTTGCCGTTCCAGCCACGAATTGCATTTTGGGCCCCTAAGACGAATCAAAGTTCCATTTAATGATTTTAATACAAAGGATAAACATCAAGGAACACAACCAAAAAAGTTTATACGGTAAGTGTCCACAAATAACGAAGATATATCCATCCCAAAAATGACTTATTTCTCGCGACATTCAACCGTTGCCGTTCCAGCCACGAATTGCATTTTGGGTCCCTAAGACGTATCCAAATTCCATTTAATGACTTTACAAATAAAGAATAAACATCAAGGAACACAACCAAAAACGTTTATACGGTAAGTGTCCACAAATAACGAAGATATAACCATCCCAAAAATGACTTATTTCTCGCGACATTCAACCGTTGCCGTTCCAGCCACGAATTGCATTTTGGGTCCCTAAGACGAATCCAAATTCCATTTAATGACTTTACAAATAAAGAATAAACATCAAGGAACACAACCAAAAAAGTTTATACGGTAAGTGTCCACAAATAACGAAGATATAACAACCTTAAAAATGATTTATTTCTCGCGATATGCAACCGTTACCGTTCCAGCCACGAATTGCATTTTGGGCCCCTAAGACGAATCCAAAGTCCATTTGATGACTTTACAAATAAAGAATAAACATCAAGGAACACAACCAAAAAAGTTTATAGGGTAAGTGTCCAAAAGTAACGAAGATATAACCACCCCAAAAATGACTTATTTCTCGCGACATTCAACCGTTGCCGTTCCAGCCACGAATTGCATTTTGGGTCCCTAAGACGAATCCAAATTCCATTTAATGATTTTAATACAAAGGATAAACATCAAGGAAGACAACCAAAAAAAGTTTCTACGGTAAGTGTCCACAAATAACGAAGATATAACAACCTTAAAAATGACTTATTTCTCGCGACATTCAACCGTTGCCGTTCCAGCCACGAATTGCATTTTGGGCCCCTAAGACGAATCAAAGTTCCATTTAATGATTTTAATACAAAGAATAAACATCAAGGAACACAACCAAAAAAAGTTTCTACGGTAAGTGTCCACAAATAACGAAGTTATAACAACCTTAAAAATGACTTATTTCTCGCGATATGCAACCGTTACCGTTCCAGCCACGAATTGCATTTTGGGTCCCTAAGACGAATCCAAATTCCATTTAATGACTTTAAAAATAAAGAATGAACATCAAGGAACACAACCAAAAAAGTTTATACTGTAAGTGTCCAAAAGTAACGAAGATATAACCACCCCAAAAATGACTTATTTCTCGCGACATTCAACCGTTACCGGGCCATCCACGAATTGCATTTTGGGCCCCTAAGACGAATCAAAGTTCCATTTAATGATTTTAATACAAAGAATAAACATCAAGGAACACAACCAAAGAAAGTTTCTACGGTAAGTGTCCACAAATAACGAAGATATAACAACCTTAAAAATGATTTATTTCTCGCGGTATGCAACCGTTACCGTTCCAGCCACGAATTGCATTTTGGGTCCCTAAGACGAATCCAAATTCCATTTAATGACTTTATAAATAAAGAATAAACATCAAGGAACACAACCAAAAAAGTTTATACGGTAAGTGTCCAAAAGTAACGAAGATATAACCACCCCAAAAATGACTTATTTCTCGCGACATTCAACCGTTGCCGTTCCAGCCACGAATTGTATTTTGGGTCCCTAAGACGAATCCAAATTCCATTTAATGACTTTACAAACAAAGAATAAACATCAAGGAACACAACTAAAAAAGTTTATACGGTAAGGGTCCACAAATAACGAAGATATAACCATCCCAAAAATGACTTATTTCTCCCGACATTCAACCGTTGTCGTTCCAGCCACGAATTGCATTTTGGGCCCCTAAGACGAATCAAAGTTCCATTTAATGATTTTAATACAAAGGATAAACATCAAGGAACACAACCAAAAAAAGTTTCTACGTTAAGTGTACACAAATAACGAAGATATAACAACCTTAAAAATGACTTATTTCTCGCGACATTCAACCGTTGTCGTTCCAGCCACGAATTGCATTTTGGGCCCCTAAGACGAATCAAAGTTCCATTTAATGATTTTAATACAAAGGATAAACATCAAGGAACACAACCAAAAAAAGTTTCTACGGTAAGTGTCCACAAATAACGAAGATATAACCATCCCAAAAATGACTTATTTCTCCCGACATTCAACCGTTGTCTTTCCAGCCACGAATTGCATTTTGGGCCCCTAAGACGAATCAAAGTTCCATTTAATGATTTTGATACAAAGGATAAACATCAAGGAACACATCCAAAAAAAGTTTCTACGGTAAGTGTCCACAAATAACGAAGATATAACAACCTTAAAAATGACTTATTTCTCGCGACATTCAACCGTTGTCGTTCCAGCCACGAATTGCATTTTGGGCCCCTAAGACGAATCAAAGTTCCATTTAATGATTTTAATACAAAGGATAAACATCAAGGAACACAACCAAAAAAAAGTTTCTACGGTAAGTGTCCACAAATAACGAAGATATAACAACCTTAAAAATGACTTATTTCTCGTGACATTCAACCGTTGCCGTTCCAGCCACGAATTGCATTTTGGGCCCCTAAGACGAATCAAAGTTCCATTTAATGATCTTAATACAAAGGATAAACATCAAGGAACACAACCAAAAAAAGTTTCTACGGTAAGTGTCCACAAATAACGAAGATATAACAACCTTAAAAATGACTTATTTCTCGCGACACTCAACCGTTGCCGTTCCAGCCACGAATTGCATTTTGGGCCCCTAAGACGAATCAAAGTTCCATTTAATGATTTTAATACAAAGAAAAAACATCAAGGAACACAACCAAAAAAGGTTTCTACGGTAAGTGTCCACAAATAACGAAGATATAACAACCTTAAAAATCACTTATTTCTTGCGATATGCAACCGTTACCGTTCCAGCCACGAATTGCATTTTGGGTCCCTAAGACGAATCCAAATTCCATTTAATGACTTTACAAATAAAGAATAAACATCAAGGAACACAACCAAGAAACGTTTATACGGTAAGTGTCCACAAATAACGAAGATATAACCACTCCAAAAATAACTTATTTCTCGCCATATGCAACCGTTACCGGGCCAGCCACGAATTGCATTTTGGGCCCCTAAGACGAATCCAAATTCCATTTAATGACTTTACAAACAAAGAATAAACATCAAGGAACACAACCAAAAAAAGTTTATACGGTAAGTGTCCACAATTACCGAATATATAACCATCCCAAAAATGACTTATTTCTCGCGACATTCAACCGTTGCCGTTCCAGCCACGAATTGCATTTTGGGCCCCTAAGACGAATCAAAGTTCCATTTAATGATTTTAATACAAAGGATAAACATCAAGGAACACAACCAAAAAAGTTTATACGGTAAGTGTCCACAAATAACGAAGATATATCCATCCCAAAAATGACTTATTTCTCGCGACATTCAACCGTTGCCGTTCCAGCCACGAATTGCATTTTGGGTCCCTAAGACGTATCCAAATTCCATTTAATGACTTTACAAATAAAGAATAAACATCAAGGAACACAACCAAAAACGTTTATACGGTAAGTGTCCACAAATAACGAAGATATAACAACCTTAAAAATGATTTATTTCTCGCGATATGCAACCGTTACCGTTCCAGCCACGAATTGCATTTTTGGCCCCTAAGACGAATCCAAAGTCCATTTGATGACTTTACAAATAAAGAATAAACATCAAGGAACACAACCAAAAAAGTTTATACGGTAAGTGTCCAAAAGTAACGAAGATATAACCACCCCAAAAATGACTTATTTCTCGCGACATTCAACCGTTGCCGTTCCAGCCACGAATTGCATTTTGGGTCCCTAAGACGAATCCAAATTCCATTTAATGATTTTAATACAAAGGATAAACATCAAGGAAGACAACCAAAAAAAGTTTCTACGGTAAGTGTCCACAAATAACGAAGATATAACAACCTTAAAAATGACTTATTTCTCGCGACATTCAACCGTTGCCGTTCCAGCCACGAATTGCATTTTGGGCCCCTAAGACGAATCAAAGTTCCATTTAATGATTTTAATACAAAGAATAAACATCAAGGAACACAACCAAAAAAAGTTTCTACGATAAGTGTCCACAAATAACGAAGTTATAACAACCTTAAAAATGACTTATTTCTCGCGATATGCAACCGTTACCGTTCCAGCCACGAATTGCATTTTGGGTCCCTAAGACGAATCCAAATTCCATTTAATGACTTTACAAATAAAGAATAAACATCAAGGAACACAACCAAAAAAGTTTATACGGTAAGTGTCCAAAAGTAACGAAGATATAACCACCCCAAAAATGACTTATTTCTCGCGACATTCAACCGTTACCGGGCCATCCACGAATTGCATTTTGGGCCCCTAAGACGAATCAAAGTTCCATTTAATGATTTTAATACAAAGAATAAACATCAAGGAACACAACCAAAGAAAGTTTCTACGGTAAGTGTCCACAAATAACGAAGATATAACAACCTTAAAAATGATTTATTTCTCGCGATATGCAACCGTTACCGTTCCAGCCACGAATTGCATTTTGGGTCCCTAAGACGAATCCAAATTCCATTTAATGACTTTACAAATAAAGAATAAACATCAAGGAACACAACCAAAAAAGTTTATACGGTAAGTGTCCAAAAGTAACGAAGATATAACCACCCCAAAAATGACTTATTTCTCGCGACATTCAACCGTTGCCGTTCCAGCCACGAATTGTATTTTGGGTCCCTAAGACGAATCCAAATTCCATTTAATGACTTTACAAACAAAGAATAAACATCAAGGAACACAACCAAAAAAGTTTATACGGTAAGGGTCCACAAATAACGAAGATATAACCATCCCAAAAATGACTTATTTCTCCCGACATTCAACCGTTGTCGTTCCAGCCACGAATTGCATTTTGGGCCCCTAAGACGAATCAAAGTTCCATTTAATGATTTTAATACAAAGGATAAACATCAAGGAACACAACCAAAAAAAGTTTCTACGTTAAGTGTACACAAATAACGAAGATATAACAACCTTAAAAATGACTTATTTCTCGCGACATTCAACCGTTGTCGTTCCAGCCACGAATTGCATTTTGGGTCCCTAAGACGAATCCAAATTCCATTTAATGACTTTACAAATAAAGAATAAACATCAAGGAACACAACCAAAAAAGTTTATACGGTAAGTGTCCAAAAGTAACGAAGATATAACCACCCCAAAAATGACTTATTTCTCGCGACATTCAACCGTTGCCGTTCCAGCCACGAATTGTATTTTGGGTCCCTAAGACGAATCCAAATTCCATTTAATGACTTTACAAACAAAGAATAAACATCAAGGAACACAACCAAAAAAGTTTATACGGTAAGGGTCCACAAATAACGAAGATATAACCATCCCAAAAATGACTTATTTCTCCCGACATTCAACCGTTGTCGTTCCAGCCACGAATTGCATTTTGGGCCCCTAAGACGAATCAAAGTTCCATTTAATGATTTTAATACAAAGGATAAACATCAAGGAACACAACCAAAAAAAGTTTCTACGTTAAGTGTACACAAATAACGAAGATATAACAACCTTAAAAATGACTTATTTCTCGCGACATTCAACCGTTGTCGTTCCAGCCACGAATTGCATTTTGGGCCCCTAAGACGAATCAAAGTTCCATTTAATGATTTTAATACAAAGGATAAACATCAAGGAACACAACCAAAAAAAGTTTCTACGGTAAGTGTCCACAAATAACGAAGATATAACCATCCCAAAAATGACTTATTTCTCCCGACATTCAACCGTTGTCGTTCCAGCCACGAATTGCATTTTGGGCCCCTAAGACGAATCAAAGTTCCATTTAATGATTTTAATACAAAGGATAAACATCAAGGAACACAACCAAAAAAAGTTTCTACGGTAAGTGTCCACAAATAACGAAGATATAACAACCTTAAAAATGACTTATTTCTCGCGACATTCAACCGTTGTCGTTCCAGCCACGAATTGCATTTTGGGCCCCTAAGACGAATCAAAGTTCCATTTAATGATTTTAATACAAAGGATAAACATCAAGGAACACAACCAAAAAAAAGTTTCTACGGTAAGTGTCCACAAATAACGAAGATATAACAACCTTAAAAATGACTTATTTCTCGCGACATTCAACCGTTGCCGTTCCAGCCACGAATTGCATTTTGGGCCCCTAAGACGAATCAAAGTTCCATTTAATGATCTTAATACGAAGGATAAACATCAAGGAACACAACCAAAAAAAGTTTCTACGGTAAGTGTCCACAAATAACGAAGATATAACAACCTTAAAAATGACTTATTTCTCGCGACACTCAACCGTTGCCGTTCCAGCCACGAATTGCATTTTGGGCCCCTAAGACGAATCAAAGTTCCATTTAATGATTTTAATACAAAGAAAAAACATCAAGGAACACAACCAAAAAAGGTTTCTACGGTAAGTGTCCACAAATAACGAAGATATAACAACCTTAAAAATCACTTATTTCTTGCGATATGCAACCGTTACCGTTCCAGCCACGAATTGCATTTTGGGTCCCTAAGACGAATCCAAATTCCATTTAATGACTTTACAAATAAAGAATAAACATCAAGGAACACAACCAAGAAAAGTTTATACGGTAAGTGTCCACAAATAACGAAGATATAACCACTCCAAAAATAACTTATTTCTCGCCATATGCAACCGTTACCGGGCCAGCCACGAATTGCATTTTGGGCCCCTAAGACGAATCCAAATTCCATTTAATGACTTTACAAACAAAGAATAAACATCAAGGAACACAACCAAAAAAAGTTTCTACGTTAAGTGTCCACAAATAACGAAGATATAACAACCTTAAAAATCACTTATTTCTCGCGATATGCAACCGTTACCGTTCCAGCCACGAATTGCATTTTGGGCCCCTAAGACGAATCCAAATTCCATTTAATGACTTTACAAACAAAGAATAAACATCAAGGAACACAACCAAAAAAAGTTTATACGGTAAGTGTCCACAATTACCGAATATATAACCATCCCAAAAATGACTTATTTCTCGCGACATTCAACCGTTGCCGTTCCAGCCACGAATTGCATTTTGGGCCCCTAAGACGAATCAAAGTTCCATTTAATGATTTTAATACAAAGGATAAACATCAAGGAACACAACCAAAAAAGTTTATACGGTAAGTGTCCACAAATAACGAAGATATATCCATCCCAAAAATGACTTATTTCTCGCGACATTCAACCGTTGCCGTTCCAGCCACGAATTGCATTTTGGGTCCCTAAGACGTATCCAAATTCCATTTAATGACTTTACAAATAAAGAATAAACATCAAGGAACACAACCAAAAACGTTTATACGGTAAGTGTCCACAAATAACGAAGATATAACCATCCCAAAAATGACTTATTTCTCGCGACATTCAACCGTTGCCGTTCCAGCCACGAATTGCATTTTGGGTCCCTAAGACGAATCCAAATTCCATTTAATGACTTTACAAATAAAGAATAAACATCAAGGAACACAACCAAAAAAGTTTATACGGTAAGTGTCCACAAATAACGAAGATATAACAACCTTAAAAATGATTTATTTCTCGCGATATGCAACCGTTACCGTTCCAGCCACGAATTGCATTTTGGGCCCCTAAGACGAATCCAAAGTCCATTTGATGACTTTACAAATAAAGAATAAACATCAAGGAACACAACCAAAAAAGTTTATAGGGTAAGTGTCCAAAAGTAACGAAGATATAACCACCCCAAAAATGACTTATTTCTCGCGACATTCAACCGTTGCCGTTCCAGCCACGAATTGCATTTTGGGTCCCTAAGACGAATCCAAATTCCATTTAATGATTTTAATACAAAGGATAAACATCAAGGAAGACAACCAAAAAAAGTTTCTACGGTAAGTGTCCACAAATAACGAAGATATAACAACCTTAAAAATGACTTATTTCTCGCGACATTCAACCGTTGCCGTTCCAGCCACGAATTGCATTTTGGGCCCCTAAGACGAATCAAAGTTCCATTTAATGATTTTAATACAAAGAATAAACATCAAGGAACACAACCAAAAAAAGTTTCTACGGTAAGTGTCCACAAATAACGAAGTTATAACAACCTTAAAAATGACTTATTTCTCGCGATATGCAACCGTTACCGTTCCAGCCACGAATTGCATTTTGGGTCCCTAAGACGAATCCAAATTCCATTTAATGACTTTAAAAATAAAGAATGAACATCAAGGAACACAACCAAAAAAGTTTATACTGTAAGTGTCCAAAAGTAACGAAGATATAACCACCCCAAAAATGACTTATTTCTCGCGACATTCAACCGTTACCGGGCCATCCACGAATTGCATTTTGGGCCCCTAAGACGAATCAAAGTTCCATTTAATGATTTTAATACAAAGAATAAACATCAAGGAACACAACCAAAGAAAGTTTCTACGGTAAGTGTCCACAAATAACGAAGATATAACAACCTTAAAAATGATTTATTTCTCGCGGTATGCAACCGTTACCGTTCCAGCCACGAATTGCATTTTGGGTCCCTAAGACGAATCCAAATTCCATTTAATGACTTTATAAATAAAGAATAAACATCAAGGAACACAACCAAAAAAGTTTATACGGTAAGTGTCCAAAAGTAACGAAGATATAACCACCCCAAAAATGACTTATTTCTCGCGACATTCAACCGTTGCCGTTCCAGCCACGAATTGTATTTTGGGTCCCTAAGACGAATCCAAATTCCATTTAATGACTTTACAAACAAAGAATAAACATCAAGGAACACAACTAAAAAAGTTTATACGGTAAGGGTCCACAAATAACGAAGATATAACCATCCCAAAAATGACTTATTTCTCCCGACATTCAACCGTTGTCGTTCCAGCCACGAATTGCATTTTGGGCCCCTAAGACGAATCAAAGTTCCATTTAATGATTTTAATACAAAGGATAAACATCAAGGAACACAACCAAAAAAAGTTTCTACGTTAAGTGTACACAAATAACGAAGATATAACAACCTTAAAAATGACTTATTTCTCGCGACATTCAACCGTTGTCGTTCCAGCCACGAATTGCATTTTGGGCCCCTAAGACGAATCAAAGTTCCATTTAATGATTTTAATACAAAGGATAAACATCAAGGAACACAACCAAAAAAAGTTTCTACGGTAAGTGTCCACAAATAACGAAGATATAACCATCCCAAAAATGACTTATTTCTCCCGACATTCAACCGTTGTCTTTCCAGCCACGAATTGCATTTTGGGCCCCTAAGACGAATCAAAGTTCCATTTAATGATTTTGATACAAAGGATAAACATCAAGGAACACATCCAAAAAAAGTTTCTACGGTAAGTGTCCACAAATAACGAAGATATAACAACCTTAAAAATGACTTATTTCTCGCGACATTCAACCGTTGTCGTTCCAGCCACGAATTGCATTTTGGGCCCCTAAGACGAATCAAAGTTCCATTTAATGATTTTAATACAAAGGATAAACATCAAGGAACACAACCAAAAAAAAGTTTCTACGGTAAGTGTCCACAAATAACGAAGATATAACAACCTTAAAAATGACTTATTTCTCGCGACATTCAACCGTTGTCGTTCCAGCCACGAATTGCATTTTGGGCCCCTAAGACGAATCAAAGTTCCATTTAATGATTTTAATACAAAGGATAAACATCAAGGAACACAACCAAAAAAAAGTTTCTACGGTAAGTGTCCACAAATAACGAAGATATAACAACCTTAAAAATGACTTATTTCTCGCGACATTCAACCGTTGCCGTTCCAGCCACGAATTGCATTTTGGGCCCCTAAGACGAATCAAAGTTCCATTTAATGATCTTAATACAAAGGATAAACATCAAGGAACACAACCAAAAAAAGTTTCTACGGTAAGTGTCCACAAATAACGAAGATATAACAACCTTAAAAATGACTTATTTCTCGCGACACTCAACCGTTGCCGTTCCAGCCACGAATTGCATTTTGGGCCCCTAAGACGAATCAAAGTTCCATTTAATGATTTTAATACAAAGAAAAAACATCAAGGAACACAACCAAAAAAGGTTTCTACGGTAAGTGTCCACAAATAACGAAGATATAACAACCTTAAAAATCACTTATTTCTTGCGATATGCAACCGTTACCGTTCCAGCCACGAATTGCATTTTGGGTCCCTAAGACGAATCCAAATTCCATTTAATGACTTTACAAATAAAGAATAAACATCAAGGAACACAACCAAGAAACGTTTATACGGTAAGTGTCCACAAATAACGAAGATATAACCACTCCAAAAATAACTTATTTCTCGCCATATGCAACCGTTACCGGGCCAGCCACGAATTGCATTTTGGGCCCCTAAGACGAATCCAAATTCCATTTAATGACTTTACAAACAAAGAATAAACATCAAGGAACACAACCAAAAAAAGTTTATACGGTAAGTGTCCACAATTACCGAATATATAACCATCCCAAAAATGACTTATTTCTCGCGACATTCAACCGTTGCCGTTCCAGCCACGAATTGCATTTTGGGCCCCTAAGACGAATCAAAGTTCCATTTAATGATTTTAATACAAAGGATAAACATCAAGGAACACAACCAAAAAAGTTTATACGGTAAGTGTCCACAAATAACGAAGATATATCCATCCCAAAAATGACTTATTTCTCGCGACATTCAACCGTTGCCGTTCCAGCCACGAATTGCATTTTGGGTCCCTAAGACGTATCCAAATTCCATTTAATGACTTTACAAATAAAGAATAAACATCAAGGAACACAACCAAAAACGTTTATACGGTAAGTGTCCACAAATAACGAAGATATAACAACCTTAAAAATGATTTATTTCTCGCGATATGCAACCGTTACCGTTCCAGCCACGAATTGCATTTTTGGCCCCTAAGACGAATCCAAAGTCCATTTGATGACTTTACAAATAAAGAATAAACATCAAGGAACACAACCAAAAAAGTTTATACGGTAAGTGTCCAAAAGTAACGAAGATATAACCACCCCAAAAATGACTTATTTCTCGCGACATTCAACCGTTGCCGTTCCAGCCACGAATTGCATTTTGGGTCCCTAAGACGAATCCAAATTCCATTTAATGATTTTAATACAAAGGATAAACATCAAGGAAGACAACCAAAAAAAGTTTCTACGGTAAGTGTCCACAAATAACGAAGATATAACAACCTTAAAAATGACTTATTTCTCGCGACATTCAACCGTTGCCGTTCCAGCCACGAATTGCATTTTGGGCCCCTAAGACGAATCAAAGTTCCATTTAATGATTTTAATACAAAGAATAAACATCAAGGAACACAACCAAAAAAAGTTTCTACGATAAGTGTCCACAAATAACGAAGTTATAACAACCTTAAAAATGACTTATTTCTCGCGATATGCAACCGTTACCGTTCCAGCCACGAATTGCATTTTGGGTCCCTAAGACGAATCCAAATTCCATTTAATGACTTTACAAATAAAGAATAAACATCAAGGAACACAACCAAAAAAGTTTATACGGTAAGTGTCCAAAAGTAACGAAGATATAACCACCCCAAAAATGACTTATTTCTCGCGACATTCAACCGTTACCGGGCCATCCACGAATTGCATTTTGGGCCCCTAAGACGAATCAAAGTTCCATTTAATGATTTTAATACAAAGAATAAACATCAAGGAACACAACCAAAGAAAGTTTCTACGGTAAGTGTCCACAAATAACGAAGATATAACAACCTTAAAAATGATTTATTTCTCGCGATATGCAACCGTTACCGTTCCAGCCACGAATTGCATTTTGGGTCCCTAAGACGAATCCAAATTCCATTTAATGACTTTACAAATAAAGAATAAACATCAAGGAACACAACCAAAAAAGTTTATACGGTAATTGTCCAAAAGTAACGAAGATATAACCACCCCAAAAATGACTTATTTCTCGCGACATTCAACCGTTGCCGTTCCAGCCACGAATTGTATTTTGGGTCCCTAAGACGAATCCAAATTCCATTTAATGACTTTACAAACAAAGAATAAACATCAAGGAACACAACCAAAAAAGTTTATACGGTAAGGGTCCACAAATAACGAAGATATAACCATCCCAAAAATGACTTATTTCTCCCGACATTCAACCGTTGTCGTTCCAGCCACGAATTGCATTTTGGGCCCCTAAGACGAATCAAAGTTCCATTTAATGATTTTAATACAAAGGATAAACATCAAGGAACACAACCAAAAAAAGTTTCTACGTTAAGTGTACACAAATAACGAAGATATAACAACCTTAAAAATGACTTATTTCTCGCGACATTCAACCGTTGTCGTTCCAGCCACGAATTGCATTTTGGGTCCCTAAGACGAATCCAAATTCCATTTAATGACTTTACAAATAAAGAATAAACATCAAGGAACACAACCAAAAAAGTTTATACGGTAAGTGTCCAAAAGTAACGAAGATATAACCACCCCAAAAATGACTTATTTCTCGCGACATTCAACCGTTGCCGTTCCAGCCACGAATTGTATTTTGGGTCCCTAAGACGAATCCAAATTCCATTTAATGACTTTACAAACAAAGAATAAACATCAAGGAACACAACCAAAAAAGTTTATACGGTAAGGGTCCACAAATAACGAAGATATAACCATCCCAAAAATGACTTATTTCTCCCGACATTCAACCGTTGTCGTTCCAGCCACGAATTGCATTTTGGGCCCCTAAGACGAATCAAAGTTCCATTTAATGATTTTAATACAAAGGATAAACATCAAGGAACACAACCAAAAAAAGTTTCTACGTTAAGTGTACACAAATAACGAAGATATAACAACCTTAAAAATGACTTATTTCTCGCGACATTCAACCGTTGTCGTTCCAGCCACGAATTGCATTTTGGGCCCCTAAGACGAATCAAAGTTCCATTTAATGATTTTAATACAAAGGATAAACATCAAGGAACACAACCAAAAAAAGTTTCTACGGTAAGTGTCCACAAATAACGAAGATATAACCATCCCAAAAATGACTTATTTCTCCCGACATTCAACCGTTGT
This sequence comes from Lepisma saccharinum, assembly GCF_977018435.1. Taxonomy (NCBI): domain Eukaryota; kingdom Metazoa; phylum Arthropoda; class Insecta; order Zygentoma; family Lepismatidae; genus Lepisma; species Lepisma saccharinum. The sequence goes on from NW_028142979.1 coordinate 70,780, forward strand.
CGTTCCAGCCACGAATTGCATTTTGGGCCCCTAAGACGAATCAAAGTTCCATTTAATGATTTTAATACAAAGGATAAACATCAAGGAACACAACCAAAAAAAGTTTCTACGGTAAGTGTCCACAAATAACGAAGATATAACAACCTTAAAAATGACTTATTTCTCGCGACATTCAACCGTTGTCGTTCCAGCCACGAATTGCATTTTGGGCCCCTAAGACGAATCAAAGTTCCATTTAATGATTTTAATACAAAGGATAAACATCAAGGAACACAACCAAAAAAAAGTTTCTACGGTAAGTGTCCACAAATAACGAAGATATAACAACCTTAAAAATGACTTATTTCTCGCGACATTCAACCGTTGCCGTTCCAGCCACGAATTGCATTTTGGGCCCCTAAGACGAATCAAAGTTCCATTTAATGATCTTAATACGAAGGATAAACATCAAGGAACACAACCAAAAAAAGTTTCTACGGTAAGTGTCCACAAATAACGAAGATATAACAACCTTAAAAATGACTTATTTCTCGCGACACTCAACCGTTGCCGTTCCAGCCACGAATTGCATTTTGGGCCCCTAAGACGAATCAAAGTTCCATTTAATGATTTTAATACAAAGAAAAAACATCAAGGAACACAACCAAAAAAGGTTTCTACGGTAAGTGTCCACAAATAACGAAGATATAACAACCTTAAAAATCACTTATTTCTTGCGATATGCAACCGTTACCGTTCCAGCCACGAATTGCATTTTGGGTCCCTAAGACGAATCCAAATTCCATTTAATGACTTTACAAATAAAGAATAAACATCAAGGAACACAACCAAGAAAAGTTTATACGGTAAGTGTCCACAAATAACGAAGATATAACCACTCCAAAAATAACTTATTTCTCGCCATATGCAACCGTTACCGGGCCAGCCACGAATTGCATTTTGGGCCCCTAAGACGAATCCAAATTCCATTTAATGACTTTACAAACAAAGAATAAACATCAAGGAACACAACCAAAAAAAGTTTCTACGTTAAGTGTCCACAAATAACGAAGATATAACAACCTTAAAAATCACTTATTTCTCGCGATATGCAACCGTTACCGTTCCAGCCACGAATTGCATTTTGGGCCCCTAAGACGAATCCAAATTCCATTTAATGACTTTACAAACAAAGAATAAACATCAAGGAACACAACCAAAAAAAGTTTATACGGTAAGTGTCCACAATTACCGAATATATAACCATCCCAAAAATGACTTATTTCTCGCGACATTCAACCGTTGCCGTTCCAGCCACGAATTGCATTTTGGGCCCCTAAGACGAATCAAAGTTCCATTTAATGATTTTAATACAAAGGATAAACATCAAGGAACACAACCAAAAAAGTTTATACGGTAAGTGTCCACAAATAACGAAGATATATCCATCCCAAAAATGATTTATTTCTCGCGACATTCAACCGTTGCCGTTCCAGCCACGAATTGCATTTTGGGTCCCTAAGACGTATCCAAATTCCATTTAATGACTTTACAAATAAAGAATAAACATCAAGGAACACAACCAAAAACGTTTATACGGTAAGTGTCCACAAATAACGAAGATATAACCATCCCAAAAATGACTTATTTCTCGCGACATTCAACCGTTGCCGTTCCAGCCACGAATTGCATTTTGGGTCCCTAAGACGAATCCAAATTCCATTTAATGACTTTACAAATAAAGAATAAACATCAAGGAACACAACCAAAAAAGTTTATACGGTAAGTGTCCACAAATAACGAAGATATAACAACCTTAAAAATGATTTATTTCTCGCGATATGCAACCGTTACCGTTCCAGCCACGAATTGCATTTTGGGCCCCTAAGACGAATCCAAAGTCCATTTGATGACTTTACAAATAAAGAATAAACATCAAGGAACACAACCAAAAAAGTTTATAGGGTAAGTGTCCAAAAGTAACGAAGATATAACCACCCCAAAAATGACTTATTTCTCGCGACATTCAACCGTTGCCGTTCCAGCCACGAATTGCATTTTGGGTCCCTAAGACGAATCCAAATTCCATTTAATGACTTTAAAAATAAAGAATGAACATCAAGGAACACAACCAAAAAAGTTTATACTGTAAGTGTCCAAAAGTAACGAAGATATAACCACCCCAAAAATGACTTATTTCTCGCGACATTCAACCGTTACCGGGCCATCCACGAATTGCATTTTGGGCCCCTAAGACGAATCAAAGTTCCATTTAATGATTTTAATACAAAGAATAAACATCAAGGAACACAACCAAAGAAAGTTTCTACGGTAAGTGTCCACAAATAACGAAGATATAACAACCTTAAAAATGATTTATTTCTCGCGGTATGCAACCGTTACCGTTCCAGCCACGAATTGCATTTTGGGTCCCTAAGACGAATCCAAATTCCATTTAATGACTTTATAAATAAAGAATAAACATCAAGGAACACAACCAAAAAAGTTTATACGGTAAGTGTCCAAAAGTAACGAAGATATAACCACCCCAAAAATGACTTATTTCTCGCGACATTCAACCGTTGCCGTTCCAGCCACGAATTGTATTTTGGGTCCCTAAGACGAATCCAAATTCCATTTAATGACTTTACAAACAAAGAATAAACATCAAGGAACACAACTAAAAAAGTTTATACGGTAAGGGTCCACAAATAACGAAGATATAACCATCCCAAAAATGACTTATTTCTCCCGACATTCAACCGTTGTCGTTCCAGCCACGAATTGCATTTTGGGCCCCTAAGACGAATCAAAGTTCCATTTAATGATTTTAATACAAAGGATAAACATCAAGGAACACAACCAAAAAAAGTTTCTACGTTAAGTGTACACAAATAACGAAGATATAACAACCTTAAAAATGACTTATTTCTCGCGACATTCAACCGTTGTCGTTCCAGCCACGAATTGCATTTTGGGCCCCTAAGACGAATCAAAGTTCCATTTAATGATTTTAATACAAAGGATAAACATCAAGGAACACAACCAAAAAAAGTTTCTACGGTAAGTGTCCACAAATAACGAAGATATAACCATCCCAAAAATGACTTATTTCTCCCGACATTCAACCGTTGTCTTTCCAGCCACGAATTGCATTTTGGGCCCCTAAGACGAATCAAAGTTCCATTTAATGATTTTGATACAAAGGATAAACATCAAGGAACACATCCAAAAAAAGTTTCTACGGTAAGTGTCCACAAATAACGAAGATATAACAACCTTAAAAATGACTTATTTCTCGCGACATTCAACCGTTGTCGTTCCAGCCACGAATTGCATTTTGGGCCCCTAAGACGAATCAAAGTTCCATTTAATGATTTTAATACAAAGGATAAACATCAAGGAACACAACCAAAAAAAAGTTTCTACGGTAAGTGTCCACAAATAACGAAGATATAACAACCTTAAAAATGACTTATTTCTCGCGACATTCAACCGTTGCCGTTCCAGCCACGAATTGCATTTTGGGCCCCTAAGACGAATCAAAGTTCCATTTAATGATCTTAATACAAAGGATAAACATCAAGGAACACAACCAAAAAAAGTTTCTACGGTAAGTGTCCACAAATAACGAAGATATAACAACCTTAAAAATGACTTATTTCTCGCGACACTCAACCGTTGCCGTTCCAGCCACGAATTGCATTTTGGGCCCCTAAGACGAATCAAAGTTCCATTTAATGATTTTAATACAAAGAAAAAACATCAAGGAACACAACCAAAAAAGGTTTCTACGGTAAGTGTCCACAAATAACGAAGATATAACAACCTTAAAAATCACTTATTTCTTGCGATATGCAACCGTTACCGTTCCAGCCACGAATTGCATTTTGGGTCCCTAAGACGAATCCAAATTCCATTTAATGACTTTACAAATAAAGAATAAACATCAAGGAACACAACCAAGAAACGTTTATACGGTAAGTGTCCACAAATAACGAAGATATAACCACTCCAAAAATAACTTATTTCTCGCCATATGCAACCGTTACCGGGCCAGCCACGAATTGCATTTTGGGCCCCTAAGACGAATCCAAATTCCATTTAATGACTTTACAAACAAAGAATAAACATCAAGGAACACAACCAAAAAAAGTTTATACGGTAAGTGTCCACAATTACCGAATATATAACCATCCCAAAAATGACTTATTTCTCGCGACATTCAACCGTTGCCGTTCCAGCCACGAATTGCATTTTGGGCCCCTAAGACGAATCAAAGTTCCATTTAATGATTTTAATACAAAGGATAAACATCAAGGAACACAACCAAAAAAGTTTATACGGTAAGTGTCCACAAATAACGAAGATATATCCATCCCAAAAATGACTTATTTCTCGCGACATTCAACCGTTGCCGTTCCAGCCACGAATTGCATTTTGGGTCCCTAAGACGTATCCAAATTCCATTTAATGACTTTACAAATAAAGAATAAACATCAAGGAACACAACCAAAAACGTTTATACGGTAAGTGTCCACAAATAACGAAGATATAACAACCTTAAAAATGATTTATTTCTCGCGATATGCAACCGTTACCGTTCCAGCCACGAATTGCATTTTTGGCCCCTAAGACGAATCCAAAGTCCATTTGATGACTTTACAAATAAAGAATAAACATCAAGGAACACAACCAAAAAAGTTTATACGGTAAGTGTCCAAAAGTAACGAAGATATAACCACCCCAAAAATGACTTATTTCTCGCGACATTCAACCGTTGCCGTTCCAGCCACGAATTGCATTTTGGGTCCCTAAGACGAATCCAAATTCCATTTAATGATTTTAATACAAAGGATAAACATCAAGGAAGACAACCAAAAAAAGTTTCTACGGTAAGTGTCCACAAATAACGAAGATATAACAACCTTAAAAATGACTTATTTCTCGCGACATTCAACCGTTGCCGTTCCAGCCACGAATTGCATTTTGGGCCCCTAAGACGAATCAAAGTTCCATTTAATGATTTTAATACAAAGAATAAACATCAAGGAACACAACCAAAAAAAGTTTCTACGATAAGTGTCCACAAATAACGAAGTTATAACAACCTTAAAAATGACTTATTTCTCGCGATATGCAACCGTTACCGTTCCAGCCACGAATTGCATTTTGGGTCCCTAAGACGAATCCAAATTCCATTTAATGACTTTACAAATAAAGAATAAACATCAAGGAACACAACCAAAAAAGTTTATACGGTAAGTGTCCAAAAGTAACGAAGATATAACCACCCCAAAAATGACTTATTTCTCGCGACATTCAACCGTTACCGGGCCATCCACGAATTGCATTTTGGGCCCCTAAGACGAATCAAAGTTCCATTTAATGATTTTAATACAAAGAATAAACATCAAGGAACACAACCAAAGAAAGTTTCTACGGTAAGTGTCCACAAATAACGAAGATATAACAACCTTAAAAATGATTTATTTCTCGCGATATGCAACCGTTACCGTTCCAGCCACGAATTGCATTTTGGGTCCCTAAGACGAATCCAAATTCCATTTAATGACTTTACAAATAAAGAATAAACATCAAGGAACACAACCAAAAAAGTTTATACGGTAAGTGTCCAAAAGTAACGAAGATATAACCACCCCAAAAATGACTTATTTCTCGCGACATTCAACCGTTGCCGTTCCAGCCAGGAATTGTATTTTGGGTCCCTAAGACGAATCCAAATTCCACTTAATGACTTTACGAATAAAGAATAAACACCAACGAACACAACCAAGAAACGTTTATACGGTAAGTGTCCACAAATAACGAAGATATAACCACTCCAAAAATAACTTATTTCTCCCGACATTCAACCGTTGTCGTTCCAGCCACGAATTGCATTTTGGGCCCCTAAGACGAATCAAAGTTCCATTTAATGATTTTAATACAAAGGATAAACATCAAGGAACACAACCAAAAAAAGTTTCTACGGTAAGTGTCCACAAATAACGAAGATATAACAACCTTAAAAATGACTTATTTCTCGCGACATTCAACCGTTGTCGTTCCAGCCACGAATTGCATTTTGGGCCCCTAAGACGAATCAAAGTTCCATTTAATGATTTTAATACAAAGGATAAACATCAAGGAACACAACCAAAAAAAGGTTTCTACGGTAAGTGTCCACAAATAACGAAGATATAACAACCTTAAAAATGACTTATTTCTCGCGACATTCAACCGTTGCCGTTCCAGCCACGAATTGCATTTTGGGCCCCTAAGACGAATCAAAGTTCCATTTAATGATCTTAATACAAAGAATAAACATCAAGGAACACAACCAAAAAAAGTTTCTACGGCAAGTGTCCACAAATAACGAAGATATAACAACCTTAAAAATGACTTATTTCTCGCCATATGCACCCGTTGCCGTTCCAGCCACGAATTGCATTTTGGGCCCCTAAGACGAATCCAAATTCCATTTAATGACTTTAGAAACAAAGAATAAACATCAAGGAACACAACCAAAAAAGTTTCTACGGTAAGTGTCCACAAATAACGAAGATATAACAACCTTAAAAATGACTTATTTCTCGCCATATGCAACCGTTACCGGCCCAGCCACGAATTGCATTTTGGGCCCCTAAGACGAATCAAAGTTCCATTTAATGATTTTAATACAAAGGATAAACATCAAGGAACACAACCAAAAAAAGTTTCTACGGTAAGTGTCCACAAATAACGAAGATATAACCAGTGGCGTATGCTGGTTCTAACGAGTGGGTAATCTCCGACCCTTGATCATCAAACTCCAAAAGTTTCCGTGCATTTTATATCAGGATCCATATGGGATATAGGAATATTTTGTGGGAATGTTTGTCTTATTGTGGCGACCACAATCAATTAATTCTCATTATTGCAGTTTAATATACGTGAAGAATTTCAAATAATAAAACAAGACAGTATTATAAAGCAAAATAAAAAAAACTGTGAAATATAAAATTAAAGACATGCACTAGTGAAATAGAAACCCTCATTATTAATTTAAGTGCAAAATTCAACTTACCCCAGGACCCGATTACTTGTAGTTGAACTCCAGTCTTCTTATTTGAGAGGTGAACTTCCCAATAACGACTTCATGAAATGGAAAGGTGGGGTTGTTCCGAAGATTACGTAGCAACTCCTTTTCAATTGATAGCAGAGCAAGTCCACTTAACCTGTCCTGTCCTTGGGTTGATCTGCAGAATGATTTTATTCTTTTGAGTGCCGAAAAAGAACGTTCAACAGAAGCTGTAGTGGATGGTATAGTGAGAATGAGTGTTGCCAACTTATATCCTTCTGGCAAGGCAACAGTTAGTTTGTTCTTTACCATATTAGAAACTATCTCGTAAATTGACTTCCCAGTAAAATTGAGATCTTGAGATGCATAGAGAACGGCGAGTTCATTTTTCAGCCTCACAGAATCAAAGTGTGCACCATATTTTTCCAATAGAGACATGAAAGCTCTTTCTGGAAAGTTACTCTTAAACACTGGGAACTGAAATGAATCCAAGAGGGAAACAAAGTGCAATGTATGAAAATCGCCAAATCTATCGAAGTTGACCATGTATGTGTCGATCACTTCATTAAACAATCTTCTGTAACTAGTTTCTGGTCTTCATTTTTTCGTTTCCTTTCCAGGTCTGCAACTTCTCTCTTAGTCGAGTACCATACTTGCGCAAAACCAACTCTCATTTCTTTAAGTATTTGCATCACGTTATGAATTTTTTGTGAACAATAGGCTATGTCCAAACTCTTAGTTTGCAATGTGTTGTATAACACATCAGTAAAGTAAAGTAAAAGTAAAAGTAAAGTGTTCCCCTGTGCTTAGTACCACGCCATGAAGGCGTATAGGGGGTGGGGGGTAACGCCCCACACTTTCTTGATCCGGTCGTGAGTGGGGGTGATGATCAGCACCACGCCCCTGACCGCCTTTACCCCCCAGGGTTTCCCCCAGGTACCCATGTTATTCGACGCTGGGTGGGCGCCGGGGCCGCTTCCAACGTTAGAAAAGTTCCCGGATTTGAACCGGCCGGGGATCGAACCCGGAACCTTTGGAAAATAGTTCGAGCAAAAAAACAAGTTTGGAACTTGTTTAAGAAAGAAATGCACCCATTCGCCTGTAGCATAGTCTCGGAATCCCATTCCCCAGCACTTTCGGCAATATTCTCAAAGAACTCTATTAGTTCACTTCTGCTTTCCTTTATTGTGTTGACAAGACGCGAAGAGAAGTTCCATCTGGTAGGTGCAACTTTTGGCAACTTTTTCGCGACAAATTCTTTTAATGCTTGGGTTATTTTCGTCGATTTAGAGAAAAAAGAACCCAATCCAGATAATGTTGTAAAAAAGAGCGCTACATTCTTTGATTCTGCAGACCGATTGCTGAAGTACGTGGCTCTGACAATGGACAAACAGCGCCTGAGGATAGACTTCCCTAACTTTCGCTTGCAGTCCACTAGTGCTTCCAGACATTACTGATGCCCCGTCATAAGTCTGACTGCAGAGTTTATTACTTATGCGGTAGTCTCGTATCACATCTTGGACAAGCGTGAACAAACCATTGGCTGTTCGGTCAGCACTAACGTCAGTGAAAAACAAAAATCTTTCTTGTGCATGGCCATTTTCGTCAACATAACGAATGCATGCTGACAATTGCGATTTATTAGTAATGTCAGTTGTTTCATCTAATAATATAGCTACAAAATTAGCTTTGTCTACCTCGCCTTTTATAGCTTCACTGACCACGCTACAGACTGCCTTAATAAGGCCATTTTGAATTAGAGGAGACGTGCCTTTAAAGACCGTTGCAGTTTGCAAGTGATCGGCAAGTTGCGAGTCATACTCGGCTGTATACTGCAACAATTCTACAAAGTTTCCTTTGTTCAAGGAGTCACTTTCTTCACCATGGCCTCGAAAAGGAAGTTCTTGCTTTGCGAGGAAACACACTGCATTTATTAAGCGCACTAGTATATCTCTATTTCTCTTCACCATTTCATTGTGCCGTACCACATCCAAAGCACGCTGTTTGTCCAGTTGCACGCAGGGAGTCGTAACGTACCCAATTTGCGTTACACGGTACGTTCCATTTTGTAGGAGGAAGAGTATGGTTCAACTGCTGGTACCCATGTAACGTAACGAAATGCAATATCTTATAGAGTGACGTTACAAGGAACGTAACAAAATGTATTATGGTAGATATTAACGTTATAAAGGAACGGAACGAAATGAGCACATTGGAACATAACGTAATATGCAATATGGTATATACTACCGTTACAAGGATACAAGGAACGTAGTAACGAAATGCATTGTGGTATATACTAGCGTTACAAAAAAACGTAACGAAATGCAACATGGTAGTAAATAACGGTACATAGGAACGTAATGAATGCAATCCTCCGTAACGGAACGAAGTGAAAGGCAATATGGTTAATTAACGTTACATAGGAATGTAACAAAATGTAAACCACTGTAGCGGAACGGAACAAAATGCAGTTGGGTACATACCATCTGCATAAGGAACGTAAATAAATTCAGTATGTTAGATGTTAACGTTACAAGGAAAGAACAATTCACAAATGTTAGGTAGTAACGTTATAGGCGCGTGACGAATATAATCTATTTAACATCAAGGAAGAAAAAGGAATAGCCCAAGTCTCTTACCTTTCAGTATATCGTATGGGATTAATGTGTAATAGCCGTTAAAAATATGGTTGTTTGTAAAAAAATGAATTTCAACCAGGGTTGATAAAGGGTCAGGAATTTTAAATCAATTCAATTCCGGTTCAGCAGGGAATATTAGCAAGCATAAATGGATCTGGACCGTAAAGAGCCTTTTTATGTTTAAAATATTTCAATTCGTTCCAGGAACCTTTTCTCCGGATCAATTGAAATACGGCACAGGGACCTTCTTTCCGGATCAATTTAAAGACTGTCTAAGTTCCATATTGAAATGAAAGAATACGCAACTTGGACCGAATTAAAACTGTGCGATAAAGAAGGTTCCGGTGTTGTTGCGGAACCCAATAGAACCCATTAGAATTTATGGGTTCGTGGACGTTTAACAATCCTGATTTGAAAATTACATTTTTGGCTCGAAATTGAATACAGCTTCCAACTAGTGTAGAAATGAGTAGTCATAGACGTGCGCACGGGGTGCAAAGGGGGGGGGGGGGGGCACATGCCCCACCCCCTAATCATTGACGTCTGCCGATATTTTCGACGCAGGGACAAGCAAGGTATTTTTCCATGGGGCATATTAACCAGATAATAGTGTTGCCCCCTCAAGAAACACCACTTGAATTCGAAATTATCGCATTCCTGCATTCCCATTATAATAATTAATGTACATTACTATGACTGGGATCAAATTATACGCGTGAAATATATACTTTTAGCTGACATTCGTTTTCTAAAGGGGAGATGTGGCCATCCTCGCCCCCTTTCAGATTTCCATGCTCCTATATTATTATACTTTAATCCAGAAATTTAGGGTTGAGGAATCTTATCGCCGGTTATTAAACGATATTATGCTCTTGAAGAAAATTAAGTATTTTCAAGCAGATGAAAGTTCACAAAGCAACAACGGCGGAAGAAGGTGCAGTGGCGCAACCACAGGGTGCAGGGGAGATTAGCTCTCAAACTTGTACGGAAATCAATTCTAGGGGGTTAGGGGGCAAACATTGAACTATAGAAAGAAAGGTTACAGAATCTAAGAGTAGCAAGACAAAAGGGTACTGAAGATGGATTTAGTTTTCACGTCTGTCGTGCACTATTTCTTCCAGACGGTCAAGAGCACCTGCAAGGAGGCACAGAGGAGCAATTGCCCCCTCTTGATTTCTATCTTTATACAAATATAAATAAAGTTATATAAACTTGGACAGTTGCTGCTGCTTACGGTGTACGTTTTGCCCGTGTAAGGTAATATATAGATGTATTATTAATTTTTGAAACCCCACCGTTCATTTATAAACACACTGTATATGAGTCATTGTGAATTCGAGTCAATTAAAACATTTTGCGTTGTTGGGAGATTATCTATTAGGATAAAATTTGGACATAATGAATCTAAGTAGAGAAAAATCCAACTTGTATATCAAAATTGCCATGTCCAACTGATCTCCGAAAGTAGTGTTTAGCACGTCACATTTCAAGTATATTGTAATAATCTTCAATTAGGCCAAACGTTAACGAACAAAACAACATTTATTTAACTTATAACTTCATGTTATATAAACTACATGAAATACATTTAACAAAGACAAAAGACAAAATACAATCTCTCTCCAATTCGACTTGTTCACAGTATCTCTTCTAAAATTTTTATCTTTTTCTTAACTTCCATCATATATGATTGATTGATTTGAGTCCACTTTATGCACAGTTAGGCTAATCAGGACTGGACCTACAGTTTAAAGTGAAATCCCAATCACTTGTGCCTCCACCGGGTATCTAACCCGGGACCCCTTCATTACAAGGCGATGACGCTACCACTGCGCCATCGGGGAGGCCATTTCAAGTATAGTCCATGATTGTATCTAGTAGTATATGAACGAGATGTGTCCCTCCATTCAAACAATACGTGGCTTGTCCCTATAAGTGTGTCACTTATAAATTAAGTTTCCGAAAGCAGGTATTATGCATGAACAGAACAAAATATACTCGTGAGAAATTACAAAAATTATAAGTAAGTTCGTGGCGGGAGTTATTGACGGTTTTCCCCACAACCTATCCGCTTTAGGTTCCGGGTTCGAGTCCTGGTCTGTAAATATCTTTTTTAGGTGTCTCTTCATTAATTTAATCTAATTATCATCCATCTTCATAGTTTCGATTAATTATAAAAGTCACATAAAAGCGAAGCAAAATAAGAACAAATAAAAATAATTGCAAAATGATTACAATGTCAGAAGTACATTTGAAAAATAAAATGCGGACAGGAGATTCATTTTCAAACAGGTATTTGGGTAGAATTGTGTAGACAGACAGCATGCTCCTGAAAGTTGCCAATCCACGTGTAGCATGACCTTCGATACTGGGGTTGTGCTTTTTCAGGAAAGTTTGCTCGACGCTCCTCAAGCGTCTTATCAAGAATGCCTCGGTGTTTGCAGCATTACTAACTTATTTTCCGTCGGGAAAATCTTTTTTCTCCTATTTAATCTGCGGTTGACTCTACAATACAGCATATTAATCAAGATACAACAACTGAATTACGGCGAAGTAGGTTAGAAACCCTGCGTGCTCAAGAGCAGCTTCGATAAGGCACCTGAATTGTTTCGAGCTGAAGCAGGAAATGGGCGATGTTTATTCCCCAAGGCCATTCTGTAAAACTAATGCCACAAGAAGTTTTCTGTGTGGATTTGTGAGCATGAAATTGTAGGTTAATGATAGTACTACAAGACGTCAAGTGGATTTATTTTTCTGTTTCGTTATTTTATATAGCTTTCCTACCTATATAGTTTGAATAACTTATTAATCATGTCATAAGCAGACAAACACGAAGAAGCCGATCCCGTGGCAAATTGGTTAGCGTAATAAACTGCGAAGTCTAATGTCGGATTAGATTGATTGATTTAGTTTATTTTACTTCGCGTTTTGTGCCTCTAGGCTAATTTGCGAAGATGGGGATGAGTGATGAAATGATGAAATTGATGAATGGACATTCACAAACAACCAAGCCCGACCGGGATTCGAACCCGGGAGATGTCGGATTAGAGCCTGGACTAGAAAATATGGATGGGTTGGGTCATTGTCTTTATACCACTTCCATCACCTATCACATCCTTTATCATCGCGATTAACCGAAAGTGGTAGACGCGAAATAAAAATAGAACCTTTGCATGGAAGTCCGAAAGAGAGGCAAGGGGGGGGGGGGGGTGCACGACCCACCTGGAAAATGAAAGTCAACCAAAAATTATATATATATCTCACACAATTCCATTTCAGCTGCAATAATATATGTTAATTATTGCATGAACATAACTAGCTAACTAACTAACTCTCTAGCCTTCTTAAACCCGAAGGTTCATGGCTGCAGAACACAGGCCTTCCATCTGTCCCTATCCTGAGCAAGATCTATATACTCTTTTCCATCCCTACCGATTTCCTTTAGGTCTATCTCAACGTTGTCCCTCCATCTTCGTCTTAACCTTCCTAAAGGTCTCTTACCATCAGGTTTCCCAACAAGAATCCTATAAACTCCTCTTTCCTCTCCCATCCGTGCCACATGGCCTGCCCACCTAAGTCTTCTTGATTTATTTATTCTAATTATCTCCTCATCCCTTTTAGGTCCAAATATTTTCCTAAGGATCTTATTTTCAAATAAGATGAATATGATAACTTCAAATTAAAGCAATGTTTTTTGAGGAGACAACACTGTTATGCACCTTGTTTGCCTCCCTCCCCCCGGAAAAACTACCTTGCTTGCCCCTCTTTGGAAAAAATCCTGCAGACGTCCATGAACCTTTAGTATCGACTTCGGACTATAAAGCATTGATTCTTCAATGTATAGAGCGGCAATATACCGCGACAGCCTCTTACAGAGTATTTGCCAGGAAATATCAACACGAGAACAGGGATAGGAATTCCTCTTATTTTAGATTTTCTCAAACTAATTTCAAGTATCTGGTGAAAATTCTTTCTATTTAGTATGCAAATAAAGGTTTTAAATTTGAATGGGCGTATTAATTTTCTGGGTTTTTCCAGAGACGATATGAAGCACTGCGGATACGAAGGGCGAACTCAACAAAGTGCATTGTGAGGGAAATGCGTTTCAAGTTGTCAGGCACAATTCGAGCTCCACAGAAACTTGGTAACTGTAGATCGGAATGTTTCGTGCGTGATTTTCAAAGATTTTATGGAGTTTGCACTGTGCCTGGCAACTTGAAACGCATTTCCATCACAATGTACTTTGTTGAGTTCGCCCTTCGTATCCGCAATGCCTCATATTTTCAATTACTTTGAAGCATTTTGGACCATTTTTTATTTTTATAAGCAACTGCATTAATTGATAGAATGATCTTAAACATGAAACTAATTGTTTTTTCCAATGATTGACTGTTTTCTTTGCCTTTCATTACGCTAGGTCACTCAGCCGCTATCTTTGTTGTGAGCCTAGATTAAGTGTGATTGGAGCTTATCCTATATGCTTTCTTCATACAACATGGCTGTCGGCTACATGTTTGACATCTTAACACAACTTCTTTGAAACATCGCTCATGAAATGTATTTCACCTATCGTCCTACGGGAATCAGAGGAACGTAACTACAAAAATTCTGTTTTCAGTTTCGTTAAAAAAAAATCCTCTGAAGAGTATTTGGAGAAAATCGACATTTTCCACTTCTAATTCTTATCTGTAAGGCGGAGTCACGTTTAAGAGTCATATTCCTAAGAATACATTATTTCCTCTCCTATTAATTTGATAAATTAGAGTTAAGTCGCTCTGGTTCTCACACACGCTATCAGCCCCTATTTTCCAACATTTGGCACGTTAGGTATTACGCCAGATGTGTCATTTGGGTATGATGCATTTTTGTTATATGCCTGTGGAGATTCGAACAGTGTTCTCGGCTTGCGAGCCAGGTTATATCGGCGTCAGCGTCCAACGTTTGGAGCGCATACATTGCTCTAAGCAGGATGCTCTCTACCTTATGATGGGACACTTTTTTACCCATGAAAGTTATTGTCCGTGGCCTGCAAGCAAAGTTCTTGCAACAAACTGCCTCGAGAGAATTATGCGTAGGCTATGTGTGACTTTTCTGTTTCTCAGACCACGTGTGACTACCTACAAATTATGTGAAACAATAACATAAACAACTTCCCATGTGAGTATGAGAAAACACTTGCATTCTAGCCGGGTTCGATTCCTGTGATTCGAATTCCACTTTGAACTGTAGGCCCACTCCCAATTAGCCTATCTGTGCATACAAGTGAACTTAAAACAAGACAAACTTTCATTCTAACCTCAGTCACTTATGGGAGCTGCTTAGAAGTAGTAGTGTTGACTGCCATGACTAAAATTTCTGGATCCAAGTTCACTTCCTCTCAACGATTTTATTTGTTGTTTTAAGTCCCCTTTATGCACAGTAAGGCTAATCGGGACTGGACCTACAATTTAAAGTGGGATCCGAACCACTTGTGCCTCCACCGGGTATCGAACCCGGGACCCCTCTCTCGACGATTTGACTGAGTCTGCACTCCTGCGCTACACTCCGCTGTCTATGCAATGTAGTTTTAAAAGTTGTTAACTGAGGTATCCTAGTCACTAATTCCACCGCTGCCACCAGTTAGTCAAGGTATGACTCATCATCAGCCAGGCTCGGGCGAAATGCAACTCATTAAACCGTCGCGGACGAACTGTGGCATTTTTCTAGGAATTTCGCTTTCGGACCAAACGCTACTGAACGTACAGCAGTCCCAGTGCCTGCTCCAAGTTGCACTGCTGCTTTCGGAGCCCTTGGTTTGGGAAGGGGATGGGGGGTGAGGAAAGGGTCTTTATTTTTCATACTGAAGCTCGTTCATTTCGTTCTCCTATTTCTCTTGGTTGAATTTTCTGAGATACGGAATCTACCTCATTTTCCTTTTCATTTTGTTTTATTGCGTCACCCACGGTACTCTTACATGTACTTAACATTTTTAATTTCCCTGTACCTGCACCCTTTGGTTAGGTAAAAATAAATAGCTGCAGTTCGTCAAATGTTGTATTTTTGTTTTTGTTACCCATTTTTCTCGTACTTCAGTCAAGGGCAATGGAGCTACTGGTAACAGACGTAGTTAGGAAATAGCATGAATTGTTTCTTCCCCGCACTGTAGTTGACCGATAAAAGAACTATGTAAAGTCTCGTTTCTATTACCACAAATTTTACCGCGCAACATGACACGCGGCATGCGACGCTGCATGTGCCAAGCATTTGTTGAAATGGAAACTGTCTGCAACATGCCGCGGCGCAAGTGCCGGGGACAAAATTGCCCCAAACGATTAAGACGCACAACGTGCGCGGCGGACAATGGAAACAGCCTGCAGCAAGTTCCTGGGGCATACGAACTAGAGTAGAAACAGACGACGCGACTACAATCTGTGGTCCAACAAGATTTAATAACAATGCAAAATCACTTGCAGTCATTCTTACAAAGTTTTCGTATCCACTTTGAAGACGTAAGTCTCTCATCAACGAGTTAATTTTTTGCTAGAAAACTTCTAATCCACCATCTAGGTTGTTTTCGCCTCTTTTTTTAGAAATTCATGATACGCGCCTGCCATAACCAACAAACCCGCCATAGCTTTATTGTTCATCTTTACCCAAGTTAAATCACCACCAAATTATTACAATACAAGAGAAGGAACACTGACTACTCTAAAGCACTGCACAACGCTACACTGCGATCCTGCACTCCAGTGTTGTTGCGGACGTATTTTGAAGAAGTAGTTTTGAATTGGAAGCAGTACGAGTACACTAAATGACGCGCAACATGCGCCGGCACATGTTGCACGTCATGAGTCTGGAACTTGTCTGAATGGAAACGTAGCTTAACAGAAACAGAAGGCTTTCACGATTTGTCTGAATATTAAAGTGATCTCTTCTTTCACACCAAAACATAAATAACTATTCTCAGATTTGAAACCGTAACAGGGGTGTAAGGGGTGACCTTCCACGTAGTACACCCAATCCTCAACTTCATTCCACGTAGTACACCCTGGACTGCTCTTTGCAGACTAACGAGACTCTGGCGACTGGCCCTATGGCTAGTATCATTCTGTGTGTTCTCCTGCTTTCTGTCATATGCGCTGAGTGCCTCTTTACAGCCTCAGCTTTTAACCTGTCAGAATATTTTAATATTTCAGTTATGCGACATTACAGTTATGTTATTTGTTATGGTAAGGGGCTGCACCCCGTATAACGTGGCGGGTGCAAAATAGCCTAAGTGCTGACGCACCCAAAATTAAAAAAAAGTTACATATAACTTTAAGAAATGCGTATAAATATTTCACCATCGTTTATATTTATGTACATGTTGTTAATTTTCAAATATTGTGAAGAAATGCAGCAAGATGCTACGTATTTGATTATTAATGTGAGCCACTGTATATGTTATGTTTTTATTTCATGAACAATGTATGGTCAAACATTACTTTGCAGAGCTCCGTGGCGGAGTGGTTAGCACAGTGCAATACGACGCCACAGGTTCCGAGTTCGGATCACAGCCTGTGCATTATTTTTTTTGTGATGTCCTTTCATCAAATTTGTCATTTCATCACCCATCCTCGTCTTCGCGATTAGTCAAAAGTGGCATAATACCAAAGTTAAATATAACAAATCAAAATCAAACATTACTTGGCATGACAAGAATGGATAGGTTATTTTGAAGCTGCTGTTATTAAAAGCAAATTGTATGTAGCTTTCCTAGACAGAAGTTTCACACACAGAAACTGATTGATTGGATAACGGCTGCGGGTTCCTACTCGAGCAGAAAATATATATATTTCCATTTATTACTTACAACAATAGCAGACTGATTTCCTGCTAAATCAAAGAAAACTTGCATTCACAGTTACAAATTGACATGTTGAATGAAGTAAACTACAAATTTCTCTCACTCCAATTCTGATTAATCGAACAGCACACCACAACGTGGGTCATTATCTAGTTCGAACTTACTCTCGAGTTCCTCAACTAAAAATAAATTGACTGCGAGACAAAAACTCCTCTCCGATAACACATTATATGCAGAGTATACGTAAGTTGAAATTCCATCATAATAATAATTTGAATTCTTCAAGTAGTAGCTACAAATATAATTTTTCATACATATTTTCTTAGCAAAATATGAAGTTCCTCACTTCACAAGGATAACATATACACAGTATTTCACAAGAGTTTTTAGTTCGAGCTAGTCGCAGGCCTAATATGAATATAAACGTCACTTCATTACTTAGTTAAAAAAAAAAAGTGCCAGGCAATCAGAATTCGAGGGTATGCCTGAAATTATTTGTAGTATCTCATGTATCAAGGGGGCTTTTTAAGTAAAATGAAGGATACATACTACATGCTTTGGTCAATTCAGAGTAGTAGAAACGTAATTATACTGCATGTTGTAACTGAAACCGTAGCCTCGAAGGCCGAAGTCGTTTAGTGATCCACTCATACACTCGGTACCAAACATTTCAAGTTCGAGTAGACATCTGGGCATGGCTGGGTTTTTTTTTGTAAGCATCCCTTCATAGATTTAATATGATCATCATTCATCTTCATTGTCACGATTATCTACAAGTGGCAGAAAAGCGATATAAAACATGAATAATACAAAAGTATAACAAACAAAAGAGGATCAAAGGATGAACTGAGTTTGAGTTAATGATAGGAAGTTTTATAAAATTACTGTTTCTTGAATAATCTTGTCCTTTGTTCCGATTGTATTTCTCAGACACACGTTGCTCAATGTCCATGTCGACTGCCGTTCTTGCGTTCTTGACAATTACTTTCTTGTCTGTCTATGCCCTTCTTTCAAACGTGGTAGGTAGGCGGGCGTTCTGTCTGTTTCTACACCAAAAAGTTTAATGCACCTCCTGTCCAAGAAGACAAGAATTACTGAAAGTAATTTTCAAAATTGTAAGCGGATGAGGGCCCTTGTAAATGATAAAATATACTGTCCTTTTATTCGCTTGGTTTTGAGAATCACTTTCCATACAATTCTTGCCTTCTTGAGAGTCCAATGGCCCTGTCTAGCTACAGACCAGTTGCACAAACGCGGTTTCGTTTGTTTCGTACAACAATTCCATCTAACATTTCGTTTCTACGCATTTTCTACTTGCCAAAAGTGCCTTTCATATAGCCCCAAGGCGTTGTCTACTCGGATGCTTCGTGATCGAAGGTCACGTGTACAAAGTTTCAGGATTCAGATTTTCCGATTTTGCATGGTGCTGCTGCTATCAGTTCGGTTCGCCTTCTCAAGGTCGCGCAACAAGCAATTATTTTTCGTCTTCCGATAGGAGAAAGCTTGTCTCTCGCTTAGGTGGACGAACACGTGGCACGGATGATTTTTTGGCTCGACCATGGTTGGTCCTTTATGTTTCGTCCTTCAGCAACTTAATCTAAGCACGAATCATTCTCATCGCCAAACAACTGTAATTTTTTTATAAAAAATGATGTAATACATGTAAACAGAGAGAGAGAGAGATAGATAGATAGATATAAACGTTTTCCCTCAACAAACGTTTGCTTTGCTATCGTATAAAGTGAACGTACATGTTAAAATTCATCTAGCATAAATAATCAATTTAGAACAAATTCACATAAAGCGATTAAGTATGCAGAAAAGAAATATATTTGTGATAAATACATAGTTAATAAGTAAATTCCAATAACCAGAACTTTTGTCACGCCGAATCTTGTTTACGGATGTTTTCAAACGTTCTGTTTTACAATTTAATTTTTTCACTGACATCCAAAACGAAAATACGTATTATAACTTAGTGACTTTCGAGGGGTCAAAGTACTGTAATGTTAGTATGCTGCCGATCATAATTATGAGGCTTCTTCGAAAACGCCTTCGATAACGGTATTTGCTATTCGTAACGGATATGTGTATCACTTTTTCGAAACAGACTTTTGTGGAGGAAAAGAACTGTAACGTTACAAAAGTAACGAGCACAATTATACGAGAGACCTATGTTATTCTCTCCGGAACACGGCATCGGACACGGTATTGCACATCGGAACGTCTGTATCATACCAGCTATAAATAACGTTGTTGCTTTGAAAAAAGGAGTGTAACGTTTTTACAGCCGTGACCTCAATTAAGTTACTGGTTAAATGTAACGTTACTATCACTTTCCACACACACTAAAGTTACTAGTCAATACGTGACGAACCTTTTTCTTACCCTGTAACGTTACTGGTTGCCGGCAATGGATGTAACGTTAAAGTGTCACGTGAAGAGCTACTCCTTTAGAGATCAGTTATGCTTCGGTACCGTTATGCACACCTGTAACGTAATGTTCATATACCTGAGGTAACGTTTCTGTTCACGAGAAAAGTTATTCTGTTTCTGGTTGTAACTTAACGGAAACCGTAATTGAAAATACCGTTCCATTTCGTTACGTTACGACTCCCTGGTTGCACGTCAATACGTGTCTGTGCGAAAGATTGCAACTTAACAAAGGAAGTTATATGACTTTTTGATTTTTCATGTTTGGCACAAGCGTTGCAAAGATAGTTTAGCTTACAGTATCCGCCACGCGTCCAAACATTCTTTTCAGCCCCGAAAAGTAAGCACGGCCAACAAAAAAGCTTATTAACACTTGTACTTCCTGTCAACCATGGTGTTTTGTCATAATTTGCCTGCGAGAAATGTCTCACATATTCCCGATTTTTGTCTTTGTATATAGAAGTAAGTTCAAGCGATGGCACTGGCCTACCTGTATTAACAATTTGCAACTTCTCCTGGCTCAGTAGTCGACCTCCGTGGCGGTGTGGTTAGCACAGCGCGCTGCAACGCCAGGGGTTCCGGGTTCGAGTCCCGGGTAAGGCATGGGTATTTGTGTTTGTCCAAACGTGAAAAACTGAGAATACTGTAAAAATTGAAAAGTGTAAAAGTTGAAAAAGTGTGAATGACGGGGGATACCACCGCGTAGGGGTATTCCTTTAAAAAAAAAAAAAAAAAAAAAAAGTCGGTAACGCGTCTGAGTACCATGCTAAAGGTCCCGGGTTCGATCCCCGGCCGGTTCAAATCCGGGAACTTTTCTAACGATGGAAGCGGCCCCGGCGCCCACCCAGCGTCGAATAACATGGGTACCTGGGGGAAACCCTGGGGGGTAAAGGCGGTCAGGGGCGTGATGCTGATCACATCACCCCCACTCAAGACCGGATCAAGAAAGTGTGGGTCGTTACCCCCACACGCCTTTATGGCGTGGTGCTATGCACAGCGGAGCACTTTTTTTTCTTCTTTTTTTCCTGAAAAGATCTTGTTCCAAAAGGTTTCACATCCATTATCCTTTAACACAGCACTATCACGACAAACACTAACACCTAAATAAATATTAAACACCAAGCACAGCACAAAGCCAACGACCACACGCATTCAGTTTCACGCGTCAAACTTCTGTTGTGTTCCTGGCTCAGAATGAAATTCCCTATGAATGATAAAAAAATTCCCTTTCCGAGCTCCAAATTCCCTGCGATGACAGGTTTTAAAAGTTCGAAGCAGTGCAGGCCTGAGCCAGAAATTTATTTCGGGGTGTGGGTGGAGAGGAGGGTACTCAACCCTTATTAGCAGCCGCCACATAAAGTTGAAAAAGTGGGGGTAGAAGTTCTGAAGATAAATCTCAGATAATTACAACGTATTATGCAAGGTGTTTAATCCTGCAAATGAAGTAAAATTAATTACCACTATACACTTTTTAAATTAGATATATGTAGGATTTCGGGGAGGGGATTTCAGCTCCCCGAGTCCTCCACCTGGCCTGATGTGTTTGTTCCTTATATGTTTTAGTCGTTCATCTTCATCACTATTAATCTAAAAAAGTGGAATAGTAACTTAAATTAACTAATATATATATAATTTATTTATATCTTTTCCTTTAAAAAATATTCAGTTCCGTGAAGGAAGTACTCTCGCTGCTTTTGAAGATTGGAGAGAAGAAACAATCGCTAGTTTTGCAAATACAAGAATGGGGGGAGTCAGCTTATAGGTGCATTAATTGCTTAAGTTTTGAATTTTAATTTAGTTTGCTTCATCTTCAATATTTAAGCTTTTTCCTTTTGATAAATTTCTATGTAACAGACATCAGCAAGACAGAAGTAAATGTATAGTGAACATTAGCGTAGAATTGGTTTGCTTATGTTATTCATATTTTCCTGTTCTTCGCACTTTACCGGGTATGTTTTCCCTATTTCCCTTACAGAAGGCAATTTGTGAACCCAAAATTCCCGTTCCTGAGAAATGTCCCTGCCATAAAAAACACAGTTTCTATGTTTAGCGACGACATAGCCTTCGGGAGAGAATTGTGGAGGAGGGTTGTAGGAGGTCAATGGTCGCCAGCGGAGGGAAAGGCAAACTCTAGGGGTTGAGACCGGTGGATTCTCACCTGAAGGAGCTTACCCTGGCCACGGAATCGCCGGGCCTGAGAAGCAGAGTTTCCTCCCCCTCTTTTCTTTCTCTTCCCTCCTCGCCAAGGGTTGTAAAGAAGCGGGTGGAATGACGTCAGGGTGAGATTCCCTAACGTCATTCCACCGGCTGGAGAAAGGTTGCCGGACATTCAGCGGCAAACGGTTGGAAACATTCGCGGCGCGCTGGAAGCAAAGAAATGTATGCATCGAAATTGGCTTGGAAGAATATTGCGAAGAAATGTATAATTTTTTTTTTAAAAAAATAAAGAAATACAGCCGGGTCATCTGCGATTACCTAGATGACCCAGAGTATACGCCGCTGGATATAACAACCTTAAAAATGACTTATTTCTCGCGACACTCAACCGTTGCCGTTCCAGCCACGAATTGCATTTTGGGCCCCTAAGACGAATCAAAGTTCCATTTAATGATTTTAATACAAAGAAAAAACATCAAGGAACACAACCAAAAAAAGTTTCTACGGTAAGTGTCCACAAATAACGAAGATATAACAACCTTAAAAATCACTTATTTCTCGCGATATGCAACCGTTACCGTTCCAGCCACGAATTGCATTTTGGGTCCCTAAGACGAATCCAAATTCCATTTAATGACTTTACAAATAAAGAATAAACATCAAGGAACACAACCAAGAAAAGTTTATACGGTAAGTGTCCACAAATAACGAAGATATAACCACTCCAAAAATAACTTATTTCTCGCCATATGCAACCGTTACCGGGCCAGCCACGAATTGCATTTTGGGCCCCTAAGACGAATCCAAATTCCATTTAATGACTTTACAAACAAAGAATAAACATCAAGGAACACAACCAAAAAACGTTTATACGGTAAGTGTCCACAATTACCGAATATATAACCATCCCAAAAATGACTTATTTCTCGCGACATTCAACCGTTGCCGTTCCAGCCACGAATTGCATTTTGGGTCCCTAAGACGAATCCAAATTCCATTTAATGACTTTACAAATAAAGAATAAACATCAAGGAACACAACCAAAAAAGTTTATACGGTAAGTGTCCACAAATAACGAAGATATAACAACCTTAAAAATGATTTATTTCTCGCGATATGCAACCGTTACCGTTCCAGCCACGAATTGCATTTTGGGCCCCTAAGACGAATCCAAAGTCCATTTGATGACTTTACAAATAAAGAATAAACATCAAGGAACACAACCAAAAAAGTTTATACGGTAAGTGTCCAAAAGTAACGAAGATATAACCACCCCAAAAATGACTTATTTCTCGCGACATTCAACCGTTGCCGTTCCAGCCACGAATTGCATTTTGGGCCCCTAAGACGAACCAAAGTTCCATTTAATGATTTTAATACAAAGAATAAACATCAAGGAACACAACCAAAAAAAGTTTCTACGGTAAGTGTCCACAAATAACGAAGATATAACCATCCCAAAAATGACTTATTTCTCGCGACATTCAACCGTTGCCGTTCCAGCCACGAATTGCATTTTGGGCCCCTAAGACGAATCAAAGTTCCATTTAATGATTTTAATACAAAGGATAAACATCAAGGAAGACAACCAAAAAAAGTTTCTACGGTAAGTGTCCACAAATAACGAAGATATAACAACCTTAAAAATGACTTATTTCTCGCGACATTCAACCGTTGCCGTTCCAGCCACGAATTGCATTTTGGGCCCCTAAGACGAATCAAAGTTCCATTTAATGATTTCAATACAAAGAATAAACATCAAGGAACACAACCAAAAAAAGTTTCTACGGTAAGTGTCCACAAATAACGAAGTTATAACAACCTTAAAAATGACTTATTTCTCGCGATATGCAACCGTTACCGTTCCAGCCACGAATTGCATTTTGGGTCCCTAAGACGAATCCAAATTCCATTTAATGACTTTACAAATAAAGAATAAACATCAAGGAACACAACCAAAAAAGTTTATACGGTAAGTGTCCAAAAGTAACGAAGATATAACCACCCCAAAAATGACTTATTTCTCGCGACATTCAACCGTTGCCGTTCCAGCCACGAATTGCATTTTGGGCCCCTAAGACGAACCAAAGTTCCATTTAATGATTTTAATACAAAGAATAAACATCAAGGAACACAACCAAAAAAAGTTTCTACGGTAAGTGTCCACAAATAACGAAGATATAACCATCCCAAAAATGACTTATTTCTCGCGACATTCAACCGTTGCCGTTCCAGCCACGAATTGCATTTTGGGCCCCTAAGACGAATCAAAGTTCCATTTAATGATTTTAATACAAAGGATAAACATCAAGGAAGACAACCAAAAAAAGTTTCTACGGTAAGTGTCCACAAATAACGAAGATATAACAACCTTAAAAATGACTTATTTCTCGCGACATTCAACCGTTGCCGTTCCAGCCACGAATTGCATTTTGGGCCCCTAAGACGAATCAAAGTTCCATTTAATGATTTTAATACAAAGAATAAACATCAAGGAACACAACCAAAAAAAGTTTCTACGGTAAGTGTCCACAAATAACGAAGTTATAACAACCTTAAAAATGACTTATTTCTCGCGATATGCAACCGTTACCGTTCCAGCCACGAATTGCATTTTGGGTCCCTAAGACGAATCCAAATTCCATTTAATGACTTTACAAATAAAGAATAAACATCAAGGAACACAACCAAAAAAGTTTATACGGTAAGTGTCCACAAGTAACGAAGATATAACCACCCCAAAAATGACTTATTTCTCGCGACATTCAACCGTTACCGGGCCATCCACGAATTGCATTTTGGGCCCCTAAGACGAATCAAAGTTCCATTTAATGATTTTAATACAAAGAATAAACATCAAGGAACACAACCAAAAAAAGTTTCTACGGTAAGTGTCCACAAATAACGAAGATATAACAACCTTAAAAATGATTTATTTCTCGCGATATGCAACCGTTACCGTTCCAGCCACGAGTTGCATTTTGGGTCCCTAAGACGAATCCAAATTCCATTTAATGACTTTACAAATAAAGAATAAACATCAAGGAACACAACCAAAAAAGTTTATACGGTAAGTGTCCAAAAGTAACGAAGATATAACCACCCCAAAAATGACTTATTTCTCGCGACATTCAACCGTTGCCGTTCCAGCCACGAATTGTATTTTGGGTCCCTAAGACGAATCCAAATTCCATTTAATGACTTTACAAATAAAGAATAAACATCAAGGAACACAACCAAAAAAGTTTATACGGTAAGTGTCCACAAATAACGAAGATATAACAACCTTAAAAATGATTTATTTCTCGCGATATGCAACCGTTACCGTTCCAGCCACGAATTGCATTTTGGGTCCCTAAGACAAATCCAAATTCCATTTAATGACTTTACAAATAAAGAATAAACATCAAGGAACACAACCAAAAAAGTTTATACGGTAAGTGTCCAAAAGTAACGAAGATATAACCACCCCAAAAATGACTTATTTCTCGCGACATTCAACCGTTGCCGTTCCAGCCACGAATTGCATTTTGGGCCCCTAAGACGAATCAAAGTTCCATTTAATGATTTTAATACAAAGAATAAACATCAAGGAACACAACCAAAAAAAGTTTCTACGGTAAGTGTCCACAAATAACGAAGTTATAACAACCTTAAAAATGACTTATTTCTCGCGATATGCAACCGTTACCGTTCCAGCCACGAATTGCATTTTGGGTCCCTAAGACGAATCCAAATTCCATTTAATGACTTTAAAAATAAAGAATGAACATCAAGGAACACAACCAAAAAAGTTTATACTGTAAGTGTCCAAAAGTAACGAAGATATAACCACCCCAAAAATGACTTATTTCTCGCGACATTCAACCGTTACCGGGCCATCCACGAATTGCATTTTGGGCCCCTAAGACGAATCAAAGTTCCATTTAATGATTTTAATACAAAGAATAAACATCAAGGAACACAACCAAAGAAAGTTTCTACGGTAAGTGTCCACAAATAACGAAGATATAACAACCTTAAAAATGATTTATTTCTCGCGGTATGCAACCGTTACCGTTCCAGCCACGAATTGCATTTTGGGTCCCTAAGACGAATCCAAATTCCATTTAATGACTTTACAAATAAAGAATAAACATCAAGGAACACAACCAAAAAAGTTTATACGGTAAGTGTCCAAAAGTAACGAAGATATAACCACCCCAAAAATGACTTATTTCTCGCGACATTCAACCGTTGCCGTTCCAGCCACGAATTGTATTTTGGGTCCCTAAGACGAATCCAAATTCCATTTAATGACTTTACAAACAAAGAATAAACATCAAGGAACACAACCAAAAAAGTTTATACGGTAAGGGTCCACAAATAACGAAGATATAACCATCCCAAAAATGACTTATTTCTCCCGACATTCAACCGTTGTCGTTCCAGCCACGAATTGCATTTTGGGCCCCTAAGACGAATCAAAGTTCCATTTAATGATTTTAATACAAAGGATAAACATCAAGGAACACAACCAAAAAAAGTTTCTACGTTAAGTGTACACAAATAACGAAGATATAACAACCTTAAAAATGACTTATTTCTCGCGACATTCAACCGTTGCCGTTCCAGCCACGAATTGCATTTTGGGCCCCTAAGACGAATCAAAGTTCCATTTAATGATTTTAATACAAAGAATAAACATCAAGGAACACAACCAAAAAAAGTTTCTACGGTAAGTGTCCACAAATAACGAAGTTATAACAACCTTAAAAATGACTTATTTCTCGCGATATGCAACCGTTACCGTTCCAGCCACGAATTGCATTTTTGGTCCCTAAGACGAATCCAAATTCCATTTAATGACTTTACAAATAAAGAATAAACATCAAGGAACACAACCAAAAAAGTTTATACGGTAAGTGTCCAAAAGTAACGAAGATATAACCACCCCAAAAATGACTTATTTCTCGCGACATTCAACCGTTACCGGGCCATCCACGAATTGCATTTTGGGCCCCTAAGGCGAATCAAAGTTCCATTTAATGATTTTAATACAAAGAATAAACATCAAGGAACACAACCAAAGAAAGTTTCTACGGTAAGTGTCCACAAATAACGAAGATATAACAACCTTAAAAATGATTTATTTCTCGCGATATGCAACCGTTACCGTTCCAGCCACGAATTGCATTTTGGGTCCCTAAGACGAATCCAAATTCCATTTAATGACTTTACAAATAAAGAATAAACATCAAGGAACACAACCAAAAAAGTTTATACGGTAAGTGTCCAAAAGTAACGAAGATATAACCACCCCAAAAATGACTTATTTCTCGCGACATTCAACCGTTGCCGTTCCAGCCAGGAATTGTATTTTGGGTCCCTAAGACGAATCCAAATTCCACTTAATGACTTTACGAATAAAGAATAAACACCAAGGAACACAACCAAGAAACGTTTATACGGTAAGTGTCCACAAATAACGAAGATATAACCACTCCAAAAATAACTTATTTCTCGCCATATGCAACCGTTACCGGACCAGCCACGAATTGCATTTTGGGCCCCTAAGACGAATCCAAATTCCATTTAATGACTTTACAAACAAAGAATAAACATCAAGGAACACAACCAAAAAAGTTTACAAGGTAAGTGTCCACAAATAACGAAGATATAACCATCCCAAAAATGACTTATTTCTCCCGACATTCAACCGTTGTCGTTCCAGCCACGAATTGCATTTTGGGCCCCTAAGACGAATCAAAGTTCCATTTAATGATTTTAATACAAAGGATAAACATCAAGGAACACAACCAAAAAAAGTTTCTACGGTAAGTGTCCACAAATAACGAAGATATAACAACCTTAAAAATGACTTATTTCTCGCGACATTCAACCGTTGTCGTTCCAGCCACGAATTGCATTTTGGGCCCCTAAGACGAATCAAAGTTCCATTTAATGATTTTAATACAAAGGATAAACATCAAGGAACACAACCAAAAAAAGGTTTCTACGGTAAGTGTCCACAAATAACGAAGATATAACAACCTTAAAAATGACTTATTTCTCGCGACATTCAACCGTTGCCGTTCCAGACACGAATTGCATTTTGGGCCCCTAAGACGAATCAAAGTTCCATTTAATGATCTTAATACAAAGAATAAACATCAAGGAACACAACCAAAAAAAGTTTCTAAGGCAAGTGTCCACAAATAACGAAGATATAACAACCTTAAAAATGACTTATTTCTCGCCATATGCACCCGTTGCCGTTCCAGCCACGAATTGCATTTTGGGCCCCTAAGACGAATCCAAATTCCATTTAATGACTTTACAAACAAAGAATAAACATCAAGGAACACAACCAAAAAAGTTTCTACGGTAAGTGTCCACAAATAACGAAGATATAACAACCTTAAAAATGACTTATTTCTCGCGACACTCAACCGTTGCCGTTCCAGCCACGAATTGCATTTTGGGCCCCTAAGACGAATCAAAGTTCCATTTAATGATTTTAATACAAAGAAAAAACATCAAGGAACACAACCAAAAAAAGTTTCTACGGTAAGTGTCCACAAATAACGAAGATATAACAACCTTAAAAATCACTTATTTCTCGCGATATGCAACCGTTACCGTTCCAGCCACGAATTGCATTTTGGGTCCCTAAGACGAATCCAAATTCCATTTAATGACTTTACAAATAAAGAATAAACATCAAGGAACACAACCAAGAAAAGTTTATACGGTAAGTGTCCACAAATAACGAAGATATAACCACTCCAAAAATAACTTATTTCTCGCCATATGCAACCGTTACCGGGCCAGCCACGAATTGCATTTTGGGCCCCTAAGACGAATCCAAATTCCATTTAATGACTTTACAAACAAAGAATAAACATCAAGGAACACAACCAAAAAACGTTTATACGGTAAGTGTCCACAATTACCGAATATATAACCATCCCAAAAATGACTTATTTCTCGCGACATTCAACCGTTGCCGTTCCAGCCACGAATTGCATTTTGGGTCCCTAAGACGAATCCAAATTCCATTTAATGACTTTACAAATAAAGAATAAACATCAAGGAACACAACCAAAAAAGTTTATACGGTAAGTGTCCACAAATAACGAAGATATAACAACCTTAAAAATGATTTATTTCTCGCGATATGCAACCGTTACCGTTCCAGCCACGAATTGCATTTTGGGCCCCTAAGACGAATCCAAAGTCCATTTGATGACTTTACAAATAAAGAATAAACATCAAGGAACACAACCAAAAAAGTTTATACGGTAAGTGTCCAAAAGTAACGAAGATATAACCACCCCAAAAATGACTTATTTCTCGCGACATTCAACCGTTGCCGTTCCAGCCACGAATTGCATTTTGGGCCCCTAAGACGAACCAAAGTTCCATTTAATGATTTTAATACAAAGAATAAACATCAAGGAACACAACCAAAAAAAGTTTCTACGGTAAGTGTCCACAAATAACGAAGATATAACCATCCCAAAAATGACTTATTTCTCGCGACATTCAACCGTTGCCGTTCCAGCCACGAATTGCATTTTGGGCCCCTAAGACGAATCAAAGTTCCATTTAATGATTTTAATACAAAGGATAAACATCAAGGAAGACAACCAAAAAAAGTTTCTACGGTAAGTGTCCACAAATAACGAAGATATAACAACCTTAAAAATGACTTATTTCTCGCGACATTCAACCGTTGCCGTTCCAGCCACGAATTGCATTTTGGGCCCCTAAGACGAATCAAAGTTCCATTTAATGATTTTAATACAAAGAATAAACATCAAGGAACACAACCAAAAAAAGTTTCTACGGTAAGTGTCCACAAATAACGAAGTTATAACAACCTTAAAAATGACTTATTTCTCGCGATATGCAACCGTTACCGTTCCAGCCACGAATTGCATTTTGGGTCCCTAAGACGAATCCAAATTCCATTTAATGACTTTACAAAGAAAGAATAAACATCAAGGAACACAACCAAAAAAGTTTATACGGTAAGTGTCCACAAGTAACGAAGATATAACCACCCCAAAAATGACTTATTTCTCGCGACATTCAACCGTTACCGGGCCATCCACGAATTGCATTTTGGGCCCCTAAGACGAATCAAAGTTCCATTTAATGATTTTAATACAAAGAATAGACATCAAGGAACACAACCAAAAAAAGTTTCTACGGTAAGTGTCCACAAATAACGAAGATATAACAACCTTAAAAATGATTTATTTCTCGCGATATGCAACCGTTACCGTTCCAGCCACGAATTGCATTTTGGGTCCCTAAGACGAATCCAAATTCCATTTAATGACTTTACAAATAAAGAATAAACATCAAGGAACACAACCAAAAAAGTTTATACGGTAAGTGTCCAAAAGTAACGAAGATATAACCACCCCAAAAATGACTTATTTCTCGCGACATTCAACCGTTGCCGTTCCAGCCACGAATTGTATTTTGGGTCCCTAAGACGAATCCAAATTCCATTTAATGACTTTACAAATAAAGAATAAACATCAAGGAACACAACCAAAAAAGTTTATACGGTAAGTGTCCACAAATAACGAAGATATAACAACCTTAAAAATGATTTATTTCTCGCGATATGCAACCGTTACCGTTCCAGCCACGAATTGCATTTTGGGTCCCTAAGACAAATCCAAATTCCATTTAATGACTTTACAAATAAAGAATAAACATCAAGGAACACAACCAAAAAAGTTTATACGGTAAGTGTCCAAAAGTAACGAAGATATAACCACCCCAAAAATGACTTATTTCTCGCGACATTCAACCGTTGCCGTTCCAGCCACGAATTGCATTTTGGGCCCCTAAGACGAATCAAAGTTCCATTTAATGATTTTAATACAAAGAATAAACATCAAGGAACACAACCAAAAAAAGTTTCTACGGTAAGTGTCCACAAATAACGAAGTTATAAACCCTTAAAAATGACTTATTTCTCGCGATATGCAACCGTTGTCGTTCCAGCCACGAATTGCATTTTGGGTCCCTAAGACGAATCCAAATTCCATTTAATGACTTTAAAAATAAAGAATGAACATCAAGGAACACAACCAAAAAAGTTTATACTGTAAGTGTCCAAAAGTAACGAAGATATAACCACCCCAAAAATGACTTATTTCTCGCGACATTCAACCGTTACCGGGCCATCCACGAATTGCATTTTGGGCCCCTAAGACGAATCAAAGTTCCATTTAATGATTTTAATACAAAGAATAAACATCAAGGAACACAACCAAAGAAAGTTTCTACGGTAAGTGTCCACAAATAACGAAGATATAACAACCTTAAAAATGATTTATTTCTCGCGGTATGCAACCGTTACCGTTCCAGCCACGAATTGCATTTTGGGTCCCTAAGACGAATCCAAATTCCATTTAATGACTTTACAAATAAAGAATAAACATCAAGGAACACAACCAAAAAAGTTTATACGGTAAGTGTCCAAAAGTAACGAAGATATAACCACCCCAAAAATGACTTATTTCTCGCGACATTCAACCGTTGCCGTTCCAGCCACGAATTGTATTTTGGGTCCCTAAGACGAATCCAAATTCCATTTAATGACTTTACAAACAAAGAATAAACATCAAGGAACACAACCAAAAAAGTTTATACGGTAAGGGTCCACAAATAACGAAGATATAACCATCCCAAAAATGACTTATTTCTCCCGACATTCAACCGTTGTCGTTCCAGCCTCGAATTGCATTTTGGGCCCCTAAGACGAATCAAAGTTCCATTTAATGATTTTAATACAAAGGATAAACATCAAGGAACACAACCAAGAAAAGTTTCTACGTTAAGTGTACACAAATAACGAAGATATAACAACCTTAAAAATGACTTATTTCTCGCGACATTCAACCGTTGTCGTTCCAGCCACGAATTGCATTTTGGGCCCCTAAGACGAATCAAAGTTCCATTTAATGATTTTAATACAAAGGATAAACATCAAGGAACACAACCAAAAAAAGTTTCTACGGTAAGTGTCCACAAATAACGAAGATATAACCATCCCAAAAATGACTTATTTCTCCCGACATTCAACCGTTGTCGTTCCAGCCACGAATTGCATTTTGGGCCCCTAAGACGAATCAAAGTTCCATTTAATGATTTTAATACAAAGGATAAACATCAAGGAACACAACCAAAAAAAGTTTCTACGGTAAGTGTCCACAAATAACGAAGATATAACAACCTTAAAAATGACTTATTTCTCGCGACATTCAACCGTTGTCGTTCCAGCCACGAATTGCATTTTGGGCCCCTAAGACGAATCAAAGTTCCATTTAATGATTTTAATATAAAGGATAAACATCAAGGAACACAACCAAAAAAAAGTTTCTACGGTAAGTGTCCACAAATAACGAAGATATAACAACCTTAAAAATGACTTATTTCTCGCGACATTCAACCGTTGCCGTTCCAGCCACGAATTGCATTTTGGGCCCCTAAGACGAATCAAAGTTCCATTTAATGATCTTAATACAAAGGATAAACATCAAGGAACACAACCAAAAAAAGTTTCTACGGTAAGTGTCCACAAATAACGAAGATATAACAACCTTAAAAATGACTTATTTCTCGCGACACTCAACCGTTGCCGTTCCAGCCACGAATAGCATTTTGGGCCCCTAAGACGAATCAAAGTTCCATTTACTGATTTTAATACAAAGAAAAAACATCAAGGAACACAACCAAAAAAGGTTTCTACGGTAAGTGTCCACAAATAACGAAGATATAACAACCTTAAAAATCACTTATTTCTTGCGATATGCAACCGTTACCGTTCCAGCCACGAATTGCATTTTGGGTCCCTAAGACGAATCCAAATTCCATTTAATGACTTTACAAATAAAGAATAAACATCAAGGAACACAACCAAGAAAAGTTTATACGGTAAGTGTCCACAAATAACGAAGATATAACCACTCCAAAAATAACTTATTTCTCGCCATATGCAACCGTTACCGTTCCAGCCACGAATTGCATTTTGGGCCCCTAAGACGAATCCAAAGTCCATTTGATGACTTTACAAATAAAGAATAAACATCAAGGAACACAACCAAAAAAGTTTATACGGTAAGTGTCCAAAAGTAACGAAGATATAACCACCCCAAAAATGACTTATTTCTCGCGACATTCAACCGTTGCCGTTCCAGCCACGAATTGCATTTTGGGCCCCTAAGACGAACCAAAGTTCCATTTAATGATTTTAATACAAAGAATAAACATCAAGGAACACAACCAAAAAAAGTTTCTACGGTAAGTGTCCACAAATAACGAAGATATAACCATCCCAAAAATGACTTATTTCTCGCGACATTCAACCGTTGCCGTTCCAGCCACGAATTGCATTTTGGGCCCCTAAGACGAATCAAAGTTCCATTTAATGATTTTAATACAAAGGATAAACATCAAGGAAGACAACCAAAAAAAGTTTCTACGGTAAGTGTCCACAAATAACGAAGATATAACAACCTTAAAAATGACTTATTTCTCGCGACATTCAACCGTTGCCGTTCCAGCCACGAATTGCATTTTGGGCCCCTAAGACGAATCAAAGTTCCATTTAATGATTTTAATACAAAGAATAAACATCAAGGAACACAACCAAAAAAAGTTTCTACGGTAAGTGTCCACAAATAACGAAGTTATAACAACCTTAAAAATGACTTATTTCTCGCGATATGCAACCGTTACCGTTCCAGCCACGAATTGCATTTTGGGTCCCTAAGACGAATCCAAATTCCATTTAATGACTTTACAAAGAAAGAATAAACATCAAGGAACACAACCAAAAAAGTTTATACGGTAAGTGTCCACAAGTAACGAAGATATAACCACCCCAAAAATGACTTATTTCTCGCGACATTCAACCGTTACCGGGCCATCCACGAATTGCATTTTGGGCCCCTAAGACGAATCAAAGTTCCATTTAATGATTTTAATACAAAGAATAGACATCAAGGAACACAACCAAAAAAAGTTTCTACGGTAAGTGTCCACAAATAACGAAGATATAACAACCTTAAAAATGATTTATTTCTCGCGATATGCAACCGTTACCGTTCCAGCCACGAATTGCATTTTGGGTCCCTAAGACGAATCCAAATTCCATTTAATGACTTTACAAATAAAGAATAAACATCAAGGAACACAACCAAAAAAGTTTATACGGTAAGTGTCCAAAAGTAACGAAGATATAACCACCCCAAAAATGACTTATTTCTCGCGACATTCAACCGTTGCCGTTCCAGCCACGAATTGTATTTTGGGTCCCTAAGACGAATCCAAATTCCATTTAATGACTTTACAAATAAAGAATAAACATCAAGGAACACAACCAAAAAAGTTTATACGGTAAGTGTCCACAAATAACGAAGATATAACAACCTTAAAAATGATTTATTTCTCGCGATATGCAACCGTTACCGTTCCAGCCACGAATTGCATTTTGGGTCCCTAAGACAAATCCAAATTCCATTTAATGACTTTACAAATAAAGAATAAACATCAAGGAACACAACCAAAAAAGTTTATACGGTAAGTGTCCAAAAGTAACGAAGATATAACCACCCCAAAAATGACTTATTTCTCGCGACATTCAACCGTTGCCGTTCCAGCCACGAATTGCATTTTGGGCCCCTAAGACGAATCAAAGTTCCATTTAATGATTTTAATACAAAGAATAAACATCAAGGAACACAACCAAAAAAAGTTTCTACGGTAAGTGTCCACAAATAACGAAGTTATAAACCCTTAAAAATGACTTATTTCTCGCGATATGCAACCGTTGTCGTTCCAGCCACGAATTGCATTTTGGGTCCCTAAGACGAATCCAAATTCCATTTAATGACTTTAAAAATAAAGAATGAACATCAAGGAACACAACCAAAAAAGTTTATACTGTAAGTGTCCAAAAGTAACGAAGATATAACCACCCCAAAAATGACTTATTTCTCGCGACATTCAACCGTTACCGGGCCATCCACGAATTGCATTTTGGGCCCCTAAGACGAATCAAAGTTCCATTTAATGATTTTAATACAAAGAATAAACATCAAGGAACACAACCAAAGAAAGTTTCTACGGTAAGTGTCCACAAATAACGAAGATATAACAACCTTAAAAATGATTTATTTCTCGCGGTATGCAACCGTTACCGTTCCAGCCACGAATTGCATTTTGGGTCCCTAAGACGAATCCAAATTCCATTTAATGACTTTACAAATAAAGAATAAACATCAAGGAACACAACCAAAAAAGTTTATACGGTAAGTGTCCAAAAGTAACGAAGATATAACCACCCCAAAAATGACTTATTTCTCGCGACATTCAACCGTTGCCGTTCCAGCCACGAATTGTATTTTGGGTCCCTAAGACGAATCCAAATTCCATTTAATGACTTTACAAACAAAGAATAAACATCAAGGAACACAACCAAAAAAGTTTATACGGTAAGGGTCCACAAATAACGAAGATATAACCATCCCAAAAATGACTTATTTCTCCCGACATTCAACCGTTGTCGTTCCAGCCTCGAATTGCATTTTGGGCCCCTAAGACGAATCAAAGTTCCATTTAATGATTTTAATACAAAGGATAAACATCAAGGAACACAACCAAGAAAAGTTTCTACGTTAAGTGTACACAAATAACGAAGATATAACAACCTTAAAAATGACTTATTTCTCGCGACATTCAACCGTTGTCGTTCCAGCCACGAATTGCATTTTGGGCCCCTAAGACGAATCAAAGTTCCATTTAATGATTTTAATACAAAGGATAAACATCAAGGAACACAACCAAAAAAAGTTTCTACGGTAAGTGTCCACAAATAACGAAGATATAACCATCCCAAAAATGACTTATTTCTCCCGACATTCAACCGTTGTCGTTCCAGCCACGAATTGCATTTTGGGCCCCTAAGACGAATCAAAGTTCCATTTAATGATTTTAATACAAAGGATAAACATCAAGGAACACAACCAAAAAAAGTTTCTACGGTAAGTGTCCACAAATAACGAAGATATAACAACCTTAAAAATGACTTATTTCTCGCGACATTCAACCGTTGTCGTTCCAGCCACGAATTGCATTTTGGGCCCCTAAGACGAATCAAAGTTCCATTTAATGATTTTAATATAAAGGATAAACATCAAGGAACACAACCAAAAAAAAGTTTCTACGGTAAGTGTCCACAAATAACGAAGATATAACAACCTTAAAAATGACTTATTTCTCGCGACATTCAACCGTTGCCGTTCCAGCCACGAATTGCATTTTGGGCCCCTAAGACGAATCAAAGTTCCATTTAATGATCTTAATACAAAGGATAAACATCAAGGAACACAACCAAAAAAAGTTTCTACGGTAAGTGTCCACAAATAACGAAGATATAACAACCTTAAAAATGACTTATTTCTCGCGACACTCAACCGTTGCCGTTCCAGCCACGAATAGCATTTTGGGCCCCTAAGACGAATCAAAGTTCCATTTACTGATTTTAATACAAAGAAAAAACATCAAGGAACACAACCAAAAAAGGTTTCTACGGTAAGTGTCCACAAATAACGAAGATATAACAACCTTAAAAATCACTTATTTCTTGCGATATGCAACCGTTACCGTTCCAGCCACGAATTGCATTTTGGGTCCCTAAGACGAATCCAAATTCCATTTAATGACTTTACAAATAAAGAATAAACATCAAGGAACACAACCAAGAAAAGTTTATACGGTAAGTGTCCACAAATAACGAAGATATAACCACTCCAAAAATAACTTATTTCTCGCCATATGCAACCGTTACCGGGCCAGCCACGAATTGCATTTTGGGCCCCTAAGACGAATCCAAATTCCATTTAATGACTTTACAAACAAAGAATAAACATCAAGGAACACAACCAAAAAAAGTTTATACGGTAAGTGTCCACAATTACCGAATATATAACCATCCCAAAAATGACTTATTTCTCGCGACATTCAACCGTTGCCGTTCCAGCCACGAATTGCATTTTGGGCCCCTAAGACGAATCAAAGTTCCATTTAATGATTTTAATACAAAGAATAAACATCAAGGAACACAACCAAAAAAAGTTTCTACGGTAAGTGTCCACAAATAACGAAGATATAACAACCTTAAAAATGATTTATTTCTCGCGATATGCAACCGTTACCGTTCCAGCCACGAATTGCATTTTGGGTCCCTAAGACGAATCCAAATTCCATTTAATGACTTTACAAATAAAGAATAAACATCAAGGAACACAACCAAAAAAGTTTATACGGTAAGTGTCCAAAAGTAACGAAGATATAACCACCCCAAAAATGACTTATTTCTCGCGACATTCAACCGTTGCCGTTCCAGCCACGAATTGTATTTTGGGTCCCTAAGACGAATCCAAATTCCATTTAATGACTTTACAAATAAAGAATAAACATCAAGGAACACAACCAAAAAAGTTTATACGGTAAGTGTCCACAAATAACGAAGATATAACAACCTTAAAAATGATTTATTTCTCGCGATATGCAACCGTTACCGTTCCAGCCACGAATTGCATTTTGGGTCCCTAAGACAAATCCAAATTCCATTTAATGACTTTACAAATAAAGAATAAACATCAAGGAACACAACCAAAAAAGTTTATACGGTAAGTGTCCAAAAGTAACGAAGATATAACCACCCCAAAAATGACTTATTTCTCGCGACATTCAACCGTTGCCGTTCCAGCCACGAATTGCATTTTGGGCCCCTAAGACGAATCAAAGTTCCATTTAATGATTTTAATACAAAGAATAAACATCAAGGAACACAACCAAAAAAAGTTTCTACGGTAAGTGTCCACAAATAACGAAGTTATAACAACCTTAAAAATGACTTATTTCTCGCGATATGCAACCGTTACCGTTCCAGCCACGAATTGCATTTTGGGTCCCTAAGACGAATCCAAATTCCATTTAATGACTTTAAAAATAAAGAATGAACATCAAGGAACACAACCAAAAAAGTTTATACTGTAAGTGTCCAAAAGTAACGAAGATATAACCACCCCAAAAATGACTTATTTCTCGCGACATTCAACCGTTACCGGGCCATCCACGAATTGCATTTTGGGCCCCTAAGACGAATCAAAGTTCCATTTAATGATTTTAATACAAAGAATAAACATCAAGGAACACAACCAAAGAAAGTTTCTACGGTAAGTGTCCACAAATAACGAAGATATAACAACCTTAAAAATGATTTATTTCTCGCGGTATGCAACCGTTACCGTTCCAGCCACGAATTGCATTTTGGGTCCCTAAGACGAATCCAAATTCCATTTAATGACTTTACAAATAAAGAATAAACATCAAGGAACACAACCAAAAAAGTTTATACGGTAAGTGTCCAAAAGTAACGAAGATATAACCACCCCAAAAATGACTTATTTCTCGCGACATTCAACCGTTGCCGTTCCAGCCACGAATTGTATTTTGGGTCCCTAAGACGAATCCAAATTCCATTTAATGACTTTACAAACAAAGAATAAACATCAAGGAACACAACCAAAAAAGTTTATACGGTAAGGGTCCACAAATAACGAAGATATAACCATCCCAAAAATGACTTATTTCTCCCGACATTCAACCGTTGTCGTTCCAGCCACGAATTGCATTTTGGGCCCCTAAGACGAATCAAAGTTCCATTTAATGATTTTAATACAAAGGATAAACATCAAGGAACACAACCAAAAAAAGTTTCTACGTTAAGTGTACACAAATAACGAAGATATAACAACCTTAAAAATGACTTATTTCTCGCGACATTCAACCGTTGCCGTTCCAGCCACGAATTGCATTTTGGGCCCCTAAGACGAATCAAAGTTCCATTTAATGATTTTAATACAAAGAATAAACATCAAGGAACACAACCAGAAAAAGTTTCTACGGTAAGTGTCCACAAATAACGAAGTTATAACAACCTTAAAAATGACTTATTTCTCGCGATATGCAACCGTTACCGTTCCAGCCACGAATTGCATTTTGGGTCCCTAAGACGAATCCAAATTCCATTTAATGACTTTACAAATAAAGAATAAACATCAAGGAACACAAACAAAAAAGTTTATACGGTAAGTGTCCAAAAGTAACGAAGATATAACCACCCCAAAAATGACTTATTTCTCGCGACATTCAACCGTTACCGGGCCATCCACGAATTGCATTTTGGGCCCCTAAGGCGAATCAAAGTTCCATTTAATGATTTTAATACAAAGAATAAACATCAAGGAACACAACCAAAGAAAGTTTCTACGGTAAGTGTCCACAAATAACGAAGATATAACAACCTTAAAAATGATTTATTTCTCGCGATATGCAACCGTTACCGTTCCAGCCACGAATTGCATTTTGGGTCCCTAAGACGAATCCAAATTCCATTTAATGACTTTACAAATAAAGAATAAACATCAAGGAACACAACCAAAAAAGTTTATACGGTAAGTGTCCAAAAGTAACGAAGATATAACCACCCCAAAAATGACTTATTTCTCGCGACATTCAACCGTTGCCGTTCCAGCCAGGAATTGTATTTTGGGTCCCTAAGACGAATCCAAATTCCACTTAATGACTTTACGAATAAAGAATAAACACCAAGGAACACAACCAAGAAACGTTTATACGGTAAGTGTCCACAAATAACGAAGATATAACCACTCCAAAAATAACTTATTTCTCGCCATATGCAACCGTTACCGGACCAGCCACGAATTGCATTTTGGGCCCCTAAGACGAATCCAAATTCCATTTAATGACTTTACAAACAAAGAATAAACATCAAGGAACACAACCAAAAAAGTTTACAAGGTAAGTGTCCACAAATAACGAAGATATAACCATCCCAAAAATGACTTATTTCTCCCGACATTCAACCGTTGTTGTTCCAGCCACGAATTGCATTTTGGGCCCCTAAGACGAATCAAAGTTCCATTTAATGATTTTAATACAAAGGATAAACATCAAGGAACACAACCAAAAAAAGTTTCTACGGTAAGTGTCCACAAATAACGAAGATATAACAACCTTAAAAATGACTTATTTCTCGCGACATTCAACCGTTGTCGTTCCAGCCACGAATTGCATTTTGGGCCCCTAAGACGAATCAAAGTTCCATTTAATGATTTTAATACAAAGGATAAACATCAAGGAACACAACCAAAAAAAGGTTTCTACGGTAAGTGTCCACAAATAACGAAGATATAACAACCTTAAAAATGACTTATTTCTCGCGACATTCAACCGTTGCCGTTCCAGCCACGAATTGCATTTTGGGCCCCTAAGACGAATCAAAGTTCCATTTAATGATCTTAATACAAAGAATAAACATCAAGGAACACAACCAAAAAAAGTTTCTAAGGCAAGTGTCCACAAATAACGAAGATATAACAACCTTAAAAATGACTTATTTCTCGCCATATGCACCCGTTGCCGTTCCAGCCACGAATTGCATTTTGGGCCCCTAAGACGAATCCAAATTCCATTTAATGACTTTACAAACAAAGAATAAACATCAAGGAACACAACCAAAAAAGTTTCTACGGTAAGTGTCCACAAATAACGAAGATATAACAACCTTAAAAATGACTTATTTCTCGCCATATGCAACCGTTACCGGCCCAGCCACGAATTGCATTTTGGGCCCCTAAGACGAATCAAAGTTCCATTTAATGATTTTAATACAAAGGATAAACATCAAGGAACACAACCAAAAAAAGTTTCTACGGTAAGTGTCCACAAATAACGAAGATATAACAACCTTAAAAATGACTTATTTCTCGCGACACTCAACCGTTGCCGTTCCAGCCACGAATTGCATTTTGGGCCCCTAAGACGAATCAAAGTTCCATTTAATGATTTTAATACAAAGAAAAAGCATCAAGGAACACAACCAAAAAAAGTTTCTACGGTAAGTGTCCACAAATAACGAAGATATAACAACCTTAAAAATCACTTATTTCTCGCGATATGCAACCGTTACCGTTCCAGCCACGAATTGCATTTTGGGTCCCTAAGACGAATCCAAATTCCATTTAATGACTTTACAAATAAAGAATAAACATCAAGGAACACAACCAAGAAAAGTTTATACGGTAAGTGTCCACAAATAACGAAGATATAACCACTCCAAAAATAACTTATTTCTCGCCATATGCAACCGTTACCGGGCCAGCCACGAATTGCATTTTGGGCCCCTAAGACGAATCCAAATTCCATTTAATGACTTTACAAACAAAGAATAAACATCAAGGAACACAACCAAAAAACGTTTATACGGTAAGTGTCCACAATTACCGAATATATAACCATCCCAAAAATGACTTATTTCTCGCGACATTCAACCGTTGCCGTTCCAGCCACGAATTGCATTTTGGGTCCCTAAGACGAATCCAAATTCCATTTAATGACTTTACAAATAAAGAATAAACATCAAGGAACACAACCAAAAAAGTTTATACGGTAAGTGTCCACAAATAACGAAGATATAACAACCTTAAAAATGATTTATTTCTCGCGATATGCAACCGTTACCGTTCCAGCCACGAATTGCATTTTGGGCCCCTAAGACGAATCCAAAGTCCATTTGATGACTTTACAAATAAAGAATAAACATCAAGGAACACAACCAAAAAAGTTTATACGGTAAGTGTCCAAAAGTAACGAAGATATAACCACCCCAAAAATGACTTATTTCTCGCGACATTCAACCGTTGCCGTTCCA
The DNA here is from genome assembly GCF_977018435.1 of Lepisma saccharinum. Taxonomy (NCBI): domain Eukaryota; kingdom Metazoa; phylum Arthropoda; class Insecta; order Zygentoma; family Lepismatidae; genus Lepisma; species Lepisma saccharinum. Next base: position 112,692 of record NW_028142979.1, read on the forward strand.
GCCACGAATTGCATTTTGGGCCCCTAAGACGAACCAAAGTTCCATTTAATGATTTTAATACAAAGAATAAACATCAAGGAACACAACCAAAAAAAGTTTCTACGGTAAGTGTCCACAAATAACGAAGATATAACCATCCCAAAAATGACTTATTTCTCGCGACATTCAACCGTTGCCGTTCCAGCCACGAATTGCATTTTGGGCCCCTAAGACGAATCAAAGTTCCATTTAATGATTTTAATACAAAGGATAAACATCAAGGAAGACAACCAAAAAAAGTTTCTACGGTAAGTGTCCACAAATAACGAAGATATAACAACCTTAAAAATGACTTATTTCTCGCGACATTCAACCGTTGCCGTTCCAGCCACGAATTGCATTTTGGGCCCCTAAGACGAATCAAAGTTCCATTTAATGATTTTAATACAAAGAATAAACATCAAGGAACACAACCAAAAAAAGTTTCTACGGTAAGTGTCCACAAATAACGAAGTTATAACAACCTTAAAAATGACTTATTTCTCGCGATATGCAACCGTTACCGTTCCAGCCACGAATTGCATTTTGGGTCCCTAAGACGAATCCAAATTCCATTTAATGACTTTACAAAGAAAGAATAAACATCAAGGAACACAACCAAAAAAGTTTATACGGTAAGTGTCCACAAGTAACGAAGATATAACCACCCCAAAAATGACTTATTTCTCGCGACATTCAACCGTTACCGGGCCATCCACGAATTGCATTTTGGGCCCCTAAGACGAATCAAAGTTCCATTTAATGATTTTAATACAAAGAATAGACATCAAGGAACACAACCAAAAAAAGTTTCTACGGTAAGTGTCCACAAATAACGAAGATATAACAACCTTAAAAATGATTTATTTCTCGCGATATGCAACCGTTACCGTTCCAGCCACGAATTGCATTTTGGGTCCCTAAGACGAATCCAAATTCCATTTAATGACTTTACAAATAAAGAATAAACATCAAGGAACACAACCAAGAAAAGTTTATACGGTAAGTGTCCACAAATAACGAAGATATAACCACTCCAAAAATAACTTATTTCTCGCCATATGCAACCGTTACCGGGCCAGCCACGAATTGCATTTTGGGCCCCTAAGACGAATCCAAATTCCATTTAATGACTTTACAAACAAAGAATAAACATCAAGGAACACAACCAAAAAACGTTTATACGGTAAGTGTCCACAATTACCGAATATATAACCATCCCAAAAATGACTTATTTCTCGCGACATTCAACCGTTGCCGTTCCAGCCACGAATTGCATTTTGGGTCCCTAAGACGAATCCAAATTCCATTTAATGACTTTACAAATAAAGAATAAACATCAAGGAACACAACCAAAAAAGTTTATACGGTAAGTGTCCACAAATAACGAAGATATAACAACCTTAAAAATGATTTATTTCTCGCGATATGCAACCGTTACCGTTCCAGCCACGAATTGCATTTTGGGCCCCTAAGACGAATCCAAAGTCCATTTGATGACTTTACAAATAAAGAATAAACATCAAGGAACACAACCAAAAAAGTTTATACGGTAAGTGTCCAAAAGTAACGAAGATATAACCACCCCAAAAATGACTTATTTCTCGCGACATTCAACCGTTGCCGTTCCAGCCACGAATTGCATTTTGGGCCCCTAAGACGAACCAAAGTTCCATTTAATGATTTTAATACAAAGAATAAACATCAAGGAACACAACCAAAAAAAGTTTCTACGGTAAGTGTCCACAAATAACGAAGATATAACCATCCCAAAAATGACTTATTTCTCGCGACATTCAACCGTTGCCGTTCCAGCCACGAATTGCATTTTGGGCCCCTAAGACGAATCAAAGTTCCATTTAATGATTTTAATACAAAGGATAAACATCAAGGAAGACAACCAAAAAAAGTTTCTACGGTAAGTGTCCACAAATAACGAAGATATAACAACCTTAAAAATGACTTATTTCTCGCGACATTCAACCGTTGCCGTTCCAGCCACGAATTGCATTTTGGGCCCCTAAGACGAATCAAAGTTCCATTTAATGATTTTAATACAAAGAATAAACATCAAGGAACACAACCAAAAAAAGTTTCTACGGTAAGTGTCCACAAATAACGAAGTTATAACAACCTTAAAAATGACTTATTTCTCGCGATATGCAACCGTTACCGTTCCAGCCACGAATTGCATTTTGGGTCCCTAAGACGAATCCAAATTCCATTTAATGACTTTACAAAGAAAGAATAAACATCAAGGAACACAACCAAAAAAGTTTATACGGTAAGTGTCCACAAGTAACGAAGATATAACCACCCCAAAAATGACTTATTTCTCGCGACATTCAACCGTTACCGGGCCATCCACGAATTGCATTTTGGGCCCCTAAGACGAATCAAAGTTCCATTTAATGATTTTAATACAAAGAATAGACATCAAGGAACACAACCAAAAAAAGTTTCTACGGTAAGTGTCCACAAATAACGAAGATATAACAACCTTAAAAATGATTTATTTCTCGCGATATGCAACCGTTACCGTTCCAGCCACGAATTGCATTTTGGGTCCCTAAGACGAATCCAAATTCCATTTAATGACTTTACAAATAAAGAATAAACATCAAGGAACACAACCAAAAAAGTTTATACGGTAAGTGTCCAAAAGTAACGAAGATATAACCACCCCAAAAATGACTTATTTCTCGCGACATTCAACCGTTGCCGTTCCAGCCACGAATTGTATTTTGGGTCCCTAAGACGAATCCAAATTCCATTTAATGACTTTACAAATAAAGAATAAACATCAAGGAACACAACCAAAAAAGTTTATACGGTAAGTGTCCACAAATAACGAAGATATAACAACCTTAAAAATGATTTATTTCTCGCGATATGCAACCGTTACCGTTCCAGCCACGAATTGCATTTTGGGTCCCTAAGACAAATCCAAATTCCATTTAATGACTTTACAAATAAAGAATAAACATCAAGGAACACAACCAAAAAAGTTTATACGGTAAGTGTCCAAAAGTAACGAAGATATAACCACCCCAAAAATGACTTATTTCTCGCGACATTCAACCGTTGCCGTTCCAGCCACGAATTGCATTTTGGGCCCCTAAGACGAATCAAAGTTCCATTTAATGATTTTAATACAAAGAATAAACATCAAGGAACACAACCAAAAAAAGTTTCTACGGTAAGTGTCCACAAATAACGAAGTTATAAACCCTTAAAAATGACTTATTTCTCGCGATATGCAACCGTTGTCGTTCCAGCCACGAATTGCATTTTGGGTCCCTAAGACGAATCCAAATTCCATTTAATGACTTTAAAAATAAAGAATGAACATCAAGGAACACAACCAAAAAAGTTTATACTGTAAGTGTCCAAAAGTAACGAAGATATAACCACCCCAAAAATGACTTATTTCTCGCGACATTCAACCGTTACCGGGCCATCCACGAATTGCATTTTGGGCCCCTAAGACGAATCAAAGTTCCATTTAATGATTTTAATACAAAGAATAAACATCAAGGAACACAACCAAAGAAAGTTTCTACGGTAAGTGTCCACAAATAACGAAGATATAACAACCTTAAAAATGATTTATTTCTCGCGGTATGCAACCGTTACCGTTCCAGCCACGAATTGCATTTTGGGTCCCTAAGACGAATCCAAATTCCATTTAATGACTTTACAAATAAAGAATAAACATCAAGGAACACAACCAAAAAAGTTTATACGGTAAGTGTCCAAAAGTAACGAAGATATAACCACCCCAAAAATGACTTATTTCTCGCGACATTCAACCGTTGCCGTTCCAGCCACGAATTGTATTTTGGGTCCCTAAGACGAATCCAAATTCCATTTAATGACTTTACAAACAAAGAATAAACATCAAGGAACACAACCAAAAAAGTTTATACGGTAAGGGTCCACAAATAACGAAGATATAACCATCCCAAAAATGACTTATTTCTCCCGACATTCAACCGTTGTCGTTCCAGCCTCGAATTGCATTTTGGGCCCCTAAGACGAATCAAAGTTCCATTTAATGATTTTAATACAAAGGATAAACATCAAGGAACACAACCAAAAAAAGTTTCTACGTTAAGTGTACACAAATAACGAAGATATAACAACCTTAAAAATGACTTATTTCTCGCGACATTCAACCGTTGTCGTTCCAGCCACGAATTGCATTTTGGGCCCCTAAGACGAATCAAAGTTCCATTTAATGATTTTAATACAAAGGATAAACATCAAGGAACACAACCAAAAAAAGTTTCTACGGTAAGTGTCCACAAATAACGAAGATATAACCATCCCAAAAATGACTTATTTCTCCCGACATTCAACCGTTGTCGTTCCAGCCACGAATTGCATTTTGGGCCCCTAAGACGAATCAAAGTTCCATTTAATGATTTTAATACAAAGGATAAACATCAAGGAACACAACCAAAAAAAGGTTTCTACGGTAAGTGTCCACAAATAACGAAGATATAACAACCTTAAAAATGACTTATTTCTCGCGACATTCAACCGTTGCCGTTCCAGACACGAATTGCATTTTGGGCCCCTAAGACGAATCAAAGTTCCATTTAATGATCTTAATACAAAGAATAAACATCAAGGAACACAACCAAAAAAAGTTTCTAAGGCAAGTGTCCACAAATAACGAAGATATAACAACCTTAAAAATGACTTATTTCTCGCCATATGCACCCGTTGCCGTTCCAGCCACGAATTGCATTTTGGGCCCCTAAGACGAATCCAAATTCCATTTAATGACTTTACAAACAAAGAATAAACATCAAGGAACACAACCAAAAAAGTTTCTACGGTAAGTGTCCACAAATAACGAAGATATAACAACCTTAAAAATGACTTATTTCTCGCGACACTCAACCGTTGCCGTTCCAGCCACGAATTGCATTTTGGGCCCCTAAGACGAATCAAAGTTCCATTTAATGATTTTAATACAAAGAAAAAACATCAAGGAACACAACCAAAAAAAGTTTCTACGGTAAGTGTCCACAAATAACGAAGATATAACAACCTTAAAAATCACTTATTTCTCGCGATATGCAACCGTTACCGTTCCAGCCACGAATTGCATTTTGGGTCCCTAAGACGAATCCAAATTCCATTTAATGACTTTACAAATAAAGAATAAACATCAAGGAACACAACCAAGAAAAGTTTATACGGTAAGTGTCCACAAATAACGAAGATATAACCACTCCAAAAATAACTTATTTCTCGCCATATGCAACCGTTACCGGGCCAGCCACGAATTGCATTTTGGGCCCCTAAGACGAATCCAAATTCCATTTAATGACTTTACAAACAAAGAATAAACATCAAGGAACACAACCAAAAAAAGTTTATACGGTAAGTGTCCACAATTACCGAATATATAACCATCCCAAAAATGACTTATTTCTCGCGACATTCAACCGTTGCCGTTCCAGCCACGAATTGCATTTTGGGCCCCTAAGACGAATCAAAGTTCCATTTAATGATTTTAATACAAAGGATAAACATCAAGGAACACAACCAAAAAAGTTTATACGGTAAGTGTCCACAAATAACGAAGATATATCCATCCCAAAAATGACTTATTTCTCGCGACATTCAACCGTTGCCGTTCCAGCCACGAATTGCATTTTGGGTCCCTAAGACGTATCCAAATTCCATTTAATGACTTTACAAATAAAGAATAAACATCAAGGAACACAACCAAAAACGTTTATACGGTAAGTGTCCACAAATAACGAAGATATAACAACCTTAAAAATGATTTATTTCTCGCGATATGCAACCGTTACCGTTCCAGCCACGAATTGCATTTTGGGCCCCTAAGACGAATCCAAAGTCCATTTGATGACTTTACAAATAAAGAATAAACATCAAGGAACACAACCAAAAAAGTTTATACGGTAAGTGTCCAAAAGTAACGAAGATATAACCACCCCAAAAATGACTTATTTCTCGCGACATTCAACCGTTGCCGTTCCAGCCACGAATTGCATTTTGGGTCCCTAAGACGAATCCAAATTCCATTTAATGAATTTAATACAAAGGATAAACATCAAGGAAGACAACCAAAAAAAGTTTCTACGGTAAGTGTCCACAAATAACGAAGATATAACAACCTTAAAAATGACTTATTTCTCGCGACATTCAACCGTTGCCGTTCCAGCCACGAATTGCATTTTGGGCCCCTAAGACGAATCAAAGTTCCATTTAATGATTTTAATACAAAGAATAAACATCAAGGAACACAACCAAAAAAAGTTTCTACGGTAAGTGTCCACAAATAACGAAGTTATAACAACCTTAAAAATGACTTATTTCTCGCGATATGCAACCGTTACCGTTCCAGCCACGAATTGCATTTTGGGTCCCTAAGACGAATCCAAATTCCATTTAATGACTTTACAAATAAAGAATAAACATCAAGGAACACAACCAAAAAAGTTTATACGGTAAGTGTCCAAAAGTAACGAAGATATAACCACCCCAAAAATGACTTATTTCTCGCGACATTCAACCGTTACCGGGCCATCCACGAATTGCATTTTGGGCCCCTAAGACGAATCAAAGTTCCATTTAATGATTTTAATACAAAGAATAAACATCAAGGAACACAACCAAAGAAAGTTTCTACGGTAAGTGTCCACAAATAACGAAGATATAACAACCTTAAAAATGATTTATTTCTCGCGGTATGCAACCGTTACCGTTCCAGCCACGAATTGCATTTTGGGTCCCTAAGACGAATCCAAATTCCATTTAATGACTTTACAAATAAAGAATAAACATCAAGGAACACAACCAAAAAAGTTTATACGGTAAGTGTCCAAAAGTAACGAAGATATAACCACCCCAAAAATGACTTATTTCTCGCGACATTCAACCGTTGCCGTTCCAGCCACGAATTGTATTTTGGGTCCCTAAGACGAATCCAAATTCCATTTAATGACTTTACAAACAAAGAATAAACATCAAGGAACACAACCAAAAAAGTTTATACGGTAAGTGTCCACAAATAACGAAGATATAACCATCCCAAAAATGACTTATTTCTCCCGACATTCAACCGTTGTCGTTCCAGCCACGAATTGCATTTTGGGCCCCTAAGACGAATCAAAGTTCCATTTAATGATTTTAATACAAAGGATAAACATCAAGGAACACAACCAAAAAAAGTTTCTACGTTAAGTGTACACAAATAACGAAGATATAACAACCTTAAAAATGACTTATTTCTCGCGACATTCAACCGTTGTCGTTCCAGCCACGAATTGCATTTTGGGCCCCTAAGACGAATCAAAGTTCCATTTAATGATTTTAATACAAAGGATAAACATCAAGGAACACAACCAAAAAAAGTTTCTACGGTAAGTGTCCACAAATAACGAAGATATAACCATCCCAAAAATGACTTATTTCTCCCGACATTCAACCGTTGTCGTTCCAGCCACGAATTGCATTTTGGGCCCCTAAGACGAATCAAAGTTCCATTTAATGATTTTAATACAAAGGATAAACATCAAGGAACACAACCAAAAAAAGTTTCTACGGTAAGTGTCCACAAATAACGAAGATATAACAACATTAAAAATGACTTATTTCTCGCGACATTCAACCGTTGTCGTTCCAGCCACGAATTGCATTTTGGGCCCCTAAGACGAATCAAAGTTCCATTTAATGATTTTAATACAAAGGATAAACATCAAGGAACACAACCAAAAAAAAGTTTCTACGGTAAGTGTCCATAAATAACGAAGATATAACAACCTTAAAAATGACTTATTTCTCGCGACATTCAACCGTTGCCGTTCCAGCCACGAATTGCATTTTGGGCCCCTAAGACGAATCAAAGTTCCATTTAATGATCTTAATACAAAGGATAAACATCAAGGAACACAACCAAAAAAAGTTTCTACGGTAAGTGTCCACAAATAACGAAGATATAACAACCTTAAAAATGACTTATTTCTCGCGACACTCAACCGTTGCCGTTCCAGCCACGAATAGCATTTTGGGCACCTAAGACGAATCAAAGTTCCATTTAATGATTTTAATACAAAGAAAAAACATCAAGGAACACAACCAAAAAAGCTTTCTACGGTAAGTGTCCACAAATAACGAAGATATAACAACCTTAAAAATCACTTATTTCTTGCGATATGCAACCGTTACCGTTCCAGCCACGAATTGCATTTTGGGTCCCTAAGACGAATCCAAATTCCATTTAATGACTTTACAAATAAAGAATAAACTTCAAGGAACACAACCAAGAAAAGTTTATACGGTAAGTGTCCACAAATAACGAAGATATAACCACTCCAAAAATAACTTATTTCTCGCCATATGCAACCGTTACCGGGCCAGCCACGAATTGCATTTTGGGCCCCTAAGACGAATCCAAATTCCATTTAATGACTTTACAAACAAAGAATAAACATCAAGGAACACAACCAAAAAAAGTTTATACGGTAAGTGTCCACAATTACCGAATATATAACCATCCCAAAAATGACTTATTTCTCGCGACATTCAACCGTTGCCGTTCCAGCCACGAATTGCATTTTGGGCCCCTAAGACGAATCAAAGTTCCATTTAATGATTTTAATACAAAGGATAAACATCAAGGAACACAACCAAAAAAGTTTATACGGTAAGTGTCCACAAATAACGAAGATATATCCATCCCAAAAATGACTTATTTCTCGCGACATTCAACCGTTGCCGTTCCAGCCACGAATTGCATTTTGGGTCCCTAAGACGTATCCAAATTCCATTTAATGACTTTACAAATAAAGAATAAACATCAAGGAACACAACCAAAAACGTTTATACGGTAAGTGTCCACAAATAACGAAGATATAACAACCTTAAAAATGATTTATTTCTCGCGATATGCAACCGTTACCGTTCCAGCCACGAATTGCATTTTGGGCCCCTAAGACGAATCCAAAGTCCATTTGATGACTTTACAAATAAAGAATAAACATCAAGGAACACAACCAAAAAAGTTTATACGGTAAGTGTCCAAAAGTAACGAAGATATAACCACCCCAAAAATGACTTATTTCTCGCGACATTCAACCGTTGCCGTTCCAGCCACGAATTGCATTTTGGGTCCCTAAGACGAATCCAAATTCCATTTAATGAATTTAATACAAAGGATAAACATCAAGGAAGACAACCAAAAAAAGTTTCTACGGTAAGTGTCCACAAATAACGAAGATATAACAACCTTAAAAATGACTTATTTCTCGCGACATTCAACCGTTGCCGTTCCAGCCACGAATTGCATTTTGGGCCCCTAAGACGAATCAAAGTTCCATTTAATGATTTTAATACAAAGAATAAACATCAAGGAACACAACCAAAAAAAGTTTCTACGGTAAGTGTCCACAAATAACGAAGTTATAACAACCTTAAAAATGACTTATTTCTCGCGATATGCAACCGTTACCGTTCCAGCCACGAATTGCATTTTGGGTCCCTAAGACGAATCCAAATTCCATTTAATGACTTTACAAAGAAAGAATAAACATCAAGGAACACAACCAAAAAAGTTTATACGGTAAGTGTCCAAAAGTAACGAAGATATAACCACCCCAAAAATGACTTATTTCTCGCGACATTCAACCGTTACCGGGCCATCCACGAATTGCATTTTGGGCCCCTAAGACGAATCAAAGTTCCATTTAATGATTTTAATACAAAGAATAAACATCAAGGAACACAACCAAAGAAAGTTTCTACGGTAAGTGTCCACAAATAACGAAGATATAACAACCTTAAAAATGATTTATTTCTCGCGATATGCAACCGTTACCGTTCCAGCCACGAATTGCATTTTGGGTCCCTAAGACGAATCCAAATTCCATTTAATGACTTTACAAATAAAGAATAAACATCAAGGAACACAACCAAAAAAGTTTATACGGTAAGTGTCCAAAAGTAACGAAGATATAACCACCCCAAAAATGACTTATTTCTCGCGACATTCAACCGTTGCCGTTCCAGCCAGGAATTGTATTTTGGGTCCCTAAGACGAATCCAAATTCCACTTAATGACTTTACGAATAAAGAATAAACACCAAGGAACACAACCAAGAAACGTTTATACGGTAAGTGTCCAAAAATAACGAAGATATAACCACTCCAAAAATAACTTATTTCTCGCCATATGCAACCGTTACCGGACCAGCCACGAATTGCATTTTGGGCCCCTAAGACGAATCCAAATTCCATTTAATGACTTTACAAACAAAGAATAAACATCAAGGAACACAACCAAAAAAGTTTACAAGGTAAGTGTCCACAAATAACGAAGATATAACCATCCCAAAAATGACTTATTTCTCCCGACATTCAACCGTTGTCGTTCCAGCCACGAATTGCATTTTGGGCCCCTAAGACGAATCAAAGTTCCATTTAATGATTTTAATACAAAGGATAAACATCAAGGAACACAACCAAAAAAAGTTTCTACGGTAAGTGTCCACAAATAACGAAGATATAACAACCTTAAAAATGACTTATTTCTCGCGACATTCAACCGTTGTCGTTCCAGCCACGAATTGCATTTTGGGCCCCTAAGACGAATCAAAGTTCCATTTAATGATTTTAATACAAAGGATAAACATCAAGGAACACAACCAAAAAAAGGTTTCTACGGTAAGTGTCCACAAATAACGAAGATATAACAACCTTAAAAGTGACTTATTTCTCGCGACATTCAACCGTTGCCGTTCCAGCCACGAATTGCATTTTGGGCCCCTAAGACGAATCAAAGTTCCATTTAATGATCTTAATACAAAGAATAAACATCAAGGAACACAACCAAAAAAAGTTTCTACGGCAAGTGTCCACAAATAACGAAGATATAACAACCTTAAAAATGACTTATTTCTCGCCATATGCACCCGTTGCCGTTCCAGCCACGAATTGCATTTTGGGCCCCTAAGACGAACCCAAATTCCATTTAATGACTTTACAAACAAAGAATAAACATCAAGGAACACAACCAAAAAAGTTTCTACGGTAAGTGTCCACAAATAACGAAGATATAACAACCTTAAAAATGACTTATTTCTCGCCATATGCAACCGTTACCGGCCCAGCCACGAATTGCATTTTGGGCCCCTAAGACGAATCAAAGTTCCATTTAATGATTTTAATACAAAGGATAAACATCAAGGAACACAACCAAAAAAAGTTTCTACGGTAAGTGTCCACAAATAACGAAGATATAACAACCTTAAAAATGACTTATTTCTCGCGACACTCAACCGTTGCCGTTCCAGCCACGAATTGCATTTTGGGCCCCTAAGACGAATCAAAGTTCCATTTAATGATTTTAATACAAAGAAAAAATATCAAGGAACACAACCAAAAAAAGTTTCTACAGTAAGTGTCCACAAATAACGAAAATATAACAACCTTAAAAATCACTTATTTCTCGCGATATGCAACCGTTACCGTCCCAGCCACGAATTGCATTTTGGGTCCCTAAGACGAATCCAAATTCCATTTAATGACTTTACAAATAAAGAATAAACATCAAGGAACACAACCAAGAAAACTTTATACGGTAAGTGTCCACAAATAACGAAGATATAACCACTCCAAAAATAACTTATTTCTCGCCATATGCAACCGTTACCGGGCCAGCCACGAATTGCATTTTGGGCCCCTAAGACGAATCCAAATTCCATTTAATGACTTTACAAACAAAGAATAAACATCAAGGAACACAACCAAAAAACGTTTATACGGTAAGTGTCCACAATTACCGAATATATAACCATCCCAAAAATGACTTATTTCTCGCGACATTCAACCGTTGCCGTTCCAGCCACGAATTGCATTTTGGGTCCCTAAGACGAATCCAAATTCCATTTAATGACTTTACAAATAAAGAATAAACATCAAGGAACACAACCAAAAAAGTTTATACGGTAAGTGTCCACAAATAACGAAGATATAACAACCTTAAAAATGATTTATTTCTCGCGATATGCAACCGTTACCGTTCCAGCCACGAATTGCATTTTGGGCCCCTAAGACGAATCCAAAGTCCATTTGATGACTTTACAAATAAAGAATAAACATCAAGGAACACAACCAAAAAAGTTTATACGGTAAGTGTCCAAAAGTAACGAAGATATAACCACCCCAAAAATGACTTATTTCTCGCGACATTCCACCGTTGCCGTTCCAGCCACGAATTGCATTTTGGGCCCCTAAGACGAACCAAAGTTCCATTTAATGATTTTAATACAAAGAATAAACATCAAGGAACACAACCAAAAAAAGTTTCTACGGTAAGTGTCCACAAATAACGAAGATATAACCATCCCAAAAATGACTTATTTCTCGCGACATTCAACCGTTGCCGTTCCAGCCACGAATTGCATTTTGGGCCCCTAAGACGAATCAAAGTTCCATTTAATGATTTTAATACAAAGGATAAACATCAAGGAAGACAACCAAAAAAAGTTTCTACGGTAAGTGTCCACAAATAACGAAGATATAACAACCTTAAAAATGACTTATTTCTCGCGACATTCAACCGTTGCCGTTCCAGCCACGAATTGCATTTTGGGCCCCTAAGACGAATCAAAGTTCCATTTAATGATTTTAATACAAAGAATAAACATCAAGGAACACAACCAAAAAAAGTTTCTACGGTAAGTGTCCACAAATAACGAAGTTATAACAACCTTAAAAATGACTTATTTCTCGCGATATGCAACCGTTACCGTTCCAGCCACGAATTGCATTTTGGGTCCCTAAGACGAATCCAAATTCCATTTAATGACTTTACAAATAAAGAATAAACATCAAGGAACACAACCAAAAAAGTTTATACGGTAAGTGTCCACAAGTAACGAAGATATAACCACCCCAAAAATGACTTATTTCTCGCGACATTCAACCGTTACCGGGCCATCCACGAATTGCATTTTGGGCCCCTAAGACGAATCAAAGTTCCATTTAATGATTTTAATACAAAGAATAAACATCAAGGAACACAACCAAAAAAAGTTTCTACGGTAAGTGTCCACAAATAACGAAGATATAACAACCTTAAAAATGATTTATTTCTCGCGATATGCAACCGTTACCGTTCCAGCCACGAATTGCATTTTGGGTCCCTAAGACGAATCCAAATTCCATTTAATGACTTTACAAATAAAGAATAAACATCAAGGAACACAACCAAAAAAGTTTATACGGTAAGTGTCCAAAAGTAACGAAGATATAACCACCCCAAAAATGACTTATTTCTCGCGACATTCAACCGTTGCCGTTCCAGCCACGAATTGTATTTTGGGTCCCTAAGACGAATCCAAATTCCATTTAATGACTTTACAAATAAAGAATAAACATCAAGGAACACAACCAAAAAAGTTTATACGGTAAGTGTCCACAAATAACGAAGATATAACAACCTTAAAAATGATTTATTTCTCGCGATATGCAACCGTTACCGTTCCAGCCACGAATTGCATTTTGGGTCCCTAAGACAAATCCAAATTCCATTTAATGACTTTACAAATAAAGAATAAACATCAAGGAACACAACCAAAAAAGTTTATACGGTAAGTGTCCAAAAGTAACGAAGATATAACCACCCCAAAAATGACTTATTTCTCGCGATATGCAACCGTTACCGTTCCTGCCACGAATTGCATTTTGGGTCCCTAAGACGAATCCAAATTCCATTTAATTACTTTACAAACAAAGAATAAACATCAAGGAACACAACCAAAAAAGTTTATACGGTGAGTGTCCAAAAGTAACGAAGATATAACCACCCCAAAAATGACTTATTTCTCGCGACATTCAACCGTTACCGGGCCAGCCACGAATTGAATTTTGGGCCCCTAAGACGAATCAAAGTTCCATTTAATGATTTTAGTACAAAGAATAAACATCAAGGAACACAACCAAAAAAAGTTTCTACGGTAAGTGTCCACAAATAACGAAGATATAACAACCTTAAAAATGATTTATTTCTCGCGATATGCAACCGTTACCGTTCCAGCCACGAATTGCATTTTGGGTCCCTAAGACGAATCCAAATTCATTTAATGACTTTACAAATAAAGAATAAACATCAAGGAACAGAACCAAAAAAGTTTATACGGTAAGTGTCCAAAAGTAACGAAGATATAACCACCCCAAAAATCACTTATTTCTCGCGACATTCAACCGTTGCCGTTCCAGCCACGAATTGCATTTTGGGTCCCTAAGACGAATCCAAATTCCATTTAATGACTTTACAAATAAAGAATAAACATCAAGGAACACAACCAAAAAAGTTTATACGGTAAGTGTCCAAAAGTAACGAAGATATAACCACCCCAAAATTGACTTATTTCTCGCGACATTCAACCGTTGCCGTTCCAGCCACGAATTGCATTTTGGGCCGCTAAGACGAATCCAAATTCCATTTAATGACTTTACAAATAAAGAATAAACATCAAGGAACACAACCAAAAAAGTTTATACGGTAAGTGTCCAAAAGTAACGAAGATATAACCACCCCAAAAATGACTTATTTCTCGCGACATTCAACCGTTGCCGTTCCAGCCACGAATTGTATTTTGGGTCCCTAAGACGAATCCAAATTCCATTTAATGACTTTACAAATAAAGAATGAACATCAAGGAACACAACCAAAAAAGTATATACGGTAAGTGTCCACAAATAACGAAGATATAACAACCTTAAAAATGATTTATTTCTCGCGATATGCAACCGTCACCGTTCCAGCCACGAATTGCATTTTGGGTCCCTAAGACGAATCCAAATTCCATTTAATGACTTTACAAATAAAGAATAAACATCAAGGAACACAACCAAAAAAGTTTATACGGTAAGTGTCCACAAATAAAGAAGATATAACCACCCCAAAAATAACTTATTTCTCGCCATATGCAACCGTTACCGGGCCAGCCACGAATTGCATTTTGGGCCCCTAAGACGAATCAAAGTTCCATTTAATGATTTTAATACAAAGGATAAACATCAAGGAACACAACCAAAAAAAGTTTCTACGGTAAGTGTCCACAAATAACGAAGATATAACAACCTTAAAAATGACTTATTTCTCGCGACATTCAACCGTTGCCGTTCCAGCCACGAATTGCATTTTGGGCCCCTAAGACGAATCAAAGTTCCATTTAATGATCTTAATACAAAGAATAAACATCAAGGAACACAACCAAAAAAAGTTTCTACGGCAAGTGTCCACAAATAACGAAGATATAACAACCTTAAAAATCACTTATTTCTCGCGATATGCAACCGTTACCGGGCCAGCCACGAATTGCATTTTGGGCCCCTAAGACGAATCCAAATTCCATTTAATGACTTTACAAACAAAGAATAAACATCAAGGAACACAACCAAAAAACGTTTATACGGTAAGTGTCCACAATTACCGAATATATAACCATCCCAAAAATGACTTATTTCTCGCGACATTCAACCGTTGTCGTTCCAGCCACGAATTGCATTTTGGGCCCCTAAGACGAATCAAAGTTCCATTTAATGATTTTAATACAAAGGATAAACATCGAGGAACACAACCAAAAAAGTTTATACGGTAAGTGTCCACAAATAACGAAGATATAACCATCCCAAAAATGACTTATTTCTAGCGACATTCAACCGTTGCCGTTCCAGCCACGAATTGCATTTTGGGTCCCTAAGACGTATCCAAATTCCATTTAATGACTTTACAAATAAAGAATAAACATCAAGGAACGCAACCAAAAAAGTTTATACGGTAAGTGTCCACAAATAACGAAGATATAACCATCCCAAAAATGACTTATTTCTCGCGACATTCAACCGTTGCCGTTCCAGCCACGAATTGCATTTTGGGCCCCTAAGACGAATCAAAGTTCCATTTAATGATCTTAATACAAAGAATAAACATCAAGGAACACAACCAAAAAAAGTTTCTACGGCAAGTGTCCACAAATAACGAAGATATAACAACCTTAAAAATGACTTATTTCTCGCCATATGCAACCGTTGCCGTTCCAGCCACGAATTGCATTTTGGGCCCCTAAGACGAATCCAAATTCCATTTAATGACTTTACAAACAAAGAATAAACATCAAGGAACACAACCAAAAAAGTTTCTACGGTAAGTGTCCACAAATAACGAAGATATAACAACCTTAAAAATGACTTATTTCTCGCCATATTCAACCGTTACCGGCCCAGCCACGAATTGCATTTTGGGCCCCTAAGACGAATCAAAGTTCCATTTAATGATTTTAATACAAAGGATAAACATCAAGGAAGACAACCAAAAAAAGTTTCTACCGTAAGTGTCCACAAATAACGAAGATATAACCTTCCCAAAAATGACTTATTTCTCGCGACATTCAACCGTTGCCGTTCCAGCCACGAATTGCATTTTGGGCCCCTAAGACGAATCAAAGTTCCATTTAATGATTTTAGTACAAAGAATAAACATCAAGGAACACACCCAAAAAAAGTTTCTACGGTAAGTGTCCACAAATAACGAAGTTATAACAACCTTAAAAATGACTTATTTCTCGCGATATGCAACCGTTACCGTTCCAGCCACGAATTGCATTTTGGGTCCCTAAGACGAATCCAAATTCCATTTAATGACTTTACAAATAAAGAATAAACATCAAGGAACACAACCAAAAAAGTTTATACGGTAAGTGACCACAAGTAACGAAGATATAACCACCCCAAAAATGACTTATTTCTCGCGACATTCAACCGTTACCGGGCCATCCACGAATTGCATTTTGGGCCCCTAAGACGAATCAAAGTTCCATTTAATGATTTTAATACAAAGAATAAACATCAAGGAACACAACCAAAAAAAGTTTCTACGGTAAGTGTCCACAAATAACGAAGATATAACAACCTTAAAAATGATTTATTTCTCGCGATATGCAACCGTTACCGTTCCAGCCACGAATTGCATTTTGGGTCCCTAAGACGAATCCAAATTCCATTTAATGACTTTACAAATAAAGAATAAACATCAAGGAACACAACCAAAAAAGTTTATCCGGTAAGTGTCCAAAAGTAACGAAGATATAACCACCCCAAAAATGACTTATTTCTCGCGACATTCAACCGTTGCCGTTCCAGCCACGAATTGTATTTTGGGTCCCTAAGACGAATCCAAATTCCATTTAATGACTTTACAAATAAAGAATAAACATCAAGGAACACAACCAAAAAAGTTTATACGGTAAGTGTCCACAAATAACGAAGATATAACAACCTTAAAAATGATTTATTTCTCGCGATATGCAACCGTTACCGTTCCAGCCACGAATTGCATTTTGGGTCCCTAAGACAAATCCAAATTCCATTTAATGACTTTACAAATAAAGAATAAACATCAAGGAACACAACCAAAAAAGTTTATACGGTAAGTGTCCAAAAGTAACGAAGATATAACCACCCCAAAAATGACTTATTTCTCGCGATATGCAACCGTTACCGTTCCTGCCACGAATTGCATTTTGGGTCCCTAAGACGAATCCAAATTCCATTTAATTACTTTACAAACAAAGAATAAACATCAAGGAACACAACCAAAAAAGTTTATACGGTGAGTGTCCAAAAGTAACGAAGATATAACCACCCCAAAAATGACTTATTTCTCGCGACATTCAACCGTTACCGGGCCAGCCACGAATTGAATTTTGGGCCCCTAAGACGAATCAAAGTTCCATTTAATGATTTTAATACAAAGAATAAACATCAAGGAACACAACCAAAAAAAGTTTCTACGGTAAGTGTCCACAAATAACGAAGATATAACAACCTTAAAAATGATTTATTTCTCGCGATATGCAACCGTTACCGTTCCAGCCACGAATTGCATTTTGGGTCCCTAAGACGAATCCAAATTCATTTAATGACTTTACAAATAAAGAATAAACATCAAGGAACAGAACCAAAAAAGTTTATACGGTAAGTGTCCAAAAGTAACGAAGATATAACCACCCCAAAAATCACTTATTTCTCGCGACATTCAACCGTTGCCGTTCCAGCCACGAATTGCATTTTGGGTGCCTAAGACGAATCCAAATTCCATTTAATGACTTTACAAACAAAGAATAAACATCAAGGAACACAACCAAAAAAAGTTTCTACGGCAAGTGTCCACAAATAACGAAGATATAACAACCTTAAAAATCACTTATTTCTCGCGATATGCAACCGTTACCGGGCCAGCCACGAATTGCATTTTGGGCCCCTAAGACGAATCCAAATTCCATTTAATGACTTTACAAACAAAGAATAAACATCAAGGAACACAACCAAAAAACGTTTATACGGTAAGTGTCCACAATTACCGAATATATAACCATCCCAAAAATGACTTATTTCTCGCGACATTCAACCGTTGCCGTTCCAGCCACGAATTGCATTTTGGGCCCCTAAGACGAATCAAAGTTCCATTTAATGATTTTAATACAAAGGATAAACATCGAGGAACACAACCAAAAAAGTTTATACGGTAAGTGTCCACAAATAACGAAGATATAACCATCCCAAAAATGACTTATTTCTAGCGACATTCAACCGTTGCCGTTCCAGCCACGAATTGCATTTTGGGTCCCTAAGACGTATCCAAAATCCATTTAATGACTTTACAAATAAAGAATAAACATCAAGGAACGCAACCAAAAAAGTTTATACGGTAAGTGTCCACAAATAACGAAGATATAACCATCCCAAAAATGACTTATTTCTCGCGACATTCAACCGTTGCCGTTCCAGCCACGAATTGCATTTTGGGTCCCTAAGACGAATCCAAATTCCATTTAATGACTTTACAAATAAAGAATAAACATCAAGGAACACAACCAAAAAAGTTTATACGGTAAGTGTCCACAAATAACGAAGATATAACAACCTTAAAAATGACTTATTTCTCGCGACATTCAACCGTTGCCGTTCCAGCCACGAATTGCATTTTGGGCCCCTAAGACGAATCAAAGTTCCATTTAATGATCTTAATACAAAGAATAAACATCAAGGAACACAACCAAAAAAAGTTTCTACGGCAAGTGTCCACAAATAACGAAGATATAACAACCTTAAAAATGACTTATTTCTCGCCATATGCAACCGTTGCCGTTCCAGCCACGAATTGCATTTTGGGCCCCTAAGACGAATCCAAATTCCATTTAATGACTTTACAAACAAAGAATAAACATCAAGGAACACAACCAAAAAAGTTTACAAGGTAAGTGTCCACAAATAACGAAGATATAACCATCCCAAAAATGACTTATTTCTCCCGACATTCAACCGTTGTCGTTCCAGCCACGAATTGCATTTTGGGCCCCTAAGACGAATCAAAGTTCCATTTAATGATTTTAATACAAAGGATAAACATCAAGGAACACAACCAAAAAAAGTTTCTACGGTAAGTGTCCACAAATAACGAAGATATAACAACCTTAAAAATGACTTATTTCTCGCGACATTCAACCGTTGTCGTTCCAGCCACGAATTGCATTTTGGGCCCCTAAGACGAATCAAAGTTCCATTTAATGATTTTAATACAAAGGATTAACATCAAGGAACACAACCAAAAAAAGGTTTCTACGGTAAGTGTCCACAAATAACGAAGATATAACAACCTTAAAAATGACTTATTTCTCGCGACATTCAACCGTTGCCGTTCCAGCCACGAATTGCATTTTGGGCCCCTAAGACGAATCAAAGTTCCATTTAATGATCTTAATACAAAGAATAAACATCAAGGAACACAACCAAAAAAAGTTTCTACGGCAAGTGTCCACAAATAACGAAGATATAACAACCTTAAAAATGACTTATTTCTCGCCATATGCACCCGTTGCCGTTCCAGCCACGAATTGCATTTTGGGCCCCTAAGACGAATCCAAATTCCATTTAATGACTTTACAAACAAAGAATAAACATCAAGGAACACAACCAAAAAAGTTTCTACGGTAAGTGTCCACAAATAACGAAGATATAACAACCTTAAAAATGACTTATTTCTCGCCATATGCAACCGTTACCGGCCCAGCCACGAATTGCATTTTGGGCCCCTAAGACGAATCAAAGTTCCATTTAATGATTTTAATACAAAGGATAAACATCAAGGAACACAACCAAAAAAAGTTTCTACGGTAAGTGTCCACAAATAACGAAGATATAACAACCTTAAAAATGACTTATTTCTCGCGACACTCAACCGTTGCCGTTCCAGCCACGAATTGCATTTTGGGCCCCTAAGACGAATCAAAGTTCCATTTAATGATTTTAATACAAAGAAAAAATATCAAGGAACACAACCAAAAAAAGTTTCTACAGTAAGTGTCCACAAATAACGAAGATATAACAACCTTAAAAATCACTTATTTCTCGCGATATGCAACCGTTACCGTTCCAGCCACGAATTGCATTTTGGGTCCCTAAGACGAATCCAAATTCCATTTAATGACTTTACAAATAAAGAATAAACATCAAGGAACACAACCAAGAAAAGTTTATACGGTAAGTGTCCACAAATAACGAAGATATAACCACTCCAAAAATAACTTATTTCTCGCCATATGCAACCGTTACCGGGCCAGCCACGAATTGCATTTTGGGCCCCTAAGACGAATCCAAATTCCATTTAATGACTTTACAAACAAAGAATAAACATCAAGGAACACAACCAAAAAACGTTTATACGGTAAGTGTCCACAATTACCGAATATATAACCATCCCAAAAATAACTTATTTCTCGCGACATTCAACCGTTGCCGTTCCAGCCACGAATTGCATTTTGGGTCCCTAAGACGAATCCAAATTCCATTTAATGACTTTACAAATAAAGAATAAACATCAAGGAACACAACCAAAAAAGTTTATACGGTAAGTGTCCAGAAATAACGAAGATATAACAACCTTAAAAATGATTTATTTCTCGCGATATGCAACCGTTACCGTTCCAGCCACGAATTGCATTTTGGGCCCCTAAGACGAATCCAAAGTCCATTTGATGACTTTACAAATAAAGAATAAACATCAAGGAACACAACCAAAAAAGTTTATACGGTAAGTGTCCAAAAGTAACGAAGATATAACCACCCCAAAAATGACTTATTTCTCGCGACATTCAACCGTTGCCGTTCCAGCCACGAATTGCATTTTGGGCCCCTAAGACGAACCAAAGTTCCATTTAATGATTTTAATACAAAGAATAAACATCAAGGAACACAACCAAAAAAAGTTTCTACGGTAAGTGTCCACAAATAACGAAGATATAACCATCCCAAAAATGACTTATTTCTCGCGACATTCAACCGTTGCCGTTCCAGCCACGAATTGCATTTTGGGCCCCTAAGACGAATCAAAGTTCCATTTAATGATTTTAATACAAAGGATAAACATCAAGGAAGACAACCAAAAAAAGTTTCTACGGTAAGTGTCCACAAATAACGAAGATATAACAACCTTAAAAATGACTTATTTCTCGCGACATTCAACCGTTGCCGTTCCAGCCACGAATTGCATTTTGGGCCCCTAAGACGAATCAAAGTTCCATTTAATGATTTTAATACAAAGAATAAACATCAAGGAACACAACCAAAAAAAGTTTCTACGGTAAGTGTCCACAAATAACGAAGTTATAACAACCTTAAAAATGACTTATTTCTCGCGATATGCAACCGTTACCGTTCCAGCCACGAATTGCATTTTGGGTCCCTAAGACGAATCCAAATTCCATTTAATGACTTTACAAATAAAGAATAAACATCAAGGAACACAACCAAAAAAGTTTATACGGTAAGTGTCCACAAGTAACGAAGATATAACCACCCCAAAAATGACTTATTTCTCGCGACATTCAACCGTTACCGGGCCATCCACGAATTGCATTTTGGGCCCCTAAGACGAATCAAAGTTCCATTTAATGATTTTAATACAAAGAATAAACATCAAGGAACACAACCAAAAAAAGTTTCTACGGTAAGTGTCCACAAATAACGAAGATATAACAACCTTAAAAATGATTTATTTCTCGCGATATGCAACCGTTACCGTTCCAGCCACGAATTGCATTTTGGGTCCCTAAGACGAATCCAAATTCCATTTAATGACTTTACAAATAAAGAATAAACATCAAGGAACACAACCAAAAAAGTTTATACGGTAAGTGTCCAAAAGTAACGAAGATATAACCACCCCAAAAATGACTTATTTCTCGCGACATTCAACCGTTGCCGTTCCAGCCACGAATTGTATTTTGGGTCCCTAAGACGAATCCAAATTCCATTTAATGACTTTACAAATAAAGAATAAACATCAAGGAACACAACCAAAAAAGTTTATACGGTAAGTGTCCACAAATAACGAAGATATAACAACCTTAAAAATGATTTATTTCTCGCGATATGCAACCGTTACCGTTCCAGCCACGAATTGCATTTTGGGTCCCTAAGACAAATCCAAATTCCATTTAATGACTTTACAAATAAAGAATAAACATCAAGGAACACAACCAAAAAAGTTTATACGGTAAGTGTCCAAAAGTAACGAAGATATAACCAGCCCAAAAATGACTTATTTCTCGCGATATGCAACCGTTACCGTTCCTGCCACGAATTGCATTTTGGGTCCCTAAGACGAATCCAAATTCCATTTAATTACTTTACAAACAAAGAATAAACATCAAGGAACACAACCAAAAAAGTTTATACGGTGAGTGTCCAAAAGTAACGAAGATATAACCACCCCAAAAATGACTTATTTCTCGCGACATTCAACCGTTACCGGGCCAGCCACGAATTGAATTTTGGGCCCCTAAGACGAATCAAAGTTCCATTTAATGATTTTAATACAAAGAATAAACATCAAGGAACACAACCAAAAAAAGTTTCTACGGTAAGTGTCCACAAATAACGAAGATATAACAACCTTAAAAATGATTTATTTCTCGCGATATGCAACCGTTACCGTTCCAGCCACGAATTGCATTTTGGGTCCCTAAGACGAATCCAAATTCATTTAATGACTTTACAAATAAAGAATAAACATCAAGGAACAGAACCAAAAAAGTTTATACGGTAAGTGTCCAAAAGTAACGAAGATATAACCACCCCAAAAATCACTTATTTCTCGCGACATTCAACCGTTGCCGTTCCAGCCACGAATTGCATTTTGGGTCCCTAAGACGAATCCAAATTCCATTTAATGACTTTACAAATAAAGAATAAACATCAAGGAACACAACCAAAAAAGTTTATACGGTAAGTGTCCACAAATAACGAAGATATAACAACCTTAAAAATGATTTATTTCTCGCGATATGCAACCGTTACCGTTCCAGCCACGAATTGCATTTTGGGTCCCTAAGACAAATCCAAATTCCATTTAATGACTTTACAAATAAAGAATAAACATCAAGGAACACAACCAAAAAAGTTTATACGGTAAGTGTCCAAAAGTAACGAAGATATAACCACCCCAAAAATGACTTATTTCTCGCGATATGCAACCGTTACCGTTCCTGCCACGAATTGCATTTTGGGTCCCTAAGACGAATCCAAATTCCATTTAATTACTTTACAAACAAAGAATAAACATCAAGGAACACAACCAAAAAAGTTTATACGGTGAGTGTCCAAAAGTAACGAAGATATAACCACCCCAAAAATGACTTATTTCTCGCGACATTCAACCGTTACCGGGCCAGCCACGAATTGAATTTTGGGCCCCTAAGACGAATCAAAGTTCCATTTAATGATTTTAATACAAAGAATAAACATCAAGGAACACAACCAAAAAAAGTTTCTACGGTAAGTGTCCACAAATAACGAAGATATAACAACCTTAAAAATGATTTATTTCTCGCGATATGCAACCGTTACCGTTCCAGCCACGAATTGCATTTTGGGTCCCTAAGACGAATCCAAATTCATTTAATGACTTTACAAATAAAGAATAAACATCAAGGAACAGAACCAAAAAAGTTTATACGGTAAGTGTCCAAAAGTAACGAAGATATAACCACCCCAAAAATCACTTATTTCTCGCGACATTCAACCGTTGCCGTTCCAGCCACGAATTGCATTTTGGGTGCCTAAGACGAATCCAAATTCCATTTAATGACTTTACAAACAAAGAAAAAACATCAAGGAACACAACCAAAAAAAGTTTCTACGGCAAGTGTCCACAAATAACGAAGATATAACAACCTTAAAAATCACTTATTTCTCGCGATATGCAACCGTTACCGGGCCAGCCACGAATTGCATTTTGGGCCCCTAAGACGAATCCAAATTCCATTTAATGACTTTACAAACAAAGAATAAACATCAAGGAACACAACCAAAAAACGTTTATACGGTAAGTGTCCACAATTACCGAATATATAACCATCCCAAAAATGACTTATTTCTCGCGACATTCAACCGTTGCCGTTCCAGCCACGAATTGCATTTTGGGCCCCTAAGACGAATCAAAGTTCCATTTAATGATTTTAATACAAAGGATAAACATCGAGGAACACAACCAAAAAAGTTTATACGGTAAGTGTCCACAAATAACGAAGATATAACCATCCCAAAAATGACTTATTTCTAGCGACATTCAACCGTTGCCGTTCCAGCCACGAATTGCATTTTGGGTCCCTAAGACGTATCCAAATTCCATTTAATGACTTTACAAATAAAGAATAAACATCAAGGAACGCAACCAAAAAAGTTTATACGGTAAGTGTCCACAAATAACGAAGATATAACCATCCCAAAAATGACTTATTTCTCGCGACATTCAACCGTTGCCGTTCCAGCCACGAATTGCATTTTGGGTCCCTAAGACGAATCCAAATTCCATTTAATGACTTTACAAATAAAGAATAAACATCAAGGAACACAACCAAAAAAGTTTATACGGTAAGTGTCCACAAATAACGAAGATATAACAACCTTAAAAATGACTTATTTCTCGCGACATTCAACCGTTGCCGTTCCAGCCACGAATTGCATTTTGGGCCCCTAAGACGAATCAAAGTTCCATTTAATGATCTTAATACAAAGAATAAACATCAAGGAACACAACCAAAAAAAGTTTCTACGGCAAGTGTCCACAAATAACGAAGATATAACAACCTTAAAAATGACTTATTTCTCGCCATATGCAACCGTTGCCGTTCCAGCCACGAATTGCATTTTGGGCCCCTAAGACGAATCCAAATTCCATTTAATGACTTTACAAACAAAGAATAAACATCAAGGAACACAACCAAAAAAGTTTCTACGGTAAGTGTCCACAAATAACGAAGATATAACAACCTTAAAAATGACTTATTTCTCGCCATATGCAACCGTTACCGGCCCAGCCACGAATTGCATTTTGGGCCCCTAAGACGAATCAAAGTTCCATTTAATGATTTTAATACAAAGGATAAACATCAAGGAAGACAACCAAAAAAAGTTTCTACGGTAAGTGTCCACAAATAACGAAGATATAACCTTCCCAAAAATGACTTATTTCTCGCGACATTCAACCGTTGCCGTTCCAGCCACGAATTGCATTTTGGGCCCCTAAGACGAATCAAAGTTCCATTTAATGATTTTAGTACAAAGAATAAACATCAAGGAACACAACCAAAAAAAGTTTCTACGGTAAGTGTCCACAAATAACGAAGTTATAACAACCTTAAAAATGACTTATTTCTCGCGATATGCAACCGTTACCGTTCCAGCCACGAATTGCATTTTGGGTCCCTAAGACGAATCCAAATTCCATTTAATGACTTTACAAATAAAGAATAAACATCAAGGAACACAACCAAAAAAGTTTATACGGTAAGTGTCCACAAGTAACGAAGATATAACCACCCCAAAAATGACTTATTTCTCGCGACATTCAACCGTTACCGGGCCATCCACGAATTGCATTTTGGGCCCCTAAGACGAATCAAAGTTCCATTTAATGATTTTAATACAAAGAATAAACATCAAGGAACACAACCAAAAAAAGTTTCTACGGTAAGTGTCCACAAATAACGAAGATATAACAACCTTAAAAATGATTTATTTCTCGCGATATGCAACCGTTACCGTTCCAGCCACGAATTGCATTTTGGGTCCCTAAGACGAATCCAAATTCCATTTAATGACTTTACAAATAAAGAATAAACATCAAGGAACACAACCAAAAAAGTTTATACGGTAAGTGTCCAAAAGTAACGAAGATATAACCACCCCAAAAATGACTTATTTCTCGCGACATTCAACCGTTGCCGTTCCAGCCACGAATTGTATTTTGGGTCCCTAAGACGAATCCAAATTCCATTTAATGACTTTACAAATAAAGAATAAACATCAAGGAACACAACCAAAAAAGTTTATACGGTAAGTGTCCACAAATAACGAAGATATAACAACCTTAAAAATGATTTATTTCTCGCGATATGCAACCGTTACCGTTCCAGCCACGAATTGCATTTTGGGTCCCTAAGACATATCCAAATTCCATTTAATGACTTTACAAATAAAGAATAAACATCAAGGAACACAACCAAAAAAGTTTATACGGTAAGTGTCCAAAAGTAACGAAGATATAACCACCCCAAAAATGACTTATTTCTCGCGATATGCAACCGTTACCGTTCCTGCCACGAATTGCATTTTGGGTCCCTAAGACGAATCCAAATTCCATTTAATTACTTTACAAACAAAGAATAAACATCAAGGAACACAACCAAAAAAGTTTATACGGTGAGTGTCCAAAAGTAACGAAGATATAACCACCCCAAAAATGACTTATTTCTCGCGACATTCAACCGTTACCGGGCCAGCCACGAATTGAATTTTGGGCCCCTAAGACGAATCAAAGTTCCATTTAATGATTTTAATACAAAGAATAAACATCAAGGAACACAACCAAAAAAAGTTTCTACGGTAAGTGTCCACAAATAACGAAGATATAACAACCTTAAAAATGATTTATTTCTCGCGATATGCAACCGTTACCGTTCCAGCCACGAATTGCATTTTGGGTCCCTAAGACGAATCCAAATTCATTTAATGACTTTACAAATAAAGAATAGACATCAAGGAACAGAACCAAAAAAGTTTATACGGTAAGTGTCCAAAAGTAACGAAGATATAACCACCCCCAAAAATCACTTATTTCTCGCGACATTCAACCGTTGCCGTTCCAGCCACGAATTGCATTTTGGGTGCCTAAGACGAATCCAAATTCCATTTAATGACTTTACAAATAAAGAATAAACATCAAGGAACACAACCAAAAAAGTTTATACGGTAAGTGTCCACAAATAACGAAGATATAACAACCTTAAAAATGATTTATTTCTCGCGATATGCAACCGTTACCGTTCCAGGCACGAATTGCATTTTGGGTCCCTAAGACGAACCCAAATTCCATTTAATGACTTTACAAATAAAGAATGAACATCAAGGAACACAACCAAAAAAGTTTATACGGTAAGTGTCCAAAAGTAACGAAGATATAACCACCCCAAAATTGACATATTTCTCGCGACATTCAACCGTTGCCGTTCCAGCCACGAATTGCATTTTGGGCCGCTAAGACGAATCCAAATTCCATTTAATGACTTTACAAATAAAGAATAAACATCAAGGAACACAACCAAAAAAGTTTATACGGTAAGTGTCCAAAAGTAACGAAGATATAACCACCCCAAAAATGACTTATTTCTCGCGACATTCAACCGTTGCCGTTCCAGCCACGAATTGTATTTTGGGTCCCTAAGACGAATCCAAATTCCATTTAATGACTTTACAAATAAAGAATGAACATCAAGGAACACAACCAAAAAAGTATATACGGTAAGTGTCCACAAATAACGAAGATATAACAACCTTAAAAATGATTTATTTCTCGCGATATGCAACCGTTACCGTTCCAGCCACGAATTGCATTTTGGGTCCCTAAGACGAATCCAAATTCCATTTAATGACTTTACAAATAAAGAATAAACATCAAGGAACACAACCAAGAAAAGTTTATACGGTAAGTGTCCACAAATAACGAAGATATAACCACTCCAAAAATAACTTATTTCTCGCCATATGCAACCGTTACCGGGCCAGCCACGAATTGCATTTTGGGCCCCTAAGACGAATCCAAATTCCATTTAATGACTTTACAAACAAACAATAAACATCAAGGAACACAACCAAAAAACGTTTATACGGTAAGTGTCCACAATTACCGAATATATAACCATCCCAAAAATGACTTATTTCTCGCGACATTCAACCGTTGCCGTTCCAGCCACGAATTGCATTTTGGGCCCCTAAGACGAATGAAAGTTCCATTTAATGATTTTAATACAAAGGATAAACATCGAGGAACACAACCAAAAAAGTTTATACGGTAAGTGTCCACAAATAACGCAGATATAACCATCCCAAAAATGACTTATTTCTCGCGACATTCAACCGTTGCCGTTCCAGCCACGAATTGCATTTTGGGTCCCTAAGACGTATCCAAATTCCATTTAATGACTTTACAAATAAAGAATAAACATCAAGGAACACAACCAAAAAGGTTTATACGGTAAGTGTCCACAAATAACGAAGATATAACCATCCCAATAATGACTTATTTCTCGCGACATTCAACCGTTGCCGTTCCAGCCACGAATTGCATTTTGGGTCCCTAAGACGAATCCAAATTCCATTTAATGACTTTACAAATAAAGAATAAACATCAAGGAACACAACCAAAAAAGTTTATACGGTAAGTGTCCACAAATAACGAAGATATAACAACCTTAAAAATGATTTATTTCTCGCGATATGCAACCGTTACCGTTCCAGCCACGAATTGCATTTTGGGCCCCTAAGACGAATCCAAAGTCCATTTGATGACTTTACAAATAAAGAATAAACATCAAGGAACACAACCAAAAAAGTTTATACGGTAAGTGTCCAAAAGTAACGAAGATATAACCACCCCAAAAATGACTTATTTCTCGCGACATTCAACCGTTGCCGTTCCAGCCACGAATTGCATTTTGGGCCCCTAAGACGAACCAAAGTTCCATTTAATGATTTTAATACAAAGAATAAACATCAAGGAACACAACCAAAAAAAGTTTCTACGGTAAGTGTCCACAAATAACGAAGATATAACCATCCCAAAAATGACTTATTTCTCGCGACATTCAACCGTTGCCGTTCCAGCCACGAATTGCATTTTGGGCCCCTAAGACGAATCAAAGTTCCATTTAATGATTTTAATACAAAGGATAAACATCAAGGAAGACAACCAAAAAAAGTTTATACGGTAAGTGTCCACAAATAACGAAGATATAACAACCTTAAAAATGACTTATTTCTCGCGACATTCAACCGTTGCCGTTCCAGCCACGAATTGCATTTTGGGCCCCTAAGACGAATCAAAGTTCCATTTAATGATTTTAATACAAAGAATAAACATCAAGGAACACAACCAAAAAAAGTTTCTACGGTAAGTGTCCACAAATAACGAAGTTATAACAACCTTAAAAATGACTTATTTCTCGCGATATGCAACCGTTACCGTTCCAGCCACGAATTGCATTTTGGGTCCCTAAGACGAATCCAAATTCCATTTAATGACTTTACAAATAAAGAATAAACATCAAGGAACACAACCAAAAAAGTTTATACGGTAAGTGTCCACAAGTAACGAAGATATAACCACCCCAAAAATGACTTATTTCTCGCGATATGTAACCGTTACCGTTCCAGCCACGAATTGCATTTTGGGTCCCTAAGACGAATCCAAATTCCATTTAATTACTTTACAAACAAAGAATAGACTTCAAGGAACACAACCAAAAAGTTTATACGGTAAGTGTCCACAAATAACGAAGATATAACCATCCCAAAAATGACTTATTTCTCCCGACATTCAACCGTTGTCGTTCCAGCCACGAATTGCATTTTGGGCCCCTAAGACGAATCAAAGTTCCATTTAATGATTTTAATACAAAGGATTAACATCAAGGAACACAACCAAAAAAAGTTTCTACGGTAAGTGTCCACAAATAACGAAGATATAACAACCTTAAAAATGACATATTTCTCGCCATATGCAACCGTTACCGGGCCAGAAACGAATTGCATTTTGGGCCCCTAAGACGAATCAAAGTTCCATTTAATGATTTTAATACAAAGAATAAACATCAAGGAACACAACCAAAAAAAGTTTATACGGTAAGTGTCCACATATAACGAAGATATAACCATCCCAAAAATGACATATTTCTCGCGACATTCAACCGTTGCCGTTCCAGCCACGAATTGCATTTTGGGCCCCTAAGACGAATCCAAATTCCATTTAATGACTTTACAAATAAAGAATAAACATCAAGGAACACAACCAAAAAAGTTTATACGGTAAGTGTCCACAAATAACGAAGATATAACCACCCCAAAAATAACTTATTTCTCGCCATATGCAACCGTTACCGGGCCAGCCACGAATTGCATTTTAAGCCCCTAAGACGAATCAAAATTCCATTTAATGATTTTAATACAAAGGATAGATATCAAGGAACACAACCAAAAAAAGTTTCTACGGTAAGTGTCCACAAATAACGAAGATATAACAACCTTAAAAATGACTTATTTCTCGCCATATGCAACCGTTACCGGGCCAGCCACGAATTGCATTTTGGGCCCCTAAGACGAATCAAAGTTCCATTTAATGATTTTAATACAAAGAATAAACATCAAGGAACACAACCAAAAAAAGTTTATACGGTAAGTGTCCACAAATAACAAAGATATAACCATCCCAAAAATGACTTATTTCTCGCGACATTCAACCGTTGCCGTTCCAGCCACGAATTGCATTTTGGGCCCCTAAGACGAATCAAAGTTCCATTTAATGATTTTAATACAAATAATAAACATAAAGGAACACAACCAAAAAGGTTTATACGGTAAGTGTCCACAAATAACGAAGATATAACCATCCCAATAATGACTTATTTCTCGCGACATTCAACCGTTGCCGTTCCAGCCACGAATTGCATTTTGGGTCCCTAAGACGAATCCAAATTCCATTTAATGACTTTACAAATAAAGAATAAACATCAAGGAACACAACCAAAAAAGTTTATACGGTAAGTGTCCACAAATAACGAAGATATAACAACCTTAAAAATGATTTATTTCTCGCGATATGCAACCGTTACCGTTCCAGGCACGAATTGCATTTTGGGTCCCTAAGACGAACCCAAATTCCATTTAATGACTTTACAAATAAAGAATGAACATCAAGGAACACAACCAAAAAAGTTTATACGGTAAGTGTCCAAAAGTAACGAAGATATAACCACCCCAAAATTGACATATTTCTCGCGACATTCAACCGTTGCCGTTCCAGCCACGAATTGCATTTTGGGCCGCTAAGACGAATCCAAATTCCATTTAATGACTTTACAAATAAAGAATAAACATCAAGGAACACAACCAAAAAAGTTTATACGGTAAGTGTCCAAAAGTAACGAAGATATAACCACCCCAAAAATGACTTATTTCTCGCGACATTCAACCGTTGCCGTTCCAGCCACGAATTGTATTTTGGGTCCCTAAGACGAATCCAAATTCCATTTAATGACTTTACAAATAAAGAATAAACATCAAGGAACACAACCAAAAAAGTTTATACGGTAAGTGTCCACAAATAACGAAGATATAACCACCCCAAAAATAACTTATTTCTCGCCATATGCAACCGTTACCGGGCCAGCCACGAATTGCATTTTGGGCCCCTAAGACGAATCAAAGTTCCATTTAATGATTTTAATACAAAGGATAGATATCAAGGAACACAACCAAAAAAAGTTTCTACGGTAAGTGTCCACAAATAACGAAGATATAACAACCTTAAAAATGACTTATTTCTCGCCATATGCAACCGTTACCGGGCCAGCCACGAATTGCATTTTGGGCCCCTAAGACGAATCAAAGTTCCATTTAATGATTTTAATACAAAGAATAAACATCAAGGAACACAACCAAAAAAAGTTTATACGGTAAGTGTCCACAAATAACAAAGATATAACCATCCCAAAAATGACTTATTTCTCGCGACATTCAACCGTTGCCGTTCCAGCCACGAATTGCATTTTGGGCCCCTAAGACGAATGAAAGTTCCATTTAATGATTTTAATACAAAGGATAAACATCGAGGAACACAACCAAAAAAGTTTATACGGTAAGTGTCCACAAATAACGCAGATATAACCATCCCAAAAATGACTTATTTCTCGCGACATTCAACCGTTGCCGTTCCAGCCACGAATTGCATTTTGGGTCCCTAAGACGTATCCAAATTCCATTTAATGACTTTACAAATAAAGAATAAACATCAAGGAACACAACCAAAAAGGTTTATACGGTAAGTGTCCACAAATAACGAAGATATAACCATCCCAATAATGACTTATTTCTCGCGACATTCAACCGTTGCCGTTCCAGCCACGAATTGCATTTTGGGTCCCTAAGACGAATCCAAATTCCATTTAATGACTTTACAAATAAAGAATAAACATCAAGGAACACAACCAAAAAAGTTTATACGGTAAGTGTCCACAAAT
Source organism: Lepisma saccharinum (assembly GCF_977018435.1). Lineage (NCBI taxonomy): Eukaryota > Metazoa > Arthropoda > Insecta > Zygentoma > Lepismatidae > Lepisma > Lepisma saccharinum. The sequence continues at coordinate 145,394 of NW_028142979.1, forward strand.
AACGAAGATATAACAACCTTAAAAATGATTTATTTCTCGCGATATGCAACCGTTACCGTTCCAGCCACGAATTGCATTTTGGGCCCCTAAGACGAATCCAAAGTCCATTTGATGACTTTACAAATAAAGAATAAACATCAAGGAACACAACCAAAAAAGTTTATACGGTAAGTGTCCAAAAGTAACGAAGATATAACCACCCCAAAAATGACTTATTTCTCGCGACATTCAACCGTTGCCGTTCCAGCCACGAATTGCATTTTGGGCCCCTAAGACGAACCAAAGTTCCATTTAATGATTTTAATACAAAGAATAAACATCAAGGAACACAACCAAAAAAAGTTTCTACGGTAAGTGTCCACAAATAACGAAGATATAACCATCCCAAAAATGACTTATTTCTCGCGACATTCAACCGTTGCCGTTCCAGCCACGAATTGCATTTTGGGCCCCTAAGACGAATCAAAGTTCCATTTAATGATTTTAATACAAAGGATAAACATCAAGGAAGACAACCAAAAAAAGTTTATACGGTAAGTGTCCACAAATAACGAAGATATAACAACCTTAAAAATGACTTATTTCTCGCGACATTCAACCGTTGCCGTTCCAGCCACGAATTGCATTTTGGGCCCCTAAGACGAATCAAAGTTCCATTTAATGATTTTAATACAAAGAATAAACATCAAGGAACACAACCAAAAAAAGTTTCTACGGTAAGTGTCCACAAATAACGAAGTTATAACAACCTTAAAAATGACTTATTTCTCGCGATATGCAACCGTTACCGTTCCAGCCACGAATTGCATTTTGGGTCCCTAAGACGAATCCAAATTCCATTTAATGACTTTACAAATAAAGAATAAACATCAAGGAACACAACCAAAAAAGTTTATACGGTAAGTGTCCACAAGTAACGAAGATATAACCACCCCAAAAATGACTTATTTCTCGCGATATGTAACCGTTACCGTTCCAGCCACGAATTGCATTTTGGGTCCCTAAGACGAATCCAAATTCCATTTAATTACTTTACAAACAAAGAATAGACTTCAAGGAACACAACCAAAAAGTTTATACGGTAAGTGTCCACAAATAACGAAGATATAACCATCCCAAAAATGACTTATTTCTCCCGACATTCAACCGTTGTCGTTCCAGCCACGAATTGCATTTTGGGCCCCTAAGACGAATCAAAGTTCCATTTAATGATTTTAATACAAAGGATTAACATCAAGGAACACAACCAAAAAAAGTTTCTACGGTAAGTGTCCACAAATAACGAAGATATAACAACCTTAAAAATGACATATTTCTCGCCATATGCAACCGTTACCGGGCCAGAAACGAATTGCATTTTGGGCCCCTAAGACGAATCAAAGTTCCATTTAATGATTTTAATACAAAGAATAAACATCAAGGAACACAACCAAAAAAACTTTATACGGTAAGTGTCCACATATAACGAAGATATAACCATCCCAAAAATGACATATTTCTCGCGACATTCAACCGTTGCCGTTCCAGCCACGAATTGCATTTTGGGCCCCTAAGACGAATCCAAATTCCATTTAATGACTTTACAAATAAAGAATAAACATCAAGGAACACAACCAAAAAAGTTTATACGGTAAGTGTCCACAAATAACGAAGATATAACCACCCCAAAAATAACTTATTTCTCGCCATATGCAACCGTTACCGGGCCAGCCACGAATTGCATTTTGGGCCCCTAAGACGAATCAAAGTTCCATTTAATGATTTTAATACAAAGGATAGATATCAAGGAACACAACCAAAAAAAGTTTCTACGGTAAGTGTCCACAAATAACGAAGATATAACAACCTTAAAAATGACTTATTTCTCGCCATATGCAACCGTTACCGGGCCAGCCACGAATTGCATTTTGGGCCCCTAAGACGAATCAAAGTTCCATTTAATGATTTTAATACAAAGAATAAACATCAAGGAACACAACCAAAAAAAGTTTATACGGTAAGTGTCCACAAATAACAAAGATATAACCATCCCAAAAATGACTTATTTCTCGCGACATTCAACCGTTGCCGTTCCAGCCACGAATTGCATTTTGGGCCCCTAAGACGAATCAAAGTTCCATTTAATGATTTTAATACAAATAATAAACATAAAGGAACACAACCAAAAAAAGTTTCTACGGTAAGTGTCCACAAATAACGAAGATATAACAACCTTAAAAATGACTTATTTCTCGCGATATGCAACCGTTACCGTTCCAGCCACGAATTGCATTTTGGGTCCCTAAGACGAATCCAAATTCCATTTAATGACTTTACGAATAAAGAATAAACATCAAGGAACACAACCAAGAAACGTTTATACGGTAAGTGTCCACAAATAACGAAGATATAACCACTCCAAAAATAACTTATTTCTCGCCATATGCAACCGTTACCGGGCCAGCCACGAATTGCATTTTGGGCCCCTAAGACGAATCCAAATTCCATTTAATGACTTTACGAACAAAGAATAAACATCAAGGAACACAACCAAAAAAAGTTTATACGGTAAGTGTCCACAAATAACAAAGATATAACCATCCCAAAAATGACTTATTTCTCGCGACATTCAACCGTTGCCGTTCCAGCCACGAATTGCATTTTGGGCCCCTAAGACGAATCAAAGTTCCATTTAATGATTTTAATACAAATAATAAACATAAAGGAACACAACCAAAAAAAGTTTCTACGGTAAGTGTCCACAAATAACGAAGATATAACAACCTTAAAAATGACTTATTTCTCGCGATATGCAACCGTTACCGTTCCAGCCACGAATTGCATTTTGGGCCCCTAAGACGAATCCAAATTCCATTTAATGACTTTACGAACAAAGAATAAACATCAAGGAACACAACCAAAAAAGTTTATACGGTAAGTGTCCACAAATAACGAAGATATAACCTTCCCAAAAATGACTTATTTCTCATGACATTCAACCGTTGTCGTTCCAGCCACGAATTGCATTTTGGGCCCCTAAGACGAATCAAAGTTCCATTTAATGATTTTAATACAAAGGATAAACATCAAGGAACACAACCAAAAAACGTTTCTACGGTAAGTGTCCACAAATAACGAAGATATAACCTTACCAAAAATGACTTATTTCTCGCGACATTCAACCGTTGTCGTTCCAGCCACGAATTGCATTTTGGGCCCCTAAGACGAATCAAAGTTCCATTTAATGATTTTAGTACAAAGAATAAACATCAAGGAACACAACCAAAAAAAGTTTGTACGGTAAGTGTCCACAAATAACGAAGTTATAACAACCTTAAAAATGGCTTATTTCTCGCGATATGCAACCGTTACCGTTCCAGCCACGAATTGCATTTTGGGTCCCTAAGACGAATCCAAATTCCATTTAATGACTTTACAAATAAAGAATAAACATCAAGGAACACAACCAAAAAAGTTTATACGGTAAGTGTCCACAAGTAACGAAGGTATAACCACCCCAAAAATGACTTATTTCTCGCGACATTCAACCGTTACCGGGCCATCCACGAATTGCATTTTGGGCCCCTAAGACGAATCAAAGTTCCATTTAATGATTTTAATACAAAGAATAAACATCAAGGAACACAACCAAAAAAAGTTTCTACGGTAAGTGTCCACAAATAACGAAGATATAACAACCTTAAAAATGATTTATTTCTCGCGATATGCAACCGTTACCGTTCCAGCCACGAATTGCATTTTGGGTCCCTAAGACGAATCCAAATTCCATTTAATGACTTTACAAATAAAGAATAAACATCAAGGAACACAACCAAAAAAGTTTATACGGTAAGTGTCCAAAAGTAACGAAGATATAACCACCCCAAAAATGACTTATTTCTCGCGACATTCAACCGTTGCCGTTCCAGCCACGAATTGTATTTTGGGTCCCTAAGACGAATCCAAATTCCATTTAATGACTTTACAAATAAAGAATAAACATCAAGGAACACAACCAAAAAAGTTTATACGGTAAGTGTCCACAAATAACGAAGATATAACAACCTTAAAAATGATTTATTTCTCGCGATATGCAACCGTTACCGTTCCAGCCACGAATTGCATTTTGGGTCCCTAAGACAAATCCAAATTCCATTTAATGACTTTACAAATAAAGAATAAACATCAAGGAACACAACCAAAAAAGTTTATACGGTAAGTGTCCAAAAGTAACGAAGATATAACCACCCCAAAAATGACTTATTTCTCGCGATATGCAACCGTTACCGTTCCTGCCACGAATTGCATTTTGGGTCCCTAAGACGAATCCAAATTCCATTTAATTACTTTACAAACAAAGAATAAACATCAAGGAACACAACCAAAAAAGTTTATACGGTGAGTGTCCAAAAGTAACGAAGATATAACCACCCCAAAAATGACTTATTTCTCGCGACATTCAACCGTTACCGGGCCAGCCACGAATTGAATTTTGGGCCCCTAAGACGAATCAAAGTTCCATTTAATGATTTTAATACAAAGAATAAACATCAAGGAACACAACCAAAAAAAGTTTCTACGGTAAGTGTCCACAAATAACGAAGATATAACAACCTTAAAAATGATTTATTTCTCGCGATATGCAACCGTTACCGTTCCAGCCACGAATTGCATTTTGGGTCCCTAAGACGAATCCAAATTCATTTAATGACTTTACAAATAAAGAATAGACATCAAGGAACAGAACCAAAAAAGTTTATACGGTAAGTGTCCAAAAGTAACGAAGATATAACCACCCCCAAAAATCACTTATTTCTCGCGACATTCAACCGTTGCCGTTCCAGCCACGAATTGCATTTTGGGTGCCTAAGACGAATCCAAATTCCATTTAATGACTTTACAAATAAAGAATAAACATCAAGGAACACAACCAAAAAAGTTTATACGGTAAGTGTCCACAAATAACGAAGATATAACAACCTTAAAAATGATTTATTTCTCGCGATATGCAACCGTTACCGTTCCAGGCACGAATTGCATTTTGGGTCCCTAAGACGAACCCAAATTCCATTTAATGACTTTACAAATAAAGAATGAACATCAAGGAACACAACCAAAAAAGTTTATACGGTAAGTGTCCAAAAGTAACGAAGATATAACCACCCCAAAATTGACATATTTCTCGCGACATTCAACCGTTGCCGTTCCAGCCACGAATTGCATTTTGGGCCGCTAAGACGAATCCAAATTCCATTTAATGACTTTACAAATAAAGAATAAACATCAAGGAACACAACCAAAAAAGTTTATACGGTAAGTGTCCAAAAGTAACGAAGATATAACCACCCCAAAAATGACTTATTTCTCGCGACATTCAACCGTTGCCGTTCCAGCCACGAATTGTATTTTGGGTCCCTAAGACGAATCCAAATTCCATTTAATGACTTTACAAATAAAGAATGAACATCAAGGAACACAACCAAAAAAGTATATACGGTAAGTGTCCACAAATAACGAAGATATAACAACCTTAAAAATGATTTATTTCTCGCGATATGCAACCGTTACCGTTCCAGCCACGAATTGCATTTTGGGTCCCTAAGACGAATCCAAATTCCATTTAATGACGTTACAAATAAAGAATAAACATCAAGGAACACAACCAAGAAAAGTTTATACGGTAAGTGTCCACAAATAACGAAGATATAACCACTCCAAAAATAACTTATTTCTCGCCATATGCAACCGTTACCGGGCCAGCCACGAATTGCATTTTGGGCCCCTAAGACGAATCCAAATTCCATTTAATGACTTTACAAACAAACAATAAACATCAAGGAACACAACCAAAAAACGTTTATACGGTAAGTGTCCACAATTACCGAATATATAACCATCCCAAAAATGACTTATTTCTCGCGACATTCAACCGTTGCCGTTCCAGCCACGAATTGCATTTTGGGCCCCTAAGACGAATGAAAGTTCCATTTAATGATTTTAATACAAAGGATAAACATCGAGGAACACAACCAAAAAAGTTTATACGGTAAGTGTCCACAAATAACGCAGATATAACCATCCCAAAAATGACTTATTTCTCGCGACATTCAACCGTTGCCGTTCCAGCCACGAATTGCATTTTGGGTCCCTAAGACGTATCCAAATTCCATTTAATGACTTTACAAATAAAGAATAAACATCAAGGAACACAACCAAAAAGGTTTATACGGTAAGTGTCCACAAATAACGAAGATATAACCATCCCAATAATGACTTATTTCTCGCGACATTCAACCGTTGCCGTTCCAGCCACGAATTGCATTTTGGGTCCCTAAGACGAATCCAAATTCCATTTAATGACTTTACAAATAAAGAATAAACATCAAGGAACACAACCAAAAAAGTTTATACGGTAAGTGTCCACAAATAACGAAGATATAACAACCTTAAAAATGATTTATTTCTCGCGATATGCAACCGTTACCGTTCCAGCCACGAATTGCATTTTGGGCCCCTAAGACGAATCCAAAGTCCATTTGATGACTTTACAAATAAAGAATAAACATCAAGGAACACAACCAAAAAAGTTTATACGGTAAGTGTCCAAAAGTAACGAAGATATAACCACCCCAAAAATGACTTATTTCTCGCGACATTCAACCGTTGCCGTTCCAGCCACGAATTGCATTTTGGGCCCCTAAGACGAACCAAAGTTCCATTTAATGATTTTAATACAAAGAATAAACATCAAGGAACACAACCAAAAAAAGTTTCTACGGTAAGTGTCCACAAATAACGAAGATATAACCATCCCAAAAATGACTTATTTCTCGCGACATTCAACCGTTGCCGTTCCAGCCACGAATTGCATTTTGGGCCCCTAAGACGAATCAAAGTTCCATTTAATGATTTTAATACAAAGGATAAACATCAAGGAAGACAACCAAAAAAAGTTTATACGGTAAGTGTCCACAAATAACGAAGATATAACAACCTTAAAAATGACTTATTTCTCGCGACATTCAACCGTTGCCGTTCCAGCCACGAATTGCATTTTGGGCCCCTAAGACGAATCAAAGTTCCATTTAATGATTTTAATACAAAGAATAAACATCAAGGAACACAACCAAAAAAAGTTTCTACGGTAAGTGTCCACAAATAACGAAGTTATAACAACCTTAAAAATGACTTATTTCTCGCGATATGCAACCGTTACCGTTCCAGCCACGAATTGCATTTTGGGTCCCTAAGACGAATCCAAATTCCATTTAATGACTTTACAAATAAAGAATAAACATCAAGGAACACAACCAAAAAAGTTTATACGGTAAGTGTCCACAAGTAACGAAGATATAACCACCCCAAAAATGACTTATTTCTCGCGATATGTAACCGTTACCGTTCCAGCCACGAATTGCATTTTGGGTCCCTAAGACGAATCCAAATTCCATTTAATTACTTTACAAACAAAGAATAGACTTCAAGGAACACAACCAAAAAGTTTATACGGTAAGTGTCCACAAATAACGAAGATATAACCATCCCAAAAATGACTTATTTCTCCCGACATTCAACCGTTGTCGTTCCAGCCACGAATTGCATTTTGGGCCCCTAAGACGAATCAAAGTTCCATTTAATGATTCTAATACAAAGGATTAACATCAAGGAACACAACCAAAAAAAGTTTCTACGGTAAGTGTCCACAAATAACGAAGATATAACAACCTTAAAAATGACATATTTCTCGCCATATGCAACCGTTACCGGGCCAGAAACGAATTGCATTTTGGGCCCCTAAGACGAATCAAAGTTCCATTTAATGATTTTAATACAAAGAATAAACATCAAGGAACACAACCAAAAAAAGTTTATACGGTAAGTGTCCACATATAACGAAGATATAACCATCCCAAAAATGACATATTTCTCGCGACATTCAACCGTTGCCGTTCCAGCCACGAATTGCATTTTGGGCCCCTAAGACGAATCCAAATTCCATTTAATGACTTTACAAATAAAGAATAAACATCAAGGAACACAACCAAAAAAGTTTATACGGTAAGTGTCCACAAATAACGAAGATATAACCACCCCAAAAATAACTTATTTCTCGCCATATGCAACCGTTACCGGGCCAGCCACGAATTGCATTTTGGGCCCCTAAGACGAATCAAAGTTCCATTTAATGATTTTAATACAAAGGATAGATATCAAGGAACACAACCAAAAAAAGTTTCTACGGTAAGTGTCCACAAATAACGAAGATATAACAACCTTAAAAATGACTTATTTCTCGCCATATGCAACCGTTACCGGGCCAGCCACGAATTGCATTTTGGGCCCCTAAGACGAATCAAAGTTCCATTTAATGATTTTAATACAAAGAATAAACATCAAGGAACACAACCAAAAAAAGTTTATACGGTAAGTGTCCACAAATAACAAAGATATAACCATCCCAAAAATGACTTATTTCTCGCGACATTCAACCGTTGCCGTTCCAGCCACGAATTGCATTTTGGGCCCCTAAGACGAATCAAAGTTCCATTTAATGATTTTAATACAAATAATAAACATAAAGGAACACAACCAAAAAGGTTTATACGGTAAGTGTCCACAAATAACGAAGATATAACCATCCCAATAATGACTTATTTCTCGCGACATTCAACCGTTGCCGTTCCAGCCACGAATTGCATTTTGGGTCCCTAAGACGAATCCAAATTCCATTTAATGACTTTACAAATAAAGAATAAACATCAAGGAACACAACCAAAAAAGTTTATACGGTAAGTGTCCACAAATAACGAAGATATAACAACCTTAAAAATGATTTATTTCTCGCGATATGCAACCGTTACCGTTCCAGGCACGAATTGCATTTTGGGTCCCTAAGACGAACCCAAATTCCATTTAATGACTTTACAAATAAAGAATGAACATCAAGGAACACAACCAAAAAAGTTTATACGGTAAGTGTCCAAAAGTAACGAAGATATAACCACCCCAAAATTGACATATTTCTCGCGACATTCAACCGTTGCCGTTCCAGCCACGAATTGCATTTTGGGCCGCTAAGACGAATCCAAATTCCATTTAATGACTTTACAAATAAAGAATAAACATCAAGGAACACAACCAAAAAAGTTTATACGGTAAGTGTCCAAAAGTAACGAAGATATAACCACCCCAAAAATGACTTATTTCTCGCGACATTCAACCGTTGCCGTTCCAGCCACGAATTGTATTTTGGGTCCCTAAGACGAATCCAAATTCCATTTAATGACTTTACAAATAAAGAATAAACATCAAGGAACACAACCAAAAAAGTTTATACGGTAAGTGTCCACAAATAACGAAGATATAACCACCCCAAAAATAACTTATTTCTCGCCATATGCAACCGTTACCGGGCCAGCCACGAATTGCATTTTGGGCCCCTAAGACGAATCAAAGTTCCATTTAATGATTTTAATACAAAGGATAGATATCAAGGAACACAACCAAAAAAAGTTTCTACGGTAAGTGTCCACAAATAACGAAGATATAACAACCTTAAAAATGACTTATTTCTCGCCATATGCAACCGTTACCGGGCCAGCCACGAATTGCATTTTGGGCCCCTAAGACGAATCAAAGTTCCATTTAATGATTTTAATACAAAGAATAAACATCAAGGAACACAACCAAAAAAAGTTTATACGGTAAGTGTCCACAAATAACAAAGATATAACCATCCCAAAAATGACTTATTTCTCGCGACATTCAACCGTTGCCGTTCCAGCCACGAATTGCATTTTGGGCCCCTAAGACGAATGAAAGTTCCATTTAATGATTTTAATACAAAGGATAAACATCGAGGAACACAACCAAAAAAGTTTATACGGTAAGTGTCCACAAATAACGCAGATATAACCATCCCAAAAATGACTTATTTCTCGCGACATTCAACCGTTGCCGTTCCAGCCACGAATTGCATTTTGGGTCCCTAAGACGTATCCAAATTCCATTTAATGACTTTACAAATAAAGAATAAACATCAAGGAACACAACCAAAAAGGTTTATACGGTAAGTGTCCACAAATAACGAAGATATAACCATCCCAATAATGACTTATTTCTCGCGACATTCAACCGTTGGCGTTCCAGCCACGAATTGCATTTTGGGTCCCTAAGACGAATCCAAATTCCATTTAATGACTTTACAAATAAAGAATAAACATCAAGGAACACAACCAAAAAAGTTTATACGGTAAGTGTCCACAAATAACGAAGATATAACAACCTTAAAAATGATTTATTTCTCGCGATATGCAACCGTTACCGTTCCAGCCACGAATTGCATTTTGGGCCCCTAAGACGAATCCAAAGTCCATTTGATGACTTTACAAATAAAGAATAAACATCAAGGAACACAACCAAAAAAGTTTATACGGTAAGTGTCCAAAAGTAACGAAGATATAACCACCCCAAAAATGACTTATTTCTCGCGACATTCAACCGTTGCCGTTCCAGCCACGAATTGCATTTTGGGCCCCTAAGACGAACCAAAGTTCCATTTAATGATTTTAATACAAAGAATAAACATCAAGGAACACAACCAAAAAAAGTTTCTACGGTAAGTGTCCACAAATAACGAAGATATAACCATCCCAAAAATGACTTATTTCTCGCGACATTCAACCGTTGCCGTTCCAGCCACGAATTGCATTTTGGGCCCCTAAGACGAATCAAAGTTCCATTTAATGATTTTAATACAAAGGATAAACATCAAGGAAGACAACCAAAAAAAGTTTATACGGTAAGTGTCCACAAATAACGAAGATATAACAACCTTAAAAATGACTTATTTCTCGCGACATTCAACCGTTGCCGTTCCAGCCACGAATTGCATTTTGGGCCCCTAAGACGAATCAAAGTTCCATTTAATGATTTTAATACAAAGAATAAACATCAAGGAACACAACCAAAAAAAGTTTCTACGGTAAGTGTCCACAAATAACGAAGTTATAACAACCTTAAAAATGACTTATTTCTCGCGATATGCAACCGTTACCGTTCCAGCCACGAATTGCATTTTGGGTCCCTAAGACGAATCCAAATTCCATTTAATGACTTTACAAATAAAGAATAAACATCAAGGAACACAACCAAAAAAGTTTATACGGTAAGTGTCCACAAGTAACGAAGATATAACCACCCCAAAAATGACTTATTTCTCGCGATATGTAACCGTTACCGTTCCAGCCACGAATTGCATTTTGGGTCCCTAAGACGAATCCAAATTCCATTTAATTACTTTACAAACAAAGAATAGACTTCAAGGAACACAACCAAAAAGTTTATACGGTAAGTGTCCACAAATAACGAAGATATAACCATCCCAAAAATGACTTATTTCTCCCGACATTCAACCGTTGTCGTTCCAGCCACGAATTGCATTTTGGGCCCCTAAGACGAATCAAAGTTCCATTTAATGATTTTAATACAAAGGATTAACATCAAGGAACACAACCAAAAAAAGTTTCTACGGTAAGTGTCCACAAATAACGAAGATATAACAACCTTAAAAATGACATATTTCTCGCCATATGCAACCGTTACCGGGCCAGAAACGAATTGCATTTTGGGCCCCTAAGACGAATCAAAGTTCCATTTAATGATTTTAATACAAAGAATAAACATCAAGGAACACAACCAAAAAAACTTTATACGGTAAGTGTCCACATATAACGAAGATATAACCATCCCAAAAATGACATATTTCTCGCGACATTCAACCGTTGCCGTTCCAGCCACGAATTGCATTTTGGGCCCCTAAGACGAATCCAAATTCCATTTAATGACTTTACAAATAAAGAATAAACATCAAGGAACACAACCAAAAAAGTTTATACGGTAAGTGTCCACAAATAACGAAGATATAACCACCCCAAAAATAACTTATTTCTCGCCATATGCAACCGTTACCGGGCCAGCCACGAATTGCATTTTGGGCCCCTAAGACGAATCAAAGTTCCATTTAATGATTTTAATACAAAGGATAGATATCAAGGAACACAACCAAAAAAAGTTTCTACGGTAAGTGTCCACAAATAACGAAGATATAACAACCTTAAAAATGACTTATTTCTCGCCATATGCAACCGTTACCGGGCCAGCCACGAATTGCATTTTGGGCCCCTAAGACGAATCAAAGTTCCATTTAATGATTTTAATACAAAGAATAAACATCAAGGAACACAACCAAAAAAAGTTTATACGGTAAGTGTCCACAAATAACAAAGATATAACCATCCCAAAAATGACTTATTTCTCGCGACATTCAACCGTTGCCGTTCCAGCCACGAATTGCATTTTGGGCCCCTAAGACGAATCAAAGTTCCATTTAATGATTTTAATACAAATAATAAACATAAAGGAACACAACCAAAAAAAGTTTCTACGGTAAGTGTCCACAAATAACGAAGATATAACAACCTTAAAAATGACTTATTTCTCGCGATATGCAACCGTTACCGTTCCAGCCACGAATTGCATTTTGGGTCCCTAAGACGAATCCAAATTCCATTTAATGACTTTACGAATAAAGAATAAACATCAAGGAACACAACCAAGAAACGTTTATACGGTAAGTGTCCACAAATAACGAAGATATAACCACTCCAAAAATAACTTATTTCTCGCCATATGCAACCGTTACCGGGCCAGCCACGAATTGCATTTTGGTCCCCTAAGACGAATCCAAATTCCATTTAATGACTTTACGAACAAAGAATAAACATCAAGGAACACAACCAAAAAAAGTTTATACGGTAAGTGTCCACAAATAACAAAGATATAACCATCCCAAAAATGACTTATTTCTCGCGACATTCAACCGTTGCCGTTCCAGCCACGAATTGCATTTTGGGCCCCTAAGACGAATCAAAGTTCCATTTAATGATTTTAATACAAATAATAAACATAAAGGAACACAACCAAAAAAAGTTTCTACGGTAAGTGTCCACAAATAACGAAGATATAACAACCTTAAAAATGACTTATTTCTCGCGATATGCAACCGTTACCGTTCCAGCCACGAATTGCATTTTGGGCCCCTAAGACGAATCCAAATTCCATTTAATGACTTTACGAACAAAGAATAAACATCAAGGAACACAAACCAAAAAAGTTTATACGGTAAGTGTCCACAAATAACGAAGATATAACCTTCCCAAAAATGACTTATTTCTCATGACATTCAACCGTTGTCGTTCCAGCCACGAATTGCATTTTGGGCCCCTAAGACGAATCAAAGTTCCATTTAATGATTTTAATACAAAGGATAAACATCAAGGAACACAACCAAAAAACGTTTCTACGGTAAGTGTCCACAAATAACGAAGATATAACCTTACCAAAAATGACTTATTTCTCGCGACATTCAACCGTTGTCGTTCCAGCCACGAATTGCATTTTGGGCCCCTAAGACGAATCAAAGTTCCATTTAATGATTTTAATACAAAGAATAAACATCAAGGAACACAACCAAAAAAGGTTTCTACGGTAAGTGTCCACAAATAACGAAGATATAACAACCTTAAAAATAACTTATTTCTCGCCATATGCAACCGTTACCGGGCCAGCCACGAATTGCATTTTGGGCCCCTAAGACGAATGCAAATTCCATTTAATGATTTTACAAATAAAGAATAAATATCAAGGAACACAACCAAAAAAGTTTATACGGTAAGTGTCCAAAAATAACGAAGATATAACCATCCCAAAAATGACTTATTTCTCGCGACATTCAACCGTTGCCGTTCCAGCCACGAATTGCATTTTGGGCCCCTAAGACGAATCAAAGTTCCATTTAATGATTTTAATACAAAGAATAAACATCAAGGAACACAACCAAAAAAAGTTTCTACGGTAAGTGTCCACAAATAACGAAGATATAACAACCTTAAAAATGATTTATTTCTCGCGATATGCAACCGTTACCGTTCCAGCCACGAATTGCATTTTGGGTCCCTAAGACGAATCCAAATTCATTTAATGACTTTACAAATAAAGAATAAACATCAAGGAACAGAACCAAAAAAGTTTATACGGTAAGTGTCCAAAAGTAACGAAGATATAACCACCCCAAAAATCACTTATTTCTCGCGACATTCAACCGTTGCCGTTCCAGCCACGAATTGCATTTTGGGTCCCTAAGACGAATCCAAATTCCATTTAATGACTTTACAAATAAATAATAAACATCACGGAACACAACCAAAAAAGTTTATACGGTAAGTGTCCACAAATAACGAAGATATAACAACCTTAAAAATGATTTATTTCTCGCGATATGCAACCGTTACCGTTCCAGCCACGAATTGCATTTTGGGTCCCTAAGACGAATCCAAATTCATTTAATGACTTTACAAATAAAGAATAAACATCAAGGAACAGAACCAAAAAAGTTTATACGGTAAGTGTCCAAAAGTAACGAAGATATAACCACCCCAAAAATCACTTATTTCTCGCGACATTCAACCGTTGCCGTTCCAGCCACGAATTGCATTTTGGGTCCCTAAGACGAATCCAAATTCCATTTAATGACTTTACAAATAAAGAATAAACATCAAGGAACACAACCAAAAAAGTTTATACGGTAAGTGTCCACAAATAACGAAGATATAACAACCTTAAAAATGATTTATTTCTCGCGATATGCAACCGTTACCGTTCCAGCCACGAATTGCATTTTGGGTCCCTAAGACGAACCCAAATTCCATTTAATGACTTTACAAATAAAGAATGAACATCAAGGAACACAACCAAAAAAGTTTATACGGTAGGTGTCCAAAAGTACCGAAGATATAACCACCCCAAAATTGACTTATTTCTCGCGACATTCAACCGTTGCCGTTCCAGCCACGAATTGCATTTTGGGTCCCTAAGACGAATCCAAATTCCATTTAATGACTTTACAAATAAAGAATAAACATCAAGGAACACAACCAAAAAAGTTTATACGGTAAGTGTCCAAAAGTAACGAAGATATAACCACCCCAAAAATGACTTATTTCTCGCGACATTCAACCGTTGCCGTTCCAGCCACGAATTGCATTTTGGATCCCTAAGACGAATCCAAATTCCATTTAATGACTTTACAAATAAAGAATAAACATCAAGGAACACAACCAAAAAAAGTTTATACGGTAAGTGTCCACAAATAACGAAGATATAACAACCTTAAAAATGACTTATTTCTCGCGATATGCAACCGTTACCGTTCCAGCCACGAATTGCATTTTGGGTCCCTAAGACGAATCCAAATTCCATTTAATGACTTTACAAACAAAGAATAAACATCAAGGAACACAACCAAAAAAGTTTATACGGTAAGTGTCCACAAATAACGAAGATATAACCATCCCAAAAATGACATATTTCTCGCGACATTCAACCGTTGCCGTTCCAGCCACGAATTGCATTTTGGGCCCCTAAGACGAATCCAAATTCCATTTAATGACTTTACAAATAAAGAATAAACATCAAGGAACACAACCAAAAAAGTTTATACGGTAAGTGTCCACAAATAACGAAGATATAACCACCCCAAAAATAACTTATTTCTCGCCATATGCAACCGTTACCGGGCCAGCCACGAATTGCATTTTGGGCCCCTAAGACGAATCTAAGTTCCATTTAATGATTTTAATACAAAGGATAGATATCAAGGAACACAACCAAAAAAAGTTTCTACGGTAAGTGTCCACAAATAACGAAGATATAACAACCTTAAAAATGACTTATTTCTCGCCATATGCAACCGTTACCGGGCCAGCCACGAATTGCATTTTGGGCCCCTAAGACGAATCAAAGTTCCATTTAATGATTTTAATACAAAGAATAAACATCAAGGAACACAACCAAAAAAAGTTTATACGGTAAGTGTCCACAAATAACAAAGATATAACCATCCCAAAAATGACTTATTTCTCGCGACATTCAACCGTTGCCGTTCCAGCCACGAATTGCATTTTGGGCCCCTAAGACGAATCAAAGTTCCATTTAATGATTTTAATACAAATAATAAACATAAAGGAACACAACCAAAAAAAGTTTCTACGGTAAGTGTCCACAAATAACGAAGATATAACAACCTTAAAAATGACTTATTTCTCGCGATATGCAACCGTTACCGTTCCAGCCACGAATTGCATTTTGGGTCCCTAAGACGAATCCAAATTCCATTTAATGACTTTACGAATAAAGAATAAACATCAAGGAACACAACCAAGAAACGTTTATACGGTAAGTGTCCACAAATAACGAAGATATAACCACTCCAAAAATAACTTATTTCTCGCCATATGCAACCGTTACCGGGCCAGCCACGAATTGCATTTTGGGCCCCTAAGACGAATCCAAATTCCATTTAATGACTTTACGAACAAAGAATAAACATCAAGGAACACAACCAAAAAAGTTTATACGGTAAGTGTCCACAAATAACGAAGATATAACCTTCCCAAAAATGACTTATTTCTCATGACATTCAACCGTTGTCGTTCCAGCCACGAATTGCATTTTGGGCCCCTAAGACGAATCAAAGTTCCATTTAATGATTTTAATACAAAGGATAAACATCAAGGAACACAACCAAAAAAAGTTTCTACGGTAAGTGTCCACAAATAACGAAGATATAACCTTACCAAAAATGACTTATTTCTCGCGACATTCAACCGTTGTCGTTCCAGCCACGAATTGCATTTTGGGCCCCTAAGACGAATCAAAGTTCCATTTAATGATTTTAATACAAAGAATAAACATCAAGGAACACAACCAAAAAAGGTTTCTACGGTAAGTGTCCACAAATAACGAAGATATAACAACCTTAAAAATAACTTATTTCTCGCCATATGCAACCGTTACCGGGCCAGCCACGAATTGCATTTTGGGCCCCTAAGACGAATCCAAATTCCATTTAATGATTTTACAAATAAAGAATAAACATCAAGGAACACAACCAAAAAAGTTTATACGGTAAGTGTCCAAAAATAACGAAGATATAACCATCCCAAAAATGACTTATTTCTCGCGACATTCAACCGTTGCCGTTCCAGCCACGAATTGCATTTTGGGCCCCTAAGACGAATCAAAGTTCCATTTAATGATTTTAATACAAAGAATAAACATCAAGGAACACAACCAAAAAAAGTTTCTACGGTAAGTGTCCACAAATAACGAAGATATAACAACCTTAAAAATGATTTATTTCTCGCGATATGCAACCGTTACCGTTCCAGCCACGAATTGCATTTTGGGTCCCTAAGACGAATCCAAATTCATTTAATGACTTTACAAATAAAGAATAAACATCAAGGAACAGAACCAAAAAAGTTTATACGGTAAGTGTCCAAAAGTAACGAAGATATAACCACCCCAAAAATCACTTATTTCTCGCGACATTCAACCGTTGCCGTTCCAGCCACGAATTGCATTTTGGGTCCCTAAGACGAATCCAAATTCCATTTAATGACTTTACAAATAAATAATAAACATCACGGAACACAACCAAAAAAGTTTATACGGTAAGTGTCCACAAATAACGAAGATATAACAACCTTAAAAATGATTTATTTCTCGCGATATGCAACCGTTACCGTTCCAGCCACGAATTGCATTTTGGGTCCCTAAGACGAATCCAAATTCATTTAATGACTTTACAAATAAAGAATAAACATCAAGGAACAGAACCAAAAAAGTTTATACGGTAAGTGTCCAAAAGTAACGAAGATATAACCACCCCAAAAATCACTTATTTCTCGCGACATTCAACCGTTGCCGTTCCAGCCACGAATTGCATTTTGGGTCCCTAAGACGAATCCAAATTCCATTTAATGACTTTACAAATAAAGAATAAACATCAAGGAACACAACCAAAAAAGTTTATACGGTAAGTGTCCACAAATAACGAAGATATAACAACCTTAAAAATGATTTATTTCTCGCGATATGCAACCGTTACCGTTCCAGCCACGAATTGCATTTTGGGTCCCTAAGACGAACCCAAATTCCATTTAATGACTTTACAAATAAAGAATGAACATCAAGGAACACAACCAAAAAAGTTTATACGGTAAGTGTCCAAAAGTAACGAAGATATAACCACCCCAAAATTGACTTATTTCTCGCGACATTCAACCGTTGCCGTTCCAGCCACGAATTGCATTTTGGGCCGCTAAGACGAATCCAAATTCCATTTAATGACTTTACAAATAAAGAATAAACATCAAGGAACACAACCAAAAAAGTTTATACGGTAAGTGTCCAAAAGTAACGACGATATAACCACCCCAAAAATGACTTATTTCTCGCGACATTCAACCGTTGCCGTTCCAGCCACGAATTGCATTTTGGATCCCTAAGACGAATCCAAATTCCATTTAATGACTTTACAAATAAAGAATAAACATCAAGGAACACAACCAAAAAAAGTTTATACGGTAAGTGTCCACAAATAACGAAGATATAACAACCTTAAAAATGACTTATTTCTCGCGATATGCAACCGTTACCGTTCCAGCCACGAATTGCATTTTGGGTCCCTAAGACGAATCCAAATTCCATTTAATGACTTTACAAACAAAGAATAAACATCAAGGAACACAACCAAAAAAGTTTATACGGTAAGTGTCCACAAATAACGAAGATATAACCATCCCAAAAATGACTTATTTCTCGCGACATTCAACCGTTGTCGTTCCAGCCACGAATTGCATTTTGGGCCCCTAAGACGAATCAAAGTTCCATTTAATGATTTTAATACAAAGGATAAACATCAAGGAACACAACCAAAAAAAGTTTCTACGGTAAGTGTCCACAAATAACGAAGATATAACAACCTTAAAAATGACTTATTTCTCGCCATATGCAACCGTTACCGGGCCAGCCACGAATTGCATTTTGGGCCCCTAAGACGAATCAAAGTTCCATTTAATGATTTTAATACAAAGAATAAACGTCAAGGAACACAACCAAAAAAAGTTTCTACGGTAAGTGTCCACAAATAACGAAGATATAACCATCCCAAAAATGACATATTTCTCGCGACATTCAACCGTTGTCGTTCCAGCCACGAATTGCATTTTGGGCCCCTAAGACGAATCAAAGTTCCATTTAATGATTTTAATACAAAGAATAAACATCAAGGAACACAACCAAAAAAAGTTTCTACGGTAAGTGTCCACAAATAACGAAGATATAACAACCTTAAAAATGATTTATTTCTCGCGATATGCAACCGTTACCGTTCCAGCCACGAATTGCATTTTGGGTCCCTAAGACGAATCCAAATTCATTTAATGACTTTACAAATAAAGAATAAACATCAAGGAACAGAACCAAAAAAGTTTATACGGTAAGTGTCCAAAAGTAACGAAGATATAACCACCCCAAAAATCACTTATTTCTCGCGACATTCAACCGTTGCCGTTCCAGCCACGAATTGCATTTTGGGTCCCTAAGACGAATCCAAATTCCATTTAATGACTTTACAAATAAATAATAAACATCACGGAACACAACCAAAAAAGTTTATACGGTAAGTGTCCACAAATAACGAAGATATAACAACCTTAAAAATGATTTATTTCTCGCGATATGCAACCGTTACCGTTCCAGCCACGAATTGCATTTTGGGTCCCTAAGACGAATCCAAATTCATTTAATGACTTTACAAATAAAGAATAAACATCAAGGAACAGAACCAAAAAAGTTTATACGGTAAGTGTCCAAAAGTAACGAAGATATAACCACCCCAAAAATCACTTATTTCTCGCGACATTCAACCGTTGCCGTTCCAGCCACGAATTGCATTTTGGGTCCCTAAGACGAATCCAAATTCCATTTAATGACTTTACAAATAAAGAATAAACATCAAGGAACACAACCAAAAAAGTTTATACGGTAAGTGTCCACAAATAACGAAGATATAACAACCTTAAAAATGATTTATTTCTCGCGATATGCAACCGTTACCGTTCCAGCCACGAATTGCATTTTGGGTCCCTAAGACGAACCCAAATTCCATTTAATGACTTTACAAATAAAGAATGAACATCAAGGAACACAACCAAAAAAGTTTATACGGTAAGTGTCCAAAAGTAACGAAGATATAACCACCCCAAAATTGACTTATTTCTCGCGACATTCAACCGTTGCCGTTCCAGCCACGAATTGCATTTTGGGCCGCTAAGACGAATCCAAATTCCATTTAATGACTTTACAAATAAAGAATAAACATCAAGGAACACAACCAAAAAAGTTTATACGGTAAGTGTCCAAAAGTAACGACGATATAACCACCCCAAAAATGACTTATTTCTCGCGACATTCAACCGTTGCCGTTCCAGCCACGAATTGCATTTTGGATCCCTAAGACGAATCCAAATTCCATTTAATGACTTTACAAATAAAGAATAAACATCAAGGAACACAACCAAAAAAAGTTTATACGGTAAGTGTCCACAAATAACGAAGATATAACAACCTTAAAAATGACTTATTTCTCGCGATATGCAACCGTTACCGTTCCAGCCACGAATTGCATTTTGGGTCCCTAAGACGAATCCAAATTCCATTTAATGACTTTACAAACAAAGAATAAACATCAAGGAACACAACCAAAAAAGTTTATACGGTAAGTGTCCACAAATAACGAAGATATAACCATCCCAAAAATGACTTATTTCTCGCGACATTCAACCGTTGTCGTTCCAGCCACGAATTGCATTTTGGGCCCCTAAGACGAATCAAAGTTCCATTTAATGATTTTAATACAAAGGATAAACATCAAGGAACACAACCAAAAAAAGTTTCTACGGTAAGTGTCCACAAATAACGAAGATATAACAACCTTAAAAATGACTTATTTCTCGCCATATGCAACCGTTACCGGGCCAGCCACGAATTGCATTTTGGGCCCCTAAGACGAATCAAAGTTCCATTTAATGATTTTAATACAAAGAATAAACGTCAAGGAACACAACCAAAAAAAGTTTCTACGGTAAGTGTCCACAAATAACGAAGATATAACCATCCCAAAAATGACATATTTCTCGCGACATTCAACCGTTGCCTTTCCAGCCACGAATTGCATTTTGGGCCCCTAAGACGAATCCAAATTCCATTTAATGACTTTACAAATAAAGAATAAACATCAAGGAACACAACCAAAAAAGTTTATACGGTAAGTGTCCACAAATAACGAAGATATAACCACCCCAAAAATAACTTATTTCCCGCCATATGCAAACGTTACCGGGCCAGCCACGAATTGCATTTTGGGCCCCTAAGACGAATCAAAGTTCCATTTAATGATTTTAATACAAATAATAAACATCAAGGAACACAACCAAAAAAAGTTTCTACGGTAAGTGTCCAGAAATAACGAAGATATAACAACCTTAAAAATGACTTATTTCTCGCGATATGCAACCGTTACCGTTCCAGCCACGAATTGCATTTTGGGTCCCTAAGACGAATCCAAATTCCACTTAATGACTTTACGAATAAAGAATAAACATCAAGGAACACAACCAAGAAACGTTTATACGGTAAGTGTCCACAAATAACGAAGATATAACCACTCCAAAAATAACTTATTTCTCGCCATATGCAACCGTTACCGGGCCAGCCACGAATTGCATTTTGTGCCCCTAAGACGAATCCAAATTCCATTTAATGACTTTACGAACAAAGAATAAACATCAAGGAACACAACCAAAAAAGTTTATACGGTAAGTGTCCACAAATAACGAAGATATAACATTCCCAAAAATGACTTATTTCTCGCGACATTCAACCGTTGTCGTTCCACCCACGAATTGCATTTTGGGCCCCTAAGACGAATCAAAGTTCCATTTAATGATTTTAATACAAAGGATAAACATCAAGGAACACAACCAAAAAAAGTTTCTACGGTAAGTGTCCACAAATGACGAAGATATAACAACCTTAAAAATGACTTATTTCTCGCGACATTCAACCGTTGTCGTTCCAGCCACGAATTGCATTTTGGGCCCCTAAGACGAATCAAAGTTCCATTTAATGATTTTAATACAAAGAATAAACATCAAGGAACACAACCAAAAAAAGTTTCTACGGTAAGTGTCCACAAATAACGAAGATATAACAACCTTAAAAATAACTTATTTCTCGCCATATGCAACCGTTACCGTTCCAGCCACGAATTGCATTTTGGGTCCCTAAGACGAATCCAAATTCCATTTAATGACATTACAAATAAAGAAAAAACACCAAGGAACACAACCAAAAAAGTTTATACGGTAAGTGTCCACAAATAACGAAGATATAACAACCTTAAAAATGATTTATTTCTCGCGATATGCAACCGTTACCGTTCCAGCCACGAATTGCATTTTGGGTCCCTAAGACGAATCCAAATTCCATTTAATGACTTTACAAATAAAGAATGAACATCAAGGAACACAACCAAAAAAGTTTATACGGTAAGTGTCCAAAAGTAACGAAGATATAACCACCCCAAAAATGACTTATTTCTCGCGACATTCAACCGTTGCCGTTCCAGCCACGAATTGCATTTTGGGCCGCTAAGACGAATCCAAATTCCATTTAATGACTTTACAAATAAAGAATAAACATCAAGGAACACAACCAAAAAAGTTTATACGGTAAGTGTCCAAAAGTAACGAAGATATAACCACCCCAAAAATGACTTATTTCTCGCGACATTCAACCGTTGCCGTTCCAGCCACGAATTGCATTTTGGATCCCTAAGACGAATCCAAATTCCATTTAATGACTTTACAAATAAAGAATAAACATCAAGGAACACAACCAAAAAAAGTTTATACGGTAAGTGTCCACAAATAACGAAGATATAACAACCTTAAAAATGACTTATTTCTCGCGATATGCAACCGTTACCGTTCCAGCCACGAATTGCATTTTGGGTCCCTAAGACGAATCCAAATTCCATTTAATGACTTTACAAACAAAGAATAAACATCAAGGAACACAACCAAAAAAGTTTATACGGTAAGTGTCCACAAATATCGAAGATATAACCATCCCAAAAATGACTTATTTCTCGCGACATTCAACCGTTGTCGTTCCAGCAACGAATTGCATTTTGGGCCCCTAAGACGAATCAAAGTTCCATTTAATGATTTTAATACAAAGGATAAACATCAAGGAACACAACCAAAAAAAGTTTCTACGGTAAGTGTCCACAAATAACGAAGATATAACAACCTTAAAAATGACTTATTTCTCGCCATATGCAACCGTTACCGGGCCAGCCACGAATTGCATTTTGGGCCCTAAGACGAATCAAAGTTCCATTTAATGATTTTAATACAAAGAATAAACATCAAGGAACACAACCAAAAAAAGTTGATACGGTAAGTGTCCACAAATAACGAAGATATAACCATCCCAAAAATGACATATTTCTCGCGACATTCAACCGTTGCCGTTCCAGCCACGAATTGCATTTTGGGCCCCTAAGACGAATCCAAATTCCATTTAATGACTTTACAAATAAAGAATAAACATCAAGGAACACAACCAAAAAAGTTTATACGGTAAGTGTCCACAAATAACGAAGATATAATCACCCCAAAAATAACTTATTTCTCGCCATATGCAACCGTTACCGGGCCAGCCACGAATTGCATTTTGGGCCCCTAAGACGAATCAAAGTTCCATTTAATGATTTTAATACAAAGGATAAGCATCAAGGAACACAACCAAAAAAAGTTTCTACGGT
The DNA here is from genome assembly GCF_977018435.1 of Lepisma saccharinum. NCBI lineage: Eukaryota > Metazoa > Arthropoda > Insecta > Zygentoma > Lepismatidae > Lepisma > Lepisma saccharinum. Next base: position 169,170 of record NW_028142979.1, read on the forward strand.
AAGTGTCCACAAATAACGAAGATATAACAACCTTAAAAATGACTTATTTCTCGCCATATGCAACCGTTACCGGGCCAGCCACGAATTGCATTTTGGGCCCCTAAGACGAATCAAAGTTCCATTTAATGATTTTAATACAAAGAATAAACATCAAGGAACACAACCAAAAAACGTTTATACGGTAAGTGTCCACAAATAACGAAGATATAACCATCCCAAAAATGACTTATTTCTCGCGACATTCAACCGTTGCCGCTCCAGCCACGAATTGCATTTTGGGCCCCTAAGACGAATCAAAGTTCCATTTAATGATTTTGATACAAATAATAAACATCAAGGAACACAACCAAAAAAAGTTTCTACGGTAAGTGTCCACAAATAACGAAGATATAACAACCTTAAAAATGACTTATTTCTCGCGATATGCAACCGTTACCGTTCCAGCCACGAATTGCATTTTGGGTCCCTAAGACGAATCCAAATTCCATTTAATGACTTTACGAATAAAGAATAAACATCAAGGAACACAACCAAAAAAAGTTTATACGGTAAGTGTCCACAAATAACGAAGATATAACCATCCCAAAAATGACTTATTTCTCGCGACATTCAACCGTTGCCGTTCCAGCCACGAATTGCATTTTGGGCCCCTAAGACGAATCAAAGTTCCATTTAATGATTTTAATACAAATAATAAACATCAAGGAACACAACCAAAAAAAGTTTCTACGGTAAGTGTCCACAAATAACGAAGATATAACAACCTTAAAAATAACTTATTTCTCGCCATATGCAACCGTTACCGTTCCAGCCACGAATTGCATTTTGGGTCCCTAAGACGAATCCAAATTCCATTTAATGACATTACAAATAAAGAAAAAACATCAAGGAACACAACCAAAAAAGTTTATACGGTAAGTGTCCACAAATAACGAAGATATAACAACCTTAAAAATGATTTATTTCTCGCGATATGCAACCGTTACCGTTCCAGCCACGAATTGCATTTTGGGTCCCTAAGACGAATCCAAATTCCACTTAATGACTTTACGAATAAAGAATAAACATCAAGGAACACAACCAAGAAACGTTTATGCGGTAAGTGTCCACAAATAACGAAGATATAACCACTCCAAAAATAACTTATTTCTCGCCATATGCAACCGTTACCGGGCCAGCCACGAATTGCATTTTGTGCCCCTAAGACGAATCCAAATTCCATTTAATGACTTTACGAACAAAGAATAAACATCAAGGAACACAACCAAAAAAGTTTATACGGTAAGTGTCCACAAATAACGAAGATATAACCTTCCCAAAAATGACTTATTTCTCGCGACATTCAACCGTTGTCGTTCCACCCACGAATTGCATTTTGGGCCCCTAAGACGAATCAAAGTTCCATTTAATGATTTTAATACAAAGGATAAACATCAAGGAACACAACCAAAAAAAGTTTCTACGGTAAGTGTCCACAAATGACGAAGATATAACAACCTTAAAAATGACTTATTTCTCGCGACATTCAACCGTTGTCGTTCCAGCCACGAATTGCATTTTGGGCCCCTAAGACGAATCAAAGTTCCATTTAATGATTTTAATACAAAGAATAAACATCAAGGAACACAACCAAAAAAAGTTTCTACGGTAAGTGTCCACAAATAACGAAGATATAACAACCTTAAAAATAACTTATTTCTCGCCATATGCAACCGTTACCGTTCCAGCCACGAATTGCATTTTGGGTCCCTAAGACGAATCCAAATTCCATTTAATGACATTACAAATAAAGAAAAAACATCAAGGAACACAACCAAAAAAGTTTATACGGTAAGTGTCCACAAATAACGAAGATATAACAACCTTAAAAATGATTTATTTCTCGCGATATGCAACCGTTACCGTTCCAGCCACGAATTGCATTTTGGGTCCCTAAGACGAATCCAAATTCCATTTAATGACTTTACAAATAAAGAATGAACATCAAGGAACACAACCAAAAAAGTTTATACGGTAGGTGTCCAAAAGTAACGAAGATATAACCACCCCAAAAATGACTTATTTCTCGCGACATTCAACCGTTGCCGTTCCAGCCACGAATTGCATTTTGGGCCGCTAAGACGAATCCAAATTCCATTTAATGACTTTACAAATAAAGAATAAACATCAAGGAACACAACCAAAAAAGTTTATACGGTAAGTGTCCAAAAGTAACGAAGATATAACCACCCCAAAAATGACTTATTTCTCGCGACATTCAACCGTTGCCGTTCCAGCCACGAATTGCATTTTGGATCCCTAAGACGAATCCAAATTCCATTTAATGACTTTACAAATAAAGAATAAACATCAAGGAACACAACCAAAAAAAGTTTATACGGTAAGTGTCCACAAATAACGAAGATATAACAACCTTAAAAATGACTTATTTCTCGCGATATGCAACCGTTACCGTTCCAGCCACGAATTGCATTTTGGGTCCCTAAGACGAATCCAAATTCCATTTAATGACTTTACAAACAAAGAATAAACATCAAGGAACACAACCAAAAAAGTTTATACGGTAAGTGTCCACAAATAACGAAGATATAACCATCCCAAAAATGACTTATTTCTCGCGACATTCAACCGTTGTCGTTCCAGCCACGAATTGCATTTTGGGCCCCTAAGACGAATCAAAGTTCCATTTAATGATTTTAATACAAAGGATAAACATCAAGGAACACAACCAAAAAAAGTTTCTACGCTAAGTGTCCACAAATAACGAAGATATAACAACCTTAAAAATGACTTATTTCTCGCCATATGCAACCGTTACCGGGCCAGCCACGAATTGCATTTTGGGCCCCTAAGACGAATCAAAGTTCCATTTAATGATTTTAATACAAAGAATAAACGTCAAGGAACACAACCAAAAAAAGTTTCTACGGTAAGTGTCCACAAATAACGAAGATATAACCATCCCAAAAATGACATATTTCTCGCGACATTCAACCGTTGCCTTTCCAGCCACGAATTGCATTTTGGGCCCCTAAGACGAATCCAAATTCCATTTAATGACTTTACAAATAAAGAATAAACATCAAGGAACACAACCAAAAAAGTTTATACGGTAAGTGTCCACAAATAACGAAGATATAACCACCCCAAAAATAACTTATTTCCCGCCATATGCAAACGTTACCGGGCCAGCCACGAATTGCATTTTGGGCCCCTAAGACGAATCAAAGTTCCATTTAATGATTTTAATACAAATAATAAACATCAAGGAACACAACCAAAAAAAGTTTCTACGGTAAGTGTCCAGAAATAACGAAGATATAACAACCTTAAAAATGACTTATTTCTCGCGATATGCAACCGTTACCGTTCCAGCCACGAATTGCATTTTGGGTCCCTAAGACGAATCCAAATTCCACTTAATGACTTTACGAATAAAGAATAAACATCAAGGAACACAACCAAGAAACGTTTATACGGTAAGTGTCCACAAATAACGAAGATATAACCACTCCAAAAATAACTTATTTCTCGCCATATGCAACCGTTACCGGGCCAGCCACGAATTGCATTTTGTGCCCCTAAGACGAATCCAAATTCCATTTAATGACTTTACGAACAAAGAATAAACATCAAGGAACACAACCAAAAAAGTTTATACGGTAAGTGTCCACAAATAACGAAGATATAACCTTCCCAAAAATGACTTATTTCTCGCGACATTCAACCGTTGTCGTTCCACCCACGAATTGCATTTTGGGCCCCTAAGACGAATCAAAGTTCCATTTAATGATTTTAATACAAAGGATAAACATCAAGGAACACAACCAAAAAAAGTTTCTACGGTAAGTGTCCACAAATGACGAAGATATAACAACCTTAAAAATGACTTATTTCTCGCGACATTCAACCGTTGTCGTTCCAGCCACGAATTGCATTTTGGGCCCCTAAGACGAATCAAAGTTCCATTTAATGATTTTAATACAAAGAATAAACATCAAGGAACACAACCAAAAAAAGTTTCTACGGTAAGTGTCCACAAATAACGAAGATATAACAACCTTAAAAATAACTTATTTCTCGCCATATGCAACCGTTACCGTTCCAGCCACGAATTGCATTTTGGGTCCCTAAGACGAATCCAAATTCCATTTAATGACATTACAAATAAAGAAAAAACACCAAGGAACACAACCAAAAAAGTTTATACGGTAAGTGTCCACAAATAACGAAGATATAACAACCTTAAAAATGATTTATTTCTCGCGATATGCAACCGTTACCGTTCCAGCCACGAATTGCATTTTGGGTCCCTAAGACGAATCCAAATTCCATTTAATGACTTTACAAATAAAGAATGAACATCAAGGAACACAACCAAAAAAGTTTATACGGTAAGTGTCCAAAAGTAACGAAGATATAACCACCCCAAAAATGACTTATTTCTCGCGACATTCAACCGTTGCCGTTCCAGTCACGAATTGCATTTTGGGCCGCTAAGACGAATCCAAATTCCATTTAATGACTTTACAAATAAAGAATAAACATCAAGGAACACAACCAAAAAAGTTTATACGGTAAGTGTCCAAAAGTAACGAAGATATAACCACCCCAAAAATGACTTATTTCTCGCGACATTCAACCGTTGCCGTTCCAGCCACGAATTGCATTTTGGATCCCTAAGACGAATCCAAATTCCATTTAATGACTTTACAAATAAAGAATAAACATCAAGGAACACAACCAAAAAAAGTTTATACGGTAAGTGTCCACAAATAACGAAGATATAACAACCTTAAAAATGACTTATTTCTCGCGATATGCAACCGTTACCGTTCCAGCCACGAATTGCATTTTGGGTCCCTAAGACGAATCCAAATTCCATTTAATGACTTTACAAACAAAGAATAAACATCAAGGAACACAACCAAAAAAGTTTATACGGTAAGTGTCCACAAATATCGAAGATATAACCATCCCAAAAATGACTTATTTCTCGCGACATTCAACCGTTGTCGTTCCAGCAACGAATTGCATTTTGGGCCCCTAAGACGAATCAAAGTTCCATTTAATGATTTTAATACAAAGGATAAACATCAAGGAACACAACCAAAAAAAGTTTCTACGGTAAGTGTCCACAAATAACGAAGATATAACAACCTTAAAAATGACTTATTTCTCGCCATATGCAACCGTTACCGGGCCAGCCACGAATTGCATTTTGGGCCCTAAGACGAATCAAAGTTCCATTTAATGATTTTAATACAAAGAATAAACATCAAGGAACACAACCAAAAAAAGTTGATACGGTAAGTGTCCACAAATAACGAAGATATAACCATCCCAAAAATGACATATTTCTCGCGACATTCAACCGTTGCCGTTCCAGCCACGAATTGCATTTTGGGCCCCTAAGACGAATCCAAATTCCATTTAATGACTTTACAAATAAAGAATAAACATCAAGGAACACAACCAAAAAAGTTTATACGGTAAGTGTCCACAAATAACGAAGATATAATCACCCCAAAAATAACTTATTTCTCGCCATATGCAACCGTTACCGGGCCAGCCACGAATTGCATTTTGGGCCCCTAAGACGAATCAAAGTTCCATTTAATGATTTTAATACAAAGGATAAGCATCAAGGAACACAACCAAAAAAAGTTTCTACGGTAAGTGTCCACAAATAACGAAGATATAACAACCTTAAAAATGACTTATTTCTCGCCATATGCAACCGTTGCCGCTCCAGCCACGAATTGCATTTTGGGCCCCTAAGACGAATCAAAGTTCCATTTAATGATTTTGATACAAATAATAAACATCAAGGAACACAACCAAAAAAAGTTTCTACGGTAAGTGTCCACAAATAACGAAGATATAACAACCTTAAAAATGACTTATTTCTCGCGATATGCAACCGTTACCGTTCCAGCCACGAATTGCATTTTGGGTCCCTAAGACGAATCCAAATTCCATTTAATGACTTTACGAATAAAGAATAAACATCAAGGAACACAACCAAAAAAAGTTTATACGGTAAGTGTCCACAAATAACGAAGATATAACCATCCCAAAAATGACTTATTTCTCGCGACATTCAACCGTTGCCGTTCCAGCCACGAATTGCATTTTGGGCCCCTAAGACGAATCAAAGTTCCATTTAATGATTTTAATACAAATAATAAACATCAAGGAACACAACCAAAAAAAGTTTCTACGGTAAGTGTCCACAAATAACGAAGATATAACAACCTTAAAAATAACTTATTTCTCGCCATATGCAACCGTTACCGTTCCAGCCACGAATTGCATTTTGGGTCCCTAAGACGAATCCAAATTCCATTTAATGACATTACAAATAAAGAAAAAACATCAAGGAACACAACCAAAAAAGTTTATACGGTAAGTGTCCACAAATAACGAAGATATAACAACCTTAAAAATGATTTATTTCTCGCGATATGCAACCGTTACCGTTCCAGCCACGAATTGCATTTTGGGTCCCTAAGACGAATCCAAATTCCACTTAATGACTTTACGAATAAAGAATAAACATCAAGGAACACAACCAAGAAACGTTTATGCGGTAAGTGTCCACAAATAACGAAGATATAACCACTCCAAAAATAACTTATTTCTCGCCATATGCAACCGTTACCGGGCCAGCCACGAATTGCATTTTGTGCCCCTAAGACGAATCCAAATTCCATTTAATGACTTTACGAACAAAGAATAAACATCAAGGAACACAACCAAAAAAGTTTATACGGTAAGTGTCCACAAATAACGAAGATATAACCTTCCCAAAAATGACTTATTTCTCGCGACATTCAACCGTTGTCGTTCCACCCACGAATTGCATTTTGGGCCCCTAAGACGAATCAAAGTTCCATTTAATGATTTTAATACAAAGGATAAACATCAAGGAACACAACCAAAAAAAGTTTCTACGGTAAGTGTCCACAAATGACGAAGATATAACAACCTTAAAAATGACTTATTTCTCGCGACATTCAACCGTTGTCGTTCCAGCCACGAATTGCATTTTGGGCCCCTAAGACGAATCAAAGTTCCATTTAATGATTTTCATACAAAGAATAAACATCAAGGAACACAACCAAAAAAAGTTTCTACGGTAAGTGTCCACAAATAACGAAGATATAACAACCTTAAAAATAACTTATTTCTCGCCATATGCAACCGTTACCGTTCCAGCCACGAATTGCATTTTGGGTCCCTAAGACGAATCCAAATTCCATTTAATGACATTACAAATAAAGAAAAAACATCAAGGAACACAACCAAAAAAGTTTATACGGTAAGTGTCCACAAATAACGAAGATATAACAACCTTAAAAATGATTTATTTCTCGCGATATGCAACCGTTACCGTTCCAGCCACGAATTGCATTTTGGGTCCCTAAGACGAATCCAAATTCCATTTAATGACTTTACAAATAAAGAATGAACATCAAGGAACACAACCAAAGAAGTTTATACGGTAGGTGTCCAAAAGTAACGAAGATATAACCACCCCAAAAATGACTTATTTCTCGCGACATTCAACCGTTGCCGTTCCAGCCACGAATTGCATTTTGGGCCGCTAAGACGAATCCAAATTCCATTTAATGACTTTACAAATAAAGAATAAACATCAAGGAACACAACCAAAAAAGTTTATACGGTAAGTGTCCAAAAGTAACGAAGATATAACCACCCCAAAAATGACTTATTTCTCGCGACATTCAACCGTTGCCGTTCCAGCCACGAATTGCATTTTGGATCCCTAAGACGAATCCAAATTCCATTTAATGACTTTACAAATAAAGAATAAACATCAAGGAACACAACCAAAAAAAGTTTATACGGTAAGTGTCCACAAATAACGAAGATATAACAACCTTAAAAATGACTTATTTCTCGCGATATGCAACCGTTACCGTTCCAGCCACGAATTGCATTTTGGGTCCCTAAGACGAATCCAAATTCCATTTAATGACTTTACAAACAAAGAATAAACATCAAGGAACACAACCAAAAAAGTTTATACGGTAAGTGTCCACAAATATCGAAGATATAACCATCCCAAAAATGACTTATTTCTCGCGACATTCAACCGTTGTCGTTCCAGCAACGAATTGCATTTTGGGCCCCTAAGACGAATCAAAGTTCCATTTAATGATTTTAATACAAAGGATAAACATCAAGGAACACAACCAAAAAAAGTTTCTACGGTAAGTGTCCACAAATAACGAAGATATAACAACCTTAAAAATGACTTATTTCTCGCCATATGCAACCGTTACCGGGCCAGCCACGAATTGCATTTTGGGCCCCTAAGACGAATCAAAGTTCCATTTAATGATTTTAATACAAAGAATAAACATCAAGGAACACAACCAAAAAAAGTTTATACGGTAAGTGTCCACAAATATCGAAGATATAACCATCCCAAAAATGACATATTTCTCGCGACATTCAACCGTTGCCGTTCCAGCCACGAATTGCATTTTGGGCCCCTAAGACGAATCCAAATTCCATTTAATGACTTTACAAATAAAGAATAAACATCGAGGAACACAACCAAAAAAGTTTATACGGTAAGTGTCCACAAATAACGAAGATATAACCACCCCAAAAATAACTTATTTCTCGCCATATGCAACCGTTACCGGGCCAGCCACGAATTGCATTTTGGGCCCCTAAGACGAATCAAAGTTCCATTTAATGATTTTAATACAAAGGATAAGCATCAAGGAACACAACCAAAAAAAGTTTCTACGGTAAGTGTCCACAAATAACGAAGATATAACAACCTTAAAAATGACTTATTTCTCGCCATATGCAACCGTTACCGGGCCAGCCACGAATTGCATTTTGGGCCCCTAAGACGAATCAAAGTTCCATTTAATGATTTTAATACAAAGAATAAACATCAAGGAACACAACCAAAAAAAGTTTATACGGTAAGTGTCCACAAATAACGAAGATATAACCATCCCAAAAATGACTTATTTCTCGCGACATTCAACCGTTGCCGCTCCAGCCACGAATTGCATTTTGGGCCCCTAAGACGAATCAAAGTTCCATTTAATGATTTTAATACAAATAATAAACATCAAGGAACACAACCAAAAAAAGTTTCTACGGTAAGTGTCCACAAATAACGAAGATATAACAACCTTAAAAATGACTTATTTCTCGCGATATGCAACCGTTACCGTTCCAGCCACGAATTGCATTTTGGGTCCCTAAGACGAATCCAAATTCCATTTAATGACTTTACGAATAAAGAATAAACATCAAGGAACACAACCAAAAAAGTTTATACGGTAAGTGTCCACAAATAACGAAGATATAACCACCCCAAAAATAACTTATTTCCCGCCATATGCAACCGTTACCGGGCCAGCCACGAATTGCATTTTGGGCCCCTAAGACGAATCAAAGTTCCATTTAATGATTTTAATACAAAGGATAAACATCAAGGAACACAACCAAAAAAGTTTCTACGGTAAGTGTGCACAAATAACGAAGATATAACAACCTTAAAAATGACTTATTTCTCGCGATATGCAACCGTTACCGTTCCAGCCACGAATTGCATTTTGGGTCCCTAAGACGAATCCAAATTCCATTTAATGACTTTACGAATAAAGAATAAACATCAAGGAACACAACCAAAAAAAGTTTATACGGTAAGTGTCCACAAATAACGAACATATAACCATCCCAAAAATGACTTATTTCTCGCGACATTCAACCGTTGCCGTTCCAGCCACGAATTGCATTTTGGGCCCCTAAGACGAATCAAAGTTCCATTTAATGATTTTAATACAAATAATAAACATCAAGGAACACAACCAAAAAAAGTTTCTACGGTAAGTGTCCAGAAATAACGGAGATATAACAACCTTAAAAATGACTTATTTCTCGCGATATGCAACCGTTACCGTTCCAGCCACGAATTGCATTTTGGGTCCCTAAGACGAATCCAAATTCCACTTAATGACTTTACGAATAAAGAATAAACATCAAGGAACACAACCAAGAAACGTTTATACGGTAAGTGTCCACAAATAACGAAGATATAACCACTCCAAAAATAACTTATTTCTCGCCATATGCAACCGTTACCGGGCCAGCCACGAATTGCATTTTGTGCCCCTAAGACGAATCCAAATTCCATTTAATGACTTTACGAACAAAGAATAAACATCAAGGAACACAACCAAAAAACGTTTATACGGTAAGTGTCCACAATTACCGAATATATAACCATCCCAAAAATGACTTATTTCTCGCGACATTCAACCGTTGTCGTTCCACCCACGAATTGCATTTTGGGCCCCTAAGACGAATCAAAGTTCCATTTAATGATTTTAATACAAAGGATAAACATCAAGGAACACAACCAAAAAAAGTTTCTACGGTAAGTGTCCACAAATGACGAAGATATAACAACCTTAAAAATGACTTATTTCTCGCGACATTCAACCGTTGTCGTTCCAGCCACGAATTGCATTTTGGGCCCCTAAGACGAATCAAAGTTCCATTTAATGATTTTAATACAAAGAATAAACATCAAGGAACACAACCAAAAAAAGTTTCTACGGTAAGTGTCCACAAATAACGAAGATATAACAACCTTAAAAATAACTTATTTCTCGCCATATGCAACCGTTACCGTTCCAGCCACGAATTGCATTTTGGGTCCCTAAGACGAATCCAAATTCCATTTAATGACATTACAAATAAAGAAAAAACATCAAGGAACACAACCAAAAAAGTTTATACGGTAAGTGTCCAAAAATAACGAAGATATAACAACCTTAAAAATGATTTATTTCTCGCGATATGCAACCGTTACCGTTCCAGCCACGAATTGCATTTTGGGTCCCTAAGACGAATCCAAATTCCATTTAATGACTTTACAAATAAAGAATGAACATCAAGGAACACAACCAAAAAAGTTTATACGGTAAGTGTCCAAAAGTAACGAAGATATAACCACCCCAAAAATGACTTATTTCTCGCGACATTCAACCGTTGCCGTTCCAGCCACGAATTGCATTTTGGGCCGCTAAGACGAATCCAAATTCCATTTAATGACCTTACAAATAAAGAATAAACATCAAGGAACACAACCAAAAAAGTTTATACGGTAAGTGTCCAAAAGTAACGAAGATATAACCACCCCAAAAATGACTTATTTCTCGCGACATTCAACCGTTGCCGTTCCAGCCACGAATTGCATTTTGGATCCCTAAGACGAATCCAAATTCCATTTAATGACTTTACAAATAAAGAATAAACATCAAGGAACACAACCAAAAAAAGTTTATACGGTAAGTGTCCACAAATAACGAAGATATAACAACCTTAAAAATGACTTATTTCTCGCGATATGCAACCGTTACCGTTCCAGCCACGAATTGCATTTTGGGTCCCTAAGACGAATCCAAATTCCATTTAATGACTTTACAAACAAAGAATAAACATCAAGGAACACAACCAAAAAAGTTTATACGGTAAGTGTCCACAAATATCGAAGATATAACCATCCCAAAAATGACTTATTTCTCGCGACATTCAACCGTTGTCGTTCCAGCAACGAATTGCATTTTGGGCCCCTAAGACGAATCAAAGTTCCATTTAATGATTTTAATACAAAGGATAAACATCAAGGAACACAACCAAAAAAAGTTTCTACGGTAAGTGTCCACAAATAACGAAGATATAACAACCTTTAAAATGACTTATTTCTCGCCATATGCAACCGTTACCGGGACAGCCACGAATTGCATTTTGGGCCCCTAAGACGAATCAAAGTTCCATTTAATGATTTTAATACAAAGAATAAACATCAAGGAACACAACCAAAAAAAGTTTATACGGTAAGTGTCCACAAATAACGAAGATATAACCATCCCAAAAATGACATATTTCTCGCGACATTCAACCGTTGCCGTTCCAGCCACGAATTGCATTTTGGGCCCCTAAGACGAATCCAAATTCCATTTAATGACTTTACAAATAAAGAATAAACATCAAGGAACACAACCAAAAAAGTTTATACGGTAAGTGTCCACAAATAACGAAGATATAACCACCCCAAAAATAACTTATTTCTCGCCATATGCAACCGTTACCGGGCCAGCCACGAATTGCATTTTGGGCCCCTAAGACGAATCAAAGTTCCATTTAATGATTTTAATACAAAGGATAAGCATCAAGGAACACAACCAAAAAAAGTTTCTACGGTAAGTGTCCACAAATAACGAAGATATAACAACCTTAAAAATGACTTATTTCTCGCCATATGCAACCGTTACCGGGCCAGCCACGAATTGCATTTTGGGCCCCTAAGACGAATCAAAGTTCCATTTAATGATTTTAATACAAAGAATAAACATCAAGGAACACAACCAAAAAAAGTTTATACGGTAAGTGTCCACAAATAACGAAGATATAACCATCCCAAAAATGACTTATTTCTCGCGACATTCAACCGTTGCCGCTCCAGCCACGAATTGCATTTTGGGCCCCTAAGACGAATCAAAGTTCCATTTAATGATTTTAATACAAATAATAAACATCAAGGAACACAACCAAAAAAAGTTTCTACGGTAAGTGTCCACAAATAACGAAGATATAACAACCTTAAAAATGACTTATTTCTCGCGATATGCAACCGTTACCGTTCCAGCCACGAATTGCATTTTGGGTCCCTAAGACGAATCCAAATTCCATTTAATGACTTTACGAATAAAGAATAAACATCAAGGAACACAACCAAAAAAAGTTTATACGGTAAGTGTCCACAAATAACGAAGATATAACCATCCCAAAAATGACTTATTTCTCGCGACATTCAACCGTTGCCGTTCCAGCCACGAATTGCATTTTGGGCCCCTAAGACGAATCAAAGTTCCATTTAATGATTTTAATACAAATAATAAACATCAAGGAACACAACCAAAAAAAGTTTCTACGGTAAGTGTCCACAAATAACGAAGATATAACAACCTTAAAAATGACTTATTTCTCGCGATATGCAACCGTTACCGTTCCAGCCACGAATTGCATTTTGGGTCCCTAAGACGAATCCAAATTCCATTTAATGACTTTACAAACAAAGAATAAACATCAAGGAACACAACCAAAAAAGTTTATACGGTAAGTGTCCACAAATATCGAAGATATAACCATCCCAAAAATGACTTATTTCTCGCGACATTCAACCGTTGTCGTTCCAGCCACGAATTGCATTTTGGGCCCCTAAGACGAATCAAAGTTCCATTTAATGATTTTAATACAAAGGATAAACATCAAGGAACACAACCAAAAAAAGTTTCTACGGTAAGTGTCCACAAATAACGAAGATATAACAACCTTAAAAATGACTTATTTCTCGCCATATGCAACCGTTACCGGGCCAGCCACGAATTGCATTTTGGGCCCCTAAGACGAATCAAAGTTCCATTTAATGATTTTAATACAAAGAATAAACATCAAGGAACACAACCAAAAAAAGTTTCTACGGTAAGTGTCCACAAATAACGAAGATATAACCATCCCAAAAATGACATATTTCTCGCGACATTCAACCGTTGCCTTTCCAGCCACGAATTGCATTTTGGGCCCCTAAGACGAATCCAAATTCCATTTAATGACTTTACAAATAAAGAATAAACATCAAGGAACACAACCAAAAAAGTTTATACGGTAAGTGTCCACAAATAACGAAGATATAACCACCCCAAAAATAACTTATTTCCCGCCATATGCAACCGTTACCGGGCCAGCCACGAATTGCATTTTGGGCCCCTAAGACGAATCAAAGTTCCATTTAATGATTTTAATACAAAGGATAAACATCAAGGAACACAACCAAAAAAAGTTTCTACGGTAAGTGTGCACAAATAACGAAGATATAACAACCTTAAAAATGACTTATTTCTCGCCATATGCAACCGTTACCGGGCCAGCCACGAATTGCATTTTGGGCCCCTAAGACGAATCAAAGTTCCATTTAATGATTTTAATACAAAGAATAAACATCAAGGAACACAACCAAAAAAAGTTTATACGGTAAGTGTCCACAAATAACGAAGATATAACAAACCTTAAAAATGACTTATTTCTCGCGATATGCAACCGTTACCGTTCCAGCCACGAATTGCATTTTGGGTCCCTAAGACGAATCCAAATTCCATTTAATGACTTTACGAATAAAGAAAAACATCAAGGAACACAACCAAGAAACGTTTATACGGTAAGTGTCCACAAATAACGAAGATATAACCACTCCAAAAATAACTTATTTCTCGCCATATGCAACCGTTTCCGGGCCAGCCACGAATTGCATTTTGGGCCCCTAAGACGAATCCAAATTCCATTTAATGACTTTACGAACAAAGAATAAACATCAAGGAACACAACCAAAAACGTTTATACGGTAAGTGTCCACAAATAACGAAGATATAACCTTCCCAAAAATGACTTATTTCTCGCGACATTCAAGCGTTGTCGTTCCAGCCACGAATTGCATTTTGGGCCCCTAAGACGAATCAAAGTTCCATTTAATGATTTTAATACAAAGGTTAAACATCAAGGAACACAACCAAAAAAAGTTTCTACGGTAAGTGTCCACAAATAACGAAGATATAACAACCTTAAAAATGACTTATTTCTCGCGACATTCAACCGTTGTCGTTCCAGCCACGAATTGCATTTTGGGCCCCTAAGACGAATCAAAGTTCCATTTAATGATTTTAATACAAAGGATAAACATCAAGGAACACAACCAAAAAAAGTTTCTACGGTAAGTGTCCACAAATAACGAAGATATAACAACCTTAAAAATGACTTATTTCTCGCCATATGCAACCGTTACCGGGCCAGCCACGAATTGCATTTTGGGCCCCTAAGACGAATCAAAGTTCCATTTAATGATTTTAATACAAAGAATAAACATCAAGGAACACAACCAAAAAAAGTTTATACGGTAAGTGTCCACAAATAACGAAGATATAACCATCCCAAAAATGACATATTTCTCGCGACATTCAACCGTTGCCGTTCCAGCCACGAATTGCATTTTGGGCCCCTAAGACGAATCCAAATTCCATTTAACGACTTTACAAATAAAGAATAAACATCAAGGAACACAACCAAAAAAGTTTATACGGTAAGTGTCCACAAATAACGAAGATATAACCACCCCAAAAATAACTTATTTCTCGCCATATGCAACCGTTACCGGGCCAGCCACGAATTGCATTTTGGGCCCCTAAGGCGAATCAAAGTTCCATTTAATGATTTTAATACAAAGGATAAACATCAAGGAACACAACCAAAAAAAGTTTCTACGGTAAGTGTCCACAAATAACGAAGATATAACAACCTTAAAAATGACTTATTTCTCGCCATATGCAACCGTTACCGGGCCAGCCACGAATTGCATTTTGGGCCCCTAAGACGAATCAAAGTTCCATTTAATGATTTTAATACAAAGAATAAACATCAAGGAACACAACCAAAAAAAGTTTATACGGTAAGTGTCCACAAATAACGAAGATATAACCATCCCAAAAATGACTTATTTCTCGCGACATTCAACCGTTGCCGTTCCAGCCACGAATTACATTTTGGGCCCCTAAGACGAATCAAAGTTCCATTTAATGATTTTAATACAAATAATAAACATCAAGGAACACAACCAAAAAAAGTTTCTACGGTAAGTGTCCACAAATAACGAAGATATAACAACCTTAAAAATGACTTATTTCTCGCGATATGCAACCGTTACCGTTCCAGCCACGAATTGCATTTTGGGTCCCTAAGACGAATCCAAATTCCACTTAATGACTTTACGAATAAAGAATAAACATCAAGGAACACAACCAAGAAACGTTTATACGGTAAGTGTCCACAAATAACGAAGATATAACCACTCCAAAAATAACTTATTTCTCGCCATATGCAACCGTTACCGGGCCAGCCACGAATTGCATTTTGGGCCCCTAAGACGAATCCAAATTCCATTTAATGACTTTACGAACAAAGAATAAACATCAAGGAACACAAGCAAAAAAGTTTATACGGTAAGTGTCCACAAATAACGAAGATATAACCTTCCCAAAAATGACTTATTTCTCGCGACATTCAACCGTTGTCGTTCCACCCACGAATTGCATTTTGGGCCCCTAAGACGAATCAAAGTTCCATTTAATGATTTTAATACAAAGGATAAACATCAAGGAACACAACCAAAAAAAGTTTCTACGGTAAGTGTCCACAAATAACGAAGATATAACAACCTTAAAAATGACTTATTTCTCGCGACATTCAACCGTTGTCGTTCCAGCCACGAATTGCATTTTGGGCCCCTAAGACGAATCAAAGTTCCATTTAATGATTTTAATACAAAGAATAAACATCAAGGAACACAACCAAAAAAAGTTTCTACGGTAAGTGTCCACAAATAACGAAGATATAACAACCTTAAAAATAACTTATTTCTCGCCATATGCAACCGTTACCGTTCCAGCCACGAATTGCATTTTGGGTCCCTAAGACGAATCCAAATTCCATTTAATGACATTACAAATAAAGAAAAAACATCAAGGAACACAACCAAAAAAGTTTATACGGTAAGTGTCCACAAATAACGAAGATATAACAACCTTAAAAATGATTTATTTCTCGCGATATGCAACCGTTACCGTTCCAGCCACGAATTGCATTTTGGGTCCCTAAGACGAATCCAAATTCCATTTAATGACTTTACAAATAAAGAATGAACATCAAGGAACACAACCAAAAAAGTTTATACGGTAAGTGTCCAAAAGTAACGAAGATATAACCACCCCAAAAATGACTTATTTCTCGCGACATTCAACCGTTGCCGTTCCAGCCACGAATTGCATTTTGAGCCGCTAAGACGAATCCAAATTCCATTTAGTGACTTTACAAATAAAGAATAAACATCAAGGAACACAACCAAAAAAGTTTATACGGTAAGTGTCCAAAAGTAACGAAGATATAACCACCCCAAAAATGACTTATTTCTCGCGACATTCAACCGTTGCCGTTCCAGCAACGAATTGCATTTTGGATCCCTAAGACGAATCCAAATTCCATTTAATGACTTTACAAATAAAGAATAAACATCAAGGAACACAACCAAAAAAAGTTTCTACGGTAAGTGTCCACAAATGACGAAGATATAACAACCTTAAAAATGACTTATTTCTCGCGACATTCAACCGTTGTCGTTCCAGCCACGAATTGCATTTTGGGCCCCTAAGACGAATCAAAGTTCCATTTAATGATTTTAATACAAAGAATAAACATCAAGGAACACAACCAAAAAAAGTTTCTACGGTAAGTGTCCACAAATAACGAAGATATAACAACCTTAAAAATAACTTATTTCTCGCCATATGCAACCGTTACCGTTCCAGCCACGAATTGCATTTTGGGTCCCTAAGACGAATCCAAATTCCATTTAATGACATTACAAATAAAGAAAAAACATCAAGGAACACAACCAAAAAAGTTTATACGGTAAGTGTCCACAAATAACGAAGATATAACAACCTTAAAAATGATTTATTTCTCGCGATATGCAACCGTTACCGTTCCAGCCACGAATTGCATTTTGGGTCCCTAAGACGAATCCAAATTCCATTTAATGACTTTACAAATAAAGAATGAACATCAAGGAACACAACCAAAAAAGTTTATACGGTAAGTGTCCAAAAGTAACGAAGATATAACCACCCCAAAAATGACTTATTTCTCGCGACATTCAACCGTTGCCGTTCCAGCCACGAATTGCATTTTGGGCCGCTAAGACGAATCCAAATTCCATTTAATGACTTTACAAATAAAGAATAAACATCAAGGAACACAACCAAAAAAGTTTATACGGTAAGTGTCCAAAAGTAACGAAGATATAACCACCCCAAAAATGACTTATTTCTCGCGACATTCAACCGTTGCCGTTCCAGCCACGAATTGCATTTTGGATCCCTAAGACGAATCCAAATTCCATTTAATGACTTTACAAATAAAGAATAAACATCAAGGAACACAACCAAAAAAAGTTTATACGGTAAGTGTCCACAAATAACGAAGATATAACAACCTTAAAAATGACTTATTTCTCGCGATATGCAACCGTTACCGTTCCAGCCACGAATTGCATTTTGGGTCCCTAAGACGAATCCAAATTCCATTTAATGACTTTACAAACAAAGAATAAACATCAAGGAACACAACCAAAAAAGTTTATACGGTAAGTGTCCACAAATATCGAAGATATAACCATCCCAAAAATGACTTATTTCTCGCGACATTCAACCGTTGTCGTTCCAGCAACGAATTGCATTTTGGGCCCCTAAGACGAATCAAAGTTCCATTTAATGATTTTAATACAAAGGATAAACATCAAGGAACACAACCAAAAAAAGTTTCTACGGTAAGTGTCCACAAATAACGAAGATATAACAACCTTAAAAATGACTTATTTCTCGCCATATGCAACCGTTACCGGGCCAGCCACGAATTGCATTTTGGGCCCCTAAGACGAATCAAAGTTCCATTTAATGATTTTAATACAAAGAATAAACATCAAGGAACACAACCAAAAAAAGTTGATACGGTAAGTGTCCACAAATAACGAAGATATAACCATCCCAAAAATGACATATTTCTCGCGACATTCAACCGTTGCCGTTCCAGCCACGAATTGCATTTTGGGCCCCTAAGACGAATCCAAATTCCATTTAATGACT
Source organism: Lepisma saccharinum (assembly GCF_977018435.1). Classification (NCBI taxonomy): domain Eukaryota; kingdom Metazoa; phylum Arthropoda; class Insecta; order Zygentoma; family Lepismatidae; genus Lepisma; species Lepisma saccharinum. Next base: position 187,982 of record NW_028142979.1, read on the forward strand.
TTACAAATAAAGAATAAACATCAAGGAACACAACCAAAAAAGTTTATACGGTAAGTGTCCACAAATAACGAAGATATAATCACCCCAAAAATAACTTATTTCTCGCCATATGCAACCGTTACCGGGCCAGCCACGAATTGCATTTTGGGCCCCTAAGACGAATCAAAGTTCCATTTAATGATTTTAATACAAAGGATAAGCATCAAGGAACACAACCAAAAAAAGTTTCTACGGTAAGTGTCCACAAATAACGAAGATATAACAACCTTAAAAATGACTTATTTCTCGCCATATGCAACCGTTACCGGGCCAGCCACGAATTGCATTTTGGGCCCCTAAGACGAATCAAAGTTCCATTTAATGATTTTAATACAAAGAATAAACATCAAGGAACACAACCAAAAAACGTTTATACGGTAAGTGTCCACAAATAACGAAGATATAACCATCCCAAAAATGACTTATTTCTCGCGACATTCAACCGTTGCCGCTCCAGCCACGAATTGCATTTTGGGCCCCTAAGACGAATCAAAGTTCCATTTAATGATTTTGATACAAATAATAAACATCAAGGAACACAACCAAAAAAAGTTTCTACGGTAAGTGTCCACAAATAACGAAGATATAACAACCTTAAAAATGACTTATTTCTCGCGATATGCAACCGTTACCGTTCCAGCCACGAATTGCATTTTGGGTCCCTAAGACGAATCCAAATTCCATTTAATGACTTTACGAATAAAGAATAAACATCAAGGAACACAACCAAAAAAAGTTTATACGGTACGTGTCCACAAATAACGAAGATATAACCATCCCAAAAATGACTTATTTCTCGCGACATTCAACCGTTGCCGTTCCAGCCACGAATTGCATTTTGGGCCCCTAAGACGAATCAAAGTTCCATTTAATGATTTTAATACAAATAATAAACATCAAGGAACACAACCAAAAAAAGTTTCTACGGTAAGTGTCCACAAATAACGAAGATATAACAACCTTAAAAATAACTTATTTCTCGCCATATGCAACCGTTACCGTTCCAGCCACGAATTGCATTTTGGGTCCCTAAGACGAATCCAAATTCCATAATGACATTACAAATAAAGAAAAAACATCAAGGAACACAACCAAAAAAGTTTATACGGTAAGTGTCCACAAATAACGAAGATATAACAACCTTAAAAATGATTTATTTCTCGCGATATGCAACCGTTACCGTTCCAGCCACGAATTGCATTTTGGGTCCCTAAGACGAATCCAAATTCCACTTAATGACTTTACGAATAAAGAATAAACATCAAGGAACACAACCAAGAAACGTTTATGCGGTAAGTGTCCACAAATAACGAAGATATAACCACTCCAAAAATAACTTATTTCTCGCCATATGCAACCGTTACCGGGCCAGCCACGAATTGCATTTTGTGCCCCTAAGACGAATCCAAATTCCATTTAATGACTTTACGAACAAAGAATAAACATCAAGGAACACAACCAAAAAAGTTTATACGGTAAGTGTCCACAAATAACGAAGATATAACCTTCCCAAAAATGACTTATTTCTCGCGACATTCAACCGTTGTCGTTCCACCCACGAATTGCATTTTGGGCCCCTAAGACGAATCAAAGTTCCATTTAATGATTTTAATACAAAGGATAAACATCAAGGAACACAACCAAAAAAAGTTTCTACGGTAAGTGTCCACAAATGACGAAGATATAACAACCTTAAAAATGACTTATTTCTCGCGACATTCAACCGTTGTCGTTCCAGCCACGAATTGCATTTTGGGCCCCTAAGACGAATCAAAGTTCCATTTAATGATTTTAATACAAAGAATAAACATCAAGGAACACAACCAAAAAAAGTTTCTACGGTAAGTGTCCACAAATAACGAAGATATAACAACCTTAAAAATAACTTATTTCTCGCCATATGCAACCGTTACCGTTCCAGCCACGAATTGCATTTTGGGTCCCTAAGACGAATCCAAATTCCATTTAATGACATTACAAATAAAGAAAAAACATCAAGGAACACAACCAAAAAAGTTTATACGGTAAGTGTCCACAAATAACGAAGATATAACAACCTTAAAAATGATTTATTTCTCGCGATATGCAACCGTTACCGTTCCAGCCACGAATTGCATTTTGGGTCCCTAGGACGAATCCAAATTCCATTTAATGACTTTACAAATAAAGAATAAACATCAAGGAACACAACCAAAAAAGTTTATACGGTAGGTGTCCAAAAGTAACGAAGATATAACCACCCCAAAAATGACTTATTTCTCGCGACATTCAACCGTTGCCGTTCCAGCCACGAATTGCATTTTGGGCCGCTAAGACGAATCCAAATTCCATTTAATGACTTTACAAATAAAGAATAAACATCAAGGAACACAACCAAAAAAGTTTATACGGTAAGTGTCCAAAAGTAACGAAGATATAACCACCCCAAAAATGACTTATTTCTCGCGACATTCAACCGTTGCCGTTCCAGCCACGAATTGCATTTTGGATCCCTAAGACGAATCCAAATTCCATTTAATGACTTTACAAATAAAGAATAAACATCAAGGAACACAACCAAAAAAAGTTTATACGGTAAGTGTCCACAAATAACGAAGATATAACAACCTTAAAAATGACTTATTTCTCGCGATATGCAACCGTTACCGTTCCAGCCACGAATTGCATTTTGGGTCCCTAAGACGAATCCAAATTCCATTTAATGACTTTACAAACAAAGAATAAACATCAAGGAAAACAACCAAAAAAGTTTATACGGTAAGTGTCCACAAATATCGAAGATATAACCATCCCAAAAATGACTTATTTCTCGCGACATTCAACCGTTGTCGTTCCAGCAACGAATTGCATTTTGGGCCCCTAAGACGAATCAAAGTTCCATTTAATGATTTTAATACAAAGGATAAACATCAAGGAACACAACCAAAAAAAGTTTCTACGGTAAGTGTCCACAAATAACGAAGATATAACAACCTTAAAAATGACTTATTTCTCGCCATATGCAACCGTTACCGGGCCAGCCACGAATTGCATTTTGGGCCCCTAAGACGAATCAAAGTTCCATTTAATGATTTTAATACAAAGAATAAACATCAAGGAACACAACCAAAAAAAGTTTATACGGTAAGTGTCCACAAATAACGAAGATATAACCATCCCAAAAATGACATATTTCTCGCGACATTCAACCGTTGCCGTTCCAGCCACGAATTGCATTTTGGGCCCCTAAGACGAATCCAAATTCCATTTAATGACTTTACAAATAAAGAATAAACATCGAGGAACACAACCAAAAAAGTTTATACGGTAAGTGTCCACAAATAACGAAGATATAACCACCCCAAAAATAACTTATTTCTCGCCATATGCAACCGTTACCGGGCCAGCCACGAATTGCATTTTGGGCCCCTAAGACGAATCAAAGTTCCATTTAATGATTTTAATACAAAGGATAAGCATCAAGGAACACAACCAAAAAAAGTTTCTACGGTAAGTGTCCACAAATAACGAAGATATAACAACCTTAAAAATGACTTATTTCTCGCCATATGCAACCGTTACCGGGCCAGCCACGAATTGCATTTTGGGCCCCTAAGACGAATCAAAGTTCCATTTAATGATTTTAATACAAAGAATAAACATCAAGGAACACAACCAAAAAAAGTTTATACGGTAAGTGTCCACAAATAACGAAGATATAACCATCCCAAAAATGACTTATTTCTCGCGACATTCAACCGTTGCCGCTCCAGCCACGAATTGCATTTTGGGCCCCTAAGACGAATCAAAGTTCCATTTAATGATTTTAATACAAATAATAAACATCAAGGAACACAACCAAAAAAAGTTTCTACGGTAAGTGTCCACAAATAACGAAGATATAACAACCTTAAAAATGACTTATTTCTCGCGATATGCAACCGTTACCGTTCCAGCCACGAATTGCATTTTGGGTCCCTAAGACGAATCCAAATTCCATTTAATGACTTTACGAATAAAGAATAAACATCAAGGAACACAACCAAAAAAAGTTTATACGGTAAGTGTCCACAAATAACGAACATATAACCATCCCAAAAATGACTTATTTCTCGCGACATTCAACCGTTGCCGTTCCAGCCACGAATTGCATTTTGGGCCCCTAAGACGAATCAAAGTTCCATTTAATGATTTTAATACAAAGGATAAACATCAAGGAACACAACCAAAAAAAGTTTCTACGGTAAGTGTCCACAAATAACGAAGATATAACAACCTTAAAAATGACTTATTTCTCGCCATATGCAACCGTTACCGGGCCAGCCACGAATTGCATTTTGGGCCCCTAAGACGAATCAAAGTTCCATTTAGTGATTTTAATACAAAGAATAAACATCAAGGAACACAACCAAAAAAAGTTTCTACGGTAAGTGTCCACAAATAACGAAGATATAACCATCCCAAAAATGACATATTTCTCGCGACATTCAACCGTTGCCTTTCCAGCCACGAATTGCATTTTGGGCCCCTAAAACGAATCCAAATTCCATTTAATGACTTTACAAATAAAGAATAAACATCAAGGAACACAACCAAAAAAGTTTATACGGTAAGTGTCCACAAATAACGAAGATATAACCACCCCAAAAATAACTTATTTCCCGCCATATGCAACCGTTACCGGGCCAGCCACGAATTGCATTTTGGGCCCCTAAGACGAATCAAAGTTCCATTTAATGATTTTAATACAAAGGATAAACATCAAGGAACACAACCAAAAAAAGTTTCTACGGTAAGTGTGCACAAATAACGAAGATATAACAACCTTAAAAATGACTTATTTCTCGCCATATGCAACCGTTACCGGGCCAGCCACGAATTGCATTTTGGGCCCCTAAGACGAATCAAAGTTCCATTTAATGATTTTAATACAAAGAATAAACATCAAGGAACACAACCAAAAAAAGTTTCTACGGTAAGTGTGCACAAATAACGAAGATATAACAACCTTAAAAATGACTTATTTCTCGCGATATGCAACCGTTACCGTTCCAGCCACGAATTGCATTTTGGGTCCCTAAGACGAATCCAAATTCCATTTAATGACTTTACGAATAAAGAATAAACATCAAGGAACACAACCAAAAAAAGTTTATACGGTAAGTGTCCACAAATAACGAAGATATAACCATCCCAAAAATGACTTATTTCTCGCGACATTCAACCGTTGCCGTTCCAGCCACGAATTGCATTTTGGGCCCCTAAGACGAATCAAAGTTCCATTTAATGATTTTAATACAAATAATAAACATCAAGGAACACAACCAAAAAAAGTTTCTACGGTAAGTGTCCACAAATAACGAAGATATAACAACCTTAAAAATAACTTATTTCTCGCCATATGCAACCGTTACCGTTCCAGCCACGAATTGCATTTTGGGTCCCTAAGACGAATCCAAATTCCATTTAATGACATTACAAATAAAGAAAAAACATCAAGGAACACAACCAAAAAAGTTTATACGGTAAGTGTCCACAAATAACGAAGATATAACAACCTTAAAAATGATTTATTTCTCGCGATATGCAACCGTTACCGTTCCAGCCACGAATTGCATTTTGGGTCCCTAAGACGAATCCAAATTCCACTTAATGACTTTACGAATAAAGAATAAACATCAAGGAACACAACCAAGAAACGTTTATGCGGTAAGTGTCCACAAATAACGAAGATATAACCACTCCAAAAATAACTTATTTCTCGCCATATGCAACCGTTACCGGGCCAGCCACGAATTGCATTTTGTGCCCCTAAGACGAATCCAAATTCCATTTAATGACTTTACGAACAAAGAATAAACATCAAGGAACACAACCAAAAAAGTTTATACGGTAAGTGTCCACAAATAACGAAGATATAACCTTCCCAAAAATGACTTATTTCTCGCGACATTCAACCGTTGTCGTTCCACCCACGAATTGCATTTTGGGCCCCTAAGACGAATCAAAGTTCCATTTAATGATTTTAATACAAAGGATAAACATCAAGGAACACAACCAAAAAAAGTTTCTACGGTAAGTGTCCACAAATGACGAAGATATAACAACCTTAAAAATGACTTATTTCTCGCGACATTCAACCGTTGTCGTTCCAGCCACGAATTGCATTTTGGGCCCCTAAGACGAATCAAAGTTCCATTTAATGATTTTAATACAAAGAATAAACATCAAGGAACACAACCAAAAAAAGTTTCTACGGTAAGTGTCCACAAATAACGAAGATATAACAACCTTAAAAATAACTTATTTCTCGCCATATGCAACCGTTACCGTTCCAGCCACGAATTGCATTTTGGGTCCCTAAGACGAATCCAAATTCCATTTAATGACATTACAAATAAAGAAAAAACATCAAGGAACACAACCAGAAAAGTTTATACGGTAAGTGTCCACAAATAACGAAGATATAACAACCTTAAAAATGATTTATTTCTCGCGATATGCAACCGTTACCGTTCCAGCCACGAATTGCATTTTGGGTCCCTAAGACGAATCCAAATTCCATTTAATGACTTTACAAATAAAGAATGAACATCAAGGAACACAACCAAAAAAGTTTATACGGTAGGTGTCCAAAAGTAACGAAGATATAACCACCCCAAAAATGACTTATTTCTCGCGACATTCAACCGTTGCCGTTCCAGCCACGAATTGCATTTTGGGCCGCTAAGACGAATCCAAATTCCATTTAATGACTTTACAAATAAAGAATAAACATCAAGGAACACAACCAAAAAAGTTTATACGGTAAGTGTCCAAAAGTAACGAAGATATAACCACCCCAAAAATGACTTATTTCTCGCGACATTCAACCGTTGCCGTTCCAGCCACGAATTGCATTTTGGATCCCTAAGACGAATCCAAATTCCATTTAATGACTTTACAAATAAAGAATAAACATCAAGGAACACAACCAAAAAAAGTTTATACGGTAAGTGTCCACAAATAACGAAGATATAACAACCTTAAAAATGACTTATTTCTCGCGATATGCAACCGTTACCGTTCCAGCCACGAATTGCATTTTGGGTCCCTAAGACGAATCCAAATTCCATTTAATGACTTTACAAACAAAGAATAAACATCAAGGAACACAACCAAAAAAGTTTATACGGTAAGTGTCCACAAATATCGAAGATATAACCATCCCAAAAATGACTTATTTCTCGCGACATTCAACCGTTGTCGTTCCAGCAACGAATTGCATTTTGGGCCCCTAAGACGAATCAAAGTTCCATTTAATGATTTTAATACAAAGGATAAACATCAAGGAACACAACCAAAAAAAGTTTCTACGGTAAGTGTCCACAAATAACGAAGATATAACAACCTTAAAAATGACTTATTTCTCGCCATATGCAACCGTTACCGGGCCAGCCACGAATTGCATTTTGGGCCCCTAAGACAAATCAAAGTTCCATTTAATGATTTTAATACAAAGAATAAACATCAAGGAACACAACCAAAAAAAGTTTATACGGTAAGTGTCCACAAATAACGAAGATATAACCATCCCAAAAATGACATATTTCTCGCGACATTCAACCGTTGCCGTTCCAGCCACGAATTGCATTTTGGGCCCCTAAGACGAATCCAAATTCCATTTAATGACTTTACAAATAAAGAATAAACATCGAGGAACACAACCAAAAAAGTTTATACGGTAAGTGTCCACAAATAACGAAGATATAACCACCCCAAAAATAACTTATTTCTCGCCATATGCAACCGTTACCGGGCCAGCCACGAATTGCATTTTGGGCCCCTAAGACGAATCAAAGTTCCATTTAATGATTTTAATACAAAGGATAAGCATCAAGGAACACAACCAAAAAAAGTTTCTACGGTAAGTGTCCACAAATAACGAAGATATAACAACCTTAAAAATGACTTATTTCTCGCCATATGCAACCGTTACCGGGCCAGCCACGAATTGCATTTTGGGCCCCTAAGACGAATCAAAGTTCCATTTAATGATTTTAATACAAAGAATAAACATCAAGGAACACAACCAAAAAAAGTTTATACGGTAAGTGTCCACAAATAACGAAGATATAACCATCCCAAAAATGACTTATTTCTCGCGACATTCAACCGTTGCCGCTCCAGCCACGAATTGCATTTTGGGCCCCTAAGACGAATCAAAGTTCCATTTAATGATTTTAATACAAATAATAAACATCAAGGAACACAACCAAAAAAAGTTTCTACGGTAAGTGTCCACAAATAACGAAGATATAACAACCTTAAAAATGACTTATTTCTCGCGATATGCAACCGTTACCGTTCCAGCCACGAATTGCATTTTGGGTCCCTAAGACGAATCCAAATTCCATTTAATGACTTTACGAATAAAGAATAAACATCAAGGAACACAACCAAAAAAAGTTTATACGGTAAGTGTCCACAAATAACGAACATATAACCATCCCAAAAATGACTTATTTCTCGCGACATTCAACCGTTGCCGTTCCAGCCACGAATTGCATTTTGGGCCCCTAAGACGAATCAAAGTTCCATTTAATGATTTTAATACAAAGGATAAACATCAAGGAACACAACCAAAAAAAGTTTCTACGGTAAGTGTCCACAAATAACGAAGATATAACAACCTTAAAAATGACTTATTTCTCGCCATATGCAACCGTTACCGGGCCAGCCACGAATTGCATTTTGGGCCCCTAAGACGAATCAAAGTTCCATTTAGTGATTTTAATACAAAGAATAAACATCAAGGAACACAACCAAAAAAAGTTTCTACGGTAAGTGTCCACAAATAACGAAGATATAACCATCCCAAAAATGACATATTTCTCGCGACATTCAACCGTTGCCTTTCCAGCCACGAATTGCATTTTGGGCCCCTAAGACGAATCCAAATTCCATTTAATGACTTTACAAATAAAGAATAAGCATCAAGGAACACAACCAAAAAAGTTTATACGGTAAGTGTCCACAAATAACGAAGATATAACCACCCCAAAAATAACTTATTTCCCGCCATATGCAACCGTTACCGGGCCAGCCACGAATTGCATTTTGGGCCCCTAAGACGAATCAAAGTTCCATTTAATGATTTTAATACAAAGGATAAACATCAAGGAACACAACCAAAAAAAGTTTCTACGGTAAGTGTGCACAAATAACGAAGATATAACAACCTTAAAAATGACTTATTTCTCGCCATATGCAACCGTTACCGGGCCAGCCACGAATTGCATTTTGGGCCCCTAAGACGAATCAAAGTTCCATTTAATGATTTTAATACAAAGAATAAACATCAAGGAACACAACCAAAAAAAGTTTATACGGTAAGTGTCCACAAATAACGAAGATATAACCATCCCAAAAATGACTTATTTCTCGCGACATTCAACCGTTGCCGTTCCAGCCACGAATTGCATTTTGGGCCCCTAAGACGAATCAAAGTTCCATTTAATGATTTTAATACAAATAATAAACATCAAGGAACACAACCAAAAAAAGTTTCTACGGTAAGTGTCCAGAAATAACGGAGATATAACAACCTTAAAAATGACTTATTTCTCGCGATATGCAACCGTTACCGTTCCAGCCACGAATTGCATTTTGGGTCCCTAAGACGAATCCAAATTCCACTTAATGACTTTACGAATAAAGAATAAACATCAAGGAACACAACCAAGAAACGTTTATACGGTAAGTGTCCACAAATAACGAAGATATAACCACTCCAAAAATAACTTATTTCTCGCCATATGCAACCGTTACCGGGCCAGCCACGAATTGCATTTTGTGCCCCTAAGACGAATCCAAATTCCATTTAATGACTTTACGAACAAAGAATAAACATCAAGGAACACAACCAAAAAAGTTTATACGGTAAGTGTCCACAAATAACGAAGATATAACCTTCCCAAAAATGACTTATTTCTCGCGACATTCAACCGTTGTCGTTCCACCCACGAATTGCATTTTGGGCCCCTAAGACGAATCAAAGTTCCATTTAATGATTTTAATACAAAGGATAAACATCAAGGAACACAACCAAAAAAAGTTTCTACGGTAAGTGTCCACAAATGACGAAGATATAACAACCTTAAAAATGACTTATTTCTCGCGACATTCAACCGTTGTCGTTCCAGCCACGAATTGCATTTTGGGCCCCTAAGACGAATCAAAGTTCCATTTAATGATTTTAATACAAAGAATAAACATCAAGGAACACAACCAAAAAAAGTTTCTACGGTAAGTGTCCACAAATAACGAAGATATAACAACCTTAAAAATAACTTATTTCTCGCCATATGCAACCGTTACCGTTCCAGCCACGAATTGCATTTTGGGTCCCTAAGACGAATCCAAATTCCATTTAATGACATTACAAATAAAGAAAAAACATCAAGGAACACAACCAAAAAAGTTTATACGGTAAGTGTCCACAAATAACGAAGATATAACAACCTTAAAAATGATTTATTTCTCGCGATATGCAACCGTTACCGTTCCAGCCACGAATTGCATTTTGGGTCCCTAAGACGAATCCAAATTCCATTTAATGACTTTACAAATAAAGAATGAACATCAAGGAACACAACCAAAAAAGTTTATACGGTAAGTGTCCAAATGTAACGAAGATATAACCACCCCAAAAATGACTTATTTCTCGCGACATTCAACCGTTGCCGTTCCAGCCACGAATTGCATTTTGGGCCGCTAAGACGAATCCAAATTCCATTTAATGACCTTACAAATAAAGAATAAACATCAAGGAACACAACCAAAAAAGTTTATACGGTAAGTGTCCAAAAGTAACGAAGATATAACCACCCCAAAAATGACTTATTTCTCGCGACATTCAACCGTTGCCGTTCCAGCCACGAATTGCATTTTGGATCCCTAAGACGAATCCAAATTCCATTTAATGACTTTACAAATAAAGAATAAACATCAAGGAACACAACCAAAAAAAGTTTATACGGTAAGTGTCCACAAATAACGAAGATATAACAACCTTAAAAATGACTTATTTCTCGCGATATGCAACCGTTACCGTTCCAGCCACGAATTGCATTTTGGGTCCCTAAGACGAATCCAAATTCCATTTAATGACTTTACAAACAAAGAATAAACATCAAGGAACACAACCAAAAAAGTTTATACGGTAAGTGTCCACAAATATCGAAGATATAACCATCCCAAAAATGACTTATTTCTCGCGACATTCAACCGTTGTCGTTCCAGCAACGAATTGCATTTTGGGCCCCTAAGACGAATCAAAGTTCCATTTAATGATTTTAATACAAAGGATAAACATCAAGGAACACAACCAAAAAAAGTTTCTACGGTAAGTGTCCACAAATAACGAAGATATAACAACCTTAAAAATGACTTATTTCTCGCCATATGCAACCGTTACCGGGCCAGCCACGAATTGCATTTTGGGCCCCTAAGACGAATCAAAGTTCCATTTAATGATTTTAATACAAAGAATAAACATCAAGGAACACAACCAAAAAAAGTTTATACGGTAAGTGTCCACAAATAACGAAGATATAACCATCCCAAAAATGACATATTTCTCGCGACATTCAACCGTTGCCGTTCCAGCCACGAATTGCATTTTGGGCCCCTAAGACGAATCCAAATTCCATTTAATGACTTTACAAATAAAGAATAAACATCAAGGAACACAACCAAAAAAGTTTATACGGTAAGTGTCCACAAATAACGAAGATATAACCACCCCAAAAATAACTTATTTCTCGCCATATGCAACCGTTACCGGGCCAGCCACGAATTGCATTTTGGGCCCCTAAGACGAATCAAAGTTCCATTTAATGATTTTAATACAAAGGATAAGCATCAAGGAACACAACCAAAAAAAGTTTCTACGGTAAGTGTCCACAAATAACGAAGATATAACAACCTTAAAAATGACTTATTTCTCGCCATATGCAACCGTTACCGGGCCAGCCACGAATTGCATTTTGGGCCCCTAAGACGAATCAAAGTTCCATTTAATGATTTTAATACAAAGAATAAACATCAAGGAACACAACCAAAAAAAGTTTATACGGTAAGTGTCCACAAATAACGAAGATATAACCATCCCAAAAATGACTTATTTCTCGCGACATTCAACCGTTGCCGCTCCAGCCACGAATTGCATTTTGGGCCCCTAAGACGAATCAAAGTTCCATTTAATGATTTTAATACAAATAATAAACATCAAGGAACACAACCAAAAAAAGTTTCTACGGTAAGTGTCCACAAATAACGAAGATATAACAACCTTAAAAATGACTTATTTCTCGCGATATGCAACCGTTACCGTTCCAGCCACGAATTGCATTTTGGGTCCCTAAGACGAATCCAAATTCCATTTAATGACTTTACGAATAAAGAATAAACATCAAGGAACACAACCAAAAAAAGTTTATACGGTAAGTGTCCACAAATAACGAAGATATAACCATCCCAAAAATGACTTATTTCTCGCGACATTCAACCGTTGCCGTTCCAGCCACGAATTGCATTTTGGGCCCCTAAGACGAATCAAAGTTCCATTTAATGATTTTAATACAAATAATAAACATCAAGGAACACAACCAAAAAAAGTTTCTACGGTAAGTGTCCACAAATAACGAAGATATAACAACCTTAAAAATGACTTATTTCTCGCGATATGCAACCGTTACCGTTCCAGCCACGAATTGCATTTTGGGTCCCTAAGACGAATCCAAATTCCATTTAATGACTTTACAAACAAAGAATAAACATCAAGGAACACAACCAAAAAAGTTTATACGGTAAGTGTCCACAAATATCGAAGATATAACCATCCCAAAAATGACTTATTTCTCGCGACATTCAACCGTTGTCGTTCCAGCCACGAATTGCATTTTGGGCCCCTAAGACGAATCAAAGTTCCATTTAATGATTTTAATACAAAGGATAAACATCAAGGAACACAACCAAAAAAAGTTTCTACGGTAAGTGTCCACAAATAACGAAGATATAACAACCTTAAAAATGACTTATTTCTCGCCATATGCAACCGTTACCGGGCCAGCCACGAATTGCATTTTGGGCCCCTAAGACGAATCAAAGTTCCATTTAATGATTTTAATACAAAGAATAAACATCAAGGAACACAACCAAAAAAAGTTTCTACGGTAAGTGTCCACAAATAACGAAGATATAACCATCCAAAAAATGACATATTTCTCGCGACATTCAACCGTTGCCTTTCCAGCCACGAATTGCATTTTGGGCCCCTAAGACGAATCCAAATTCCATTTAATGACTTTACAAATAAAGAATAAACATCAAGGAACACAACCAAAAAAGTTTATACGGTAAGTGTCCACAAATAACGAAGATATAACCACCCCAAAAATAACTTATTTCCCGCCATATGCAACCGTTACCGGGCCAGCCACGAATTGCATTTTGGGCCCCTAAGACGAATCAAAGTTCCATTTAATGATTTTAATGCAAAGGATAAACATCAAGGAACACAACCAAAAAAAGTTTCTACGGTAAGTGTGCACAAATAACGAAGATATAACAACCTTAAAAATGACTTATTTCTCGCCATATGCAACCGTTACCGGGCCAGCCACGAATTGCATTTTGGGCCCCTAAGACGAATCAAAGTTCCATTTAATGATTTTAATACAAAGAATAAACATCAAGGAACACAACCAAAAAAAGTTTATACGGTAAGTGTCCACAAATAACGAAGATATAACAACCTTAAAAATGACTTATTTCTCGCGATATGCAACCGTTACCGTTCCAGCCACGAATTGCATTTTGGGTCCCTAAGACGAATCCAAATTCCATTTAATGACTTTACGAATAAAGAAAAACATCAAGGAACACAACCAAGAAACGTTTATACGGTAAGTGTCCACAAATAACGAAGATATAACCACTCCAAAAATAACTTATTTCTCGCCATATGCAACCGTTTCCGGGCCAGCCACGAATTGCATTTTGGGCCCCTAAGACGAATCCAAATTCCATTTAATGACTTTACGAACAAAGAATAAACATCAAGGAACACAACCAAAAACGTTTATACGGTAAGTGTCCACAAATAACGAAGATATAACCTTCCCAAAAATGACTTATTTCTCGCGACATTCAAGCGTTGTCGTTCCAGCCACGAATTGCATTTTGGGCCCCTAAGACGAATCAAAGTTCCATTTAATGATTTTAATACAAAGGTTAAACATCAAGGAACACAACCAAAAAAAGTTTCTACGGTAAGTGTCCACAAATAACGAAGATATAACAACCTTAAAAATGACTTATTTCTCGCGACAATCAACCGTTGTCGTTCCAGCCACGAATTGCATTTTGGGCCCCTAAGACGAATCAAAGTTCCATTTAATGATTTTAATACAAAGGATAAACATCAAGGAACACAACCAAAAAAAGTTTCTACGGTAAGTGTCCACAAATAACGAAGATATAACAACCTTAAAAATGACTTATTTCTCGCCATATGCAACCGTTACCGGGCCAGCCACGAATTGCATTTTGGGCCCCTAAGACGAATCAAAGTTCCATTTAATGATTTTAATACAAAGAATAAACATCAAGGAACACAACCAAAAAAAGTTTATACGGTAAGTGTCCACAAATAACGAAGATATAACCATCCCAAAAATGACATATTTCTCGCGACATTCAACCGTTGCCGTTCCAGCCACGAATTGCATTTTGGGCCCCTAAGACGAATCCAAATTCCATTTAACGACTTTACAAATAAAGAATAAACATCAAGGAACACAACCAAAAAAGTTTATACGGTAGGTGTCCACAAATAACGAAGATATAACCACCCCAAAAATAACTTATTTCTCGCCATATGCAACCGTTGCCGTTCCAACCACGAATTACATTTTGGGCCCCTAAGACGAATCAAAGTTCCATTTAATGATTTTAATACAAATAATAAACATCAAGGAACACAACCAAAAAAAGTTTCTACGGTAAGTGTCCACAAATAACGAAGATATAACAACCTTAAAAATGACTTATTTCTCGCGATATGCAACCGTTACCGTTCCAGCCACGAATTGCATTTTGGGTCCCTAAGACGAATCCAAATTCCACTTAATGACTTTACGAATAAAGAATAAACATCAAGGAACACAACCAAGAAACGTTTATACGGTAAGTGTCCACAAATAACGAAGATATAACCACTCCAAAAATAACTTATTTCTCGCCATATGCAACCGTTACCGGGCCAGCCACGAATTGCATTTTGGGCCCCTAAGACGAATCCAAATTCCATTTAATGACTTTACGAACAAAGAATAAACATCAAGGAACACAAGCAAAAAAGTTTATACGGTAAGTGTCCACAAATAACGAAGATATAACCTTCCCAAAAATGACTTATTTCTCGCGACATTCAACCGTTGTCGTTCCACCCACGAATTGCATTTTGGGCCCCTAAGACGAATCAAAGTTCCATTTAATGATTTTAATACAAAGGATAAACATCAAGGAACACAACCAAAAAAAGTTTCTACGGTAAGTGTCCACAAATAACGAAGATATAACAACCTTAAAAATGACTTATTTCTCGCGACATTCAACCGTTGTCGTTCCAGCCACGAATTGCATTTTGGGCCCCTAAGACGAATCAAAGTTCCATTTAATGATTTTAATACAAAGAATAAACATCAAGGAACACAACCAAAAAAAGTTTCTACGGTAAGTGTCCACAAATAACGAAGATATAACAACCTTAAAAATAACTTATTTCTCGCCATATGCAACCGTTACCGTTCCAGCCACGAATTGCATTTTGGGTCCCTAAGACGAATCCAAATTCCATTTAATGACATTACAAATAAAGAAAAAACATCAAGGAACACAACCAAAAAAGTTTATACGGTAAGTGTCCACAAATAACGAAGATATAACAACCTTAAAAATGATTTATTTCTCGCGATATGCAACCGTTACCGTTCCAGCCACGAATTGCATTTTGGGTCCCTAAGACGAATCCAAATTCCATTTAATGACTTTACAAATAAAGAATGAACATCAAGGAACACAACCAAAAAAGTTTATACGGTAAGTGTCCAAAAGTAACGAAGATATAACCACCCCAAAAATGACTTATTTCTCGCGACATTCAACCGTTGCCGTTCCAGCCACGAATTGCATTTTGAGCCGCTAAGACGAATCCAAATTCCATTTAGTGACTTTACAAATAAAGAATAAACATCAAGGAACACAACCAAAAAAGTTTATACGGTAAGTGTCCAAAAGTAACGAAGATATAACCACCCCAAAAATGACTTATTTCTCGCGACATTCAACCGTTGCCGTTCCAGCAACGAATTGCATTTTGGATCCCTAAGACGAATCCAAATTCCATTTATTGACTTTACAAATAAAGAATAAACATCAAGGAACACAACCAAAAAAAGTTTATACGGTAAGTGTCCACAAATAACGAAGATATAACAACCTTAAAAATGACTTATTTCTCGCGATATGCAACCGTTACCGTTCCAGCCACGAATTGCATTTTGGGTCCCTAAGACGAATCCAAATTCCATTTAATGACTTTACAAACAAAGAATAAAGATCAAGGAACACAACCAAAAAAGTTTATACGGTAAGTGTCCACAAATAACGAAGATATAACCATCCCAAAAATGACTTATTTCTCGCGACATTCAACCGTTGTCGTTCCAGCCACGAATTGCATTTTGGGCCCCTAAGACGAATCAAAGTTCCATTTAATGATTTTAATACAAAGGATAAACATCAAGGAACACAACCAAAAAAAGTTTCTACGGTAAGTGTCCACAAATAACGAAGATATAACAACCTTAAAAATGACTTATTTCTCGCCATATGCAACCGTTACCGGGCCAGCCACGAATTGCATTTTGGGCCCCTAAGACGAATCAAAGTTCCATTTAATGATTTTAATACAAAGAATAAACATCAAGGAACACAACCAAAAAAAGTTTATACGGTAAGTGTCCACAAATAACGAAGATATAACCATCCCTAAAATGACATATTTCTCGCGACATTCAACCGTTGCCGTTCCAGCCACGAATTGCATTTTGGGCCCCTAAGACGAATCCAAATTCCATTTAATGACTTTACAAATAAAGAATAAACATCAAGGAACACAACCAAAAAAAGTTTATACGGTAAGTGTCCACAAATAACGAAGATATAACCATCCCAAAAATGACTTATTTCTCGCGACATTCAACCGTTGCCGTTCCAGCCACGAATTGCATTTTGGGCCCCTAAGACGAATCAAAGTTCCATTTAATGATTTTAATACAAATAATAAACATCAAGGAACACAACCAAAAAAAGTTTCTACGGTAAGTGTCCACAAATAACGAAGATATAACAACCTTAAAAATGACTTATTTCTCGCGATATGCAACCGTTACCGTTCCAGCCACGAATTGCATTTTGGGTCCCTAAGACGAATCCAAATTCCATTTAATGACTTTACGAATAAAGAATAAACATCAAGGAACACAACCAAGAAACGTTTATACGGTAAGTGTCCACGAATAACAAAGATATAACCACTCCAAAAATAACTTATTTCTCGCCATATGCAACCGTTACCGGGCCAGCCACGAATTGCATTTTGGGCCCCTAAGACGAATCCAAATTCCATCTAATGACTTTACGAACAAAGAATAAACATCAAGGAACACAACCAAAAACGTTTATACGGTAAGTGTCCACAAATAACGAAGATATAACCTTCCCAAAAATGACTTATTTCTCGCGACATTCAACCGTTGCCGTTCCAGCCACGAATTGCATTTTGGGCCCCTAAGACGAATCAAAGTTCCATTTAATGATTTTAATACAAAGAATAAACATCAAGGAACACAACCAAAAAAAGTTTCTACGGTAAGTGTCCACAAATAACGAAGATATAACAACCTTAAAAATGATTTATTTCTCGCGATATGCAACCGTTACCGTTCCAGCCACGAATTGCATTTTGGGTCCCTAAGACGAATCCAAATTCCATTTAATGACTTTACAAATAAAGAATAAACATCAAGGAACAGAACCAAAAAAGTTTATACGGTAAGTGTCCAAAAGTAACGAAGATATAACCACCCCAAAAATCACTTATATCTCGCGACATTCAACCGTTGCCGTTCGAGGCACGAATTGCATTTTGGGTCCCTAAGACGAATCCAAATTCCATTTAATGACTTTACAAATAAAGAATAAACAACAAGGAACACAACCAAAAAAGTTTATACGGTAAGTGTCCACAAATAACGAAGATATAACAACCTTAAAAATGATTTATTTCTCGCGATATGCAACCGTTACCGTTCCAGCCACGAATTGCATTTTGGGTCCCTAAGACGAATCCAAATTCCATTTAATGACTTTACAAATAAAGAATGAACATCAAGGAACACAACCAAAAAAGTTTATACGGTAAGTGTCCAAAAGTAACGAAGATATAACCACCCCAAAAATGACTTATTTCTCGCGACATTCAACCGTTGCCGTTCGAGCCACGAATTGCATTTTGGGCCGCTAAGACGAATCCAAATTCCATTTAATGACTTTACAAATAAAGAATAAACATCAAGGAACACAACCAAAAAAGTTTATACGGTAAGTGTCCAAAAGTAACGAAGATATAACCACCCCAAAAATGACTTATTTCTTGCGACATTCAACCGTTGCCGTTCCAGCCACGAATTGCATTTTGGATCCCTAAGACGAATCCAAATTCCATTTAATGACTTTACAAATAAAGAATAAACATCAAGGAACACAACCAAAAAAGTTTATACGGTAAGTGTCCAAAAGTAACGAAGATATAACCACCCCAAAAATGACTTATTTGTCGCGACATTCAACCGTTGCCGTTCCAGCCACGAATTGCATTTTGGATCCCTAAGACGAATCCAAATTCCATTTAATGACTTTACAAACAAAGAATAAACATCAAGGAACACAACCAAAAAAGTTTATACGGTAAGTGTCCACAAATAACGAAGATATAACCATCCCAAAAATGACTTATTTCTCGCGACATTCAACCGTTGTCGTTCCAGCCACGAATTGCATTTTGGGCCCCTAAGACGAATCAAAGTTCCATTTAATGATTTTAATACAAAGGATAAACATCAAGGAACACAACCAAAAAAAGTTTCTACGGTAAGTGTCCACAAATAACGAAGATATAACAACCTTAAAAATGACTTATTTCTCGCCATATGCAACCGTTACCGGGCCAGCCACGAATTGCATTTTGGGCCCCTAAGACGAATCAAAGTTCCATTTAATGATTTTAATACAAAGAATAAACATCAAGGAACACAACCAAAAAAAGTTTATACGGTAAGTGTCCACAAATAACGAAGATATAACCATCCCAAAAATGACATATTTCTCGCGACATTCAACCTTTGCCGTTCCAGCCACGAATTGCATTTTGGGCCCCTAAGACGAATTAAAGTTCCATTTAATGACTTTACAAATAAAGAATAAACATCAAGGAACACAACCAAAAAAGTTTATACGGTAAGTGTCCACAAATAACGAAGATATAACCACCCCAAAAATAACTTATTTCTCGCCATATGCAACCGTTACCGGGCCAGCCACGAATTGCATTTTGGGCCCCTAAGACGAATCAAAGTTCCATTTAATAATTCTAATACAAAGGATAAACATCAAGGAACACAACCAAAAAAAGTTTCTACGGTAAGTGTCCACAAATAACGAAGATATAACAACCTTAAGAATAACTTATTTCTCGCCATATGCAACCGTTACCGGGCCAGCCACGAATTGCATTTTGGGCCCCTAAGACGAATCCAAATTCCATTTAATGATTTTACAAATAAAGAATAAACATCAAGGAACACAACCAAAAAAGTTTATACGGTAAGTGTCCAAAAATAACGAAGATATAACCATCCCAAAAATGACTTATTTCTCGCGACATTCAACCGTTGCCGTTCCAGCCACGAATTGCATTTTGGGCCCCTAAGACGAATCAAAGTTCCATTTAATGATTTTAATACAAAGAATAAACATCAAGGAACACAACCAAAAAAAGTTTCTACGGTAAGTGTCCAAAAGTAACGAAGATATAACCACCCCAAAAATGACTTATTTCTCGCGACATTCAACCGTTGCTGTTCCAGCCACGAATTGCATTTTGGATCCCTAAGACGAATCCAGATTCCATTTAATGACTTTACAAATAAAGAATAAGCATCAAGGAACACAACCAAAAAAAGTTTATACGGTAAGTGTCCACAAATAACGAAGATATAACAACCTTAAAAATGACTTATTTCTCGCGACATTCAACCGTTGTCGTTCCAGCCACGAATTGCATTTTGGGCCGCTAAGACGAATCCAAATTCCATTTAATGACTTTACAAATAAAGAATAAACATCAAGGAACACAACCAAAAAAGTTTATACGGTAAGTGTCCAAAAGTAACGAAGATATAACCACCCCAAAAATGACTTATTTCTCGCGACATTCAACCGTTGCCGTTCCAGCCACGAATTGCATTTTGGATCCCTAAGACGAATCCAGATTCCATTTAATGACTTTACAAATAAAGAATAAACATCAAGGAACACAACCAAAAAAAGTTTATACGGTAAGTGTCCACAAATAACGAAGATATAACAACCTTAAAAATGACTTATTTCTCGCGATATGCAACCGTTACCGTTCCAGCCACGAATTGCATTTTGGGTCCCTAAGACGAATCCAAATTCCATTTAATGACTTTACAAACAAAGAATAAACAACAAGGAACACAACCAAAAAAGTTTACAAGGTAAGTGTCCACAAATAACGAAGATATAACCATCCCAAAAATGACTTATTTCTCGCGACATTCAACCGTTGTCGTTCCAGCCACGAATTGCATTTTGGGCCCCTAAGACGAATCAAAGTTCCATTTAATGATTTTAATACAAAGGATAAACATCAAGGAACACAACCAAAAAAAGTTTCTACGGTAAGTGTCCACAAATAACGAAGATATAACAACCTTAAAAATGACTTATTTCTCGCCATATGCAACCGTTACCGGGCCAGCCACGAATTGCATTTTGGGCCCCTAAGACGAATCAAAGTTCCATTTAATGATTTTAATACAAAGAATGAACATCAAGGAACACAACCAAAAAAAGTTTCTACGGTAAGTGTCCACAAATAACGAAGATATAACCATCCCAAAAATGACATATTTCTCGCGACATTCAACCGTTGCCGTTCCAGCCACGAATTGCATTTTGGGCCCCTAAGACGAATCAAAGTTCCATTTAATGACTTTACAAATAAAGAATAAACATCAAGGAACACAACCAAAAAAGTTTATACGGTAAGTGTCCACAAATAACGAAGATATAACCACCCCAAAAATAACTTATTTCTCGCCATATGCAACCGTTACCGGGCCAGCCACGAATTGCATTTTGGGCCCCTAAGACGAATCAAAGTTCCATTTAATGATTTTAATACAAAGGATAAACATCAAGGAACACAACCAAAAAAAAGTTTATACGGTAAGTGTCCACAAATAACGAAGATATAACAACCTTAAAAATGACTTATTTCTCGCCATATGCAACCGTTACCGGGCCAGCCACGAATTGCATTTTGGGCCCCTAAGACGAATCAAAGTTCCATTTAATGATTTTAATACAAAGAATAAACATCAAGGAACACAACCAAAAAAAGTTTATACGGTAAGTGTCCACAAATAACGAAGATATAACCATCCCAAAAATGACTTATTTCTCGCGACATTCAACGGTTGCCGTTCCAGCCACGAATTGCATTTTGGGCCCCTAAGACGAATCAAAGTTCCATTTAATGATTTTAATACAAATAATAAACATCAAGGAACACAACCAAAAAAAGTTTCTACGGTAAGTGTCCACAAATAACGAAGATATAACAACCTTAAAAATGACTTATTTCTCGCCATATGCAACCGTTACCGTTCCAGCCACGAATTGCATTTTGGGTCCCTAAGACGAATCCAAATTCCATGTAATGACTTTACGAATAAAGAATAGACATCAAGGAACACAACCAAGAAACGTTTATACGGTAAGTGTCCACAAATAACGAAGATATAACCACTCCAAAAATAACTTATTTCTCGCCATATGCAACCGTTACCGGGCCAGCCACGAATTGCATTTTGGGCCCCTAATACGAATCCAAATTCCATTTAATGACTTTACGAACAAAGAATAAACATCAAGGAACACAACCAAAAAAGTTTATACGGTAAGTGTCCACAAATAACGAAGATATAACCTTCCCAAAAATGACTTATTTCTTGCGACATTCAACCGTTGTCGTTCCAGCCACGAATTGCATTTTGGGCCCCTAAGACGAATCAAAGTTCCATTTAATGATTTTAATACAAAGGATAAACATCAAGGAACAAAACCAAAAAAAGTTTCTACGGTAAGTGTCCACAAATAACGAAGATATAACAACCTTAAAAATGACTTATTTCTCGCGACATTCAACCGTTGCCGTTCCAGCCACGAATTGCATTTTGGGCCCCTAAGACGAATCAAAGTTCCATTTAATGATTTTAATACAAAGAATAAACATCAAGGAACACAACCAAAAAAAGTTTCTACGGTAAGTGTCCACAAATAACGAAGATATAACAACCTTAAAAATGACTTATTTCTCGCCATATGCAACCGTTGCCGTTCCAGCCACGAATTGCATTTTGGGCCCCTAAGACGAATCCAAATTCCATTTAATGACTTTACAAACAAAGAATAAACATCAAGGAACACAACCAAAAAAGTTTCTACGGTAAGTGTCCACAAATAACGAAGATATAACAACCTTAAAAATGACTTATTTCTCGCCATATTCAACCGTTACCGGCCCTGCCACGAATTGCATTTTGGGCCCCTAAGACGAATCAAAGTTCCATTTAATGATTTTAATACAAAGGATAAACATCAAGGAACACAACCAAAAAAAGTTTCTACGGTAAGTGTCCACAAATAACGAAGATATAACAACCTTAAAAATGACTTATTTCTCGCGACACTCAACCGTTGCCGTTCCAGCCACGAATTGCATTTTGGGCCCCTAAGACGAATCAAAGTTCCATTTAATGATTTTAATACAAAGAAAAAACATCAAGGAACACAACCAAAAAAAGTTTCTACGGTAAGTGTTCACAAATAACGAAGATATAACAACCTTAAAAATGACTTATTTCTCGCCATATGAAACCGTTGACGTTCTAGCCACGAATTGCATTTTGGGCACCTAAGACGAATCCAAA
The DNA here is from genome assembly GCF_977018435.1 of Lepisma saccharinum. Lineage (NCBI taxonomy): Eukaryota > Metazoa > Arthropoda > Insecta > Zygentoma > Lepismatidae > Lepisma > Lepisma saccharinum. The sequence goes on from NW_028142979.1 coordinate 211,408, forward strand.
TTCCATTTAATGACTTTACAAACAAAGAATAAACATCAAGGAACACAACCAAAAAAGTTTATACGGTAAGTGTCCACAAATAACGAAGATATAACCATCCCAAAAATGACATATTTCTCGCGACATTCAACCGTTGCCGTTCCAGCCACGAATTGCATTTTGGGTCCCTAAGACGTATCCAAATTCCACTTAATGACTTTACAAGTAAAGAATAAACATCAAGGAACACAACCAAAAAAGTTTATACGGTAAGTGTCCACAAATAACGAAGATATAACCACCCCAAAAATTACTTATTTCTCGCGACATTCAACCGTTGCCGTTCCAGCCACGAATTGCATTTTGGATCCCTAAGACGAATCCAGATTCCATTTAATGACTTTACAAATAAAGAATAAGCATCAAGGAACACAACCAAAAAAAGTTTATACGGTAAGTGTCCACAAATAACGAAGATATAACAACCTTAAAAATGACTTATTTCTCGCGACATTCAACCGTTGCCGTTCCAGCCACGAATTGCATTTTGGGTCCCTAAGACGAATCCAAATTCCATTTAATGACTTTACAAATAAAGAATGAACATCAAGGAACACAACCAAAAAAGTTTATACGGTAAGTGTCAAAAAGTAACGAAGATATAACCACCCCAAAAATGACTTATTTCTCGCGACATTCAACCGTTGCCGTTCCAGCCACGAATTGCATTTTGGGCCGCTAAGACGAATCCAAATTCCATTTAATGACTTTACAAATAAAGAATAAACATCAAGGAACACAACCAAAAAAGTTTATACGGTAAGTGTCCAAAAGTAACGAAGATATAACCACCCCAAAAATGACTTATTTCTCGCGACATTCAACCGTTGCCGTTCCAGCCACGAATTGCATTTTGGATCCCTAAGACGAATACAGATTCCATTTAATGACTTTACAAATAAAGAATAAACATAAAGGAACACAACCAAAAAAAGTTTATACGGTAAGTGTCCACAAATAACGAAGATATAACAACCTTAAAAATGACTTATTTCTCGCGATATGCAACCGTTACCGTTCCAGCCACGAATTGCATTTTGGGTCCCTAAGACGAATCCAAATTCCATTTAATGACTTTACAAACAAAGAATAAACAACAAGGAACACAACCAAAAAAGTTTACAAGGTAAGTGTCCACAAATAACGAAGATATAACCATCCCAAAAATGACTTATTTCTCGCGACATTCAACCGTTGTCGTTCCAGCCACGAATTGCATTTTGGGCCCCTAAGACGAATCAAAGTTCCATTTAATGATTTTAATACAAAGGATAAACATCAAGGAACACAACCAAAAAAAGTTTCTACGGTAAGTGTCCACAAATAACGAAGATATAACAACCTTAAAAATGACTTATTTCTCGCCATATGCAACCGTTACCGGGCCAGCCACGAATTGCATTTTGGGCCCCTAAGACGAATCAAAGTTCCATTTAATGATTTTAATACAAAGAATGAACATCAAGGAACACAACCAAAAAAAGTTTCTACGGTAAGTGTCCACAAATAACGAAGATATAACCATCCCAAAAATGACATATTTCTCGCGACATTCAACCGTTGCCGTTCCAGCCACGAATTGCATTTTGGGCCCCTAAGACGAATCAAAGTTCCATTTAATGACTTTACAAATAAAGAATAAACATCAAGGAACACAACCAAAAAAGTTTATACGGTAAGTGTCCACAAATAACGAAGATATAACCACCCCAAAAATAACTTATTTCTCGCCATATGCAACCGTTACCGGGCCAGCCACGAATTGCATTTTGGGCCCCTAAGACGAATCAAAGTTCCATTTAATGATTTTAATACAAAGGATAAACATCAAGGAACACAACCAAAAAAAAGTTTATACGGTAAGTGTCCACAAATAACGAAGATATAACAACCTTAAAAATGACTTATTTCTCGCCATATGCAACCGTTACCGGGCCAGCCACGAATTGCATTTTGGGCCCCTAAGACGAATCAAAGTTCCATTTAATGATTTTAATACAAAGAATAAACATCAAGGAACACAACCAAAAAAAGTTTATACGGTAAGTGTCCACAAATAACGAAGATATAACCATCCCAAAAATGACTTATTTCTCGCGACATTCAACGGTTGCCGTTCCAGCCACGAATTGCATTTTGGGCCCCTAAGACGAATCAAAGTTCCATTTAATGATTTTAATACAAATAATAAACATCAAGGAACACAACCAAAAAAAGTTTCTACGGTAAGTGTCCACAAATAACGAAGATATAACAACCTTAAAAATGACTTATTTCTCGCCATATGCAACCGTTACCGTTCCAGCCACGAATTGCATTTTGGGTCCCTAAGACGAATCCAAATTCCATTTAATGACTTTACGAATAAAGAATAGACATCAAGGAACACAACCAAGAAACGTTTATACGGTAAGTGTCCACAAATAACGAAGATATAACCACTCCAAAAATAACTTATTTCTCGCCATATGCAACCGTTACCGGGCCAGACACGAATTGCATTTTGGGCCCCTAATACGAATCCAAATTCCATTTAATGACTTTACGAACAAAGAATAAACATCAAGGAACACAACCAAAAAAGTTTATACGGTAAGTGTCCACAAATAACGAAGATATAACCTTCCCAAAAATGACTTATTTCTTGCGACATTCAACCGTTGTCGTTCCAGCCACGAATTGCATTTTGGGCCCCTAAGACGAATCAAAGTTCCATTTAATGATTTTAATACAAAGGATAAACATCAAGGAACAAAACCAAAAAAAGTTTCTACGGTAAGTGTCCACAAATAACGAAGATATAACAACCTTAAAAATGACTTATTTCTCGCGACATTCAACCGTTGCCGTTCCAGCCACGAATTGCATTTTGGGCCCCTAAGACGAATCAAAGTTCCATTTAATGATTTTAATACAAAGAATAAACATCAAGGAACACAACCAAAAAAAGTTTCTACGGTAAGTGTCCACAAATAACGAAGATATAACAACCTTAAAAATGACTTATTTCTCGCCATATTCAACCGTTACCGGCCCAGCCACGAATTGCATTTTGGGCCCCTAAGACGAATCAAAGTTCCATTTAATGACTTTACAAACAAAGAATAAACATCAAGGAACACAACCAAAAAAAGTTTCTACGGTAAGTGTCCACAAATAACGAAGATATAACAACCTTAAAAATGACTTATTTCTCGCGACACTCAACCGTTGCCGTTCCAGCCACGAATTGCATTTTGGGCCCCTAAGACGAATCAAAGTTCCATTTAATGATTTTAATACAAAGAAAAAAGATCAAGGAACACAACCAAAAAAAGTTTCTACGGTAAGTGTTCACAAATAACGAAGATATAACAACCTTAAAAATGACTTATTTCTCGCCATATGAAACCGTTGACGTTCTAGCCACGAATTGCATTTTGGGCACCTAAGACGAATCCAAATTCCATTTAATGACTTTACAAACAAAGAATAAACATCAAGGAACACAACCAAAAAAGTTTATACGGTAAGTGTCCACAAATAACGAAGATATAACCATCCCAAAAATGACATATTTCTCGCGACATTCAACCGTTGCCGTTCCAGCCACGAATTGCATTTTGGGTCCCTAAGACGTATCCAAATTCCACTTAATGACTTTACAAGTAAAGAATAAACATCAAGGAACACAACCAAAAAAGTTTATACGGTAAGTGTCCACAAATAACGAAGATATAACCACCCCAAAAATTACTTATTTCTCGCGACATTCAACCGTTGCCGTTCCAGCCACGAATTGCATTTTGGATCCCTAAGACGAATCCAGATTCCATTTAATGACTTTACAAATAAAGAATAAGCATCAAGGAACACAACCAAAAAAAGTTTATACGGTAAGTGTCCACAAATAACGAAGATATAACAACCTTAAAAATGATTTATTTCTCGCGATATGCAACCGTTACCGTTCCAGCCACGAATTGCACTTTGGGTCCCTAAGACGAATCCAAATTCCATTTAATGACTTTACCAATAAAGAATGAACATCAAGGAACACAACCAAAAAAGTTTATACGGTAAGTGTCAAAAAGTAACGAAGATATAACCACCCCAAAAATGACTTATTTCTCGCGACATTCAACCGTTGCCGTTCCAGCCACGAATTGCATTTTGGGCCGCTAAGACGAATCCAAATTCCATTTAATGACTTTACAAATAAAGAATAAACATCAAGGAACACAACCAAAAAAGTTTATACGGTAAGTGTCCAAAAGTAACGAAGATATAACCACCCCAAAAATGACTTATTTCTCGCGACATTCAACCGTTGCCGTTCCAGCCACGAATTGCATTTTGGATCCCTAAGACGAATACAGATTCCATTTAATGACTTTACAAATAAAGAATAAACATCAAGGAACACAACCAAAAAAAGTTTATACGGTAAGTGTCCACAAATAACGAAGATATAACAACCTTAAATATGACTTATTTCTCGCGATATGCAACCGTTACCGTTCCAACCACGAATTGCATTTTGGGTCCCTAAGACGAATCCAAATTCCATTTAATGACTTTACAAACAAAGAATAAACATCAAGGAACACAACCAAAAAAGTTTATACGGTAAGTGTCCACAAATAACGAAGATATAACCATCCCAAAAATGACTTATTTCTCGCGACATTCAACCGTTGTCGTTCCAGCCACGAATTGCATTTTGGGCCCCTAAGACGAATCAAAGTTCCATTTAATGATTTTAATACAAAGGATAAACATCAAGGAACACAACCAAAAAAAGTTTCTACGGTAAGTGTCCACAAATAACGAAGATATAACAACCTTAAAAATGACTTATTTCTCGCCATATGCAACCGTTACCGGGCCAGCCACGAATTGCATTTTAGGCCCCTAAGACGAATCCAAGTTCCATTTAATGATTTTAATACAAAGAATAAACATCAAGGAACACAACCAAAAAAAGTTTATACGGTAAGTGTCCACAAATAACGAAGATATAACCATCCCAAAAATGACATATTTCTCGCGACATTCAACCTTTGCCGTTCCAGCCACGAATTGCATTTTGGGCCCCTAAGACGAATCAAAGTTCCATTTAATGACTTTACAAATAAAGAATAAACATCAGGGAACACAACCAAAAAAGTTTATACGGTAAGTGTCCACAAATAACGAAGATATAACCACCCCAAAAATAACTTATTTCTCGCCATATGCAACCGTTACCGGGCCAGCCACGAATTGCATTTTGGGCCCCTAAGACGAATCAAAGTTCCATTTAATAATTTTAATACAAAGGATAAACATCAAGGAACACAACCAAAAAAAGTTTCTACGGTAAGTGTCCACAAATAACGAAGATATAACAACCTTAAAAATGACTTATTTGTCGCCATATGCAACCGTTACCGGGCCAGCCACGAATTGCATTTTGGGCCCCTAAGACGAATCAAAGTTCCATTTAATGATTTTAATACAAGGAATAAACATCAAGGAACACAACCAAAAAAAGTTTCTACGGTAAGTGTCCACAAATAACGAAGATATAACAACCTTAAGAATAACTTATTTCTCGCCATATGCAACCGTTACCGGGCCAGCCACGAATTGCATTTTGGGCCCCTAAGACGAATCCAAATTCCATTTAATGATTTTACAAATAAAGAATAAACATCAAGGAACACAACCAAAAAAGTTTATACGGTAAGTGTCCAAAAATAACGAAGATATAACCATCCCAAAAATGACTTATTTCTCGCGACATTCAACCGTTGCCGTTCCAGCCACGAATTGCATTTTGGGCCCCTAAGACGAATCAAAGTTCCATTTAATGATTTTAATACAAAGAATAAACATCAAGGAACACAACCAAAAAAAGTTTCTACGGTAAGTGTCCAAAAGTAACGAAGATATAACCACCCCAAAAATGACTTATTTCTCGCGACATTCAACCGTTGCTGTTCCAGCCACGAATTGCATTTTGGATCCCTAAGACGAATCCAGATTCCATTTAATGACTTTACAAATAAAGAATAAGCATCAAGGAACACAACCAAAAAAAGTTTATACGGTAAATGTCCACAAATAACGAAGATATAACAACCTTAAAAATGACTTATTTCTCGCGACATTCAACCGTTGCCGTTCCAGCCACGAATTGCATTTTGGGTCCCTAAGACGAATCCAAATTCCATTTAATGACTTTACAAATAAAGAATGAACATCAAGGAACACAACCAAAAAAGTTTATACGGTAAGTGTCAAAAAGTAACGAAGATATAACCACCCCAAAAATGACTTATTTCTCGCGACATTCAACCGTTGCCGTTCCAGCCACGAATTGCATTTTGGGCCGCTAAGACGAATCCAAATTCCATTTAATGACTTTACAAATAAAGAATAAACATCAAGGAACACAACCAAAAAAGTTTATACGGTAAGTGTCCAAAAGTAACGAAGATATAACCACCCCAAGAATGACTTATTTCTCGCGACATTCAACCGTTGCCGTTCCAGCCACGAATTGCATTTTGGGCCCCTAAGACGAATCAAAGTTCCATTTAATGACTTTACAAATAAAGAATAAACATCAAGGAACACAACCAAAAAAGTTTATACGGTAAGTGTCCACAAATAACGAAGATATAACCACCCCAAAAATAACTTATTTCTCGCCATATGCAACCGTTACAGGGCCAGCCACGAATTGCATTTTGGGCCCCTAAGACGAATCAAAGTTCCATTTAATGATTTTAATACAAAGAATGAACATCAAGGAACACAACCAAAAAAAGTTTATACGGTAAGTGTCCACAAATAACGAAGATATAACAACCTTAAAAATGACTTATTTCTCGCCATATGCAACCGTTACCGGGCCAGCCACGAATTGCATTTTGGGCCCCTAAGACGAATCAAAGTTCCATTTAATGATTTTAATACAAAGAATAAACATCAAGGAACACAACCAAAAAAAGTTTATACGGTAAGTGTCCACAAATAACGAAGATATAACCATCCCAAAAATGACTTATTTCTCGCGACATTCAACGGTTGCCGTTCCAGCCACGAATTGCATTTTGGGCCCCTAAGACGAATCAAAGTTCCATTTAATGATTTTAATACAAATAATAAACATCAAGGAACACAACCAAAAAAGTTTATACGGTAAGTGTCCACAAATAACGAAGATATAACAACCTTAAAAATGACTTATTTCTCGCCATATGCAACCGTTACCGTTCCAGCCACGAATTGCATTTTGGGTCCCTAAGACGAATCCAAATTCCATTTAATGACTTTACGAATAAAGAATAGACATCAAGGAACACAACCAAGAAACGTTTATACGGTAGGTGTCCACAAATAACGAAGATATAACCACTCCAAAAATAACTTATTTCTCGCCATATGCAACCGTTACCGGGCCAGCCACGAATTGCATTTTGGGCCCCTAAGACGAATCCAAATTCCATTTAATGACTTTACGAACAAAGAATAAACATCAAGGAACACAACCAAAAAAGTTTATACGGTAAGTGTCCACAAATAACGAAGATATAACCTTCCCAAAAATGACTTATTTCTCGCGACATTCAACCGTTGTCGTTCCAGCCACGAATTGCATTTTGGGCCCCTAAGACGAATCAAAGTTCCATTTAATGATTTTAATACAAAGGATAAACATCAAGGAACACAACCAAAAAAAGTTTCTACGGTAAGTGTCCACAAATAACGAAGATATAACAACCTTAAAAATGACTTATTTCTCGCGACATTCAACCGTTGCCGTTCCAGCCACGAATTGCATTTTGGGCCCCTAAGACGAATCAAAGTTCCATTTAATGATTTTAATACAAAGGATAAACATCAAGGAACAAAACCAAAAAAAGTTTCTACGGTAAGTGTCCACAAATAACGAAGATATAACAACCTTAAAAATGACTTATTTCTCGCGACATTCAACCGTTGCCGTTCCAGCCACGAATTGCATTTTGGGCCCCTAAGACGAATCAAAGTTCCATTTAATGATTTTAATACAAAGAATAAACATCAAGGAACACAACCAAAAAAAGTTTCTACGGTAAGTGTCCACAAATAACGAAGATATAACAACCTTAAAAATGACTTATTTCTCGCCATATGCAACCGTTGCCGTTCCAGCCACGAATTGCATTTTGGGCCCCTAAGACGAATCCAAATTCCATTTAATGACTTTACAAACAAAGAATAAACATCAAGGAACACAACCAAAAAAGTTTCTACGGTAAGTGTCCACAAATAACGAAGATATAACAACCTTAAAAATGACTTATTTCTCGCCATATTCAACCGTTACCGGCCCAGCCACGAATTGCATTTTGGGCCCCTAAGACGAATCAAAGTTCCATTTAATGATTTTAATACAAAGGATAAACATCAAGGAACACAACCAAAAAAAGTTTCTAAGGTAAGTGTCCACAAATAACGAAGATATAACAACCTTAAAAATGACTTATTTCTCGCGACACTCAACCGTTGCCGTTCCAGCCACGAATTGCATTTTGGGCCCCTAAGACGAATCAAAGTTCCATTTAATGATTTTAATACAAAGAAAAAACATCAAGGAACACAACCAAAAAAAGTTTCTACGGTAAGTGTTCACAAATAACGAAGATATAACAACCTTAAAAATGACTTATTTCTCGCCATATGAAACCGTTGACGTTCTAGCCACGAATTGCATTTTGGGCCCCTAAGACGAATCCAAATTCCATTTAATGAGTTTACAAACAAAGAATAAACATCAAGGAACACAACCAAAAAAGTTTATACGGTAAGTGTCCACAAATAACGAAGATATAACCATCCCAAAAATGACTTATTTCTCGCGACATTCAACCGTTGCCGTTCCAGCCACGAATTGCATTTTGGGCCCCTAAGACGAATCAAAGTTGCATTTAATGATTTTAATACAAAGAATAAACATCAAGGAACACAACCAAAAAAAGTTTCTACGGTAAGTGTCCACAAATAACGAAGATATAACCATCCCAAAAATGACTTATTTCTCGCGACATTCAACCGTTGCCGTTCCAGCCACGAATTGCATTTTGGGTCCCTAAGACGAATCCAAATTCCATTTAATGACTTTACAAATAAAGAATAAACATCAAGGAACACAACCAAAAAAGTTTATACGGTAAGTGTCCACAAATAACGAAGATATAACAACCTTAAAAATGACTTATTTCTCGCGATATGCAACCGTTACCGTTCCAGCCACGAATTGCATTTTGGGCCCCTAAGACGAATCCAAAGTCCATTTGATGACTTTACAAAAAAGAATAAACATCAAGGAACACAAACAAAAAAGTTTATACGGTAAGTGTCCAAAAGTAACGAAGATATAACCACCCCAAAAATGACTTATTTCTCGCGACATTCAACCGTTCCCGTTCCAGCCACGAATTGCATTTTGGGCCCCTAAGACGAATCAAAGTTGCATTTAATGATTTTAATACAAAGAATAAACATCAAGGAACACAACCAAAAAAAGTTTCTACGGTAAGTGTCCACAAATAACGAAGATATAACAACCTACAAAATGATTTATTTCTCGCGATATGCAACCGTTACCGTTCCAGCCACGAATTGCATTTTGGGTCCCTAAGACGAATCCAAATTCCATTTAATGACTTTACAAATAAAGAATAAACATAAAGGAACACAACCAAAAAAGTTTATACGGTAAGTGTCCACAAATAACGAAGATATAACAACCTTAAAAATGATTTATTTCTCGCGATATGCAACCGTTACCGTTCCAGCCACGAATTGCATTTTGGGTCCCTAAGACGAATCCAAATTCATTTAATGACTTTACAAATAAAGAATAAACATCAAGGAACAGAACCAAAAAAGTTTATACGGTAAGTGTCCAAAAGTAACGAAGATATAACCACCCCAAAAATCACTTATTTCTCGCGACATTCAACCGTTGCCGTTCCAGCCACGAATTGCATTTTGGGTCCCTAAGACGAATCCAAATTCCATTTAATGACTTTACAAATAAAGAATAAACATCAAGGAACACAACCAAAAAAGTTTATACGGTAAGTGTCCACAAATAACGAAGATATAACAACCTTAAAAATGATTTATTTCTCGCGATATGCAACCGTTACCGTTCCAGCCACGAATTGCATTTTGGGTCCCTAAGACGAATCCAAATTCCATTTAATGACTTTACAAATAAAGAATGAACATCAAGGAACACAACCAAAAAAGTTTATACGGTAAGTGTCCAAAAGTAACGAAGATATAACCACCCCAAAAATGACTTATTTCTCGCGACATTCAACCGTTGCCGTTCCAGCCACGAATTGCATTTTGGGCCGCTAAGACGAATCCAAATTCCATTTAATGACTTTACAAATAAAGAATAAACATCAAGGAACACAAACAAAAAAGGTTTCTACGGTAAGTGTCCACAAATAACGAAGTTATAACAACCTTAAAAATGACTTATTTCTCGCGATATGCAACCGTTACCGTTCCAGCCACGAATTGCATTTTGGGTCCCTAAGACGAATCCAAATTCCATTTAATGACTTTACAAATAAAGAATAAACATCAAGGAACACAACCAAAAAAGTTTATACGGTAAGTGTCCAAAAGTAACGAAGATATAACCACCTCAAAAATGACTTATTTCTCGCGACATTCAACCGTTACCGGGCCATCCACGAATTGCATTTTGGGCCCCTAAGACGAATCAAAGTTCCATTTAATGATTTTAATACAAAGAATAAACATCAAGGAACACAACCAAAAAAAGGTTCTACGGTAAGTGTCCACAAATAACGAAGATATAACAACCTTAAAAATGATTTATTTCTCGCGATATGCAACCGTTACCGTTCCAGCCACGAATTGCATTTTGGGTCCCTAAGACGAATCCAAATTCCATTTAATGACTTTACAAATAAAGAATAAACATCAAGGAACACAACCAAAAAAGTTTATACGGTAATTGTCCAAAAGTAACGAAGATATAACCACCCCAAAAATGACTTATTTCTCGCGACATTCAACCGTTGCCGTTCCAGCCACGAATTGTATTTTGGGTCCCTAAGACGAATCCAAATTCCATTTAATGACTTTACAAATAAAGAATAAACATCAAGGAACACAACCAAAAAAGTTTATACGGTAAGTGTCCACAAATAACGAAGATATAACAACCTTAAAAATGATTTATTTCTCGCGATATGCAACCGTTACCGTTCCAGCCACGAATTGCATTTTGGGTCCCTAAGACGAATCCAAATTCCATTTCATGACTTTACAAATAAAGAATAAACATCAAGGAACACAACCAAAAAAGTTTATACGGTAAGTGTCCAAAAGTAACGAAGATATAACCACCCCAAAAATGACTTATTTCTCGCGATATGCAACCGTTACCGTTCCAGCCACGAATTGCATTTTGGGTCCCTAAGACGAATCCAAATTCCATTTAATGACTTTACAAATAAAGAATAAACATCAAGGAACACAACCAAAAAAGTTTATACGGTGAGTGTCCAAAAGTAACGAAGATATAACCACCCCAAAAATGACTTATTTCTCGCGACATTCAACCTTTACCGGGCCAGCCACGAATTGAATTTTGGGCCCCTAAGACGAATCAAAGTTCCATTTAATGATTTTAATACAAAGAATAAATATCAAGGAACACAACCAAAAAAAGTTTCTACGGTAAGTGTCCACAAATAACGAAGATATAACAACCTTAAAAATGATTTATTTCTCGCGATATGCAACCGTTACCGTTCCAGCCACGAATTGCATTTTGGGTCCCTAAGACGAATCCAAATTCATTTAATGACTTTACAAATAAAGAATAAACATCAAGGAACAGAACCAAAAAAGTTTATACGGTAAGTGTCCAAAAGTAACGAAGATATAACCACACCAAAAATCACTTATTGCTCGCGACATTCAACCGTTGCCGTTCCAGCCACGAATTGCATTTTGGGTCCCTAAGACGAATCCAAATTCCATTTAATGACTTTACAAATAAAGAATAAACATCAAGGAACACAACCAAAAAAGTTTATACGGTAAGTGTCCACAAATATCGAAGATATTACAACCTTAAAATGATTTATTTCTCGCGATATGCAACCGTTACCGTTCCAGCCACGAATTGCATTTTGGGTCCCTAAGACGAATCCAAATTCCATTTAATGACTTTACAAATAAAGAATAAACATCAAGGAACACAACCAAAAAAGTTTATACGGTAAGTATCCAAAAGTAAAGAAGATATAACCACCCCAAAAATGACTTATTTCTCGCGACATTCAACCGTTGCCGTTCCAGCCACGAATTGCATTTTGGGCCGCTAAGACGAATCCAAATTCCATTTAATGACTTTACAAATAAAGAATAAAAATCAAGGAACACAACCAAAAAAGTTTATACGGTAAGTGTCCAAAAGTAACGAAGATATAACCACCCCAAAAATGACATATTTCTCGCGACATTCAACCGTTGCCGTTCCAGCCACGAATTGCATTTTGGATCCCTAAGACGAATCCAAATTCCATTTAATGACTTTACAAATAAAGAATAAACATCAAGGAACACAACCAAAAAAAGTTTATACGGTAAGTGTCCACAAATAACGAAGATATAACAACCTTAAAAATGACTTATTTCTCGCGATATGCAACCGTTACCGTTCCAGCCACGAATTGCATTTTGGGTCCCTAAGACGAATCCAAATTCCATTTAATGACTTTACAAACAAAGAATAAACATCAAGGAACACAACCAAAAAAGTTTATACGGTAAGTGTCCACAAATAACGAAGATATAACCATCCCAAAAATGACTTATTTCTCGCGACATTCAACCGTTGCCGTTCCAGCCACGAAATGCATTTTGGGTCCCTAAGACGTATCCAAATTCCATTTAATGACTTTACAAATAAAGAATAAACATCAAGGAACACAACCAAAAAAGTTTATACGGTAAGTGTCCAAAAGTAACGAAGATATAACCACCCCAAAAATGACTTATTTCTCGCGACATTCAACCGTTACCGGGCCAGCCACGAATTGAATTTTGGGCCCCTAAGACGAATCAAAGTTCCATTGAATGATTTTAATACAAAGAATAAACATCAAGGAACACAACCAAAAAAAGTTTCTCCGGTAAGTGTCCACAAATAACGAAGATATAACAACCTTAAAAATGATTTCTTTCTCGCGATATGCAACCGTTACCGTTCCAGCCACGAATTGCATTTTGGGTCCCTAAGACGAATCCAAATTCATTTAATGACTTTACAAATAAAGAATAAACATCAAGGAACAGAACCAAAAAAGTTTATACGGTAAGTGTCCAAAAGTAACGAAGATAAAACCACCCCAAAAATCACTTATTTCTCGCGACATTCAACCGTTGCCGTTCCAGCCACGAATTGCATTTTGGGTCCCTAAGACGAATCCAAATTCCATTTAATGACTTTACAAATAAAGAATAAACATCAAGGAACACAACCAAAAAAGTTTATACGGTAAGTGTCCAAAAGTAACGAAGATATAACCACCCCAAAAATGACTTATTTCTCGCGACATTCAACCATTACAGGGCCAGCCACGAATTGAATTTTGGGCCCCTAAGACGAATCAAAGTTCCATTTAATGATTTTAATACAAAGAACAAACATCAAGGAACACAACCAAAAAAAGTTTCTACGGTAAGTGTCCACAAATAACGAATATATAACAACCTTAAAAATGATTTATTTCTCGCGATATGCAACCGTTACCGTTCCAGCCACGAATTGCATTTTGGGTCCCTAAGACGAATCCAAATTCATTTAATGACTTTACAAATAAAGAATAAACATCAAGGAACAGAACCAAAAAAGTTTATACGGTAAGTGTCCAAAAGTAACGAAGATATAACCACCCCAAAAATCACTTATTTCTCGCGACATTCAACCGTTGCCGTTCCAGCCACAAATTGCATTTTGGGTCCCTAAGACGAATCCAAATTCCATTTAATGACTTTACAAATAAACAATAAACATCAAGGAACACAACCAAAAAAGTTTATACGGTAAGTGTCCACAAATAACGAAGATATAACAACCTTAAAAATGATTTATTTCTCGCGATATGCAACCGTTACCGTTCCAGCCACGAATTGCATTTTGGGTCCCTAAGACGAATCCAAATTCCATTTAATGACTTTACAAATAAAGAATGAACATCAAGGAACACAACAAAAAAGTTTATACGGTAAGTGTCCAAAAGTAACGAAGATATAACCACCCCAAAAATGACTTATTTCTCGCGCCATTCAACCGTTGCCGTTCCAGCCACGAATTGCATTTTGGATCCCTAAGACGAATCCAAATTCCATTTAATGACTTTACAAATAAAGAATAAACATCAAGGAACACAACCAAAAAAAGTTTATACGGTAAGTGTCTACAAATAACGAAGATATAACAACCTTAAAAATGACTTATTTCTCGCGATATGCAACCGTTACCGTTCCAGCCACGAATTGCATTTTGGGTCCCTAAGACGAATCCAAATTCCATTTAATGACTTTACAAACAAAGAATAAGCATCAGGGAACACAACCAAAAAAGTTTATACGGTACGTGTCCACAAATAACGAAGATATAACCATCCCAAAAATGACTTACTTCTCGCGACATTCAACCGTTGTCGTTCCAGCCACGAATTACATTTTGGGCCCCTAAGACGAATCAAAGTTCCATTTAATGATTTTAATACAAAGGATAAACATCAAGGAACACAACCAAAAAAAGTTTCTACGGTAAGTGTCCACAAATAACGAAGATATAACAACCTTAAAAATGACTTATTTCTCGCCATATGCAACCGTTACCGGGCCAGCCACGAATTGCATTTTGGGCCCCTAAGACGAATCAAAGTTCCATTTAATGATTTTAATACAAAGAATAAACATCAAGGAACACAACCAAAAAAAGTTTATACGGTAAGTGTCCACAAATAACGAAGATATAACCATCCCAAAAATGACATATTTCTCGCGACATTCAACCGTTGCCGTTCCAGCCACGAATTGCATTTTGGGCCCCTAAGACGAATCCAAATTCCATTTAATGACTTTACAAATAAAGAATAAACATCAAGGAACACAACCAAAAAAGTTTATGCGGTAAGTGTACACAAATAACGAAGATATAACCACCCCAAAAATAACTTATTTCTCGCCATATGCAACCGTTACCGGGCCAGCCACGAATTGCATTTTGGGCCCCTAAGACGAATCCAAATTCCATTTAATGACTTTACAAACAAAGAATAAACATCAAGGAACACAACCAAAAAAAGTTTATACGGTAAGTGTCCACAATTACCGAATATATAACCATCCCAAAAATAACTTATTTCTCGCGACATTCAACCGTTGCCGTTCCAGCCACGAATTGCATTTTGGGTCCCTAAGACGTATCCAAATTCCATTTAATGACTTTACAAATAAAGAATAAACATCAAGGGACACAACCAAAAAAGTTTATACGGTAAGTGTCCACAAATAACGAAGATATAACCATCCCAAAAATGACATATTTCTCGCGACATTCAACCGTTGCCGTTCCAGCCACGAATTGCATTTTGGGTCCCTAAGACGAATCCAAATTCCATTTAATGACTGTACAAATAAAGAATAAACATCAAGGAACACAACCAAAAAAGTTTATACGGTAAGTGTCCACAAATAACGAAGATATAACAACCTTAAAAATGATTTATTTCTCGCGATATGCAACCGTTACCGTTCCAGCCACGAATTGCATTTTGGGCCCCTAAGACGAATCCAAAGTCCATTTGATGACTTTACAAATAAAGAATAAACATCAAGGAACACAACCAAAAAAGTTTATACGGTAAATGTCCAAAAGTAACGAAGATATAACCATCCCAAAAATGACTTATTTCTCGCGACATTCAACCGTTACCGGGCCAGCCACGAATTGAATTTTGGGCCCCTAAGACGAATCAAAGTTCCATTTAATAATTTTAATACAAAGAATAAACATCAAGGAACACAACCAAAAAAAGTTTCTACGGTAAGTGTCCACAAATAACGAAGATATAACAACCTTAAAAATGATTTATTTCTCGCGATATGCAACCGTTACCGTTCCAGCCACGAATTGCATTTTGGGTCCCTAAGACGAATCCAAATTCATTTAATGACTTTACAAATAAAGAATAAACATCAAGGAACAGAACCAAAAAAGTTTATACGGTAAGTGTCCAAAAGTAACGAAGATAAAACCACCCCAAAAATCACTTATTTCTCGCGACATTCAACCGTTGCCGTTCCAGCCACGAATTGCATTTTGGGTCCCTAAGACGAATCCAAATTCCATTTAATGACTTTACAAATAAAGAATAAACATCAAGGAACACAACCAAAAAAGTTTATACGGTAAGTGTCAACAAATAACGAAGATATAACAACCTTAAAAATGATTTATTTCTCGCGATATGCAACCGTTACCGTTCCAGCCACGAATTGCATTTTGGGTCCCTAAGACGAATCCAAATTCCATTTAATGACTTTACAAATAAAGAATGAACATCAAGGAACACAACCAAAAAAGTTTATACGGTAAGTGTCCAAAAGTAACGAAGATATAACCACCCCAAAATGACTTTTTTCTCGCGACATTCAACCGTTACAGGGCCAGCCACGAATTGAATTTTGGGCCCCTAAGACGAATCAAAGTTCCATTTAATGATTTTAATACAAAGAATAAACTTCAAGGAACACAACCAAAAAAAGTTTCTACGGTAAGTGTCCACAAATAACGAAGATATAACAACCTTAAAAATGATTTATTTCTCGCGATATGCAACCGTTACCGTTCCAGCCACGAATTGCATTTTGGGTCCCTAAGACGAATCCAAATTCATTTAATGACTTTACAAATAAAGAATAAACATCAAGGAACAGAACCAAAAAAGTTTATACGGTAAGTGTCCAAAAGTAACGAAGATATAACCACCCCAAAAATCACTTATTTCTCGCGACATTCAACCGTTGCCGTTCCCGCCACGAATTGCATTTTGGGCCCCTAAGACGAATCAAAGTTCCATTTAATGATTTTAATACAAAGGATAAACATCAAGGAACACAACCAAAAAAAGTTTCTAAGGTAAGTGTCCACAAATAACGAAGATATAACAACCTTAAAAATGACTTATTTCTCGCGACACTCAACCGTTGCCGTTCCAGCCACGAATTGCATTTTGGGCCCCTAAGACGAATCAAAGTTCCATTTAATGATTTTAATACAAAGAAAAAACATCAAGGAACACAACCAAAAAAAGTTTCTACGGTAAGTGTTCACAAATAACGAAGATATAACAACCTTAAAAATGACTTATTTCTCGCCATATGAAACCGTTGACGTTCTAGCCACGAATTGCATTTTGGGCCCCTAAGACGAATCCAAATTCCATTTAATGAGTTTACAAACAAAGAATAAACATCAAGGAACACAACCAAAAAAGTTTATACGGTAAGTGTCCACAAATAACGAAGATATAACCATCCCAAAAATGACTTATTTCTCGCGACATTCAACCGTTGCCGTTCCAGCCACGAATTGCATTTTGGGCCCCTAAGACGAATCAAAGTTGCATTTAATGATTTTAATACAAAGAATAAACATCAAGGAACACAACCAAAAAAAGTTTCTACGGTAAGTGTCCACAAATAACGAAGATATAACCATCCCAAAAATGACTTATTTCTCGCGACATTCAACCGTTGCCGTTCCAGCCACGAATTGCATTTTGGGTCCCTAAGACGAATCCAAATTCCATTTAATGACTTTACAAATAAAGAATAAACATCAAGGAACACAACCAAAAAAGTTTATACGGTAAGTGTCCACAAATAACGAAGATATAACAACCTTAAAAATGACTTATTTCTCGCGATATGCAACCGTTACCGTTCCAGCCACGAATTGCATTTTGGGCCCCTAAGACGAATCCAAAGTCCATTTGATGACTTTACAAAAAAGAATAAACATCAAGGAACACAAACAAAAAAGTTTATACGGTAAGTGTCCAAAAGTAACGAAGATATAACCACCCCAAAAATGACTTATTTCTCGCGACATTCAACCGTTCCCGTTCCAGCCACGAATTGCATTTTGGGCCCCTAAGACGAATCAAAGTTGCATTTAATGATTTTAATACAAAGAATAAACATCAAGGAACACAACCAAAAAAAGTTTCTACGGTAAGTGTCCACAAATAACGAAGATATAACAACCTACAAAATGATTTATTTCTCGCGATATGCAACCGTTACCGTTCCAGCCACGAATTGCATTTTGGGTCCCTAAGACGAATCCAAATTCCATTTAATGACTTTACAAATAAAGAATAAACATAAAGGAACACAACCAAAAAAGTTTATACGGTAAGTGTCCACAAATAACGAAGATATAACAACCTTAAAAATGATTTATTTCTCGCGATATGCAACCGTTACCGTTCCAGCCACGAATTGCATTTTGGGTCCCTAAGACGAATCCAAATTCATTTAATGACTTTACAAATAAAGAATAAACATCAAGGAACAGAACCAAAAAAGTTTATACGGTAAGTGTCCAAAAGTAACGAAGATATAACCACCCCAAAAATCACTTATTTCTCGCGACATTCAACCGTTGCCGTTCCAGCCACGAATTGCATTTTGGGTCCCTAAGACGAATCCAAATTCCATTTAATGACTTTACAAATAAAGAATAAACATCAAGGAACACAACCAAAAAAGTTTATACGGTAAGTGTCCACAAATAACGAAGATATAACAACCTTAAAAATGATTTATTTCTCGCGATATGCAACCGTTACCGTTCCAGCCACGAATTGCATTTTGGGTCCCTAAGACGAATCCAAATTCCATTTAATGACTTTACAAATAAAGAATGAACATCAAGGAACACAACCAAAAAAGTTTATACGGTAAGTGTCCAAAAGTAACGAAGATATAACCACCCCAAAAATGACTTATTTCTCGCGACATTCAACCGTTGCCGTTCCAGCCACGAATTGCATTTTGGGCCGCTAAGACGAATCCAAATTCCATTTAATGACTTTACAAATAAAGAATAAACATCAAGGAACACAAACAAAAAAGGTTTCTACGGTAAGTGTCCACAAATAACGAAGTTATAACAACCTTAAAAATGACTTATTTCTCGCGATATGCAACCGTTACCGTTCCAGCCACGAATTGCATTTTGGGTCCCTAAGACGAATCCAAATTCCATTTAATGACTTTACAAATAAAGAATAAACATCAAGGAACACAACCAAAAAAGTTTATACGGTAAGTGTCCAAAAGTAACGAAGATATAACCACCTCAAAAATGACTTATTTCTCGCGACATTCAACCGTTACCGGGCCATCCACGAATTGCATTTTGGGCCCCTAAGACGAATCAAAGTTCCATTTAATGATTTTAATACAAAGAATAAACATCAAGGAACACAACCAAAAAAAGGTTCTACGGTAAGTGTCCACAAATAACGAAGATATAACAACCTTAAAAATGATTTATTTCTCGCGATATGCAACCGTTACCGTTCCAGCCACGAATTGCATTTTGGGTCCCTAAGACGAATCCAAATTCCATTTAATGACTTTACAAATAAAGAATAAACATCAAGGAACACAACCAAAAAAGTTTATACGGTAATTGTCCAAAAGTAACGAAGATATAACCACCCCAAAAATGACTTATTTCTCGCGACATTCAACCGTTGCCGTTCCAGCCACGAATTGTATTTTGGGTCCCTAAGACGAATCCAAATTCCATTTAATGACTTTACAAATAAAGAATAAACATCAAGGAACACAACCAAAAAAGTTTATACGGTAAGTGTCCACAAATAACGAAGATATAACAACCTTAAAAATGATTTATTTCTCGCGATATGCAACCGTTACCGTTCCAGCCACGAATTGCATTTTGGGTCCCTAAGACGAATCCAAATTCCATTTCATGACTTTACAAATAAAGAATAAACATCAAGGAACACAACCAAAAAAGTTTATACGGTAAGTGTCCAAAAGTAACGAAGATATAACCACCCCAAAAATGACTTATTTCTCGCGATATGCAACCGTTACCGTTCCAGCCACGAATTGCATTTTGGGTCCCTAAGACGAATCCAAATTCCATTTAATGACTTTACAAATAAAGAATAAACATCAAGGAACACAACCAAAAAAGTTTATACGGTGAGTGTCCAAAAGTAACGAAGATATAACCACCCCAAAAATGACTTATTTCTCGCGACATTCAACCGTTACCGGGCCAGCCACGAATTGAATTTTGGGCCCCTAAGACGAATCAAAGTTCCATTTAATGATTTTAATACAAAGAATAAATATCAAGGAACACAACCAAAAAAAGTTTCTACGGTAAGTGTCCACAAATAACGAAGATATAACAACCTTAAAAATGATTTATTTCTCGCGATATGCAACCGTTACCGTTCCAGCCACGAATTGCATTTTGGGTCCCTAAGACGAATCCAAATTCATTTAATGACTTTACAAATAAAGAATAAACATCAAGGAACAGAACCAAAAAAGTTTATACGGTAAGTGTCCAAAAGTAACGAAGATATAACCACACCAAAAATCACTTATTGCTCGCGACATTCAACCGTTGCCGTTCCAGCCACGAATTGCATTTTGGGTCCCTAAGACGAATCCAAATTCCATTTAATGACTTTACAAATAAAGAATAAACATCAAGGAACACAACCAAAAAAGTTTATACGGTAAGTGTCCACAAATATCGAAGATATTACAACCTTAAAATGATTTATTTCTCGCGATATGCAACCGTTACCGTTCCAGCCACGAATTGCATTTTGGGTCCCTAAGACGAATCCAAATTCCATTTAATGACTTTACAAATAAAGAATAAACATCAAGGAACACAACCAAAAAAGTTTATACGGTAAGTATCCAAAAGTAAAGAAGATATAACCACCCCAAAAATGACTTATTTCTCGCGACATTCAACCGTTGCCGTTCCAGCCACGAATTGCATTTTGGGCCGCTAAGACGAATCCAAATTCCATTTAATGACTTTACAAATAAAGAATAAAAATCAAGGAACACAACCAAAAAAGTTTATACGGTAAGTGTCCAAAAGTAACGAAGATATAACCACCCCAAAAATGACTTATTTCTCGCGACATTCAACCGTTGCCGTTCCAGCTACGAATTGCATTTTGGATCCCTAAGACGAATCCAAATTCCATTTAATGACTTTACAAATAAAGAATAAACATCAAGGAACACAACCAAAAAAAGTTTATACGGTAAGTGTCCACAAATAACGAAGATATAACAACCTTAAAAATGACTTATTTCTCGCGATATGCAACCGTTACCGTTCCAGCCACGAATTGCATTTTGGGTCCCTAAGACGAATCCAAATTCCATTTAATGACTTTACAAACAAAGAATAAACATCAAGGAACACAACCAAAAAAGTTTATACGGTAAGTGTCCACAAATAACGAAGATATAACCATCCCAAAAATGACTTATTTCTCGCGACATTCAACCGTTGCCGTTCCAGCCACGAAATGCATTTTGGGTCCCTAAGACGTATCCAAATTCCATTTAATGACTTTACAAATAAAGAATAAACATCAAGGAACACAACCAAAAAAGTTTATACGGTAAGTGTCCAAAAGTAACGAAGATATAACCACCCCAAAAATGACTTATTTCTCGCGACATTCAACCGTTACCGGGCCAGCCACGAATTGAATTTTGGGCCCCTAAGACAAATCAAAGTTCCATTGAATGATTTTAATACAAAGAATAAACATCAAGGAACACAACCAAAAAAAGTTTCTCCGGTAAGTGTCCACAAATAACGAAGATATAACAACCTTAAAAATGATTTCTTTCTCGCGATATGCAACCGTTACCGTTCCAGCCACGAATTGCATTTTGGGTCCCTAAGACGAATCCAAATTCATTTAATGACTTTACAAATAAAGAATAAACATCAAGGAACACAACCAAAAAAGTTTATACGGTAAGTGTCCAAAAGTAACGAAGATATAACCACCTCAAAAATGACTTATTTCTCGCGACATTCAACCGTTACCGGGCCATCCACGAATTGCATTTTGGGCCCCTAAGACGAATCAAAGTTCCATTTAATGATTTTAATACAAAGAATAAACATCAAGGAACACAACCAAAAAAAGGTTCTACGGTAAGTGTCCACAAATAACGAAGATATAACAACCTTAAAAATGATTTATTTCTCGCGATATGCAACCGTTACCGTTCCAGCCACGAATTGCATTTTGGGTCCCTAAGACGAATCCAAATTCCATTTAATGACTTTACAAATAAAGAATAAACATCAAGGAACACAACCAAAAAAGTTTATACGGTAATTGTCCAAAAGTAACGAAGATATAACCACCCCAAAAATGACTTATTTCTCGCGACATTCAACCGTTGCCGTTCCAGCCACGAATTGTATTTTGGGTCCCTAAGACGAATCCAAATTCCATTTAATGACTTTACAAATAAAGAATAAACATCAAGGAACACAACCAAAAAAGTTTATACGGTAAGTGTCCACAAATAACGAAGATATAACAACCTTAAAAATGATTTATTTCTCGCGATATGCAACCGTTACCGTTCCAGCCACGAATTGCATTTTGGGTCCCTAAGACGAATCCAAATTCCATTTCATGACTTTACAAATAAAGAATAAACATCAAGGAACACAACCAAAAAAGTTTATACGGTAAGTGTCCAAAAGTAACGAAGATATAACCACCCCAAAAATGACTTATTTCTCGCGATATGCAACCGTTACCGTTCCAGCCACGAATTGCATTTTGGGTCCCTAAGACGAATCCAAATTCCATTTAATGACTTTACAAATAAAGAATAAACATCAAGGAACACAACCAAAAAAGTTTATACGGTGAGTGTCCAAAAGTAACGAAGATATAACCACCCCAAAAATGACTTATTTCTCGCGACATTCAACCGTTACCGGGCCAGCCACGAATTGAATTTTGGGCCCCTAAGACGAATCAAAGTTCCATTTAATGATTTTAATACAAAGAATAAATATCAAGGAACACAACCAAAAAAAGTTTCTACGGTAAGTGTCCACAAATAACGAAGATATAACAACCTTAAAAATGATTTATTTCTCGCGATATGCAACCGTTACCGTTCCAGCCACGAATTGCATTTTGGGTCCCTAAGACGAATCCAAATTCATTTAATGACTTTACAAATAAAGAATAAACATCAAGGAACAGAACCAAAAAAGTTTATACGGTAAGTGTCCAAAAGTAACGAAGATATAACCACACCAAAAATCACTTATTGCTCGCGACATTCAACCGTTGCCGTTCCAGCCACGAATTGCATTTTGGGTCCCTAAGACGAATCCAAATTCCATTTAATGACTTTACAAATAAAGAATAAACATCAAGGAACACAACCAAAAAAGTTTATACGGTAAGTGTCCACAAATATCGAAGATATTACAACCTTAAAATGATTTATTTCTCGCGATATGCAACCGTTACCGTTCCAGCCACGAATTGCATTTTGGGTCCCTAAGACGAATCCAAATTCCATTTAATGACTTTACAAATAAAGAATAAACATCAAGGAACACAACCAAAAAAGTTTATACGGTAAGTATCCAAAAGTAAAGAAGATATAACCACCCCAAAAATGACTTATTTCTCGCGACATTCAACCGTTGCCGTTCCAGCCACGAATTGCATTTTGGGCCGCTAAGACGAATCCAAATTCCATTTAATGACTTTACAAATAAAGAATAAAAATCAAGGAACACAACCAAAAAAGTTTATACGGTAAGTGTCCAAAAGTAACGAAGATATAACCACCCCAAAAATGACTTATTTCTCGCGACATTCAACCGTTGCCGTTCCAGCTACGAATTGCATTTTGGATCCCTAAGACGAATCCAAATTCCATTTAATGACTTTACAAATAAAGAATAAACATCAAGGAACACAACCAAAAAAAGTTTATACGGTAAGTGTCCACAAATAACGAAGATATAACAACCTTAAAAATGACTTATTTCTCGCGATATGCAACCGTTACCGTTCCAGCCACGAATTGCATTTTGGGTCCCTAAGACGAATCCAAATTCCATTTAATGACTTTACAAACAAAGAATAAACATCAAGGAACACAACCAAAAAAGTTTATACGGTAAGTGTCCACAAATAACGAAGATATAACCATCCCAAAAATGACTTATTTCTCGCGACATTCAACCGTTGCCGTTCCAGCCACGAAATGCATTTTGGGTCCCTAAGACGTATCCAAATTCCATTTAATGACTTTACAAATAAAGAATAAACATCAAGGAACACAACCAAAAAAGTTTATACGGTAAGTGTCCAAAAGTAACGAAGATATAACCACCCCAAAAATGACTTATTTCTCGCGACATTCAACCGTTACCGGGCCAGCCACGAATTGAATTTTGGGCCCCTAAGACAAATCAAAGTTCCATTGAATGATTTTAATACAAAGAATAAACATCAAGGAACACAACCAAAAAAAGTTTCTCCGGTAAGTGTCCACAAATAACGAAGATATAACAACCTTAAAAATGATTTCTTTCTCGCGATATGCAACCGTTACCGTTCCAGCCACGAATTGCATTTTGGGTCCCTAAGACGAATCCAAATTCATTTAATGACTTTACAAATAAAGAATAAACATCAAGGAACAGAACCAAAAAAGTTTATACGGTAAGTGTCCAAAAGTAACGAAGATAAAACCACCCCAAAAATCACTTATTTCTCGCGACATTCAACCGTTGCCGTTCCAGCCACGAATTGCATTTTGGGTCCCTAAGACGAATCCAAATTCCATTTAATGACTTTACAAATAAAGAATAAACATCAAGGAACACAACCAAAAAAGTTTATACGGTAAGTGTCCAAAAGTAACGAAGATATAACCACCCCAAAAATGACTTATTTCTCGCGACATTCAACCATTACAGGGCCAGCCACGAATTGAATTTTGGGCCCCTAAGACGAATCAAAGTTCCATTTAATGATTTTAATACAAAGAATAAACATCAAGGAACACAACCAAAAAAAGTTTCTACGGTAAGTGTCCACAAATAACGAAGATATAACAACCTTAAAAATGATTTATTTCTCGCGAAATGCAACCGTTACCGTTCCAGCCACGAATTGCATTTTGGGTCCCTAAGACGAATCCAAATTCATTTAATGACTTTACAAATAAAGAATAAACATCAAGGAACAGAACCAAAAAAGTTTATACGGTAAGTGTCCAAAAGTAACGAAGATATAACCACCCCAAAAATGACTTATTTCTCGCGACATTCAACCGTTACAGGGCCAGCCACGAATTGAATTTTGGGCCCCTAAGACGAATCAAAGTTCCATTTAATGATTTTAATACAAAGAACAAACATCAAGGAACACAACCAAAAAAAGTTTCTACGGTAAGTGTCCACAAATAACGAATATATAACAACCTTAAAAATGATTTATTTCTCGCGATATGCAACCGTTACCGTTCCAGCCACGAATTGCATTTTGGGTCCCTAAGACGAATCCAAATTCATTTAATGACTTTACAAATAAAGAATAAACATCAAGGAACAGAACCAAAAAAGTTTATACGGTAAGTGTCCAAAAGTAACGAAGATATAACCACCCCAAAAATCACTTATTTCTCGCGACATTCAACCGTTGCCGTTCCAGCCACAAATTGCATTTTGGGTCCCTAAGACGAATCCAAATTCCATTTAATGACTTTACAAATAAACAATAAACATCAAGGAACACAACCAAAAAAGTTTATACGGTAAGTGTCCACAAATAACGAAGATATAACAACCTTAAAAATGATTTATTTCTCGCGATATGCAACCGTTACCGTTCCAGCCACGAATTGCATTTTGGGTCCCTAAGACGAATCCAAATTCCATTTAATGACTTTACAAATAAAGAATGAACATCAAGGAACACAACAAAAAAGTTTATACGGTAAGTGTCCAAAAGTAACGAAGATATAACCACCCCAAAAATGACTTATTTCTCGCGCCATTCAACCGTTGCCGTTCCAGCCACGAATTGCATTTTGGATCCCTAAGACGAATCCAAATTCCATTTAATGACTTTACAAATAAAGAATAAACATCAAGGAACACAACCAAAAAAAGTTTATACGGTAAGTGTCTACAAATAACGAAGATATAACAACCTTAAAAATGACTTATTTCTCGCGATATGCAACCGTTACCGTTCCAGCCACGAATTGCATTTTGGGTCCCTAAGACGAATCCAAATTCCATTTAATGACTTTACAAACAAAGAATAAGCATCAGGGAACACAACCAAAAAAGTTTATACGGTACGTGTCCACAAATAACGAAGATATAACCATCCCAAAAATGACTTACTTCTCGCGACATTCAACCGTTGTCGTTCCAGCCACGAATTACATTTTGGGCCCCTAAGACGAATCAAAGTTCCATTTAATGATTTTAATACAAAGGATAAACATCAAGGAACACAACCAAAAAAAGTTTCTACGGTAAGTGTCCACAAATAACGAAGATATAACAACCTTAAAAATGACTTATTTCTCGCCATATGCAACCGTTACCGGGCCAGCCACGAATTGCATTTTGGGCCCCTAAGACGAATCAAAGTTCCATTTAATGATTTTAATACAAAGAATAAACATCAAGGAACACAACCAAAAAAAGTTTATACGGTAAGTGTCCACAAATAACGAAGATATAACCATCCCAAAAATGACATATTTCTCGCGACATTCAACCGTTGCCGTTCCAGCCACGAATTGCATTTTGGGTCCCTAAGACGTATCCAAATTCCATTTAATGACTTTACAAATAAAGAATAAACATCAAGGGACACAACCAAAAAAGTTTATACGGTAAGTGTCCACAAATAACGAAGATATAACCATCCCAAAAATGACATATTTCTCGCGACATTCAACCGTTGCCGTTCCAGCCACGAATTGCATTTTGGGTCCCTAAGACGAATCCAAATTCCATTTAATGACTGTACAAATAAAGAATAAACATCAAGGAACACAACCAAAAAAGTTTATACGGTAAGTGTCCACAAATAACGAAGATATAACAACCTTAAAAATGATTTATTTCTCGCGATATGCAACCGTTACCGTTCCAGCCACGAATTGCATTTTGGGCCCCTAAGACGAATCCAAAGTCCATTTGATGACTTTACAAATAAAGAATAAACATCAAGGAACACAACCAAAAAAGTTTATACGGTAAATGTCCAAAAGTAACGAAGATATAACCATCCCAAAAATGACTTATTTCTCGCGACATTCAACCGTTACCGGGCCAGCCACGAATTGAATTTTGGGCCCCTAAGACGAATCAAAGTTCCATTTAATAATTTTAATACAAAGAATAAACATCAAGGAACACAACCAAAAAAAGTTTCTACGGTAAGTGTCCACAAATAACGAAGATATAACAACCTTAAAAATGATTTATTTCTCGCGATATGCAACCGTTACCGTTCCAGCCACGAATTGCATTTTGGGTCCCTAAGACGAATCCAAATTCATTTAATGACTTTACAAATAAAGAATAAACATCAAGGAACAGAACCAAAAAAGTTTATACGGTAAGTGTCCAAAAGTAACGAAGATAAAACCACCCCAAAAATCACTTATTTCTCGCGACATTCAACCGTTGCCGTTCCAGCCACGAATTGCATTTTGGGTCCCTAAGACGAATCCAAATTCCATTTAATGACTTTACAAATAAAGAATAAACATCAAGGAACACAACCAAAAAAGTTTATACGGTAAGTGTCAACAAATAACGAAGATATAACAACCTTAAAAATGATTTATTTCTCGCGATATGCAACCGTTACCGTTCCAGCCACGAATTGCATTTTGGGTCCCTAAGACGAATCCAAATTCCATTTAATGACTTTACAAATAAAGAATGAACATCAAGGAACACAACCAAAAAAGTTTATACGGTAAGTGTCCAAAAGTAACGAAGATATAACCACCCCAAAATGACTTTTTTCTCGCGACATTCAACCGTTACAGGGCCAGCCACGAATTGAATTTTGGGCCCCTAAGACGAATCAAAGTTCCATTTAATGATTTTAATACAAAGAATAAACTTCAAGGAACACAACCAAAAAAAGTTTCTACGGTAAGTGTCCACAAATAACGAAGATATAACAACCTTAAAAATGATTTATTTCTCGCGATATGCAACCGTTACCGTTCCAGCCACGAATTGCATTTTGGGTCCCTAAGACGAATCCAAATTCATTTAATGACTTTACAAATAAAGAATAAACATCAAGGAACAGAACCAAAAAAGTTTATACGGTAAGTGTCCAAAAGTAACGAAGATATAACCACCCCAAAAATCACTTATTTCTCGCGACATTCAACCGTTGCCGTTCCCGCCACGAATTGCATTTTGGGTCCCTAAGACGAATCCAAATTCCATTTAATGACTTTACAAATAAAGAATAAACATCAAGGAACACAACCAAAAAAGTTTATACGGTAAGTGTCCACAAATAACGAAGACATAACAACCTTAAAAATGATTTATTTCTCGCGATATGCAACCGTTACCGTTCCAGCCACGAATTGCATTTTGGGTCCCTAAGACGAATCCAAATTCCATTTAATGACTTTACAAATAAAGAATGAACATCAAGGAACACAACCAAAAAAGTTTATACGGTAAGTGTCCAAAAGTAACGAAGATATAACCACCCCAAAAATGACTTATTTCTAGCGACATTCAACCGTTGCCGTTCCAGCCACGAATTGCATTTTGGGCCGCTAAGACGAATTCAAATTCCATTTAATGACTTTACAAATAAAGAATAAACATCAAGGAACACAACCAAAAAAGTTTATACGGTAAGTGTCCAAAAGTAACGAAGATATAACCACCCCAAAAATGACTTATTTCTCGCGACATTCAACCGTTGCCGTTCCAGACACGAATTGCATTTTGGGTCCCTAAGACGAATCCAAATTCCATTTAATGACTGTACAAATAAAGAATAAGCATCAAGGAACACAACCAAAAAAGTTTATACGGTAAGTGTCCACAAATAACGAAGATATAACAACCTTAAAAATGATTTATTTCTCGCGATATGCAACCGTTACCGTTCCAGCCACGAATTGCATTTTGGGTCCCTAAGACGAATCCAAATTCCATTTAATGACTTTACAAACAAAGAATAAGCATCAGGGAACACAACCAAAAAAGTTTATACGGTACGTGTCCACAAATAACGAAGATATAACCATCCCAAAAATGACTTACTTCTCGCGACATTCAACCGTTGTCGTTCCAGCCACGAATTACATTTTGGGCCCCTAAGACGAATCAAAGTTCCATTTAATGATTTTAATACAAAGGATAAACATCAAGGAACACAACCAAAAAAAGTTTCTACGGTAAGTGTCCACAAATAACGAAGATATAACAACCTTAAAAATGACTTATTTCTCGCCATATGCAACCGTTACCGGGCCAGCCACGAATTGCATTTTGGGCCCCTAAGACGAATCAAAGTTCCATTTAATGATTTTAATACAAAGAATAAACATCAAGGAACACAACCAAAAAAAGTTTATACGGTAAGTGTCCACAAATAACGAAGATATAACCATCCCAAAAATGACATATTTCTCGCGACATTCAACCGTTGCCGTTCCAGCCACGAATTGCATTTTGGGCCCCTAAGACGAATCCAAATTCCATTTAATGACTTTACAAATAAAGAATAAACATCAAGGAACACAACCAAAAAAGTTTATGCGGTAAGTGTACACAAATAACGAAGATATAACCACCCCAAAAATAACTTATTTCTCGCCATATGCAACCGTTACCGGGCCAGCCACGAATTGCATTTTGGGCCCCTAAGACGAATCCAAATTCCATTTAATGACTTTACAAACAAAGAATAAACATCAAGGAACACAACCAAAAAAAGTTTATACGGTAAGTGTCCACAATTACCGAATATATAACCATCCCAAAAATAACTTATTTCTCGCGACATTCAACCGTTGCCGTTCCAGCCACGAATTGCATTTTGGGTCCCTAAGACGTATCCAAATTCCATTTAATGACTTTACAAATAAAGAATAAACATCAAGGGACACAACCAAAAAAGTTTATACGGTAAGTGTCCACAAATAACGAAGATATAACCATCCCAAAAATGACATATTTCTCGCGACATTCAACCGTTGCCGTTCCAGCCACGAATTGCATTTTGGGTCCCTAAGACGAATCCAAATTCCATTTAATGACTGTACAAATAAAGAATAAACATCAAGGAACACAACCAAAAAAGTTTATACGGTAAGTGTCCACAAATAACGAAGATATAACAACCTTAAAAATGATTTATTTCTCGCGATATGCAACCGTTACCGTTCCAGCCACGAATTGCATTTTGGGCCCCTAAGACGAATCCAAAGTCCATTTGATGACTTTACAAATAAAGAATAAACATCAAGGAACACAACCAAAAAAGTTTATACGGTAAATGTCCAAAAGTAACGAAGATATAACCATCCCAAAAATGACTTATTTCTCGCGACATTCAACCGTTACCGGGCCAGCCACGAATTGAATTTTGGGCCCCTAAGACGAATCAAAGTTCCATTTAATAATTTTAATACAAAGAATAAACATCAAGGAACACAACCAAAAAAAGTTTCTACGGTAAGTGTCCACAAATAACGAAGATATAACAACCTTAAAAATGATTTATTTCTCGCGATATGCAACCGTTACCGTTCCAGCCACGAATTGCATTTTGGGTCCCTAAGACGAATCCAAATTCATTTAATGACTTTACAAATAAAGAATAAACATCAAGGAACAGAACCAAAAAAGTTTATACGGTAAGTGTCCAAAAGTAACGAAGATAAAACCACCCCAAAAATCACTTATTTCTCGCGACATTCAACCGTTGCCGTTCCAGCCACGAATTGCATTTTGGGTCCCTAAGACGAATCCAAATTCCATTTAATGACTTTACAAATAAAGAATAAACATCAAGGAACACAACCAAAAAAGTTTATACGGTAAGTGTCAACAAATAACGAAGATATAACAACCTTAAAAATGATTTATTTCTCGCGATATGCAACCGTTACCGTTCCAGCCACGAATTGCATTTTGGGTCCCTAAGACGAATCCAAATTCCATTTAATGACTTTACAAATAAAGAATGAACATCAAGGAACACAACCAAAAAAGTTTATACGGTAAGTGTCCAAAAGTAACGAAGATATAACCACCCCAAAATGACTTTTTTCTCGCGACATTCAACCGTTACAGGGCCAGCCACGAATTGAATTTTGGGCCCCTAAGACGAATCAAAGTTCCATTTAATGATTTTAATACAAAGAATAAACTTCAAGGAACACAACCAAAAAAAGTTTCTACGGTAAGTGTCCACAAATAACGAAGATATAACAACCTTAAAAATGATTTATTTCTCGCGATATGCAACCGTTACCGTTCCAGCCACGAATTGCATTTTGGGTCCCTAAGACGAATCCAAATTCATTTAATGACTTTACAAATAAAGAATAAACATCAAGGAACAGAACCAAAAAAGTTTATACGGTAAGTGTCCAAAAGTAACGAAGATATAACCACCCCAAAAATCACTTATTTCTCGCGACATTCAACCGTTGCCGTTCCCGCCACGAATTGCATTTTGGGTCCCTAAGACGAATCCAAATTCCATTTAATGACTTTACAAATAAAGAATAAACATCAAGGAACACAACCAAAAAAGTTTATACGGTAAGTGTCCACAAATAACGAAGACATAACAACCTTAAAAATGATTTATTTCTCGCGATATGCAACCGTTACCGTTCCAGCCACGAATTGCATTTTGGGTCCCTAAGACGAATCCAAATTCCATTTAATGACTTTACAAATAAAGAATGAACATCAAGGAACACAACCAAAAAAGTTTATACGGTAAGTGTCCAAAAGTAACGAAGATATAACCACCCCAAAAATGACTTATTTCTAGCGACATTCAACCGTTGCCGTTCCAGCCACGAATTGCATTTTGGGCCGCTAAGACGAATTCAAATTCCATTTAATGACTTTACAAATAAAGAATAAACATCAAGGAACACAACCAAAAAAGTTTATACGGTAAGTGTCCAAAAGTAACGAAGATATAACCACCCCAAAAATGACTTATTTCTCGCGACATTCAACCGTTGCCGTTCCAGACACGAATTGCATTTTGGATCCCTAAGACGAATCCAAATTCCATTTAATGACTTTACAAATAAAGAATAAACATCAAGGAACACAACCAAAAAAAGTTTATACGGTAAGTGTCCACAAATAACGAAGATATAACAACCTTAAAAATGACTTATTTCTCGCGATATGCAACCGTTACCGTTCCAGCCACGAATTGCATTTTGGATCCCTAAGACGAATCCAAATTCCATTTAATGACTTTACAAACAAAGAATAAACATCAAGGAACACAACCAAAAAAGTTTATACGGTAAGTGTCCACAAATAACGAAGATATAACCATCCCAAAAATGACTTAATTCTCGCGACATTCAACCGTTGTCGTTCCAGCCACGAATTGCATTTTGGGCCCCTAAGACGAATCAAAGTTCCATTTAATGATTTTAATACAAAGGATAAACATCATGGAACACAACCAAAAAAAGTTTCTACGGTAAGTGTCCACAAATAACGAAGATATAACAACCTTAAAAATGACTTATTTCTCGCCATATGCAACTGTTACCGGGCCAGCCACGAATTGCATTTTGGGCCCCTAAGACGAATCAAAGTTCCATTTAATGATTTTAATACAAAGAATAAACATCAAGGAACACAACCAAAAAAAGTTTATACGGTAAGTGTCCACAATTACCGAATATATAACCATCCCAAAAATGACTTATTTCTCGCGACATTCAACCGTTGCCGTTCCAGCCACGAATTGCATTTTGGGTCCCTAAGACGTATCCAAATTCCATTTAATGACTTTACAAATAAAGAATAAACATCAGGGAACACAACCAAAAAAGTTTATACGGTAAGTGTCCACAAATAACGAAGATATAACCATCCCAAAAATGACATATTTCTCGCGACATTCAACCGTTGCCGTTCCAGCCACGAATTGCATTTTGGGTCCCTAAGACGAATCCAAATTCCATTTAATGACTTTACAAATAAAGAATAAACATCAAGGAACACAACCAAAAAAGTTTATACGGTAAGTGTCCACAAATAACGAAGATATAACAACCTTAAAAATGATTTATTTCTCGCGATATGCAACCGTTACCGTTCCAGCCACAAATTGCATTTTGGGCCCCTAAGACGAATCCAAAGTACATTTGCTGACTTTACAAATAAAGAATAAACATCAAGGAACACAACCAAAAAAGTTTATACGGTAAGTGTCCAAAAGTAACGAAGATATAACCACCCCAAAAATGACTTATTTCTCGCGACATTCAACCGTTGCCGTTCCAGCCACGAATTGCATTTTGGGCCCCTAAGACGAATCAAAGTTCCATTTAATGATTTTAATACAAAGAAAAAACATCAAGGAACACAACCAAAAAAAGTTTCTACGGTAAGTGTCCACAAATAACGAAGATATAACAACCTTAAAAATGACTTATTTCTCGCCATATGAAACCGTTGCCGTTCTAGCCACGAATTGCATTTTGGGCCCCTAAGACGAATCCAAATTCCATTTAATGACTTTACAAACAAAGAATAAACATCAAGGAACACAACCAAAAAAGTTTCTACGGTAAGTGTCCACAAATAACGAAGATATAACAACCTTAAAAATGACTTATTTCTCGCCATATGCAACAGTTACCGGGCCAGCCACGAATTGCATTTTGGGCCCCTAAGACGAATCCAAATTCCATTTAATGACTTTACAAACAAAGAATAAACATCAAGGAACACAACCAAAAAAGTTTATACGGTAAGTGTCCACAAATAACGAAGATATAACCATCCCAAAAATGACTTATTTCTCGCGACATTCAACCGTTGTCGTTCCAGCCACGAATTGCATTTTGGGCCCCTAAGACGAATCAAAGTTCCATTTAATGATTTTAATACAAAGAATAAACATCAAGGAACACAACCAAAAAAGTTTATACGGTAAGTGTCCACAAATAACGAAGATATAACCACCCCAAAAATAACTTATTTCTCGCCATATGCAACCGTTACCGGGCCAGCCACGAATTGCATTTTGGGCCCCTAAGACGAATCCAAATTCCATTTAATGACTTTACAAACAAAGAATTAACATCAAGGAACACAACCAAAAAAGTTTATACGGTAAGTGTCCACAAATAACGAAGATATAACCATCCCAAAAATGACTTATTTCTCGCGACATTCAACCGTTGCCGTTCCAGCCACGAATTGCATTTTGGGTCCCTAAGACGTATCCAAATTCCATTTAATGACTTTACAAATAAAGAATAAACATCAAGGAACACAACCAAAAACGTTTATACGGTAAGTGTCCACAAATAACGAAGATATAACAACCTTAAAAATGATTTATTTCTCGCGATATGCAACCGTTACCGTTCCAGCCACGAATTGCATTTTGGGCCCCTAAGACGAATCCAAAGTCCATTTGATGACTTTACAAAAAAGAATAAACATCAAGGAACACAAAGAAAAAAGTTTATACGGTAAGTGTCCAAAAGTAACGAAGATATAACCACCCCAAAAATGACTTATTTCTCGCGACATTCAACCGTTGCCGTTCCAGCCACGAATTGCATTTTGGGTCCCTAAGACGAATCAAAGTTCCATTTAATGATTTTAATACAAAGAATAAACATCAAGGAACACAACCAAAAAAAGTTTCTACGGTAAGTGTCCACAAATAACGAAGATAGAACAACCTTAAAAATGATTTCTTTCTCGCGATATGCAACCGTTACCGTTCCAGCCACGAATTGCATTTTGGGTCCCTAAGACGAATCCAAATTCCATTTAATGACTTTACAAATAAAGAATAAACATCAAGGAACACAACCAAAAAAGTTTATACGGTAAGTGTCCACAAATAACGAAGATATAACAACCTTAAAAATGATTTCTTTCTCGCGATATGCAACCGTTACCGTTCCAGCCACGAATTGCATTTTGGGTCCCTAAGACGAATCCAAATTCCATTTAATGACTTTACAAATAAAGAATAAACATAAAGGAACACAACCAAAAAAGTTTATACGGTAAGTGTCCACAAATAACGAAGATAGAACAACCTTAAAAATGATTTATTTCTCGCGATATGCAACCGTT
Source organism: Lepisma saccharinum (assembly GCF_977018435.1). NCBI lineage: Eukaryota > Metazoa > Arthropoda > Insecta > Zygentoma > Lepismatidae > Lepisma > Lepisma saccharinum. Next base: position 247,034 of record NW_028142979.1, read on the forward strand.
ACCGTTCCAGCCACGAATTGCATTTTGGGTCCCTAAGACGAATCCAAATTCCATTTAATGACTTTACAAATAAAGAATAAACATCAAGGAACACAACCAAAAAAATTAAACGGTAAGTGTGCAAAAGTAACGAAGATATAACCACCCCAAAAATCACTTATTTCTCGCGACATTCAACCGTTGCCGTTCCAGCCACGAATTGCATTTTGGGTCCCTAAGACGAATCCAAATTCCATTTAATGACTTTACAAATAAAGAATAAACATCAAGGAACACAACCAAGAAAAGTTTATACGGTAAGTGTCCACAAATAACGAAGATATAACCACTCCAAAAATAACTTATTTCTCGCCATATGCAACAATTACCGGGCCAGCCACGAATTGCATTTTGGGCCCCTAAGACGAATCCAAATTCCATTTAATGACTTTACAAAAAAGAATAAACATCAAGGAACACAAAGAAAAAAGTTTATACGGTAAGTGTCCAAAAGTAACGAAGATATAACCACCCCAAAAATGACTTATTTCTCGCGACATTCAACCGTTGTCGTTCCAGCCACGAATTGCATTTTGGGCCCCTAAGACGAATCAAAGTTCCATTTAATGATTTTAATACAAAGAATAAACATCAAGGAACACAACCAAAAAAGTTTATACGGTAAGTGTCCACAAATAACGAAGATATAACCACCCCAAAAATAACTTATTTCTCGCCATATGCAACCGTTACCGGGCCAGCCACGAATTGGATTTTGGGCCCCTAAGACGAATCCAAATTCCATTTAATGACTTTACAAACAAAGAATAAACATCAAGGAACACAACCAAAAAAAGCTTCTACGGTAAGTGTCCACAAATAACGAAGATATAACCATCCCAAAAATGACTTATTTCTCCCGACATTCAACCGTTGCCGTTCCAGCCACGAATTGCATTTTGGGTCCCTAAGACGTATCCAAATTCCATTTAATGACTTTACAAATAAAGAATAAACATCAAGGAACACAACCAAAAAAGTTTATACGGTAAGTGTCCACAAATAACGAAGATATAACAACCTTAAAAATTATTTATTTCTCGCGATATTCAACCGTTACCGTTCCAGCCACGAATTGCATTTTGGGCCCCTAAGACGAATCCAAAGTCCATTTGATGACTTTACAAAAAAGAATAAACATCAAGGAACACAAAGAAAAAAGTTTATACGGTAAGTGTCCAAAAGTAACGAAGATATAACCACCCCAAAAATGACTTATTTCTCGCGACTATCAACCGTTGCCGTTCCAGCCACGAATTGCATTTTGAGCCCCTAAGACGAATCAAAGTTCCATTTAATGATTTTAATACAAAGAATAAACATCAAGGAACACAACCAAAAAAAGTTTCTACGGTAAGTGTCCACAAATAACGAAGATATAACCATCCCAAAAATGACTTATTTCTCGCGACATTCAACCGTTGCCGTTCCAGCCACGAATTGCATTTTGGGTCCCTAAGACGAATCCAAATTCCATTTAATGACTTTACAAATAAAGAATAAACATCAAGGAACACAACCAAAAAAGTTTATACGGTAAGTGTCCACAAATAACGAAGATATAACAACCTACAAAATGATTTATTTCTCGCGATATGCAACCGTTACCGTTCCAGCCACGAATTGCATTTTGGGTCCCTAAGACGAATCCAAATTCCATTTAATGACTTTACAAATAAAGAATAAACATAAAGGAACACAACCAAAAAAGTTTATACGGTAAGTGTCCACAAATAACGAAGATATAACAACCTTAAAAATGATTTATTTCTCGCGATATGCAACCGTTACCGTTCCAGCCACGAATTGCATTTTGGGTCCCTAAGACGAATCCAAATTCCATTTAATGACTTTACAAATTAAGAATAAACATCAAGGAACACAACCAAAAAAATTAAACGGTAAGTGTGCAAAAGTAACGAAGATATAACCACCCCAAAAATGACTTATTTCTCGCGACATTCAACCGTTGCCGTTCCAGCCACGAATTGCATTTTGGGTCCCTAAGACGAATCCAAATTCCATTTAATGACTTTACAAATAAAGAATAAACATCAAGGAACACAACCAAAAAAGTTTATACGGTAAGTGTCCACAAATAACGAAGATATAACAACCTTAAAAATGATTTATTTCTCGCGATATGCAACCGTTACCGTTCCAGTCACGAATTGCATTTTGGGTCCCTAAGACGAATCCAAATTCCATTTAATGACTTTACAAATAAAGAATGAACATCAAGGAACACAACCAAAAAAGTTTATACGGTAAGTGACCAAAAGTAACGAAGATATAACAACCCCAAAAATGACTTATTTCTCGCGACATTCAACCGTTGCCGTTCCAGCCACGAATTGCATTTTGGATCCCTAAGACGAATCCAAATTCCATTTAATGACTTTACAAATAAAGAATAAACATCAAGGAACACAACCAAAAAAAGTTTATACGGTAAGTGTCCACAAATAACGAAGATATAAAAACCTTAAAAATGACTTATTTCTCGCGATATGCAACCGTTACCGTTCCAGCCACGAATTGCATTTTGGGTCCCTAAGACGAATCCAAATTCCATTTAATGACTTTACAAACAAAGAATAAACATCAAGGAACACAACCAAAAAAGTTTATACGGTAAGTGTCCACAAATAACGAAGATATAACCATCCCAAAAATGACTTATTTCTCGCGACATTCAACCGTTGTCGTTCCAGCCACGAATTGCATTTTGGGCCCCTAAGACGAATCAAAGTTCCATTTAATGATTTTAATACAAAGAATAAACATCAAGGAACACAACCAAAAAAGTTTATACTTTAAGTGTCCACAAATAACGAAGATATAACCACCCCAAAAATAACTTATTTCTCGCCATATGCAACCGTTACCGGGCCAGCCACGAATTGCATTTTGGGCCCCTAAGACGAATCCAAATTCCATTTAATGACTTTACAAACAAAGAATTAACATCAAGGAACACAACCAAAAAAGTTTATACGGTAAGTGTCCACAAATAACGAAGATATAACCATCCCAAAAATGACTTATTTCTCGCGACATTCAACCGTTGCCGTTCCAGCCACGAATTGCATTTTGGGTCCCTAAGACGTATCCAAATTCCATTTAATGACTTTACAAATAAAGAATAAACATCAAGGAACACAACCAAAAACGTTTATACGGTAAGTGTCCACAAATAACGAAGATATAACAACCTTAAAAATGATTTATTTCTCGCGATATGCAACCGTTACCGTTCCAGCCACGAATTGCATTTTGGGCCCCTAAGACGAATCCAAAGTCCATTTGATGACTTTACAAAAAAGAATAAACATCAAGGAACACAAAGAAAAAAGTTTATACGGTAAGTGTCCAAAAGTAACGAAGATATAACCACCCCAAAAATGACTTATTTCTCGCGACATTCAACCGTTGCCGTTCCAGCCACGAATTGCATTTTGGGTCCCTAAGACGAATCAAAGTTCCATTTAATGATTTTAATACAAAGAATAAACATCAAGGAACACAACCAAAAAAAGTTTCTACGGTAAGTGTCCACAAATAACGAAGATATAACAACCTTAAAAATGATTTCTTTCTCGCGATATGCAACCGTTACCGTTCCAGCCACGAATTGCATTTTGGGTCCCTAAGACGAATCCAAATTCCATTTAATGACTTTACAAATAAAGAATAAACATAAAGGAACACAACCAAAAAAGTTTATACGGTAAGTGTCCACAAATAACGAAGATATAACAACCTTAAAAATGATTTATTTCTCGCGATATGCAACCGTTACCGTTCCAGCCACGAATTGCATTTTGGGTCCCTAAGACGAATCCAAATTCCATTTAATGACTTTACAAATAAAGAATAAACATCAAGGAACACAACCAAAAAAATTAAACGGTAAGTGTGCAAAAGTAACGAAGATATAACCACCCCAAAAATCACTTATTTCTCGCGACATTCAACCGTTGCCGTTCCAGCCACGAATTGCATTTTGGGTCCCTAAGACGAATCCAAATTCCATTTAATGACTTTACAAATAAAGAATAAACATCAAGGAACACAACCAAGAAAAGTTTATACGGTAAGTGTCCACAAATAACGAAGATATAACCACTCCAAAAATAACTTATTTCTCGCCATATGCAACAATTACCGGGCCAGCCACGAATTGCATTTTGGGCCCCTAAGACGAATCCAAATTCCATTTAATGACTTTACAAACAAAGAATAAACATCAAGGAACACAACCAAAAAAGTTTATACGGTAAGTGTCCACAAATAACGAAGATATAACCACCCCAAAAATAACTTATTTCTCGCCATATGCAACCGTTACCGGGCCAGCCACGAATTGGATTTTGGGCCCCTAAGACGAATCCAAATTCCATTTAATGACTTTACAAACAAAGAATAAACATCAAGGAACACAACCAAAAAAAGCTTCTACGGTAAGTGTCCACAAATAACGAAGATATAACCATCCCAAAAATGACTTATTTCTCGCGACATTCAACCGTTGCCGTTCCAGCCACGAATTGCATTTTGGGTCCCTAAGACGTATCCAAATTCCATTTAATGACTTTACAAATAAAGAATAAACATCAAGGAACACAACCAAAAAAGTTTATACGGTAAGTGTCCACAAATAACGAAGATATAACAACCTTAAAAATGATTTATTTCTCGCGATATTCAACCGTTACCGTTCCAGCCACGAATTGCATTTTGGGCCCCTAAGACGAATCCAAAGTCCATTTGATGACTTTACAAAAAAGAATAGACATCAAGGAACACAAAGAAAAAAGTTTATACGGTAAGTGTCCAAAAGTAACGAAGATATAACCACCCCAAAAATGACTTATTTCTCGCGACATTCAACCGTTGCCGTTCCAGCCACGAATTGCATTTTGAGCCCCTAAGACGAATCAAAGTTCCATTTAATGATTTTAATACAAAGAATAAACATCAAGGAACACAACCAAAAAAAGTTTCTACGGTAAGTGTCCACAAATAACGAAGATATAACCATCCCAAAAATGACTTATTTCTCGCGACATTCAACCGTTGCCGTTCCAGCCACGAATTGCATTTTGGGTCCCTAAGACGAATCCAAATTCCATTTAATGACTTTACAAATAAAGAATAAACATCAAGGAACACAACCAAAAAAGTTTATACGGTAAGTGTCCACAAATAACGAAGATATAACAACCTACAAAATGATTTATTTCTCGCGATATGCAACCGTTACCGTTCCAGCCACGAATTGCATTTTGGGTCCCTAAGACGAATCCAAATTCCATTTAGTGACTTTACAAATAAAGAATAAACATAAAGGAACACAACCAAAAAAGTTTATACGGTAAGTGTCCACAAATAACGAAGATATAACAACCTTAAAAATGATTTATTTCTCGCGATATGCAACCGTTACCGTTCCAGCCACGAATTGCATTTTGGGTCCCTAAGACGAATCCAAATTCCATTTAATGACTTTACAAATAAAGAATAAACATCAAGGAATACAACCAAAAAAATAAAACGGTAAGTGTGCAAAAGTAACGAAGATATAACCACCCCAAAAATGACTTATTTCTCGCGACATTCAACCGTTGCCGTTCCAGCCACGAATTGCATTTTGGGTCCCTAAGACGAATCCAAATTCCATTTAATGACTTTACAAATAAAGAATAAACATCAAGGAACACAACCAAAAAAGTTTATACGGTAAGTGTCCACAAATAACGAAGATATAACAACCTTAAAAATGATTTATTTCTCGCGATATGCAACCGTTACCGTTCCAGCCACGAATTGCATTTTGGGTCCCTAAGACGAATCCAAATTCCATTTAATGACTTTACAAATAAAGAATGAACATCAAGGAACACAACCAAAAAAGTTTATACGGTAAGTGACCAAAAGTAACGAAGATATAACAACCCCAAAAATGACTTATTTCTCGCGACATTCAACCGTTGCCGTTCCAGCCACGAATTGCATTTTGGATCCCTAAGACGAATCCAAATTCCATTTAATGACTTTACAAATAAAGAATAAACATCAAGGAACACAACCAAAAAAAGTTTATACGGTAAGTGTCCACAAATAACGAAGATATAACAACCTTAAAAATGACTTATTTCTCGCGATATGCAACCGTTACCGTTCCAGCCACGAATTGCATTTTGGGTCCCTAAGACGAATCCAAATTCCATTTAATGACTTTACAAACAAAGAATAAACATCAAGGAACACAACCAAAAAAGTTTATACGGTAAGTGTCCACAAATAACGAAGATATAACCATCCCAAAAATGACTTATTTCTCGCGACATTCAACCGTTGTCGTTCCAGCCACGAATTGCATTTTGGGCCCCTAAGACGAATCAAAGTTCCATTTAATGATTTTAATACAAAGGATAAACATCAAGGAACACAACCAAAAAAAGTTTCTACGGTAAGTGTCCACAAATAACGAAGATATAAGAACCTTAAAAATGACTTATTTCTCGCCATATGCAACTGTTACCGGGCCAGCCACGAATTGCATTTTGGGCCCCTAAGACGAATCAAAGTTCCATTTAATGATTTTAATACAAAGAATAAACATCAAGGAACACAACCAAAAAAAGTTTATAAGTAAGTGTCCACAATTACCGAATATATAACCATCCCAAAAATGACTTATTTCTCGCGACATTCAACCGTTGCCGTTCCAGCCACGAATTGCATTTTGGGTCCCTAAGACGTATCCAAATTCCATTTAATGACTTTACAAATAAAGAATAAACATCAAGGAACACAACCAAAAAAGTTTATACGGTAAGTGTCCACAAATAACGAAGATATAACCATCCCAAAAATGATATATTTCTCGCGACATTCAACCGTTGCCGTTCCAGCCACGAATTGCATTTTGGGTCCCTAAGACGAATCCAAATTCCATTTAATGACTTTACAAATAAAGAATAAACATCAAGGAACACAACCAAAAAAGTTTATACGGTAAGTGTCCACAAATAACGAAGATATAACAACCTTAAAAATGATTTATTTCTCGCGATATGCAACCGTTACCGTTCCAGCCACGAATTGCATTTTTGGTCCCTAAGACGAATCCAAATTCCATTTAATGACTTTACAAATAAAGAATAAACATCAAGGAACACAACCAAAAAAATTAAACGGTAAGTGTGCAAAAGTAACGAAGATATAACCACCCCAAAAATCACTTATTTCTCGCGACATTCAACCGTTGCCGTTCCAGCCACGAATTGCATTTTGGGTCCCTAAGACGAATCCAAATTCCATTTAATGACTTTACAAATAAAGAATAAACATCAAGGAACACAACCAAGAAAAGTTTATACGGTAAGTGTCCACAAATAACGAAGATATAACCACTCCAAAAATAACTTATTTCTCGCCATATGCAACAATTACCGGGCCAGCCACGAATTGCATTTTGGGCCCCTAAGACGAATCCAAATTCCATTTAATGACTTTACAAACAAAGAATAAACATCAAGGAACACAACCAAAAAAGTTTATACGGTAAGTGTCCACAAATAACGAAGATATAACCATCCCAAAAATGACTTATTTCTCGCCGCGACATTCAACCGTTGTCGTTCCAGCCACGAATTGCATTTTGGGCCCCTAAGACGAATCAAAGTTCCATTTAATGATTTTAATACAAAGAATAAACATCAAGGAACACAACCAAAAAAGTTTATACGGTAAGTGTCCACAAATAACGAAGATATAACCACCCCAAAAATAACTTATTTCTCGCCATATGCAACCGTTACCGGGCCAGCCACGAATTGGATTTTGGGCCCCTAAGACGAATCCAAATTCCATTTAATGACTTTACAAACAAAGAATAAACATCAAGGAACACAACCAAAAAAAGCTTCTACGGTAAGTGTCCACAAATAACGAAGATATAACCATCCCAAAAATGACTTATTTCTCGCGACATTCAACCGTTGCCGTTCCAGCCACGAATTGCATTTTGGGTCCCTAAGACGTATCCAAATTCCATTTAATGACTTTACAAATAAAGAATAAACATCAAGGAACACAACCAAAAAAGTTTATACGGTAAGTGTCCACAAATAACGAAGATATAACAACCTTAAAAATGATTTATTTCTCGCGATATTCAACCGTTACCGTTCCAGCCACGAATTGCATTTTGGGCCCCTAAGACGAATCCAAAGTCCATTTGATGACTTTACAAAAAAGAATAAACATCAAGGAACACAAAGAAAAAAGTTTATACGGTAAGTGTCCAAAAGTAACGAAGATATAACCACCCCAAAAATGACTTATTTCTCGCGACATTCAACCGTTGCCGTTCCAGCCACGAATTGCATTTTGAGCCCCTAAGACGAATCAAAGTTCCATTTAATGATTTTAATACAAAGAATAAACATCAAGGAACACAACCAAAAAAAGTTTCTACGGTAAGTGTCCACAAATAACGAAGATATAACCATCCCAAAAATGACTTATTTCTCGCGACATTCAACCGTTGCCGTTCCAGCCACGAATTGCATTTTGGGTCCCTAAGACGAATCCAAATTCCATTTAATGACTTTACAAATAAAGAATAAACATCAAGGAACACAACCAAAAAAGTTTATACGGTAAGTGTCCACAAATAACGAAGATATAACAACCTACAAAATGATTTATTTCTCGCGATATGCAACCGTTACCGTTCCAGCCACGAATTGCATTTTGGGTCCCTAAGACGAATCCAAATTCCATTTAATGACTTTACAAATAAAGAATAAACATAAAGGAACACAACCAAAAAAGTTTATACGGTAAGTGTCCACAAATAACGAAGATATAACAACCTTAAAAATGATTTATTTCTCGCGATATGCAACCGTTACCGTTCCAGCCACGAATTGCATTTTGGGTCCCTAAGACTAATCCAAATTCCATTTAATGACTTTACAAATAAAGAATAAACATCAAGGAACACAACCAAAAAAATTAAACGGTAAGTGTGCAAAAGTAACGAAGATATAACCACCCCAAAAATGACTTATTTCTCGCGACATTCACCGTTGCCGTTCCAGCCACGAATTGCATTTTGGGTCCCTAAGACGAATCCAAATTCCATTTAATGACTTTACAAATAAAGAATAAACATCAAGGAACACAACCAAAAAAGTTTATACGGTAAGTGTCCACAAATAACGAAGATATAACAACCTTAAAAATGATTTATTTCTCGCGATATGCAACCGTTACCGTTCCAGCCACGAATTGCATTTTGGGTCCCTAAGACGAATCCAAATTCCATTTAATGACTTTACAAATAAAGAATGAACATCAAGGAACACAACCAAAAAAGTTTATACGGTAAGTGACCAAAAGTAACGAAGATATAACAACCCCAAAAATGACTTATTTCTCGCGAAATTCAACCGTTGCCGTTCCAGCCACGAATTGCATTTTGGATCCCTAAGACGAATCCAAATTCCATTTAATGACTTTACAAATAAAGAATAAACATCAAGGAACACAACCAAAAAAAGTTTATACTGTAAGTGTCCACAAATAACGAAGATATAACAACCTTAAAAATGACTTATTTCTCGCGATATCCAAACCGTTACCGTTCCAGCCACGAATTGCATTTTGGGTCCCTAAGACGAATCCAAATTCCATTTAATGACTTTACAAACAAAGAATAAACATCAAGGAACACAACCAAAAAATTTATACGGTAAGTGTCCACAAATAACGAAGATATAACCATCCCAAAAATGACTTATTTCTCGCGACATTCAACCGTTGTCGTTCCAGCCACGAATTGCATTTTGGGCCCCTAAGACGAATCAAAGTTCCATTTAATGATTTTAATACAAAGAATAAACATCAAGAAACACAACCAAAAAAGTTTATACGGTAAGTGTCCACAAATAACGAAGATATAACCACCCCAAAAATAACTTATTTCTCGCGACATTCAACCGTTGCCGTTCCAGCCACGAATTGCATTTTGGGTCCCTAAGACGTATCCAAATTCCATGTAATGACTTTACAAATAAAGAATAAACATCAAGGAACACAACCAAAAACGTTTATACGGTAAGTGTCCACAAATAACGAAGATATAACAACCTTAAAAATGATTTATTTCTCGCGATATGCAACCGTTACCGTTCCAGCCACGAATTGCATTTTGGGCCCCTAAGACGAATCCAAAGTCCATTTGATGACTTTACAAAAAAGAATAAACATCAAGGAACACAAAGAAAAAAGTTTATACGGTAAGTGTCCAAAAGTAACGAAGATATAACCACCCCAAAAATGACTTATTTCTCGCGACATTCAACCGTTGCCGTTCCAGCCACGAATTGCATTTTGGGTCCCTAAGACGAATCAAAGTTCCATTTAATGATTTTAATACAAAGAATAAACATCAAGGAACACAACCAAAAAAAGTTTCTACGGTAAGTGTCCACAAATAACGAAGATATAACCATCCCAAAAATGACTTATTTCTCGCGACATTCAACCGTTGCCGTTCCAGCCACGAATTGCATTTTGGGTCCCTAAGACGAATCCAAATTCCATTTAATGACTTTACAAATAAAGAATAAACACCAAGGAACACAACCAAAAAATTTTATACGGTAAGTGTCCACAAATAACGAAGATATAACAACCTTAAAAATGATTTCTTTCTCGCGATATGCAACCGTTACCGTTCCAGCCACGAATTGCATTTTGGGTCCCTAAGACGAATCCAAATTCCATTTAATGACTTTACAAATAAAGAATAAACATAAAGGAACACAACCAAAAAAGTTTATACGGTAAGTGTCCACAAATAACGAAGATATAACAACCTTAAAAATGATTTATTTCTCGCGATATGCAACCGTTACCGTTCCAGCCACGAATTGCATTTTGGGTCCCTAAGACGAATCCAAATTCCATTTAATGACTTTACAAATAAAGAATAAACATCAAGGAACACAACCAAAAAAATTAAACGGTAAGTGTGCAAAAGTAACGAAGATATAACCACCCCAAAAATCACTTATTTCTCGCGACATTCAACCGTTGCCGTTCCAGCCACGAATTGCATTTTGGGTCCCTAAGACGAATCCAAATTCCATTTAAAGACTTTACAAATAAAGAATAAACATCAAGGAACACAACCAAGAAAAGTTTATACGGTAAGTGTCCACAAATAACGAAGATATAACCACTCCAAAAATAACTTATTTCTCGCCATATGCAACAATTACCGGGCCAGCCACGAATTGCATTTTGGGCCCCTAAGACGAATCCAAATTCCATTTAATGACTTTACAAACAAAGAATAAACATCAAGGAACACAACCAAAAAAGTTTATACGGTAAGTGTCCACAAATAACGAAGATATAACCATCCCAAAAATGACTTATTTCTCGCCGCGACATTCAACCGTTGTCGTTCCAGCCACGAATTGCATTTTGGGCCCCTAAGACGAATCAAAGTTCCATTTAATGATTTTAATACAAAGAATAAACATCAAGGAACACAACCAAAAAAGTTTATACGGTAAGTGTCCACAAATAACGAAGATATAACCACCCCAAAAATAACTTATTTCTCGCCATATGCAACCGTTACCGGGCCAGCCACGAATTGGATTTTGGGCCCCTAAGACGAATCCAAATTCCATTTAATGACTTTACAAACAAAGAATAAACATCAAGGAACACAACCAAAAAAAGCTTCTACGGTAAGTGTCCACAAATAACGAAGATATAACCATCCCAAAAATGACTTATTTCTCCCGACATTCAACCGTTGCCGTTCCAGCCACGAATTGCATTTTGGGTCCCTAAGACGTATCCAAATTCCATTTAATGACTTTACAAATAAAGAATAAACATCAAGGAACACAACCAAAAAAGTTTATACGGTAAGTGTCCACAAATAACGAAGATATAACAACCTTAAAAATGATTTATTTCTCGCGATATTCAACCGTTACCGTTCCAGCCACGAATTGCATTTTGGGCCCCTAAGACGAATCCAAAGTCCATTTGATGACTTTACAAAAAAGAATAAACATCAAGGAACACAAAGAAAAAAGTTTATACGGTAAGTGTCCAAAAGTAACGAAGATATAACCACCCCAAAAATGACTTATTTCTCGCGACATTCAACCGTTGCCGTTCCAGCCACGAATTGCATTTTGAGCCCCTAAGACGAATCAAAGTTCCATTTAATGATTTTAATACAAAGAATAAACATCAAGGAACACAACCAAAAAAAGTTTCTACGGTAAGTGTCCACAAATAACGAAGATATAACCATCCCAAAAATGACTTATTTCTCGCGACATTCAACCGTTGCCGTTCCAGCCACGAATTGCATTTTGGGTCCCTAAGACGAATCCAAATTCCATTTAATGACTTTACAAATAAAGAATAAACATCAAGGAACACAACCAAAAAAGTTTATACGGTAAGTGTCCACAAATAACGAAGATATAACAACCTACAAAATGATTTATTTCTCGCGATATGCAACCGTTACCGTTCCAGCCACGAATTGCATTTTGGGTCCCTAAGACGAATCCAAATTCCATTTAATGACTTTACAAATAAAGAATAAACATAAAGGAACACAACCAAAAAAGTTTATACGGTAAGTGTCTACAAATAACGAAGATATAACAACCTTAAAAATGATTTATTTCTCGCGATATGCAACCGTTACCGTTCCAGCCACGAATTGCATTTTGAGCCCCTAAGACGAATCAAAGTTCCATTTAATGATTTTAATACAAAGAATAAACATAAAGGAACACAACCAAAAAAGTTTATACGGTAAGTGTCCACAAATAACGAAGATATAACAACCTTAAAAATGACTTATTTCTCGCGACATTCAACCGTTGCCGTTCCAGCCACGAATTGCATTTTGGGCCCCTAAGACGAATCAAAGTTCCATTTAATGATTTTAATACAAAGAATAAACATCAAGGAACACAACCAAAAAAGTTTCTACGGTAAGTGTCCACAAATAACGAAGATATAACAACCTTAAAAATGACTTATTTCTCGCCATATGCAACCGTTGCCGTTCCAGCCACGAATTGCATTTTGGGCCCCTAAGACGAATCCAAATTCCATTTAATGACTTTACAAACAAAGAATAAACATCAAGGAACACAACCAAAAAAGGGTTTTTACGGTAAGTGTCCACAAATAACGAAGATATAACAACCTTAAAAATGACTTATTTCTCGCGATATGCAACCGTTGCCGTTCCAGCCACGAATTGCATTTTGGGCCTCTAAGACGAATCAAAGTTCCATTTAATGATTTTAATGCAAAGGATAAACATCAAGGAACAAAGCCAAAAAAAGTTTCTACGGTAAGTGTCCACAAATAACGAAGATATAACAACCTTAAAAATGACTTATTTCTCGCGACATTCAACCGTTGCCGTTCCAGCCACGAATTGCATTTTGGGCCCCTAAGACGAATCAAAGTTCCATTTAATGATTTTAATACAAAGAATAAACATCAAGGAACACAACCAAAAAAAGTTTCTACGGTAAGTGTCCACAAATAACGAAGATATAACAACCTTAAAAATGACTTATTTCTCGCCATATGCAACCGTTGCCGTTCCAGCCACGAATTGCATTTTGGGCCCCTAAGACGAATCCAAATTCCATTTAATGACTTTACAAACAAAGAATAAACATCAAGGAACACAACCAAAAAAGGGTTTTTACGGTAAGTGTCCACAAATAACGAAGATATAACAACCTTAAAAATGACTTATTTCTCGCGATATGCAACCGTTACCGTTCCAGCCACGAATTGCATTTTGAGTCCCTAAGACGAATCCAAATTCCATTTAATGACTTTACAAATAAAGAATAAACATCAAGGAACACAACCAAGAAAAGTTTATACGGTAAGTGTCCACAAATAACGAAGATATAACCACTCCAAAAATAACTTATTTCTCGCCATATGCAACAATTACCGGGCCAGCCACGAATTGCATTTTGGGCCCCTAAGACGAATCCAAATTCCATTTAATGACTTTACAAACAAAGAATAAACATCAAGGAACACAACCAAAAAAGTTTATACGGTAAGTGTCCACAAATAACGAAGATATAACCATCCCAAAAATGACTTATTTCTCGCGACATTCAACCGTTGTCGTTCCAGCCACGAATTGCATTTTGGGCCCCTAAGACGAATCAAAGTTCCATTTAATGATTTTAATACAAAGAATAAACATCAAGGAACACAACCAAAAAAGTTTATACGGTAAGTGTCCACAAATAACGAAGATATAACCACCCCAAAAATAACTTATTTCTCGCCATATGCAACCGTTACCGGGCCAGCCACGAATTGCATTTTGGGCCCCTAAGACGAATCCAAATTCCATTTAATGACTTTACAAACAAAGAACAAACATCAAGGAACACAACCAAAAAAGTTTATACGGTAAGTGTCCACAAATAACGAAGATATAACCATCCCAAAAATGACTTATTTCTCGCGACATTCAACCGTTGCCGTTCCAGCCACGAATTGCATTTTGGGTCCCTAAGACGTATCCAAATTCCATTTAATGACTTTACAAATAAAGAATAAACATCAAGGAACACAACCAAAAAAGTTTATACGGTAAGTGTCCACAAATAACGAAGATATAACCACCCCAAAAATGACTTATTTCTCGCGACATTCAACCTTTGCCGTTCCAGCCACGAATTGCATTTTGGGTCCCTAAGACGAATCCAAATTCCATTTAATGACTTTACAAATAAAGAATAAACATCATGGAACACAACCAAAAAAGTTTATACGATAAGTGTCCACAAATAACGAAGATATAACAACCTTAAAAATGATTTATTTCTCGCGATATGCAACTGTTACCGTTCCAGCCACAAATTTCATTTTGGGCCCCTAAGACGAATCCAAAGTCCATTTGATGACTTTACAAAAAAGAATAAACATCAAGGAACACAAACAAAAAAGTTTATACGGTAAGTGTCCAAAAGTAACGAAGATATAACCACCCCAAAAATGACTTATTTCTCGCGACATTCAACCGTTGCCGTTCCAGCCACGAATTGCATTTTGGGCCCCTAAGACGAATCAAAGTTCCATTTAATGATTTTAATACAAAGAATAAACATCAAGGAACACAACCAAAAAAAGTTTCTACGGTAAGTGTCCACAAATAACGAAGATATAACCATCCCAAAAATGACTTATTTCTCGCGACATTCAACCGTTGCCGTTCCAGCCACGAATTGCATTTTGGATCCCTAAGACGAATCCAAATTCCATTTAATGACTTTACAAATAAAGAATAAACATCAAGGAACACAACCAAAAACATTAAACGGTAAGTGTGCAAAAGTAACGAAGATATAACCACCCCAAAAATGACTTATTTCTCGCGACATTCAACCGTTGCCGTTCCAGCCACGAATTGCATTTTGGGTCCCTAAGACGAATCCAAATTCCATTTAATGACTACACAAATAAAGAATAAACATCAAGGAACACAACCAAAAAAGTTTATACGGTAAGTGTCCACAAATAACGAAGATATAACCATCCCAAGAATGACTTATTTCTCGCGACATTCAACCGTTGCCGTTCCAGCCACGAATTGCATTTTGGGCCCCTAAGACGAATCAAAGTTCCATTTAATGATTTTAATACAAAGGATAAACATCAAGGAAGACAACCAAAAAAAGTTTCTACGGTAAGTGTCCACAAATAACGAAGATATAACAACCTTAAAAATGACTTATTTCTCGCGACATTCAACCGTTGCCGTTCCAGCCACGAATTGCATTTTGGGCCGCTAAGACGAATCCAAATTCCATTTAATGACTTTACAAATAAAGAATTAACATCAAGGAACACAACCAAAAAAGTTTATACGGTAAGTGTCCAAAAGTAACGAAGATATAACCACCCCAAAAATGACTTATTTCTCGCGACATTCAACCGTTGCCGTTCCAGCCACGAATTGCATTTTGGATCCCTAAGACGAATCCAAATTCCATTTAATGACTTTACAAATAAAGAATAAACATCAAGGAACACAACCAAAAAAAGTTTATACGGTAAGTGTCCACAAATAACGAAGATATAACAACCTTAAAAATGACTTATTTCTCGCGATATGCAACCGTTACCGTTCCAGCCACGAATTGCATTTTGGGTCCCTAAGACGAATCCAAATTCCATTTAATGACTTTACAAACAAAGAATAAACATCAAGGAACACAACCAAAAAAGTTTATACGGTAAGTGTCCACAAATAACGAAGATATAACCATCCCAAAAATGACTTATTTCTCGCGACATTCAACCGTTGTCGTTCCAGCCACGAATTGCATTTTGGGCCCCTAAGACGAATCCAAAGTCCATTTGATGACTTTACAAAAAAGAATAAACATCAAGGAACACAAACAAAAAAGTTTATATGGTAAGTGTCCAAAAGTAACGAAGATATAACCACCCCAAAAATGACTTATTTCTCGCGACATTCAACCGTTGCCGTTCCAGCCACGAATTGCATTTTGGGCCGCTAAGACGAATCCAAATTCCATTTAATGACTTTACAAATAAAGAATAAACATCAAGGAACACAACCAAAAAAGTTTATACGGTAAGTGTCCAAAAGTAACGAAGATATAACCACCCCAAAAATGACTTATTTCTCTTAAAATTCAACCGTTGCCGTTCCAGCCACGAATTGCATTTTGGATCCCTAAGACGAATCCAGATTCCATTTAATGACTTTACAAATAAAGAATAAACATCAAGGAACACAACCAAAAAAAGTTTATACGGTAAGTGTCCACAAATAACGAAGATATAACAACCTTAAAAATGACTTATTTCTCGCGATATGCAACCGTTACCGTTCCAGCCACGAATTGCATTTTGGGTCCCTAAGACGAATCCAAATTCCATTTAATGACTTTACAAACAAAGAATAAACATCAAGGATAACAACCAAAAAAGTTTATACGGTAAGTGTCCACAAATAACGAAGATATAACCATCCCAAAAATGACTTATTTCTCGCGACATTCAACCGTTGTCGTTCCAGCCACGAATTGCATTTTGGGCCCCTAAGACGAATCAAAGTTCCATTTAATGATTTTAATACAAAGGATAAATATCAAGGAACACAACCAAAAAAAGTTTCTGCGGTAAGTGTCCACAAATAACGAAGATATAACAACCTTAAAAATGACTTATTTCTCGCCATGTGCAACCGTTACCGGGCCAGCCACGAATTGCATTTTGGGCCCCTAAGACGAATCAAAGTTCCATTTAATGATTTTAATACAAAGAATAAACATCAAGGAACACAACCAAAAAAAGTTTATACGGTAAGTGTCCACAAATAACGAAGATATAACCATCCCAAAAATGACATATTTCTCGCGACATTCAACCGTTGCCGTTCCAGCCACGAATTGCATTTTGAGCCCCTAAGACGAATCAAAGTTCCATTTAATGACTTTACAAATAAAGAATAAACATCAAGGAACACAACCAAAAAAGTTTATACGGTAAGTGTCCACAAGTAACGAAGATATAACCACCCCAAAAATAACTTATTTCTCGCCATATGCAACCGTTACCGGGCCAGCCACGAATTGCATTTTGGGCCACTAAGACGAATCAAAGTTCCATTTAATGATTTTAATACAAAGGATAAACATCAAGGAACACAACCAAAAAAAGTTTCTACGGTAAGTGTCCACAAATAACGAAGATATAACAACCTTAAAAATGACTTATTTCTCGCCATATGCAACCGTTACCGGGACAGCCACGAATTGCATTTTGGGCCCCTAAGACGAATCAAAGTTCCATTTAATGATTTTAATACAAAGAATAAACATCAAGGAACACAACCAAAAAAAGTTTATACGATAAGTGTCCACAAATAACGAAGATATAACAACCTTAAAAATGACTTATTTCTCGTGACATTCAACCGTTGTCGTTCCAGCCACGAATTGCATTTTGGGCCCCTAAGACGAATCAAAGTTCCATTTAATGATTTTAATACAAAGGATAAACATCAAGGAACACAACCAAAGAAAAGTTTCTACGGTAAGTGTCCACAAATAACGAAGATATAACAACCTTAAAAATGACTTATTTCTCGCGACATTCAACCGTTGTCGTTCCAGCCACGAATTGCATTTTGGGCCCCTAAGACGAATCAAAGTTCCATTTAATGATTTTGATACAAAGAATAAACATCAAGGAACGCAACCAAAAAAAGTTTCTACGGTAAGTGTCCACAAATAACGAAGATATAACAACCTTAAAAATGACTTATTTCTCGCGACATTCAACCGTTGCCGTTCCAGCCACGAATTGCATTTTGGGCCGCTAAGACGAATCCAAATTCCATTTAATGACTTTACAAATAAAGAATAAACATCAAGGAACACAACCAAAAAAGTTTATACGGTAAGTGTCCAAAAGTAACGAAGATATAACCACCCCAAAAATGACTTATTTCTCTTAAAATTCAACCGTTGCCGTTCCAGCCACGAATTGCATTTTGGATCCCTAAGACGAATCCAGATTCCATTTAATGACTTTACAAATAAAGAATAAACACCAAGGAACACAACCAAAAAAGTTTATACGGTAAGTGTCCCTAAATAACGAAGATATAACAACCTTAAAAATGATTTATTTCTCGCGATATGCAACCGTTACCGTTCCAGCCACGAATTGCATTTTCGGTCCCTAAGACGAATCCAAATTCATTTAATGACGTTACAAATAAAGAATAAACAACAAGGAACACAACAAAAAAGTTTATGCGGTAAGTGTCCAAAAGTAACGAAGATATAACCACCCCAAAAATCACTTATTTCTCGCGACATTCAACCGTTGCCGTTCCAGCCACGAATTGCATTTTGGGTCCCTAAGACGAATCCAAATTCCATTTAATGACTTTACAAATAAAGAATAAACACCAAGGAACACAACCAAAAAAGTTTATACGGTAAGTGTCCCTAAATAACGAAGATATAACAACCTTAAAAATGATTTATTTCTCGCGATATGCAACCGTTACCGTTCCAGCCACGAATTGCATTTTGGGTCCCTAAGACGAATCCAAATTACATTTAATGACTTTACAAATAAAGAATGAACATCAAGGAACACAACCAAAAAAGTTTATACGGTAAGTGTCAAAAAGTAACGAAGATATAACCACCCCAAAAATGACTTATTTCTCGCGACATTCAACCGTTGCCGTTCCAGCCACGAATTGCATTTTGGGCCGCTAAGACGAATCCAAATTCCATTTAATGACTTTACAAATAAAGAATAAACATCAAGGAACACAACCAAAAAAGTTTAGACGGTAAGTGTCCAAAAGTAACGAAGATATAACCACCCCAAAAATGACTTATTTCTCGCGACATTCAACCGTTGCCGTTCCAGCCACGAATTGCATTTTGGATCCCTAAGACGAATCCAGATTCCATTTAATGACTTTACAAATAAAGAATAAACATCAAGGAATACAACCAAAAAAGTTTATACGGTAAGTGTCCACAAATAACGAAGATATAACAACCTTAAAAATGACTTATTTCTCGCGATATGCAACCGTTACCGTTCCAGCCACGAATTGCATTTTGGGTCCCTAAGACGAATCCAAATTCCATTTAATGACTTTACAAACAAAGAATAAACATCAAGGAACACAACCAAAAAAGTTTATACGGTAAGTGTCCACAAATAACGAAGATATAACCATCCCAAAAATGACTTATTTCTCGCGACATTTAACCGTTGTCGTTCCAGCCACGAATTGCATTTTGGGCCCCTAAGACGAATCAAAGTTCCATTTAATGATTTTAGTACAAAGGATAAGCATCAAGGAACACAACCAAAAAAAGTTTCTACGGTAAGTGTCCACAAATAACGAAGATATAACAACCTTAAAAATGACTTATTTCTCGCCATATGCAACCGTTACCGGGCCAGCCACGAATTGCATTTTGGGCCCCTAAGACGAATCAAAGTTCCATTTAATGATTTTAATACAAAGAATAAACATCAAGGAACACAACCAAAAAAAGTTTATACGGTAAGTGTCCACAAATAACGAAGATATAACCATCCCAAAAATGACATATTTCTCGCGACATTCAACCGTTGCCGTTCCAGCCACGAATTGCATTTTGGGCCCCTAAGACGAATCAAAGTTCCATTTAATGACTTTACAAATAAAGAATAAACATCAAGGAACACAACCAAAAAAGTTTATACGGTAAGTGTCCACAAATAACGAAGATATAACCACCCCAAAAATAACTTATTTCTCGCCATATGCAACCGTTACCGGGCCAGCCACGAATTGCATTTTGGGCCCCTAAGACGAATCAAAGTTCCATTTAATGATTTTAATACAAAGAATAAACATCAAGGAACACAACCAAAAAAAGTTTATACGGTAAGTGTCCACAAATAACGAAGATATAACCATCCCAAAAATGACATATTTCTCGCGACATTCAACCGTTGCCGTTCCAGCCACGAATTGCATTTTGGGCCCCTAAGACGAATCAAAGTTCCATTTAATGACTTTACAAATAAAGAATAAACATCAAGGAACACAACCAAAAAAGTTTATACGGTAAGTGTCCACAAATAACGAAGATATAACCACCCCAAAAATAACTTATTTCTCGCCATATGCAACCGTTACCGGGCCAGCCACGAATTGCATTTTGGGCCCCTAAGACGAATCAAAGTTCCATTTAATGATTTTAATACAAAGGATAAACATCAAGGAACACAACCAAAAAAAGTTTCTACGGTAAGTGTCCACAAATAACGAAGATATAACAACCTTAAAAATGACTTATTTCTCGCCATATGCAACCGTTACCGGGCCAGCCACGAATTGCATTTTGGGCCCCTAAGACGAATCAAAGTTCCATTTAATGATTTTAATACAAAGAATAAACATCAAGGAACACAACCAAAAAAAAGTTTATACGGTAAGTGTCCACAAATAACGAAGATATAACCATCCCAAAAATGACTTATTTCTCGCGACATTCAACCGTTGCCGTTCCAGCCACGAATTGCATTTTGGGCCCCTAAGACGAATCAAAGTTCCATTTAATGATTTTAATACAAATAATAAACATCAAGGAACACAACCAAAAAAAGTTTCTACGGTAAGTGTCCACAAATAACGAAGATATAACAACCTTAAAAATGACTTATTTCTCGCCATATGCAACCGTTACCGTTCCAGCCACGAATTGCATTTTGGGTCCCTAAGACGAATCCAAATTCCATTTAATGACTTTACGAATAAAGAATAAACATCAAGGAACACAACCAAGAAACGTTTATACGGTAAGTGTCCACAAATAACGAAGATATAACCACTCCAAAAATAACTTATTTCTCGCCATATGCAACCGTTACCGGGCCAGCCACGAATTGCATTTTGGGCCCCTAAGACGAATCCAAATTCCATTTAATGACTTTACGAACAAAGAATAAACATCAAGGAACACAACCAAAAAAGTTTATACGGTAAGTGTCCACAAATAACGAAGATATAACCTTCCCAAAAATGACTTATTTCTCGCGACATTCAACCGTTGTCGTTCCAGCCACGAATTGCATTTTGGGCCCCTAAGACGAATCAAAGTTCCATTTAATGATTTTAATACAAAGGATAAGCATCAAGGAACAAAACCAAAAAAAGTTTCTACGGTAAGTGTCCACAAATAACGAAGATATAACAACCTTAAAAATGACTTATTTCTCGCGACATTCAACCGTTGCCGTTCCAGCCACGAATTGCATTTTCGGCCCCTAAGACGAATCAAAGTTCCATTTAATGATTTTAATACAAAGAATAAACATCAAGGAACACAGCCAAAAAAAGTTTCTACGGTAAGTGTCCACAAATAACGAAGATATAACAACCTTAAAAATAACTTATTTCTCGCCATATGCAACCGTTACCGGGCCAGCCACGAATTGCATTTTGGGCCCCTAAGACGAATCCAAATTCCATTTAATGATTTTACAAATAAAGAATAAACATCAAGGAACACAACCAAAAAAGTTTATACGGTAAGTGTCCAAAAATAACGAAGATATAACCATCCCAAAAATGACTTATTTCTCGCGACATTCAACCGTTGCCGTTCCAGCCACGAATTGCATTTTGGGCCCCTAAGACGAATCAAAGTTCCATTTAATGATTTTAATACAAAGGATAAGCATCAAGGAACAAAACCAAAAAAAGTTTCTACGGTAAGTGTCCACAAATAACGAAGATATAACAACCTTAAAAATGACTTATTTCTCGCGACATTCAACCGTTGCCGTTCCAGCCACGAATTGCATTTTGGGCCCCTAAGACGAATCAAAGTTCCATTTAATGATTTTAATACAAAGAATAAACATCAAGGAACACAACCAAAAAAAGTTTCTACGGTAAGTGTCCACAAATAACGAAGATATAACAACCTTAAAAATGACTTATTTCTCGCCATATGCAACCGTTGCCGTTCCAGCCACGAATTGCATTTTGGGCCCCTAAGACGAATCCAAATTCCATTTAATGACTTTACAAACAAAGAATAAACATCAAGGAACACAACCAAAAAAGTTTCTACGGTAAGTGTCCACAAATAACGAAGATATAACAACCTTAAAAATGACTTATTTCTCGCCATATTCAACCGTTACCGGCCCAGCCACGAATTGCATTTTGGGCCCCTAAGACGAATCAAAGTTCCATTTAATGATTTTAATACAAAGGATAAACATCAAGGAACACAACCAAAAAAAGTTTCTACGGTAAGTGTCCACAAATAACGAAGATATAACAACCTTAAAAATGACTTATTTCTCGGGACACTCAACCGTTGCCGTTCCAGCCACGAATTGCATTTTGGGCCCCTAAGACGAATCAAAGTTCCATTTAATGATTTTAATACAAAGAAAAAACATCAAGGAACACAACCAAAAAAAGTTTCTACGGTAAGTGTTCACAAATAACGAAGATATAACAACCTTAAAAATGACTTATTTCTCGCCATATGAAACCGTTGCCGTTCTAGCCACGAATTGCATTTTGGGCCCCTAAGACGAATCCAAATTCCATTTAATGACTTTACAAACAAAGAATAAACATCAAGGAACACAACCAAAAAAGTTTATACGGTAAGTGTCCACAAATAACGAAGATATAACCATCCCAAAAATGACTTATTTCTCGCGGCATTCAACCGTTGTCGTTCCAGCCACGAATTGCATTTTGGGAGCCTAAGACGAATCAAAGTTCCATTTAATGATTTTAATACAAAGAATAAACATCAAGGAACACAACCAAAAAAGTTTATACGGTAAGTGTCCACAAATAACGAAGATATAACCACCCCAAAAATAACTTATTTCTCGCCATATGCAACCGTTACCGGGCCAGCCACGAATTGCATTTTGGGCCCTTAAGACGAATCCAAATTCCATTTAATGACTTTACAAACAAAGAATAAACATCAAGGAACACAACCAAAAAAGTTTATACGGTAAGTGTCCACAAATAACGAAGATATAACCATCCCAAAAATGACTTATTTCTCGCGACATTCAACCGTTGCCGTTCCAGCCACGAATTGCATTTTGGGTCCCTAAGACGTATCCAAATTCCATTTAATGACTTTACAAATAAAGAATAAACATCAAGGAACACAACCAAAAAAGTTTATACGGTAAGTGTCCACAAATAACGAAGATATAACCACCCCAAAAATTACTTATTTCTCGCGACATTCAACCGTTGCCGTTCCAGCCACGAATTGCATTTTGGGTCCCTAAGACGAATCCAAATTCCATTTAATGACTTTACAAATAAAGAATAAACATCAAGGAACACAACCAAAAAAGTTTATACGGTAAGTGTCCACAAATAACGAAGATATAACAACCTTAAAAATGACTTATTTCTCGCGATATGCAACCGTTACCGTTCCAGCCACGAATTGCATTTTGGGTCCCTAAGACGAATCCAAATTCCATTTAATGACTTTACAAACAAAGAATAAACATCAAGGAACACAACCAAAAAAGTTTATTCGGTAAGTGTCCACAAATAACGAAGATATAACCATCCCAAAAATGACTTATTTCTCGCGACATTCAACCGTTGTCGTTCCAGCCACGAATTGCATTTTGGGCCCCTAAGACGAATCAAAGTTCCATTTAATGATTTTAATACAAAGGATAAACATCAAGGAACACAACCAAAAAAAGTTTCTACGGTAAGTGTCCACAAATAACGAAGATATAACAACCTTAAAAATGACTTATTTCTCGCCATATGCAACCGTTACCGGGCCAGCCACGAATTGCATTTTGGGCCCCTAAGACGAATCAAAGTTCCATTTAATGATTTTAATACAAAGAATAAACATCAAGGAACACAACCAAAAAAAGTTTATACGGTAAGTGTCCACAAATAACGAAGATATAACCATCCCAAAAATGACATATTTCTCGCGACATTCAACCGTTGCCGTTCCAGCCACGAATTGCATTTTGGGCCCCTAAGACGTATCCAAATTCCATTTAATGACTTTACAAATAAAGAATAAACATCAAGGAACACAACCAAAAAAGTTTATACGGTAAGTGTACACAAATAACGAAGATATAACCACCCCAAAAATAACTTATTTCTCGCCATATGCAACCGTTACCGGGCCAGCCACGAATTGCATTTTGGGCCCCTAAGACGAATCCAAATTCCATTTAATGACTTTACAAACAAGGAATAAGCATCAAGGAACACAACCAAAAAAAGTTTATACGGTAAGTGTCCACAATTACCGAATATATAACCATCCCAAAAATGACTTATTTCTCGCGACATTCAACCGTTGCCGTTCCAGCCACGAATTGCATTTTGGGTCCCTAAGACGTATCCAAATTCCATTTAATGACTTTACAAATAAAGAATAAACATCAAGGAACACAACCAAAAAAGTTTATACGGTAAGTGTCCAAAAGTAACGAAGATAAAACCACCCGAAAAATAACTTATTTCTCGCGACATTCAACCGTTGCCGTTCCAGCCACGAATTGCATTTTGGGTCCCTAAGACGAATCCAAATTCCATTTAATGACTTTACAAATAAAGAATAAACATCAAGGAACACAACCAAAAAAGTTTATACGGTAAGTGTCAACAAATAACGAAGATATAACAACCTTAAAAATGATTTATTTCTCGCGATATGCAACCGTTACCGTTCCAGCCACGAATTGCATTTTGGGTCCCTAAGACGAATCCAAATTCCATTTAATGACTTTACAAATAAAGAATGAACATCAAGGAACACAACCAAAAAAGTTTATACGGTAAGTGTCCAAAAGTAACGAAGATATAACCACCCCAAAAATGACTTATTTCTCGCGACATTCAACCGTTACAGGGCCAGCCACGAATTGAATTTTGGGCCCCTAAGACGAATCAAAGTTCCATTTAATGATTTTAATACAAAGAATAAGCATCAAGGAACACAACCAAAAAAGTTTCTACGGTAAGTGTCCACAAATAACGAAGATATAACAACCTTAAAAATGATTTATTTCTCGCGATATGCAACCGTTACCGTTCCAGCCACGAATTGCATTTTGGGTCCCTAAGAAGAATCCAAATTCATTTAATGACTTTACAAATAAAGAATAAACATCAAGGAACACAACCAAAAAAGTTTATACGGTAAGTGTCCAAAAGTTACGAAGATATAACCACCCCAAAAATCACTTAGTTCTCGCGACATTCAACCGTTGCCGTTCCAGCCACAAATTGCATTTTGGGTCCCTAAGACGAATCCAAATTCCATTTAATGACTTTACAAATAAAGAATAAACATCAAGGAACACAACCAAAAAAGTTTATACGGTAAGTGTCCACAAATAACGAAGATATAACAACCTTAAAAATGATTTATTTCTCGCGATATGCAACCGTTACCGTTCCAGCCACGAATTGCATTTTGGGTCCCTAAGACGAATCCAAATTCCATTTAATGACTTTACAAATAAAGAACAAACATCAAGGAACACAACCAAAAAAGTTTATACGGTAAGTGTCCAAAAGTAACGAAGATATAACCACCCCAAAAATGACTTATTTCTCGCGACATTCAACCGTTGCCGTTCCAGCCACGAATTGCATTTTGGATCCCTAAGACCAATCCAAATTCCATTTAATGACTTTACAAATAAAGAATAAACATCAAGGAACACAACCAAAAAAAGTTTATACGGTAAGTGTCCACAAATAACGAAGATATAACAACCTTAAAAATGACTTATTTCTCGCGATATGCAACCGTTACCGTTCCAGCCACGAATTGCATTTTGGGTCCCTAAGACGAATCAAAGTTCCATTTAATGACTTTACAAATAAAGAATAAACATCAAGGAACACAACCAAAAAAGTTTATACGGTAAGTGTCCACAAATAACGAAGATATAACCACCCCAAAAATAACTTATTTCTCGCCATATGCAACCGTTACCGGGCCAGCCACGAATTGCATTTTGGGCCCCTAAGACGAATCAAAGTTCCATTTAATGATTTTAATACAAAGAATAATCATCAAGGAACACAACCAAAAAAAGTTTATACGGTAAGTGTCCACAAATAACGAAGATATAACCATCCCAAAAATGACATATTTCTCGCGACATTCAACCGTTGCCGTTCCAGCCACGAATTGCATTTTGGGCCCCTAAGACGAATCAAAGTTCCATTTAATGACTTTACAAATAAAGAATAAACATCAAGGAACACAACCAAAAAAGTTTATACGGTAAGTGTCCACAAATAACGAAGATATAACCACCCCAAAAATAACTTATTTCTCGCCATATGCAACCGTTACCGGGCCAGCCACGAATTGCATTTTGGGCCCCTAAGACGAATCAAAGTTCCATTTAATGATTTTAATACAAAGGATAAACATCAAGGAACACAACCAAAAAAAGTTTCTACGGTAAGTGTCCACAAATAACGAAGATATAACAACCTTAAAAATGACTTATTTCTCGCCATATGCAACCGTTACCGGGCCAGCCACGAATTGCATTTTGGGCCCCTAAGACGAATCAAAGTTCCATTTAATGATTTTAATACAAAGAATAAACATCAAGGAACACAACCAAAAAAAAGTTTATACGGTAAGTGTCCACAAATAACGAAGATATAACCATCCCAAAAATGACTTATTTCTCGCGACATTCAACCGTTGCCGTTCCAGCCACGAATTGCATTTTGGGCCCCTAAGACGAATCAAAGTTCCATTTAATGATTTTAATACAAATAATAAACATCAAGGAACACAACCAAAAAAAGTTTCTACGGTAAGTGTCCACAAATAACGAAGATATAACAACCTTAAAAATGACTTATTTCTCGCCATATGCAACCGTTACCGTTCCAGCCACGAATTGCATTTTGGGTCCCTAAGACGAATCCAAATTCCATTTAATGACTTTACGAATAAAGAATAAACATCAAGGAACACAACCAAGAAACGTTTATACGGTAAGTGTCCACAAATAACGAAGATATAACCACTCCAAAAATAACTTATTTCTCGCCATATGCAACCGTTACCGGGCCAGCCACGAATTGCATTTTGGGCCCCTAAGACGAATCCAAATTCCATTTAATGACTTTACGAACAAAGAATAAACATCAAGGAACACAACCAAAAAAGTTTATACGGTAAGTGTCCACAAATAACGAAGATATAACCTTCCCAAAAATGACTTATTTCTCGCGACATTCAACCGTTGTCGTTCCAGCCACGAATTGCATTTTGGGCCCCTAAGACGAATCAAAGTTCCATTTAATGATTTTAATACAAAGGATAAACATCAAGGAACACAACCAAAAAAAGTTTCTACGGTAAGTGTCCACAAATAAGGAAGATATAACAACCTTAAAAATGACTTATTTCTCGCCATATGCAACCGTTACCGTTCCAGCCACGAATTGCATTTTGGGCCCCTAAGACGAATCCAAATTCCATTTAATGACTTTACAAACAAAGAATAAACATCAAGGAACACAACCAAAAAAGTTTATACGGTAAGTGTCCACAAATAACGAAGATATAACCATCCCAAAAATGACTTATTTCTCGCGACATTCAACCGTTGCCGTTCCAGCCACGAATTGCATTTTGGGCCGCTAAGACGAATCCAAATTCCATTTAATGACTTTACAAATAAAGAATAAACATCAAGGAACACAACCAAAAAAGTTTAGACGGTAAGTGTCCAAAAGTAACGAAGATATAACCACCCCAAAAATGACTTATTTCTCGCGACATTCAACCGTTGCCGTTCCAGCCACGAATTGCATTTTGGATCCCTAAGACGAATCCAGATTCCATTTAATGACTTTACAAATAAAGAATAAACATCAAGGAATACAACCAAAAAAGTTTATACGGTAAGTGTCCACAAATAACGAAGATATAACAACCTTAAAAATGACTTATTTCTCGCGATATGCAACCGTTACCGTTCCAGCCACGAATTGCATTTTGGGTCCCTAAGACGAATCCAAATTCCATTTAATGACTTTACAAACAAAGAATAAACATCAAGGAACACAACCAAAAAAGTTTATACGGTAAGTGTCCACAAATAACGAAGATATAACCATCCCAAAAATGACTTATTTCTCGCGACATTTAACCGTTGTCGTTCCAGCCACGAATTGCATTTTGGGCCCCTAAGACGAATCAGAGTTCCATTTAATGATTTTAGTACAAAGGATAAGCATCAAGGAACACAACCAAAAAAAGTTTCTACGGTAAGTGTCCACAAATAACGAAGATATAACAACCTTAAAAATGACTTATTTCTCGCCATATGCAACCGTTACCGGGCCAGCCACGAATTGCATTTTGGGCCCCTAAGACGAATCAAAGTTCCATTTAATGATTTTAATACAAAGAATAAACATCAAGGAACACAACCAAAAAAAGTTTATACGGTAAGTGTCCACAAATAACGAAGATATAACCATCCCAAAAATGACATATTTCTCGCGACATTCAACCGTTGCCGTTCCAGCCACGAATTGCATTTTGGGCCCCTAAGACGAATCAAAGTTCCATTTAATGACTTTACAAATAAAGAATAAACATCAAGGAACACAACCAAAAAAGTTTATACGGTAAGTGTCCACAAATAACGAAGATATAACCACCCCAAAAATAACTTATTTCTCGCCATATGCAACCGTTACCGGGCCAGCCACGAATTGCATTTTGGGCCCCTAAGACGAATCAAAGTTCCATTTAATGATTTTAATACAAAGAATAAACATCAAGGAACACAACCAAAAAAAGTTTATACGGTAAGTGTCCACAAATAACGAAGATATAACCATCCCAAAAATGACATATTTCTCGCGACATTCAACCGTTGCCGTTCCAGCCACGAATTGCATTTTGGGCCCCTAAGACGAATCAAAGTTCCATTTAATGACTTTACAAATAAAGAATAAACATCAAGGAACACAACCAAAAAAGTTTATACGGTAAGTGTCCACAAATAACGAAGATATAACCACCCCAAAAATGACTTATTTCTCGCGACATTCAACCGTTGCCGTTCCAGCCACGAATTGCATTTTGGATCCCTAAGACGAATCCAAATTCCATTTAATGACTTTACAAATAAAGAATAAACATCAAGGAACACAACCAAAAAAGTTTATACGGTAAGTGTCCACAAATAACGAAGATATAACCATCCCAAAAATGACTTATTTCTCGCGACATTCAACCGTTGTCGTTCCAGCCACGAATTGCATTTTGGGCCCCTAAGACGAATCAAAGTTCCATTTAATGATTTTAATACAAAGAATAAACATCAAGGAACACAACCAAAAAAAAGTTTATACGGTAAGTGTCCACAAATAACGAAGATATAACCATCCCAAAAATGACTTATTTCTCGCGACATTCAACCGTTGCCGTTCCAGCCACGAATTGCATTTTGGGCCCCTAAGACGAATCAAAGTTCCATTTAATGATTTTAATACAAATAATAAACATCAAGGAACACAACCAAAAAAAGTTTCTACGGTAAGTGTCCACAAATAACGAAGATATAACAACCTTAAAAATGACTTATTTCTCGCCATATGCAACCGTTACCGTTCCAGCCACGAATTGCATTTTGGGTCCCTAAGACGAATCCAAATTCCATTTAATGACTTTACGAATAAAGAATAAACATCAAGGAACACAACCAAGAAACGTTTATACGGTAAGTGTCCACAAATAACGAAGATATAACCACTCCAAAAATAACTTATTTCTCGCCATATGCAACCGTTACCGGGCCAGCCACGAATTGCATTTTGGGCCCCTAAGACGAATCCAAATTCCATTTAATGACTTTACGAACAAAGAATAAACATCAAGGAACACAACCAAAAAAGTTTATACGGTAAGTGTCCACAAATAACGAAGATATAACCTTCCCAAAAATGACTTATTTCTCGCGACATTCAACCGTTGTCGTTCCAGCCACGAATTGCATTTTGGGCCCCTAAGACGAATCAAAGTTCCATTTAATGATTTTAATACAAAGGATAAGCATCAAGGAACAAAACCAAAAAAAGTTTCTACGGTAAGTGTCCACAAATAACGAAGATATAACAACCTTAAAAATGACTTATTTCTCGCGACATTCAACCGTTGCCGTTCCAGCCACGAATTGCATTTTCGGCCCCTAAGACGAATCAAAGTTCCATTTAATGATTTTAATACAAAGAATAAACATCAAGGAACACAGCCAAAAAAAGTTTCTACGGTAAGTGTCTACAAATAACGAAGATATAACAACCTTAAAAATAACTTATTTCTCGCCATATGCAACCGTTACCGGGCCAGCCACGAATTGCATTTTGGGCCCCTAAGACGAATCCAAATTCCATTTAATGATTTTACAAATAAAGAATAAACATCAAGGAACACAACCAAAAAAGTTTATACGGTAAGTGTCCAAAAATAACGAAGATATAACCATCCCAAAAATGACTTATTTCTCGCGACATTCAACCGTTGCCGTTCCAGCCACGAATTGCATTTTGGGCCCCTAAGACGAATCAAAGTTCCATTTAGTGATTTTAATACAAAGGATAAGCATCAAGGAACAAAACCAAAAAAAGTTTCTACGGTAAGTGTCCACAAATAACGAAGATATAACAACCTTAAAAATGACTTATTTCTCGCGACATTCAACCGTTGCCGTTCCAGCCACGAATTGCATTTTGGGCCCCTAAGACGAATCAAAGTTCCATTTAATGATTTTAATACAAAGAATAAACATCAAGGAACACAACCAAAAAAAGTTTCTACGGTAAGTGTCCACAAATAACGAAGATATAACAACCTTAAAAATGACTTATTTCTCGCCATATGCAACCGTTGCCGTTCCAGCCACGAATTGCATTTTGGGCCCCTAAGACGAATCCAAATTCCATTTAATGACTTTACAAACAAAGAATAAACATCAAGGAACACAACCAAAAAAGTTTCTACGGTAAGTGTCCACAAATAACGAAGATATAACAACCTTAAAAATGACTTATTTCTCGCCATATTCAACCGTTACCGGCCCAGCCACGAATTGCATTTTGGGCCCCTAAGACGAATCAAAGTTCCATTTAATGATTTTAATACAAAGGATAAACATCAAGGAACACAACCAAAAAAAGTTTCTACGGTAAGTGTCCACAAATAACGAAGATATAACAACCTTAAAAATGACTTATTTCTCGGGACACTCAACCGTTGCCGTTCCAGCCACGAATTGCATTTTGGGCCCCTAAGACGAATCAAAGTTCCATTTAATGATTTTAATACAAAGAAAAAACATCAAGGAACACAACCAAAAAAAGTTTCTACGGTAAGTGTTCACAAATAACGAAGATATAACAACCTTAAAAATGACTTATTTCTCGCCATATGAAACCGTTGCCGTTCTAGCCACGAATTGCATTTTGGGCCCCTAAGACGAATCCAAATTCCATTTAATGACTTTACAAACAAAGAATAAACATCAAGGAACACAACCAAAAAAGTTTATACGGTAAGTGTCCACAAATAACGAAGATATAACCATCCCAAAAATGACTTATTTCTCGCGGCATTCAACCGTTGTCGTTCCAGCCACGAATTGCATTTTGGGAGCCTAAGACGAATCAAAGTTCCATTTAATGATTTTAATACAAAGAATAAACATCAAGGAACACAACCAAAAAAGTTTATACGGTAAGTGTCCACAAATAACGAAGATATAACCACCCCAAAAATAACTTATTTCTCGCCATATGCAACCGTTACCGGGCCAGCCACGAATTGCATTTTGGGCCCTTAAGACGAATCCAAATTCCATTTAATGACTTTACAAACAAAGAATAAACATCAAGGAACACAACCAAAAAAGTTTATACGGTAAGTGTCCACAAATAACGAAGATATAACCATCCCAAAAATGACTTATTTCTCGCGACATTCAACCGTTGCCGTTCCAGCCACGAATTGCATTTTGGGTCCCTAAGACGTATCCAAATTCCATTTAATGACTTTACAAATAAAGAATAAACATCAAGGAACACAACCAAAAAAGTTTATACGGTAAGTGTCCACAAATAACGAAGATATAACCACCCCAAAAATTACTTATTTCTCGCGACATTCAACCGTTGCCGTTCCAGCCACGAATTGCATTTTGGGTCCCTAAGACGAATCCAAATTCCATTTAATGACTTTACAAATAAAGAATAAACATCAAGGAACACAACCAAAAAAGTTTATACGGTAAGTGTCCACAAATAACGAAGATATAACAACCTTAAAAATGACTTATTTCTCGCGATATGCAACCGTTACCGTTCCAGCCACGAATTGCATTTTGGGTCCCTAAGACGAATCCAAATTCCATTTAATGACTTTACAAACAAAGAATAAACATCAAGGAACACAACCAAAAAAGTTTATTCGGTAAGTGTCCACAAATAACGAAGATATAACCATCCCAAAAATGACTTATTTCTCGCGACATTCAACCGTTGTCGTTCCAGCCACGAATTGCATTTTGGGCCCCTAAGACGAATCAAAGTTCCATTTTATGATTTTAATACAAAGGATAAACATCAAGGAACACAACCAAAAAAAGTTTCTACGGTAAGTGTCCACAAATAACGAAGATATAACAACCTTAAAAATGACTTATTTCTCGCCATATGCAACCGTTACCGGGCCAGCCACGAATTGCATTTTGGGCCCCTAAGACGAATCAAAGTTCCATTTAATGATTTTAATACAAAGAATAAACATCAAGGAACACAACCAAAAAAAGTTTATACGGTAAGTGTCCACAAATAACGAAGATATAACCATCCCAAAAATGACATATTTCTCGCGACATTCAACCGTTGCCGTTCCAGCCACGAATTGCATTTTGGGCCCCTAAGACGTATCCAAATTCCATTTAATGACTTTACAAATAAAGAATAAACATCAAGGAACACAACCAAAAAAGTTTATACGGTAAGTGTACACAAATAACGAAGATATAACCACCCCAAAAATAACTTATTTCTCGCCATATGCAACCGTTACCGGGCCAGCCACGAATTGCATTTTGGGCCCCTAAGACGAATCCAAATTCCATTTAATGACTTTACAAACAAGGAATAAGCATCAAGGAACACAACCAAAAAAAGTTTATACGGTAAGTGTCCACAATTACCGAATATATAACCATCCCAAAAATGACTTATTTCTCGCGACATTCAACCGTTGCCGTTCCAGCCACGAATTGCATTTTGGGTCCCTAAGACGTATCCAAATTCCATTTAATGACTTTACAAATAAAGAATAAACATCAAGGAACACAACCAAAAAAGTTTATACGGTAAGTGTCCAAAAGTAACGAAGATAAAACCACCCGAAAAATAACTTATTTCTCGCGACATTCAACCGTTGCCGTTCCAGCCACGAATTGCATTTTGGGTCCCTAAGACGAATCCAAATTCCATTTAATGACTTTACAAATAAAGAATAAACATCAAGGAACACAACCAAAAAAGTTTATACGGTAAGTGTCAACAAATAACGAAGATATAACAACCTTAAAAATGATTTATTTCTCGCGATATGCAACCGTTACCGTTCCAGCCACGAATTGCATTTTGGGTCCCTAAGACGAATCCAAATTCCATTTAATGACTTTACAAATAAAGAATGAACATCAAGGAACACAACCAAAAAAGTTTATACGGTAAGTGTCCAAAAGTAACGAAGATATAACCACCCCAAAAATGACTTATTTCTCGCGACATTCAACCGTTACAGGGCCAGCCACGAATTGAATTTTGGGCCCCTAAGACGAATCAAAGTTCCATTTAATGATTTTAATACAAAGAATAAGCATCAAGGAACACAACCAAAAAAGTTTCTACGGTAAGTGTCCACAAATAACGAAGATATAACAACCTTAAAAATGATTTATTTCTCGCGATATGCAACCGTTACCGTTCCAGCCACGAATTGCATTTTGGGTCCCTAAGAAGAATCCAAATTCATTTAATGACTTTACAAATAAAGAATAAACATCAAGGAACACAACCAAAAAAGTTTATACGGTAAGTGTCCAAAAGTTACGAAGATATAACCACCCCAAAAATCACTTAGTTCTCGCGACATTCAACCGTTGCCGTTCCAGCCACAAATTGCATTTTGGGTCCCTAAGACGAATCCAAATTCCATTTAATGACTTTACAAATAAAGAATAAACATCAAGGAACACAACCAAAAAAGTTTATACGGTAAGTGTCCACAAATAACGAAGATATAACAACCTTAAAAATGATTTATTTCTCGCGATATGCAACCGTTACCGTTCCAGCCACGAATTGCATTTTGGGTCCCTAAGACGAATCCAAATTCCATTTAATGACTTTACAAATAAAGAACAAACATCAAGGAACACAACCAAAAAAGTTTATACGGTAAGTGTCCAAAAGTAACGAAGATATAACCACCCCAAAAATGACTTATTTCTCGCGACATTCCACCGTTGCCGTTCCAGCCACGAATTGCATTTTGGATCCCTAAGACGAATCCAAATTCCATTTAATGACTTTACAAATAAAGAATAAACATCAAGGAACACAACCAAAAAAAGTTTATACGGTAAGTGTCCACAAATAACGAAGATATAACAACCTTAAAAATGACTTATTTCTCGCGATATGCAACCGTTACCGTTCCAGCCACGAATTGCATTTTGGGTCCCTAAGACGAATCAAAGTTCCATTTAATGACTTTACAAATAAAGAATAAACATCAAGGAACACAACCAAAAAAGTTTATACGGTAAGTGTCCACAAATAACGAAGATATAACCACCCCAAAAATAACTTATTTCTCGCCATATGCAACCGTTACCGGGCCAGCCACGAATTGCATTTTGGGCCCCTAAGACGAATCAAAGTTCCATTTAATGATTTTAATACAAAGAATAATCATCAAGGAACACAACCAAAAAAAGTTTATACGGTAAGTGTCCACAAATAACGAAGATATAACCATCCCAAAAATGACATATTTCTCGCGACATTCAACCGTTGCCGTTCCAGCCACGAATTGCATTTTGGGCCCCTAAGACGAATCAAAGTTCCATTTAATGACTTTACAAATAAAGAATAAACATCAAGGAACACAACCAAAAAAGTTTATACGGTAAGTGTCCACAAATAACGAAGATATAACCACCCCAAAAATAACTTATTTCTCGCCATATGCAACCGTTACCGGGCCAGCCACGAATTGCATTTTGGGCCCCTAAGACGAATCAAAGTTCCATTTAATGATTTTAATACAAAGGATAAACATCAAGGAACACAACCAAAAAAAGTTTCTACGGTAAGTGTCCACAAATAACGAAGATATAACAACCTTAAAAATGACTTATTTCTCGCCATATGCAACCGTTACCGGGCCAGCCACGAATTGCATTTTGGGCCCCTAAGACGAATCAAAGTTCCATTTAATGATTTTAATACAAAGAATAAACATCAAGGAACACAACCAAAAAAAAGTTTATACGGTAAGTGTCCACAAATAACGAAGATATAACCATCCCAAAAATGACTTATTTCTCGCGACATTCAACCGTTGCCGTTCCAGCCACGAATTGCATTTTGGGCCCCTAAGACGAATCAAAGTTCCATTTAATGATTTTAATACAAATAATAAACATCAAGGAACACAACCAAAAAAAGTTTCTACGGTAAGTGTCCACAAATAACGAAGATATAACAACCTTAAAAATGACTTATTTCTCGCCATATGCAACCGTTACCGTTCCAGCCACGAATTGCATTTTGGGTCCCTAAGACGAATCCAAATTCCATTTAATGACTTTACGAATAAAGAATAAACATCAAGGAACACAACCAAGAAACGTTTATACGGTAAGTGTCCACAAATAACGAAGATATAACCACTCCAAAAATAACTTATTTCTCGCCATATGCAACCGTTACCGGGCCAGCCACGAATTGCATTTTGGGCCCCTAAGACGAATCCAAATTCCATTTAATGACTTTACGAACAAAGAATAAACATCAAGGAACACAACCAAAAAAGTTTATACGGTAAGTGTCCACAAATAACGAAGATATAACCTTCCCAAAAATGACTTATTTCTCGCGACATTCAACCGTTGTCGTTCCAGCCACGAATTGCATTTTGGGCCCCTAAGACGAATCAAAGTTCCATTTAATGATTTTAATACAAAGGATAAACATCAAGGAACACAACCAAAAAAAGTTTCTACGGTAAGTGTCCACAAATAAGGAAGATATAACAACCTTAAAAATGACTTATTTCTCGCCATATGCAACCGTTACCGTTCCAGCCACGAATTGCATTTTGGGCCCCTAAGACGAATCCAAATTCCATTTAATGACTTTACAAACAAAGAATAAACATCAAGGAACACAACCAAAAAAGTTTATACGGTAAGTGTCCACAAATAACGAAGATATAACCATCCCAAAAATGACTTATTTCTCGCGACATTCAACCGTTGTCGTTCCAGCCACGAATTGCATTTTGGGCCCCTAAGACGAATCAAAGTTCCATTTAATGATTTTAATACAAAGAATAAACATCAAGGAACACAACCAAAAAAGTTTATACGGTAAGTGTCCACAAATAACGAAGATATAACCACCCCAAAAATAACTTATTTCTCGCCATATGCAACCGTTACCGGGCCAGCCACGAATTGCATTTTGGGCCCCTAAGACGAATCCAAATTCCATTTAATGACTTTACAAACAAAGAACAAACATCAAGGAACACAACCAAAAAAGTTTATACGGTAAGTGTCCACAAATAACGAAGATATAACCATCCCAAAAATGACTTATTTCTCGCGACATTCAACCGTTGCCGTTCCAGCCACGAATTGCATTTTGGGTCCCTAAGACGTATCCAAATTCCATTTAATGACTTTACAAATAAAGAATAAACATCAAGGAACACAACCAAAAAGTTTATACGGTAAGTGTCCACAAATAACGAAGATATAACCACCCCAAAAATGACTTATTTCTCGCGACATTCAACCTTTGCCGTTCCAGCCACGAATTGCATTTTGGGTCCCTAAGACGAATCGAAATTCCATTTAATGACTTTACAAATAAAGAATAAACATCATGGAACACAACCAAAAAAGTTTATACGATAAGTGTCCACAAATAACGAAGATATAACAACCTTAAAAATGATTTATTTCTCGCGATATGCAACTGTTACCGTTCCAGCCACAAATTGCATTTTGGGCCCCTAAGACGAATCCAAAGTCCATTTGATGACTTTACAAAAAAGAATAAACATCAAGGAACACAAACAAAAAAGTTTATACGGTAAGTGTCCAAAAGTAACGAAGATATAACCACCCCAAAAATGACTTATTTCTCGCGACATTCAACCGTTGCCGTTCCAGCCACGAATTGCATTTTGGGCCCCTAAGACGAATCAAAGTTCCATTTAATGATTTTAATACAAAGAATAAACATCAAGGAACACAACCAAAAAAAGTTTCTACGGTAAGTGTCCACAAATAACGAAGATATAACCATCCCAAAAATGACTTATTTCTCGCGACATTCAACCGTTGCCGTTCCAGCCACGAATTGCATTTTGGGTCCCTAAGACGAATCCAAATTCCATTTAATGACTTTACAAATAAAGAATAAACATCAAGGAACACAAACAAAAAAGTTTATACGGTAAGTGTCCACAAATAACGAAGATATAACAACCTTAAAAATGATTTATTTCTCGCGATATGCAACCGTTACCGTTCCAGCCACGAATTGCATTTTGCGTCCCTAAGACGAATCCAAATTCCATTTAATGACTTTACAAATAAAGAATAAACATCAAGGAACACAACCAAAAACATTAAACGGTAAGTGTGCAAAAGTAACGAAGATATAACCACCCCAAAAATGACTTATTTCTCGCGACATTCAACCGTTGCCGTTCCAGCCACGAATTGCATTTTGGGTCCCTAAGACGAATCCAAATTCCATTTAATGACTACACAAATAAAGAATAAACATCAAGGAACACAACCAAAAAAGTTTATACGGTAAGTGTCCACAAATAACGAAGATATAACCATCCCAAGAATGACTTATTTCTCGCGACATTCAACCGTTGCCGTTCCAGCCACGAATTGCATTTTGGGCCCCTAAGACGAATCAAAGTTCCATTTAATGATTTTAATACAAAGGATAAACATCAAGGAAGACAACCAAAAAAAGTTTCTACGGTAAGTGTCCACAAATAACGAAGATATAACAACCTTAAAAATGACTTATTTCTCGCGACATTCAACCGTTGCCGTTCCAGCCACGAATTGCATTTTGGGCCGCTAAGACGAATCCAAATTCCATTTAATGACTTTACAAATAAAGAATTAACATCAAGGAACACAACCAAAAAAGTTTATACGGTAAGTGTCCAAAAGTAACGAAGATATAACCACCCCAAAAATGACTTATTTCTCGCGACATTCAACCGTTGCCGTTCCAGCCACGAATTGCATTTTGGATCCCTAAGACGAATCCAAATTCCATTTAATGACTTTACAAATAAAGAATAAACATCAAGGAACACAACCAAAAAAAGTTTATACGGTAAGTGTCCACAAATAACGAAGATATAACAACCTTAAAAATGACTTATTTCTCG
The DNA here is from genome assembly GCF_977018435.1 of Lepisma saccharinum. Taxonomy (NCBI): domain Eukaryota; kingdom Metazoa; phylum Arthropoda; class Insecta; order Zygentoma; family Lepismatidae; genus Lepisma; species Lepisma saccharinum. Next base: position 286,546 of record NW_028142979.1, read on the forward strand.
CGATATGCAACCGTTACCGTTCCAGACACGAATTGCATTTTGGGTCCCTAAGACGAATCCAAATTCCATTTAATGACTTTACAAACAAAGAATAAACATCAAGGAACACAACCAAAAAAGTTTATACGGTAAGTGTCCACAAATAACGAAGATATAACCATCCCAAAAATGACTTATTTCTCGCGACATTCAACCGTTGTCGTTCCAGCCACGAATTGCATTTTGGGCCCCTAAGACGAATCCAAAGTCCATTTGATGACTTTACAAAAAAGAATAAACATCAAGGAACACAAACAAAAAAGTTTATATGGTAAGTGTCCAAAAGTAACGAAGATATAACCACCCCAAAAATGACTTATTTCTCGCGACATTCAACCGTTGCCGTTCCAGCCACGAATTGCATTTTGGGCCGCTAAGACGAATCCAAATTCCATTTAATGACTTTACAAATAAAGAATAAACATCAAGGAACACAACCAAAAAAGTTTATACGGTAAGTGTCCAAAAGTAACGAAGATATAACCACCCCAAAAATGACTTACTTCTCTTAAAATTCAACCGTTGCCGTTCCAGCCACGAATTGCATTTTGGATCCCTAAGACGAATCCAGATTCCATTTAATGACTTTACAAATAAAGAATGAACATCAAGGAACACAACCAAAAAAAGTTTATACGGTAAGTGTCCACAAATAACGAAGATATAACAACCTTAAAAATGACTTATTTCTCGCGATATGCAACCGTTACCGTTCCAGCCACGAATTGCATTTTGGGTCCCTAAGACGAATCCAAATTCCATTTAATGACTTTACAAACAAAGAATAAACATCAAGGAACACAACCAAAAAAGTTTATACGGTAAGTGTCCACAAATAACGAAGATATAACCATCCCAAAAATGACTTATTTCTCGCGACATTCAACCGTTGTCGTTCCAGCCACGAATTGCATTTTGGGCCCCTAAGACGAATCAAAGTTCCATTTAATGATTTTAATACAAAGGATAAATATCAAGGAACACAACCAAAAAAAGTTTCTGCGGTAAGTGTCCACAAATAACGAAGATATAACAACCTTAAAAATGACTTATTTCTCGCCATATGCAACCGTTACCGGGCCAGCCACGAATTGCATTTTGGGCCCCTAAGACGAATCAAAGTTCCATTTAATGATTTTAATACAAAGAATAAACATCAAGGAACACAACCAAAAAAAGTTTATACGGTAAGTGTCCACAAATAACGAAGATATAACCATCCCAAAAATGACATATTTCTCGCGACATTCAACCGTTGCCGTTCCAGCCACAAATTGCATTTTGAGCCCCTAAGACGAATCAAAGTTCCATTTAATGACTTTACAAATAAAGAATAAACATCAAGGAACACAACCAAAAAAGTTTATACGGTAAGTGTCCACAAGTAACGAAGATATAACCACCCCAAAAATAACTTATTTCTCGCCATATGCAACCGTTACCGGGCCAGCCACGAATTGCATTTTGGGCCACTAAGACGAATCAAAGTTCCATTTAATGATTTTAATACAAAGGATAAACATCAAGGAACACAACCAAAAAAAGTTTCTACGGTAAGTGTCCACAAATAACGAAGATATAACAACCTTAAAAATGACTTATTTCTCGCCATATGCAACCGTTACCGGGACAGCCACGAATTGCATTTTGGGCCCCTAAGACGAATCAAAGTTCCATTTAATGATTTTAATACAAAGGATAAACATCAAGGAACACAACCAAAAAAAGTTTATACGATAAGTGTCCACAAATAACGAAGATATAACAACCTTAAAAATGACTTATTTCTCGCGACATTCAACCGTTGTCGTTCCAGCCACGAATTGCATTTTGGGCCCCTAAGACGAATCAAAGTTCCATTTAATGATTTTAATACAAAGGATAAACATCAAGGAACACAACCAAAAAAAGTTTCTACGGTAAGTGTCCACAAATAAGGAAGATATAACAACCTTAAAAATGACTTATTTCTCGCCATATGCAACCGTTACCGTTCCAGCCACGAATTGCATTTTGGGCCCCTAAGACGAATCCAAATTCCATTTAATGACTTTACAAACAAAGAATAAACATCAAGGAACACAACCAAAAAAGTTTATACGGTAAGTGTCCACAAATAACGAAGATATAACCATCCCAAAAATGACTTATTTCTCGCGACATTCAACCGTTGTCGTTCCAGCCACGAATTGCATTTTGGGCCCCTAAGACGAATCAAAGTTCCATTTAATGATTTTAATACAAAGAATAAACATCAAGGAACACAACCAAAAAAGTTTATACGGTAAGTGTCCACAAATAACGAAGATATAACCACCCCAAAAATAACTTATTTCTCGCCATATGCAACCGTTACCGGGCCAGCCACGAATTGCATTTTGGGCCCCTAAGACGAATCCAAATTCCATTTAATGACTTTACAAACAAAGAACAAACATCAAGGAACACAACCAAAAAAGTTTATACGGTAAGTGTCCACAAATAACGAAGATATAACCATCCCAAAAATGACTTATTTCTCGCGACATTCAACCGTTGCCGTTCCAGCCACGAATTGCATTTTGGGTCCCTAAGACGTATCCAAATTCCATTTAATGACTTTACAAATAAAGAATAAACATCAAGGAACACAACCAAAAAGTTTATACGGTAAGTGTCCACAAATAACGAAGATATAACCACCCCAAAAATGACTTATTTCTCGCGACATTCAACCTTTGCCGTTCCAGCCACGAATTGCATTTTGGGTCCCTAAGACGAATCGAAATTCCATTTAATGACTTTACAAATAAAGAATAAACATCATGGAACACAACCAAAAAAGTTTATACGATAAGTGTCCACAAATAACGAAGATATAACAACCTTAAAAATGATTTATTTCTCGCGATATGCAACTGTTACCGTTCCAGCCACAAATTGCATTTTGGGCCCCTAAGACGAATCCAAAGTCCATTTGATGACTTTACAAAAAAGAATAAACATCAAGGAACACAAACAAAAAAGTTTATACGGTAAGTGTCCAAAAGTAACGAAGATATAACCACCCCAAAAATGACTTATTTCTCGCGACATTCAACCGTTGCCGTTCCAGCCACGAATTGCATTTTGGGCCCCTAAGACGAATCAAAGTTCCATTTAATGATTTTAATACAAAGAATAAACATCAAGGAACACAACCAAAAAAAGTTTCTACGGTAAGTGTCCACAAATAACGAAGATATAACCATCCCAAAAATGACTTATTTCTCGCGACATTCAACCGTTGCCGTTCCAGCCACGAATTGCATTTTGGGTCCCTAAGACGAATCCAAATTCCATTTAATGACTTTACAAATAAAGAATAAACATCAAGGAACACAAACAAAAAAGTTTATACGGTAAGTGTCCACAAATAACGAAGATATAACAACCTTAAAAATGATTTATTTCTCGCGATATGCAACCGTTACCGTTCCAGCCACGAATTGCATTTTGCGTCCCTAAGACGAATCCAAATTCCATTTAATGACTTTACAAATAAAGAATAAACATCAAGGAACACAACCAAAAACATTAAACGGTAAGTGTGCAAAAGTAACGAAGATATAACCACCCCAAAAATGACTTATTTCTCGCGACATTCAACCGTTGCCGTTCCAGCCACGAATTGCATTTTGGGTCCCTAAGACGAATCCAAATTCCATTTAATGACTACACAAATAAAGAATAAACATCAAGGAACACAACCAAAAAAGTTTATACGGTAAGTGTCCACAAATAACGAAGATATAACCATCCCAAGAATGACTTATTTCTCGCGACATTCAACCGTTGCCGTTCCAGCCACGAATTGCATTTTGGGCCCCTAAGACGAATCAAAGTTCCATTTAATGATTTTAATACAAAGGATAAACATCAAGGAAGACAACCAAAAAAAGTTTCTACGGTAAGTGTCCACAAATAACGAAGATATAACAACCTTAAAAATGACTTATTTCTCGCGACATTCAACCGTTGCCGTTCCAGCCACGAATTGCATTTTGGGCCGCTAAGACGAATCCAAATTCCATTTAATGACTTTACAAATAAAGAATTAACATCAAGGAACACAACCAAAAAAGTTTATACGGTAAGTGTCCAAAAGTAACGAAGATATAACCACCCCAAAAATGACTTATTTCTCGCGACATTCAACCGTTGCCGTTCCAGCCACGAATTGCATTTTGGATCCCTAAGACGAATCCAAATTCCATTTAATGACTTTACAAATAAAGAATAAACATCAAGGAACACAACCAAAAAAAGTTTATACGGTAAGTGTCCACAAATAACGAAGATATAACAACCTTAAAAATGACTTATTTCTCGCGATATGCAACCGTTACCGTTCCAGCCACGAATTGCATTTTGGGTCCCTAAGACGAATCCAAATTCCATTTAATGACTTTACAAACAAAGAATAAACATCAAGGAACACAACCAAAAAAGTTTATACGGTAAGTGTCCACAAATAACGAAGATATAACCATCCCAAAAATGACTTATTTCTCGCGACATTCAACCGTTGTCGTTCCAGCCACGAATTGCATTTTGGGCCCCTAAGACGAATCCAAAGTCCATTTGATGACTTTACAAAAAAGAATAAACATCAAGGAACACAAACAAAAAAGTTTATATGGTAAGTGTCCAAAAGTAACGAAGATATAACCACCCCAAAAATGACTTATTTCTCGCGACATTCAACCGTTGCCGTTCCAGCCACGAATTGCATTTTGGGCCGCTAAGACGAATCCAAATTCCATTTAATGACTTTACAAATAAAGAATAAACATCAAGGAACACAACCAAAAAAGTTTATACGGTAAGTGTCCAAAAGTAACGAAGATATAACCACCCCAAAAATGACTTATTTCTCTTAAAATTCAACCGTTGCCGTTCCAGCCACGAATTGCATTTTGGATCCCTAAGACGAATCCAGATTCCATTTAATGACTTTACAAATAAAGAATGAACATCAAGGAACACAACCAAAAAAAGTTTATACGGTAAGTGTCCACAAATAACGAAGATATAACAACCTTAAAAATGACTTATTTCTCGCGATATGCAACCGTTACCGTTCCAGCCACGAATTGCATTTTGGGTCCCTAAGACGAATCCAAATTCCATTTAATGACTTTACAAACAAAGAATAAACATCAAGGAACACAACCAAAAAAGTTTATACGGTAAGTGTCCACAAATAACGAAGATATAACCATCCCAAAAATGACTTATTTCTCGCGACATTCAACCGTTGTCGTTCCAGCCACGAATTGCATTTTGGGCCCCTAAGACGAATCAAAGTTCCATTTAATGATTTTAATACAAAGGATAAATATCAAGGAACACAACCAAAAAAAGTTTCTGCGGTAAGTGTCCACAAATAACGAAGATATAACAACCTTAAAAATGACTTATTTCTCGCCATATGCAACCGTTACCGGGCCAGCCACGAATTGCATTTTGGGCCCCTAAGACGAATCAAAGTTCCATTTAATGATTTTAATACAAAGAATAAACATCAAGGAACACAACCAAAAAAAGTTTATACGGTAAGTGTCCACAAATAACGAAGATATAACCATCCCAAAAATGACATATTTCTCGCGACATTCAACCGTTGCCGTTCCAGCCACGAATTGCATTTTGAGCCCCTAAGACGAATCAAAGTTCCATTTAATGACTTTACAAATAAAGAATAAACATCAAGGAACACAACCAAAAAAGTTTATACGGTAAGTGTCCACAAGTAACGAAGATATAACCACCCCAAAAATAACTTATTTCTCGCCATATGCAACCGTTACCGGGCCAGCCACGAATTGCATTTTGGGCCACTAAGACGAATCAAAGTTCCATTTAATGATTTTAATACAAAGGATAAACATCAAGGAACACAACCAAAAAAAGTTTCTACGGTAAGTGTCCACAAATAACGAAGATATAACAACCTTAAAAATGACTTATTTCTCGCCATATGCAACCGTTACCGGGACAGCCACGAATTGCATTTTGGGCCCCTAAGACGAATCAAAGTTCCATTTAATGATTTTAATACAAAGAATAAACATCAAGGAACACAACCAAAAAAAGTTTATACGATAAGTGTCCACAAATAACGAAGATATAACAACCTTAAAAATGACTTATTTCTCGCGACATTCAACCGTTGTCGTTCCAGCCACGAATTGCATTTTGGGCCCCTAAGACGAATCAAAGTTCCATTTAATGATTTTAATACAAAGGATAAACATCAAGGAACACAACCAAAGAAAAGTTTCTACGGTAAGTTTCCACAAATAACGAAGATATAACAACCTTAAAAATGACTTATTTCTCGCGACATTCAACCGTTGTCGTTCCAGCCACGAATTGCATTTTGGGCCCCTAAGACGAATCAAAGTTCCATTTAATGATTTTGATACAAAGAATAAACATCAAGGAACGCAACCAAAAAAAGTTTCTACGGTAAGTGTCCACAAATAACGAAGATATAACAACCTTAAAAATGACTTATTTCTCGCGACATTCAACCGTTGCCGTTCCAGCCACGAATTGCATTTTGGGCCCCTAAGACGAATCAAAGTTCCATTTAATGATTTTAATACAAATAATAAACATCAAGGAACACAACCAAAAAAAGTTTCTACGGTAAGTGTCCACAAATAACGAAGATATAACAACCTTAAAAATGACTTATTTCTCGCCATATGCAACCGTTACCGTTCCAGCCACGAATTGCATTTTGGGTCCTAAGACGAATCCAGATTCCATTTAATGACTTTACAAATAAAGAATAAACATCAAGGAACACAACCAAAAAAAGTTTATACGGTAAGTGTCCACAAATAACGAAGATATAACAACCTTAAAAATGACTTATTTTTCGCGATATGCAACCGTTACCGTTCCAGCCACGAATTGCATTTTGGGTCCCTAAGACGAATCCAAAATCCATTTAATGACTTTACAAACAATGAATAAACATCAAGGAACACAACCAAAAAAGTTTATACGGTAAGTGTCCACAAATAACGAAGATATAACCATCCCAAAAATGACTTATTTCTCGCGACATTCAACCGTTGTCGTTCCAGCCACGAATTGCATTTTGGGCCCCTAAGACGAATCAAAGTTCCATTTAATGATTTTAATACAAAGGATAAATATCAAGGAACACAACCAAAAAAAGTTTCTACGGTAAGTGTCCACAAATAACGAAGATATAACAACCTTAAAAATGACTTATTTCTCGCCATATGCAACCGTTACCGGGCCAGCCACGAATTGCATTTTGGGCCCCTAAGACGAATCAAAGTTCCATTTAATGATTTTAATACAAAGAATAAACATCAAGGAACACAACCAAAAAAAGTTTATACGGTAAGTGTCCACAAATAACGAAGATATAACCATCCCAAAAATGACATATTTCTCGCGACATTCAACCGTTGCCGTTCCAGCCACGAATTGCATTTTGAGCCCCTAAGACGAATCAAAGTTCCATTTAATGACTTTACAAATAAAGAATAAACATCAAGGAACACAACCAAAAAAGTTTATACGGTAAGTGTCCACAAGTAACGAAGATATAACCACCCCAAAAATAACTTATTTCTCGCCATATGCAACCGTTACCGGGCCAGCCACGAATTGCATTTTGGGCCCCTAAGACGAATCAAAGTTCCATTTAATGATTTTAATACAAAGGATAAACATCAAGGAACACAACCAAAAAAAGTTTCTACGGTAAGTGTCCACAAATAACGAAGATATAACAACCTTAAAAATGACTTATTTCTCGCCATATGCAACCGTTACCGGGACAGCCACGAATTGCATTTTGGGCCCCTAAGACGAATCAAAGTTCCATTTAATGATTTTAATACAAAGAATAAACATCAAGGAACACAACCAAAAAAAGTTTATACGATAAGTGTCCACAAATAACGAAGATATAACAACCTTAAAAATGACTTATTTCTCGCGACATTCAACCGTTGTCGTTCCAGCCACGAATTGCATTTTGGGCCCCTAAGACGAATCAAAGTTCCATTTAATGATTTTGATACAAAGAATAAACATCAAGGAACGCAACCAAAAAAAGTTTCTACGGTAAGTGTCCACAAATAACGAAGATATAACAACCTTAAAAATGATTTATTTCTCGCGATATGCAACCGTTACCGTTCCAGCCACGAATTGCATTTTCGGTCCCTAAGACGAATCCAAATTCATTTAATGACGTTACAAATAAAGAATAAACATCAAGGAACACAACAAAAAAGTTTATGCGGTAAGTGTCCAAAAGTAACGAAGATATAACCACCCCAAAAATCACTTATTTCTCGCGACATTCAACCGTTGCCGTTCCAGCCACGAATTGCATTTTGGGTCCCTAAGACGAATCCAAATTCCATTTAATGACTTTACAAATAAAGAATAAACACCAAGGAACACAACCAAAAAAGTTTATACGGTAAGTGTCCCTAAATAACGAAGATATAACAACCTTAAAAATGAATTATTTCTCGCGATATGCAACCGTTACCGTTCCAGCCACGAATTGCATTTTGGGTCCCTAAGACGAATCCAAATTACATTTAATGACTTTACAAATAAAGAATGAACATCAAGGAACACAACCAAAAAAGTTTATACGGTAAGTGTCAAAAGGTAACGAAGATATAACCACCCCAAAAATGACTTATTTCTCGCGACATTCAACCGTTGCCGTTCCAGCCACGAATTGCATTTTGGGCCGCTAAGACGAATCCAAATTCCATTTAATGACTTTACAAATAAAGAATAAACATCAAGGAACACAACCAAAAAAGTTTAGACGGTAAGTGTCCAAAAGTAACGAAGATATAACCACCCCAAAAATGACTTATTTCTCGCGACATTCAACCGTTGCCGTTCCAGCCACGAATTGCATTTTGGATCCCTAAGACGAATCCAGATTCCATTTAATGACTTTACAAATAAAGAATAAACATCAAGGAATACAACCAAAAAAGTTTATACGGTAAGTGTCCACAAATAACGAAGATATAACAACCTTAAAAATGACTTATTTCTCGCCATATGCAACCGTTACCGGGCCAGCCACGAATTGCATTTTGGGCCCCTAAGACGAATCAAAGTTCCATTTAATGATTTTAATACAAAGAATAAACATCAAGGAACACAACCAAAAAAAGTTTATACGGTAAGTGTCCACAAATAACGAAGATATAACCATCCCAAAAATGACATATTTCTCGCGACATTCAACCGTTGCCGTTCCAGCCACGAATTGCATTTTGGGCCCCTAAGACGAATCAAAGTTCCATTTAATGACTTTACAAATAAAGAATAAACATCAAGGAACACAACCAAAAAAGTTTATACGGTAAGTGTCCACAAATAACGAAGATATAACCACCCCAAAAATAACTTATTTCTCGCCATATGCAACCGTTACCGGGCCAGCCACGAATTGCATTTTGGGCCCCTAAGACGAATCAAAGTTCCATTTAATGATTTTAATACAAAGGATAAACATCAAGGAACACAACCAAAAAAAGTTTCTACGGTAAGTGTCCACAAATAACGAAGATATAACAACCTTAAAAATGACTTATTTCTCGCCATATGCAACCGTTACCGGGCCAGCCACGAATTGCATTTTGGGCCCCTAAGACGAATCAAAGTTCCATTTAATGATTTTAATACAAAGAATAAACATCAAGGAACACAACCAAAAAAAAGTTTATACGGTAAGTGTCCACAAATAACGAAGATATAACCATCCCAAAAATGACTTATTTCTCGCGACATTCAACCGTTGCCGTTCCAGCCACGAATTGCATTTTGGGCCCCTAAGACGAATCAAAGTTCCATTTAATGATTTTAATACAAATAATAAACATCAAGGAACACAACCAAAAAAAGTTTCTACGGTAAGTGTCCACAAATAACGAAGATATAACAACCTTAAAAATGACTTATTTCTCGCCATATGCAACCGTTACCGTTCCAGCCACGAATTGCATTTTGGGTCCCTAAGACGAATCCAAATTCCATTTAATGACTTTACGAATAAAGAATAAACCTCAAGGAACACAACCAAGAAACGTTTATACGGTAAGTGTCCACAAATAACGAAGATATAACCACTCCAAAAATAACTTATTTCTCGCCATATGCAACCGTTACCGGGCCAGCCACGAATTGCATTTTGGGCCCCTAAGACGAATCCAAATTCCATTTAATGACTTTACGAACAAAGAATAAACATCAAGGAACACAACCAAAAAAGTTTATACGGTAAGTGTCCACAAATAACGAAGATATAACCTTCCCAAAAATGACTTATTTCTCGCGACATTCAACCGTTGTCGTTCCAGCCACGAATTGCATTTTGGGCCCCTAAGACGAATCAAAGTTCCATTTAATGATTTTAATACAAAGGATAAGCATCAAGGAACAAAACCAAAAAAAGTTTCTACGGTAAGTGTCCACAAATAACGAAGATATAACAACCTTAAAAATGACTTATTTCTCGCGACATTCAACCGTTGCCGTTCCAGCCACGAATTGCATTTTGGGCCCCTAAGACGAATCAAAGTTCCATTTAATGATTTTAATACAAAGAATAAACATCAAGGAACACAGCCAAAAAAAGTTTCTACGGTAAGTGTCCACAAATAACGAAGATATAACAACCTTAAAAATAACTTATTTCTCGCCATATGCAACCGTTACCGGGCCAGCCACGAATTGCATTTTGGGCCCCTAAGACGAATCCAAATTCCATTTAATGATTTTACAAATAAAGAATAAACATCAAGGAACACAACCAAAAAAGTTTATACGGTAAGTGTCCAAAAATAACGAAGATATAACCATCCCAAAAATGACTTATTTCTCGCGACATTCAACCGTTGCCGTTCCAGCCACGAATTGCATTTTGGGCCCCTAAGACGAATCAAAGTTCCATTTAATGATTTTAATACAAAGGATAAGCATCAAGGAACAAAACCAAAAAAAGTTTCTACGGTAAGTGTCCACAAATAACGAAGATATAACAACCTTAAAAATGACTTATTTCTCGCGACATTCAACCGTTGCCGTTCCAGCCACGAATTGCATTTTGGGCCCCTAAGACGAATCAAAGTTCCATTTAATGATTTTAATACAAAGAATAAACATCAAGGAACACAACCAAAAAAAGTTTCTACGGTAAGTGTCCACAAATAACGAAGATATAACAACCTTAAAAATGACTTATTTCTCGCCATATGCAACCGTTGCCGTTCCAGCCACGAATTGCATTTTGGGCCCCTAAGACGAATCCAAATTCCATTTAATGACTTTACAAACAAAGAATAAACATCAAGGAACACAACCAAAAAAGTTTCTACGGTAAGTGTCCACAAATAACGAAGATATAACAACCTTAAAAATGACTTATTTCTCGCCATATTCAACCGTTACCGGCCCAGCCACGAATTGCATTTTGGGCCCCTAAGACGAATCAAAGTTCCATTTAATGATTTTAATACAAAGGATAAACATCAAGGAACACAACCAAAAAAAGTTTCTACGGTAAGTGTCCACAAATAACGAAGATATAACAACCTTAAAAATGACTTATTTCTCGCGACACTCAACCGTTGCCGTTCCAGCCACGAATTGCATTTTGGGCCCCTAAGACGAATCAAAGTTCCATTTAATGATTTTAATACAAAGAAAAAACATCAAGGAACACAACCAAAAAAAGTTTCTACGGTAAGTGTTCACAAATAACGAAGATATAACAACCTTAAAAATGACTTATTTCTCGCCATATGAAACCGTTGCCGTTCTAGCCACGAATTGCATTTTGGGCTCCTAAGACGAATCCAAATTCCATTTAATGACTTTACAAACAAAGAATAAACATCAAGGAACACAACCAAAAAAGTTTATACGGTAAGTGTCCACAAATAACGAAGATATAACCATCCCAAAAATGACTTATTTCTCGCGGCATTCAACCGTTGTCGTTCCAGCCACGAATTGCATTTTGGGCCCCTAAGACGAATCAAAGTTCCATTTAATGATTTTAATACAAAGAATAAACATCAAGGAACACAACCAAAAAAGTTTATACGGTAAGTGTCCACAAATAACGAAGATATAACCACCCCAAAAATAACTTATTTCTCGCCATATGCAACCGTTACCGGGCCAGCCACGAATTGCATTTTGGGCCCTTAAGACGAATCCAAATTCCATTTAATGACTTTACAAACAAAGAATAAACATCAAGGAACACAACCAAAAAAGTTTATACGGTAAGTGTCCACAAATAACGAAGACATAACCATCCCAAAAATGACTTATTTCTCGCGACATTCAACCGTTGCCGTTCCAGCCACGAATTGCATTTTGGGTCCCTAAGACGTATCCAAATTCCATTTAATGACTTTACAAATAAAGAATAAACATCAAGGAACACAACCAAAAAAGTTTATACGGTAAGTGTCCACAAATAACGAAGATATAACCACCCCAAAAATTACTTATTTCTCGCGACATTCAACCGTTGCCGTTCCAGCCACGAATTGCATTTTGGGTCCCTAAGACGAATCCAAATTCCATTTAATGACTTTACAAATAAAGAATAAACATCAAGGAACACAACCAAAAAAGTTTATACGGTAAGTGTCCACAAATAACGAAGATATAACAACCTTAAAAATGACTTATTTCTCGCGATATGCAACCGTTACCGTTCCAGCCACGAATTGCATTTTGGGTCCCTAAGACGAATCCAAATTCCATTTAATGACTTTACAAACAAAGAATAAACATCAAGGAACACAACCAAAAAAGTTTATTCGGTAAGTGTCCACAAATAACGAAGATATAACCATCCCAAAAATGACTTATTTCTCGCGACATTCAACCGTTGTCGTTCCAGCCAAGAATTGCATTTTGGGCCCCTAAGACGAATCAAAGTTCCATTTAATGATTTTAATACAAAGGATAAACATCAAGGAACACAACCAAAAAAAGTTTCTACGGTAAGTGTCCACAAATAACGAAGATATAACAACCTTAAAAATGACTTATTTCTCGCCATATGCAACCGTTACCGGGCCAGCCACGAATTGCATTTTGGGCCCCTAAGACGAATCAAAGTTCCATTTAATGATTTTAATACAAAGAATAAACATCAAGGAACACAACCAAAAAAAGTTTATACGGTAAGTGTCCACAAATAACGAAGATATAACCATCCCAAAAATGACATATTTCTCGCGACATTCAACCGTTGCCGTTCCAGCCACGAATTGCATTTTGGGCCCCTAAGACGAATCCAAATTCCATTTAATGACTTTACAAATAAAGAATAAACATCAAGGAACACAACCAAAAAAGTTTATACGGTAAGTGTACACAAATAACGAAGATATAACCACCCCAAAAATAACTTATTTCTCGCCATATGCAACCGTTACCGGGCCAGCCACGAATTGCATTTTGGGCCCCTAAGACGAATCCAAATTCCATTTAATGACTTTACAAACAAAGAATAAGCATCAAGGAACACAACCAAAAAAAGTTTATACGGTAAGTGTCCACAATTACCGAATATATAACCATCCCAAAAATGACTTATCTCTCGCGACATTCAACCGTTGCCGTTCCAGCCACGAATTGCATTTTGGGTCCCTAAGACGTATCCAAATTCCATTTAATGACTTTACAAATAAAGAATAAAGATCAAGGAACACAACCAAAAAAGTTTATACGGTAAGTGTCCAAAAGTAACGAAGATAAAACCACCCGAAAAATAACTTATTTCTCGCGACATTCAACCGTTGCCGTTCCAGCCACGAATTGCATTTTGGGTCCCTAAGACGAATCCAAATTCCATTTAATGACTTTACAAATAAAGAATAAACATCAAGGAACACAACCAAAAAAGTTTATACGGTAAGTGTCAACAAATAACGAAGATATAACAACCTTAAAAATGATTTATTTCTCGCGATATGCAACCGTTACCGTTCCAGCCACGAATTGCATTTTGGGTCCCTAAGACGAATCCAAATTCCATTTAATGACTTTACAAATAAAGAATGAACATCAAGGAACACAACCAAAAAAGTTTATACGGTAAGTGTCCAAAAGTAACGAAGATATAACCACCCCAAAAATGACTTATTTCTCGCGACATTCAACCGTTACAGGGCCAGCCACGAATTGAATTTTGGGCCCCTAAGACGAATCAAAGTTCCATTTAATGATTTTAATACAAAGAATAAACATCAAGGAACACAACCAAAAAAAGTTTCTACGGTAAGTGTCCACAAATAACGAAGATATAACAACCTTAAAAATGATTTATTTCTCGCGATATGCAACCGTTACCGTTCCAGCCACGAATTGCATTTTGGGTCCCTAAGACGAATCCAAATTCATTTAATGACTTTACAAATAAAGAATAAACATCAAGGAACACAACCAAAAAAGTTTATACGGTAAGTGTCCAAAAGTTACGAAGATATAACCACCCCAAAAATCACTTAGTTCTCGCGACATTCAACCGTTGCCGTTCCAGCCACAAATTGCATTTTGGGTCCCTAAGACGAATCCAAATTCCATTTAATGACTTTACAAATAAAGAATAAACATCAAGGAACACAACCAAAAAAGTTTATACGGTAAGTGTCCACAAATAACGAAGATATAACAACCTTAAAAATGATTTATTTCTCGCGATATGCAACCGTTACCGTTCCAGCCACGAATTGCATTTTGGGTCCCTAAGACGAATCCAAATTCCATTTAATGACTTTACAAATAAAGAACAAACATCAAGGAACACAACCAAAAAAGTTTATACGGTAAGTGTCCAAAAGTAACGAAGATATAACCACCCCAAAAATGACTTATTTCTCGCGACATTCAACCGTTGCCGTTCCAGCCACGAATTGCATTTTGGATCCCTAAGACGAATCCAAATTCCATTTAATGACTTTACAAATAAAGAATAAACATCAAGGAACACAACCAAAAAAAGTTTATACGGTAAGTGTCCACAAATAACGAAGATATAACAACCTTAAAAATGACTTATTTCTCGCGATATGCAACCGTTACCGTTCCAGCCACGAATTGCATTTTGGGTCCCTAAGACGAATCAAAGTTCCATTTAATGACTTTACAAATAAAGAATAAACATCAAGGAACACAACCAAAAAAGTTTATACGGTAAGTGTCCACAAATAACGAAGATATAACCACCCCAAAAATAACTTATTTCTCGCCATATGCAACCGTTACCGGGCCAGCCACGAATTGCATTTTGGGCCCCTAAGACGAATCAAAGTTCCATTTAATGATTTTAATACAAAGAATAATCATCAAGGAACACAACCAAAAAAAGTTTATACGGTAAGTGTCCACAAATAACGAAGATATAACCATCCCAAAAATGACATATTTCTCGCGACATTCAACCGTTGCCGTTCCAGCCACGAATTGCATTTTGGGCCCCTAAGACGAATCAAAGTTCCATTTAATGACTTTACAAATAAAGAATAAACATCAAGGAACACAACCAAAAAAGTTTATACGGTAAGTGTCCACAAATAACGAAGATATAACCACCCCAAAAATAACTTATTTCTCGCCATATGCAACCGTTACCGGGCCAGCCACGAATTGCATTTTGGGCCCCTAAGACGAATCAAAGTTCCATTTAATGATTTTAATACAAAGGATAAACATCAAGGAACACAACCAAAAAAAGTTTCTACGGTAAGTGTCCACAAATAACGAAGATATAACAACCTTAAAAATGACTTATTTCTCGCCATATGCAACCGTTACCGGGCCAGCCACGAATTGCATTTTGGGCCCCTAAGACGAATCAAAGTTCCATTTAATGATTTTAATACAAAGAATAAACATCAAGGAACACAACCAAAAAAAAGTTTATACGGTAAGTGTCCACAAATAACGAAGATATAACCATCCCAAAAATGACTTATTTCTCGCGACATTCAACCGTTGCCGTTCCAGCCACGAATTGCATTTTGGGCCCCTAAGACGAATCAAAGTTCCATTTAATGATTTTAATACAAATAATAAACATCAAGGAACACAACCAAAAAAAGTTTCTACGGTAAGTGTCCACAAATAACGAAGATATAACAACCTTAAAAATGACTTATTTCTCGCCATATGCAACCGTTACCGTTCCAGCCACGAATTGCATTTTGGGTCCCTAAGACGAATCCAAATTCCATTTAATGACTTTACGAATAAAGAATAAACATCAAGGAACACAACCAAGAAACGTTTATACGGTAAGTGTCCACAAATAACGAAGATATAACCACTCCAAAAATAACTTATTTCTCGCCATATGCAACCGTTACCGGGCCAGCCACGAATTGCATTTTGGGCCCCTAAGACGAATCCAAATTCCATTTAATGACTTTACGAACAAAGAATAAACATCAAGGAACACAACCAAAAAAGTTTATACGGTAAGTGTCCACAAATAACGAAGATATAACCTTCCCAAAAATGACTTATTTCTCGCGACATTCAACCGTTGTCGTTCCAGCCACGAATTGCATTTTGGGCCCCTAAGACGAATCAAAGTTCCATTTAATGATTTTAATACAAAGGATAAACATCAAGGAACACAACCAAAAAAAGTTTCTACGGTAAGTGTCCACAAATAAGGAAGATATAACAACCTTAAAAATGACTTATTTCTCGCCATATGCAACCGTTGCCGTTCCAGCCACGAATTGCATTTTGGGCCCCTAAGACGAATCCAAATTCCATTTAATGACTTTACAAACAAAGAATAAACATCAAGGAACACAACCAAAAAAGTTTATACGGTAAGTGTCCACAAATAACGAAGATATAACCATCCCAAAAATGACTTATTTCTCGCGACATTCAACCGTTGTCGTTCCAGCCACGAATTGCATTTTGGGCCCCTAAGACGAATCAAAGTTCCATTTAATGATTTTAATACAAAGAATAAACATCAAGGAACACAACCAAAAAAGTTTATACGGTAAGTGTCCACAAATAACGAAGATATAACCACCCCAAAAATAACTTATTTCTCGCCATATGCAACCGTTACCGGGCCAGCCACGAATTGCATTTTGGGCCCCTAAGACGAATCCAAATTCCATTTAATGACTTTACAAACAAAGAACAAACATCAAGGAACACAACCAAAAAAGTTTATACGGTAAGTGTCCACAAATAACGAAGATATAACCATCCCAAAAATGACTTATTTCTCGCGACATTCAACCGTTGCCGTTCCAGCCACGAATTGCATTTTGGGTCCCTAAGACGTATCCAAATTCCATTTAATGACTTTACAAATAAAGAATAAACATCAAGGAACACAACCAAAAAAGTTTATACGGTAAGTGTCCACAAATAACGAAGATATAACCACCCCAAAAATGACTTATTTCTCGCGACATTCAACCTTTGCCGTTCCAGCCACGAATTGCATTTTGGGTCCCTAAGACGAATCGAAATTCCATTTAATGACTTTACAAATAAAGAATAAACATCATGGAACACAACCAAAAAAGTTTATACGATAAGTGTCCACAAATAACGAAGATATAACAACCTTAAAAATGATTTATTTCTCGCGATATGCAACTGTTACCGTTCCAGCCACAAATTGCATTTTGGGCCCCTAAGACGAATCCAAAGTCCATTTGATGACTTTACAAAAAAGAATAAACATCAAGGAACACAAACAAAAAAGTTTATACGGTAAGTGTCCAAAAGTAACGAAGATATAACCACCCCAAAAATGACTTATTTCTCGCGACATTCAACCGTTGCCGTTCCAGCCACGAATTGCATTTTGGGCCCCTAAGACGAATCAAAGTTCCATTTAATGATTTTAATACAAAGAATAAACATCAAGGAACACAACCAAAAAAAGTTTCTACGGTAAGTGTCCACAAATAACGAAGATATAACCATCCCAAAAATGACTTATTTCTCGCGACATTCAACCGTTGCCGTTCCAGCCACGAATTGCATTTTGGGTCCCTAAGACGAATCCAAATTCCATTTAATGACTTTACAAATAAAGAATAAACATCAAGGAACACAAACAAAAAAGTTTATACGGTAAGTGTCCACAAATAACGAAGATATAACAACCTTAAAAATGATTTATTTCTCGCGATATGCAACCGTTACCGTTCCAGCCACGAATTGCATTTTGCGTCCCTAAGACGAATCCAAATTCCATTTAATGACTTTACAAATAAAGAATAAACATCAAGGAACACAACCAAAAACATTAAACGGTAAGTGTGCAAAAGTAACGAAGATATAACCACCCCAAAAATGACTTATTTCTCGCGACATTCAACCGTTGCCGTTCCAGCCACGAATTGCATTTTGGGTCCCTAAGACGAATCCAAATTCCATTTAATGACTACACAAATAAAGAATAAACATCAAGGAACACAACCAAAAAAGTTTATACGGTAAGTGTCCACAAATAACGAAGATATAACCATCCCAAGAATGACTTATTTCTCGCGACATTCAACCGTTGCCGTTCCAGCCACGAATTGCATTTTGGGCCCCTAAGACGAATCAAAGTTCCATTTAATGATTTTAATACAAAGGATAAACATCAAGGAAGACAACCAAAAAAAGTTTCTACGGTAAGTGTCCACAAATAACGAAGATATAACAACCTTAAAAATGACTTATTTCTCGCGACATTCAACCGTTGCCGTTCCAGCCACGAATTGCATTTTGGGCCGCTAAGACGAATCCAAATTCCATTTAATGACTTTACAAATAAAGAATTAACATCAAGGAACACAACCAAAAAAGTTTATACGGTAAGTGTCCAAAAGTAACGAAGATATAACCACCCCAAAAATGACTTATTTCTCGCGACATTCAACCGTTGCCGTTCCAGCCACGAATTGCATTTTGGATCCCTAAGACGAATCCAAATTCCATTTAATGACTTTACAAATAAAGAATAAACATCAAGGAAGACAACCAAAAAAAGTTTATACGGTAAGTGTCCACAAATAACGAAGATATAACAACCTTAAAAATGACTTATTTCTCGCGATATGCAACCGTTACCGTTCCAGCCACGAATTGCATTTTGGGTCCCTAAGACGAATCCAAATTCCATTTAATGACTTTACAAACAAAGAATAAACATCAAGGAACACAACCAAAAAAGTTTATACGGTAAGTGTCCACAAATAACGAAGATATAACCATCCCAAAAATGACTTATTTCTCGCGACATTCAACCGTTGTAGTTCCAGCCACGAATTGCATTTTGGGCCCCTAAGACGAATCCAAAGTACATTTGATGACTTTACAAAAAAGAATAAACATCAAGGAACACAAACAAAAAAGTTTATATGGTAAGTGTCCAAAAGTAACGAAGATATAACCACCCCAAAAATGACTTATTTCTCGCGACATTCAACCGTTGCCGTTCCAGCCACGAATTGCATTTTGGGCCGCTAAGACGAATCCAAATTCCATTTAATGACTTTACAAATAAAGAATAAACATCAAGGAACACAACCAAAAAAGTTTATACGGTAAGTGTCCAAAAGTAACGAAGATATAACCACCCCAAAAATGACTTATTTCTC
Source organism: Lepisma saccharinum (assembly GCF_977018435.1). Taxonomy (NCBI): domain Eukaryota; kingdom Metazoa; phylum Arthropoda; class Insecta; order Zygentoma; family Lepismatidae; genus Lepisma; species Lepisma saccharinum. The sequence continues at coordinate 306,306 of NW_028142979.1, forward strand.
TTAAAATTCAACCGTTGCCGTTCCAGCCACGAATTGCATTTTGGATCCCTAAGACGAATCCAGATTCCATTTAATGACTTTACAAATAAAGAATGAACATCAAGGAACACAACCAAAAAAAGTTTATACGGTAAGTGTCCACAAATAACGAAGATATAACAACCTTAAAAATGACTTATTTCTCGCGATATGCAACCGTTACCGTTCCAGCCACGAATTGCATTTTGGGTCCCTAAGACGAATCCAAATTCCATTTAATGACTTTACAAACAAAGAATAAACATCAAGGAACACAACCAAAAAAGTTTATACGGTAAGTGTCCACAAATAACGAAGATATAACCATCCCAAAAATGACTTATTTCTCGCGACATTCAACCGTTGTCGTTCCAGCCACGAATTGCATTTTGGGCCCCTAAGACGAATCAAAGTTCCATTTAATGATTTTAATACAAAGGATAAATATCAAGGAACACAACCAAAAAAAGTTTCTGCGGTAAGTGTCCACAAATAACGAAGATATAACAACCTTAAAAATGACTTATTTCTCGCCATATGCAACCGTTACCGGGCCAGCCACGAATTGCATTTTGGGCCCCTAAGACGAATCAAAGTTCCATTTAATGATTTTAATACAAAGAATAAACATCAAGGAACACAACCAAAAAAAGTTTATACGGTAAGTGTCCACAAATAACGAAGATATAACCATCCCAAAAATGACATATTTCTCGCGACATTCAACCGTTGCCGTTCCAGCCACGAATTGCATTTTGAGCCCCTAAGACGAATCAAAGTTCCATTTAATGACTTTACAAATAAAGAATAAACATCAAGGAACACAACCAAAAAAGTTTATACGGTAAGTGTCCACAAGTAACGAAGATATAACCACCCCAAAAATAACTTATTTCTCGCCATATGCAACCGTTACCGGGCCAGCCACGAATTGCATTTTGGGCCACTAAGACGAATCAAAGTTCCATTTAATGATTTTAATACAAAGGATAAACATCAAGGAACACAACCAAAAAAAGTTTCTACGGTAAGTGTCCACAAATAACGAAGATATAACAACCTTAAAAATGACTTATTTCTCGCCATATGCAACCGTTACCGGGACAGCCACGAATTGCATTTTGGGCCCCTAAGACGAATCAAAGTTCCATTTAATGATTTTAATACAAAGAATAAACATCAAGGAACACAACCAAAAAAAGTTTATACGATAAGTGTCCACAAATAACGAAGATATAACAACCTTAAAAATGACTTATTTCTCGCGACATTCAACCGTTGTCGTTCCAGCCACGAATTGCATTTTGGGCCCCTAAGACGAATCAAAGTTCCATTTAATGATTTTAATACAAAGGATAAACATCAAGGAACACAACCAAAGAAAAGTTTCTACGGTAAGTTTCCACAAATAACGAAGATATAACAACCTTAAAAATGACTTATTTCTCGCGACATTCAACCGTTGTCGTTCCAGCCACGAATTGCATTTTGGGCCCCTAAGACGAATCAAAGTTCCATTTAATGATTTTGATACAAAGAATAAACATCAAGGAACGCAACCAAAAAAAGTTTCTACGGTAAGTGTCCACAAATAACGAAGATATAACAACCTTAAAAATGACTTATTTCTCGCGACATTCAACCGTTGCCGTTCCAGCCACGAATTGCATTTTGGGCCCCTAAGACGAATCAAAGTTCCATTTAATGATTTTAATACAAATAATAAACATCAAGGAACACAACCAAAAAAAGTTTCTACGGTAAGTGTCCACAAATAACGAAGATATAACAACCTTAAAAATGACTTATTTCTCGCCATATGCAACCGTTACCGTTCCAGCCACGAATTGCATTTTGGGTCCCTAAGACGAATCCAGATTCCATTTAATGACTTTACAAATAAAGAATAAACATCAAGGAACACAACCAAAAAAAGTTTATACGGTAAGTGTCCACAAATAACGAAGATATAACAACCTTAAAAATGACTTATTTTTCGCGATATGCAACCGTTACCGTTCCAGCCACGAATTGCATTTTGGGTCCCTAAGACGAATCCAAATTCCATTTAATGACTTTACAAACAAAGAATAAACATCAAGGAACACAACCAAAAAAGTTTATACGGTAAGTGTCCACAAATAACGAAGATATAACCATCCCAAAAATGACTTATTTCTCGCGACATTCAACCGTTGTCGTTCCAGCCACGAATTGCATTTTGGGCCCCTAAGACGAATCAAAGTTCCATTTAATGATTTTAATACAAAGGATAAATATCAAGGAACACAACCAAAAAAAGTTTCTACGGTAAGTGTCCACAAATAACGAAGATATAACAACCTTAAAAATGACTTATTTCTCGCCATATGCAACCGTTACCGGGCCAGCCACGAATTGCATTTTGGGCCCCTAAGACGAATCAAAGTTCCATTTAATGATTTTAATACAAAGAATAAACATCAAGGAACACAACCAAAAAGAGTTTATACGATAAGTGTCCACAAATAACGAAGATATAACAACCTTAAAAATGACTTATTTCTCGCGACATTCAACCGTTGTCGTTCCAGCCACGAATTGCATTTTGGGCCCCTAAGACGAATCAAAGTTCCATTTAATGATTTTGATACAAAGAATAAACATCAAGGAACGCAACCAAAAAAAGTTTCTACGGTAAGTGTCCACAAATAACGAAGATATAACAACCTTAAAAATGATTTATTTCTCGCGATATGCAACCGTTACCGTTCCAGCCACGAATTGCATTTTCGGTCCCTAAGACGAATCCAAATTCATTTAATGACGTTACAAATAAAGAATAAACATCAAGGAACACAACAAAAAAGTTTATGCGGTAAGTGTCCAAAAGTAACGAAGATATAACCACCCCAAAAATCACTTATTTCTCGCGACATTCAACCGTTGCCGTTCCAGCCACGAATTGCATTTTGGGTCCCTAAGACGAATCCAAATTCCATTTAATGACTTTACAAATAAAGAATAAACAGCAAGGAACACAACCAAAAAAGTTTATACGGTAAGTGTCCCTAAATAACGAAGATATAACAACCTTAAAAATGAATTATTTCTCGCGATATGCAACCGTTACCGTTCCAGCCACGAATTGCATTTTGGGTCCCTAAGACGAATCCAAATTACATTTAATGACTTTACAAATAAAGAATGAACATCAAGGAACACAACCAAAAAAGTTTATACGGTAAGTGTCAAAAAGTAACGAAGATATAACCACCCCAAAAATGACTTATTTCTCGCGACATTCAACCGTTGCCGTTCCAGCCACGAATTGCATTTTGGGCCGCTAAGACGAATCCAAATTCCATTTAATGACTTTACAAATAAAGAATAAACATCAAGGAACACAACCAAAAAAGTTTAGACGGTAAGTGTCCAAAAGTAACGAAGATATAACCACCCCAAAAATGACTTATTTCTCGCGACATTCAACCGTTGCCGTTCCAGCCACGAATTGCATTTTGGATCCCTAAGACGAATCCAGATTCCATTTAATGACTTTACAAATAAAGAATAAACATCAAGGAATACAACCAAAAAAGTTTATACGGTAAGTGTCCACAAATAACGAAGATATAACAACCTTAAAAATGACTTATTTCTCGCCATATGCAACCGTTACCGGGCCAGCCACGAATTGCATTTTGGGCCCCTAAGACGAATCAAAGTTCCATTTAATGATTTTAATACAAAGAATAAACATCAAGGAACACAACCAAAAAAAGTTTATACGGTAAGTGTCCACAAATAACGAAGATATAACCATCCCAAAAATGACATATTTCTCGCGACATTCAACCGTTGCCGTTCCAGCCACGAATTGCATTTTGGGCCCCTAAGACGAATCAAAGTTCCATTTAATGACTTTACAAATAAAGAATAAACATCAAGGAACACAACCAAAAAAGTTTATACGGTAAGTGTCCACAAATAACGAAGATATAACCACCCCAAAAATAACTTATTTCTCGCCATATGCAACCGTTACCGGGCCAGCCACGAATTGCATTTTGGGCCCCTAAGACGAATCAAAGTTCCATTTAATGATTTTAATACAAAGGATAAACATCAAGGAACACAACCAAAAAAAGTTTCTACGGTAAGTGTCCACAAATAACGAAGATATAACAACCTTAAAAATGACTTATTTCTCGCCATATGCAACCGTTACCGGGCCAGCCACGAATTGCATTTTGGGCCCCTAAGACGAATCAAAGTTCCATTTAATGATTTTAATACAAAGAATAAACATCAAGGAACACAACCAAAAAAAAGTTTATACGGTAAGTGTCCACAAATAACGAAGATATAACCATCCCAAAAATGACTTATTTCTCGCGACATTCAACCGTTGCCGTTCCAGCCACGAATTGCATTTTGGGCCCCTAAGACGAATCAAAGTTCCATTTAATGATTTTAATACAAATAATAAACATCAAGGAACACAACCAAAAAAAGTTTCTACGGTAAGTGTCCACAAATAACGAAGATATAACAACCTTAAAAATGACTTATTTCTCGCCATATGCAACCGTTACCGTTCCAGCCACGAATTGCATTTTGGGTCCCTAAGACGAATCCAAATTCCATTTAATGACTTTACGAATAAAGAATAAACCTCAAGGAACACAACCAAGAAACGTTTATACGGTAAGTGTCCACAAATAACGAAGATATAACCACTCCAAAAATAACTTATTTCTCGCCATATGCAACCGTTACCGGGCCAGCCACGAATTGCATTTTGGGCCCCTAAGACGAATCCAAATTCCATTTAATGACTTTACGAACAAAGAATAAACATCAAGGAACACAACCAAAAAAGTTTATACGGTAAGTGTCCACAAATAACGAAGATATAACCTTCCCAAAAATGACTTATTTCTCGCGACATTCAACCGTTGTCGTTCCAGCCACGAATTGCATTTTGGGCCCCTAAGACGAATCAAAGTTCCATTTAATGATTTTAATACAAAGGATAAGCATCAAGGAACAAAACCAAAAAAAGTTTCTACGGTAAGTGTCCACAAATAACGAAGATATAACAACCTTAAAAATGACTTATTTCTCGCGACATTCAACCGTTGCCGTTCCAGCCACGAATTGCATTTTGGGCCCCTAAGACGAATCAAAGTTCCATTTAATGATTTTAATACAAAGAATAAACATCAAGGAACACAGCCAAAAAAAGTTTCTACGGTAAGTGTCCACAAATAACGAAGATATAACAACCTTAAAAATAACTTATTTCTCGCCATATGCAACCGTTACCGGGCCAGCCACGAATTGCATTTTGGGCCCCTAAGACGAATCCAAATTCCATTTAATGATTTTACAAATAAAGAATAAACATCAAGGAACACAACCAAAAAAGTTTATACGGTAAGTGTCCAAAAATAACGAAGATATAACCATCCCAAAAATGACTTATTTCTCGCGACATTCAACCGTTGCCGTTCCAGCCACGAATTGCATTTTGGGCCCCTAAGACGAATCAAAGTTCCATTTAATGATTTTAATACAAAGGATAAGCATCAAGGAACAAAACCAAAAAAAGTTTCTACGGTAAGTGTCCACAAATAACGAAGATATAACAACCTTAAAAATGACTTATTTCTCGCGACATTCAACCGTTGCCGTTCCAGCCACGAATTGCATTTTGGGCCCCTAAGACGAATCAAAGTTCCATTTAATGATTTTAATACAAAGAATAAACATCAAGGAACACAACCAAAAAAAGTTTCTACGGTAAGTGTCCACAAATAACGAAGATATAACAACCTTAAAAATGACTTATTTCTCGCCATATGCAACCGTTGCCGTTCCAGCCACGAATTGCATTTTGGGCCCCTAAGACGAATCCAAATTCCATTTAATGACTTTACAAACAAAGAATAAACATCAAGGAACACAACCAAAAAAGTTTCTACGGTAAGTGTCCACAAATAACGAAGATATAACAACCTTAAAAATGACTTATTTCTCGCCATATTCAATCGTTACCGGCCCAGCCACGAATTGCATTTTGGGCCCCTAAGACGAATCAAAGTTCCATTTAATGATTTTAATACAAAGGATAAACATCAAGGAACACAACCAAAAAAAGTTTCTACGGTAAGTGTCCACAAATAACGAAGATATAACAACCTTAAAAATGACTTATTTCTCGCGACACTCAACCGTTGCCGTTCCAGCCACGAATTGCATTTTGGGCCCCTAAGACGAATCAAAGTTCCATTTAATGATTTTAATACAAAGAAAAAACATCAAGGAACACAACCAAAAAAAGTTTCTACGGTAAGTGTTCACAAATAACGAAGATATAACAACCTTAAAAATGACTTATTTCTCGCCATATGAAACCGTTGCCGTTCTAGCCACGAATTGCATTTTGGGCTCCTAAGACGAATCCAAATTCCATTTAATGACTTTACAAACAAAGAATAAACATCAAGGAACACAACCAAAAAAGTTTATACGGTAAGTGTCCACAAATAACGAAGATATAACCATCCCAAAAATGACTTATTTCTCGCGGCATTCAACCGTTGTCGTTCCAGCCACGAATTGCATTTTGGGCCCCTAAGACGAATCAAAGTTCCATTTAATGATTTTAATACAAAGAATAAACATCAAGGAACACAACCAAAAAAGTTTATACGGTAAGTGTCCACAAATAACGAAGATATAACCACCCCAAAAATAACTTATTTCTCGCCATATGCAACCGTTACCGGGCCAGCCACGAATTGCATTTTGGGCCCTTAAGACGAATCCAAATTCCATTTAATGACTTTACAAACAAAGAATAAACATCAAGGAACACAACCAAAAAAGTTTATACGGTAAGTGTCCACAAATAACGAAGATATAACCATCCCAAAAATGACTTATTTCTCGCGACATTCAACCGTTGCCGTTCCAGCCACGAATTGCATTTTGGGTCCCTAAGACGTATCCAAATTCCATTTAATGACTTTACAAATAAAGAATAAACATCAAGGAACACAACCAAAAAAGTTTATACGGTAAGTGTCCACAAATAACGAAGATATAACCACCCCAAAAATTACTTATTTCTCGCGACATTCAACCGTTGCCGTTCCAGCCACGAATTGCATTTTGGGTCCCTAAGACGAATCCAAATTCCATTTAATGACTTTACAAATAAAGAATAAACATCAAGGAACACAACCAAAAAAGTTTATACGGTAAGTGTCCACAAATAACGAAGATATAACAACCTTAAAAATGACTTATTTCTCGCGATATGCAACCGTTACCGTTCCAGCCACGAATTGCATTTTGGGTCCCTAAGACGAATCCAAATTCCATTTAATGACTTTACAAACAAAGAATAAACATCAAGGAACACAACCAAAAAAGTTTATTCGGTAAGTGTCCACAAATAACGAAGATATAACCATCCCAAAAATGACTTATTTCTCGCGACATTCAACCGTTGTCGTTCCAGCCAAGAATTGCATTTTGGGCCCCTAAGACGAATCAAAGTTCCATTTAATGATTTTAATACAAAGGATAAACATCAAGGAACACAACCAAAAAAAGTTTCTACGGTAAGTGTCCACAAATAACGAAGATATAACAACCTTAAAAATGACTTATTTCTCGCCATATGCAACCGTTACCGGGCCAGCCACGAATTGCATTTTGGGCCCCTAAGACGAATCAAAGTTCCATTTAATGATTTTAATACAAAGAATAAACATCAAGGAACACAACCAAAAAAAGTTTATACGGTAAGTGTCCACAAATAACGAAGATATAACCATCCCAAAAATGACATATTTCTCGCGACATTCAACCGTTGCCGTTCCAGCCACGAATTGCATTTTGGGCCCCTAAGACGAATCCAAATTCCATTTAATGACTTTACAAATAAAGAATAAACATCAAGGAACACAACCAAAAAAGTTTATACGGTAAGTGTACACAAATAACGAAGATATAACCACCCCAAAAATAACTTATTTCTCGCCATATGCAACCGTTACCGGGCCAGCCACGAATTGCATTTTGGGCCCCTAAGACGAATCCAAATTCCATTTAATGACTTTACAAACAAAGAATAAGCATCAAGGAACACAACCAAAAAAAGTTTATACGGTAAGTGTCCACAATTACCGAATATATAACCATCCCAAAAATGACTTATTTCTCGCGACATTCAACCGTTGCCGTTCCAGCCACGAATTGCATTTTGGGTCCCTAAGACGTATCCAAATTCCATTTAATGACTTTACAAATAAAGAATAAACATCAAGGAACACAACCAAAAAAGTTTATACGGTAAGTGTCCAAAAGTAACGAAGATAAAACCACCCGAAAAATAACTTATTTCTCGCGACATTCAACCGTTGCCGTTCCAGCCACGAATTGCATTTTGGGTCCCTAAGACGAATCCAAATTCCATTTAATGACTTTACAAATAAAGAATAAACATCAAGGAACACAACCAAAAAAGTTTATACGGTAAGTGTCAACAAATAACGAAGATATAACAACCTTAAAAATGATTTATTTCTCGCGATATGCAACCGTTACCGTTCCAGCCACGAATTGCATTTTGGGTCCCTAAGACGAATCCAAATTCCATTTAATGACTTTACAAATAAAGAATGAACATCAAGGAACACAACCAAAAAAGTTTATACGGTAAGTGTCCAAAAGTAACGAAGATATAACCACCCCAAAAATGACTTATTTCTCGCGACATTCAACCGTTACAGGGCCAGCCACGAATTGAATTTTGGGCCCCTAAGACGAATCAAAGTTCCATTTAATGATTTTAATACAAAGAATAAACATCAAGGAACACAACCAAAAAAAGTTTCTACGGTAAGTGTCCACAAATAACGAAGATATAACAACCTTAAAAATGATTTATTTCTCGCGATATGCAACCGTTACCGTTCCAGCCACGAATTGCATTTTGTGTCCCTAAGACGAATCCAAATTCATTTAATGACTTTACAAATAAAGAATAAACATCAAGGAACACAACCAAAAAAGTTTATACGGTAAGTGTCCAAAAGTTACGAAGATATAACCACCCCAAAAATCACTTAGTTCTCGCGACATTCAACCGTTGCCGTTCCAGCCACAAATTGCATTTTGGGTCCCTAAGACGAATCCAAATTCCATTTAATGACTTTACAAATAAAGAATAAACATCAAGGAACACAACCAAAAAAGTTTATACGGTAAGTGTCCACAAATAACGAAGATATAACAACCTTAAAAATGATTTATTTCTCGCGATATGCAACCGTTACCGTTCCAGCCACGAATTGCATTTTGGGTCCCTAAGACGAATCCAAATTCCATTTAATGACTTTACAAATAAAGAACAAACATCAAGGAACACAACCAAAAAAGTTTATACGGTAAGTGTCCAAAGTAACGAAGATATAACCACCCCAAAAATGACTTATTTCTCGCGACATTCAACCGTTGCCGTTCCAGCCACGAATTGCATTTTGGATCCCTAAGACGAATCCAAATTCCATTTAATGACTTTACAAATAAAGAATAAACATCAAGGAACACAACCAAAAAAAGTTTATACGGTAAGTGTCCACAAATAACGAAGATATAACAACCTTAAAAATGACTTATTTCTCGCGATATGCAACCGTTACCGTTCCAGCCACGAATTGCATTTTGGGTCCCTAAGACGAATCAAAGTTCCATTTAATGACTTTACAAATAAAGAATAAACATCAAGGAACACAACCAAAAACGTTTATACGGTAAGTGTCCACAAATAACGAAGATATAACCACCCCAAAAATAACTTATTTCTCGCCATATGCAACCGTTACCGGGCCAGCCACGAATTGCATTTTGGGCCCCTAAGACGAATCAAAGTTCCATTTAATGATTTTAATACAAAGAATAATCATCAAGGAACACAACCAAAAAAAGTTTATACGGTAAGTGTCCACAAATAACGAAGATATAACCATCCCAAAAATGACATATTTCTCGCGACATTCAACCGTTGCCGTTCCAGCCACGAATTGCATTTTGGGCCCCTAAGACGAATCAAAGTTCCATTTAATGACTTTACAAATAAAGAATAAACATCAAGGAACACAACCAAAAACGTTTATACGGTAAGTGTCCACAAATAACGAAGATATAACCACCCCAAAAATAACTTATTTCTCGCCATATGCAACCGTTACCGGGCCAGCCACGAATTGCATTTTGGGCCCCTAAGACGAATCAAAGTTCCATTTAATGATTTTAATACAAAGGATAAACATCAAGGAACACAACCAAAAAAAGTTTCTACGGTAAGTGTCCACAAATAACGAAGATATAACAACCTTAAAAATGACTTATTTCTCGCCATATGCAACCGTTACCGGGCCAGCCACGAATTGCATTTTGGGCCCCTAAGACGAATCAAAGTTCCATTTAATGATTTTAATACAAAGAATAAACATCAAGGAACACAACCAAAAAAAAGTTTATACGGTAAGTGTCCACAAATAACGAAGATATAACCATCCCAAAAATGACTTATTTCTCGCGACATTCAACCGTTGCCGTTCCAGCCACGAATTGCATTTTGGGCCCCTAAGACGAATCAAAGTTCCATTTAATGATTTTAATACAAATAATAAACATCAAGGAACACAACCAAAAAAAGTTTCTACGGTAAGTGTCCACAAATAACGAAGATATAACAACCTTAAAAATGACTTATTTCTCGCCATATGCAACCGTTACCGTTCCAGCCACGAATTGCATTTTGGGTCCCTAAGACGAATCCAAATTCCATTTAATGACTTTACGAATAAAGAATAAACATCAAGGAACACAACCAAGAAACGTTTATACGGTAAGTGTCCACAAATAACGAAGATATAACCACTCCAAAAATAACTTATTTCTCGCCATGTGCAACCGTTACCGGGCCAGCCACGAATTGCATTTTGGGCCCCTAAGACGAATCCAAATTCCATTTAATGACTTTACGAACAAAGAATAAACATCAAGGAACACAACCAAAAAAGTTTATACGGTAAGTGTCCACAAATAACGAAGATATAACCTTCCCAAAAATGACTTATTTCTCGCGACATTCAACCGTTGTCGTTCCAGCCACGAATTGCATTTTGGGCCCCTAAGACGAATCAAAGTTCCATTTAATGATTTTAATACAAAGGATAAACATCAAGGAACACAACCAAAAAAAGTTTCTACGGTAAGTGTCCACAAATAACGAAGATATAACAACCTTAAAAATGACTTATTTCTCGCCATATGCAACCGTTGCCGTTCCAGCCACGAATTGCATTTTGGGCCCCTAAGACGAATCCAAATTCCATTTAATGACTTTACAAACAAAGAATAAACATCAAGGAACACAACCAAAAAAGTTTCTACGGTAAGTGTCCACAAATAACGAAGATATAACAACCTTAAAAATGACTTATTTCTCGCCATATTCAACCGTTACCGGCCCAGCCACGAATTGCATTTTGGGCCCCTAAGACGAATCAAAGTTCCATTTAATGATTTTAATACAAAGGATAAACATCAAGGAACACAACCAAAAAAAGTTTCTACGGTAAGTGTCCACAAATAACGAAGATATAACAACCTTAAAAATGACTTATTTCTCGCGACACTCAACCGTTGCCGTTCCAGCCACGAATTGCATTTTGGGCCCCTAAGACGAATCAAAGTTCCATTTAATGATTTTAATACAAAGAAAAAACATCAAGGAACACAACCAAAAAAAGTTTCTACGGTAAGTGTTCACAAATAACGAAGATATAACAACCTTAAAAATGACTTATTTCTCGCCATATGAAACCGTTGCCGTTCTAGCCACGAATTGCATTTTGGGCCCCTAAGACGAATCTAAATTCCATTTAATGACTTTACAAACAAAGAATAAACATCAAGGAACACAACCAAAAAAGTTTATACGGTAAGTGTCCACAAATAACGAAGATATAACCATCCCAAAAATGACTTATTTCTCGCGACATTCAACCGTTGTCGTTCCAGCCACGAATTGCATTTTGGGCCCCTAAGACGAATCAAAGTTCCATTTAATGATTTTAATACAAAGAATAAACATCAAGGAACACAACCAAAAAAGTTTATACGGTAAGTGTCCACAAATAACGAAGATATAACCACCCCAAAAATAACTTATTTCTCGCCATATGCAACCGTTACCGGGCCAGCCACGAATTGCATTTTGGGCCCTTAAGAGTGGGCTGGAGGTTGGCATGAAAGTAGTTTCCTGGCCCGATACGATACAGAGACACCTAGCGACATATCAGAGGACTAGGAATTCTTTTCGGCTGTCCTAAGCCTGAGGCCAGAGAACCTTCCTTCCTTCACCACCCCCTCCCCTCCGCGTGACTCCCGCAGTGAGGTTTCCAGGAAAAGGACACCCACCTGTTTCTTTTAATTCTGGTTTCGGAGGCTAAAATTTCTCCACTGGCAAAGCAATTCGCATTTCTCTGCTTGCTGGCTGACTCTTGCATGGAGCGAGACGAGTGGCAGGCTCCAGAGACAGAACATTCATGACTAAAGTTTTGATTGAATAAATTTGGTTGATTACAGTGGCTACTATAATTATGTTGAATTTTCTTGTTGAGGTTGGAATTTTATCAATTGAGAGTAAAGAAGGCGGTAGGGAATATCAGTTGAAAGAAAGTATTTTTCTTTGAAGGGGGTGTTTTTTTATACAAAATCAATATAATAATAATAATAATAATAATAAGGCAAGAATTAGTAACAATTATTATTTCAACTATTAACGAATCGAGTCCCTATTAGAGATGGGCAGGAGCGAAACTACCTGGAATTTAAAAAGGGGAAACGTGGACATGCGTAATAACATATGGAAAAACTGAAAAGGAGAAAGACGGACAAAACAATGTAACAAAATGTACAGTAGTAACAAAGATGTCAGGAAACAATAGTATAATATTGAACATACACTTTGATGAAGTAGTTTTCTTTGTTATGATCTGAATTAAATCCCTTTGCACAGTTCTCATCGTTGGAGTTCACAGCAGCTTTAATCGGCCAAGATTGATTGATTTTGTTTATTTTACTTCGCCTTTCTGCCACTCTTGGCTAATGATGATATGATGTAATCGATGAAGAGACGCTCACGAAGGACACGTATGCCCAGACCGGATTCGAACCCGGGACCACTGGCGTCGTAGCGAAATGAGATAAATACTCCGCCACGGGGCCGGCTAATCGGCCAAGGGTGGGGACAAACTCTCAGTGATGATGGGAATCCCCTGTGGAAACATATGACCAGTTCCTGCATCACATTAGTTGCTCTCTCCTATTGTGATTTTTCCCAATGTTAATTGATTGCTTGCCAAGTGAAATTTCAGTCCAACTAATTATAGTATGATCTTCAAGATCAGCACTATACGTGTTACAAAGTACTCTTAAAAAAATCCCAGTGAATTGGTCAAAATAAAGTGACAGAATTTCGAGGAGAGGCCGAGTCTCTGTGGACCCACACTTGGTTACGCCAATATACGTAAGTAAACCCGTGGTGCTACAGCCCCTGAGGGCCAGAGCCCACCTACCGACTGTAGGCCTCACTTCCAGTCCAACCAGTTATGTGCGGTCAGCACGACGAACCCCTAATCTTTGTTGTAGGTTTCCGTGACTCATTCATAGCTTCCCAATCTCCTCACGATGGTGGGTGGCAACCGGCCCTATACACAGGCCGAAATCTCAGGAGAAAAGTTGATACGTTTCCCCTAAGAGACTCGAACCTGCGCGCGTCCCGTAGACGGAGCTCAAACCATGATGCATCGGACCATACAGTCACGATGCAGAACAGCAGGGCCGTAGCCAGAATTTTATTTAGGGGGGAAGGCTCATCCCTTATCAGCAGCTGCCACCTAAGGGCGAAAAAGTGGGGAATAGAACCCCTGAAAATGAATTTCTCAGTATATTACAAGTTATTGTACAGGATGTTTAATGTAAGTAAAATTAATCACCGCTATACCCTATTTTAATTACATATTTGTAGGATTTCGGAACGGTCTTCAGCCTCACCCTCCCCCCCCCCCCGGTCACGTGCCTGCGGGAGAAAATATACATAAGTGCTGATCCCTTATTCTGATTGGCGTTTTAAGAATAGAATATCCTTCAGAGCTTCTCTAAGACATGGTCTTTTAAAAATCAGTTCTAGAGAAGAAACCTTGTCCAATTTACGTTTTCAACTTGTTTCCTTGTGTAGTTTTTAAAGAAGAGAAAAGTTATCACAATTGGTAATCTGCTGGACAAGATCAACGTCGAATATGTAATTGAAACAAAAATTTTAATGTTCGTACCACGATGGTTTTACTGACTGAAAAGTTTATGTTTCATAATTTTGATTGAGCAGAGGGGGCTCTCTAACTGCACCAATCGCCGCCAACCCTATGATAATCGTTTGAGTATCTTGAGTTTCTGTTTTAAGTCTACTTTATATACAGATAGACTAATCGGGACTGGATCTATATTTATAGTGGGATTGAACTAACTATTAGGCGTCCACCGGATACCAAACTCAGGATATTTTAAATTACAAGGGTCACCTTTACCATTATGCTATAGGGGATGCAAAATATATCTGAAACTAAGAAGAAATTTTGAATGCAATGTAGAACGAAGGAGGCACCGTTCACATTGAAGGGGAAGACGCCAGGAAATCCTCCCTCCACTTTCCTAACCTGTACATCTCTAATTTGATTCTCAGCGAAGGCAAGAATTTTATCCAATATTTTATATCACTTTTGTTATTTTTAATGAAGAATTCGAAGTAATAATTTGTCTTTAAATCTCAAGTTAGAAAGTCAGCAAAAATTATGTTTTTATACTAAATTTTACATTAATTGAAGATTTGCAAAGAAACGGTAAACCGTTTTGTTGGTTGATTGATTTAGTGTTTTAAGCCCACTTTATGCACAGTAAGGCTAAGCGGGACTGGACCTACAGTTTAAAGTTGAATCCGAACCACTATGTGCCTCCACCGGGTATCGAACCTGGAACCCCTTGATAACAAGGCTACGACGCTACCACTGCACCATCGGGGAGGCCAGTGTAAACTTTTCGTCATCGTTCCACTCCAAAACAGATGTTTCTGTAAGAGCCACATCAAGTTTGTTTGGAAGTAGTGATGTTCTATGACACACACACACACACACGCATATATCTCCTCAACAGGTACTATAGACCAGCAATGTCAAACTCAATTCGTGAGTAGGGCCGCATAACGATAATGTCAAAACTATCCGGGCCACATATCTATAACCCCAACACCTTAAAATCCAGAACTAAGTGGTTCGACCCAATGGGGTCGGGGAGGGGGGGATTCCAGTGATTATTATTGCAGCATCGATATGTAAATTATATAGACCTCCACCCATATTTTTTCATGGTTATAGTATTTTACATGTTAGTTTCGAGTATAAATTGGTTACAATTGTAACTGTTTGTGTGCAATTATAGTTTCGTTTCGCACAGATTTCACTGTTGTTTTTTTTAACAAGCTTCTCATAAGTCTGCAATAAGTTTTTTGTTAGCATGAAACTCTTAATGCAGACAACAAATGTTTTGTCAGTCATTCTTGATCATTCGGCTGTTTCATTAATCTTCATTATGCAAAACAACTTTTCACCAAGGCAAGTGCAACCAAAATTAATAAAATTTCTACAGCAAAATAGCTTATTCGAGGGTACTGCTATTGGAGATATAAGAAAAATCAAGGATAGCCCACCTCGAGATATTTATTTTTCAATACGAGTTGCACAGCAATTAAATAAGTTCCATTCGAAGTCAGGACTTTCACACGCACCATCTTAAAGAAAAGGGAGCAGAGCAGAACAAGATTATTGCCCTTCGCACCCTCTGAAGTCTTGAAACCTGTTTCCAACTTCATCACGTAGTATTTTTACTTTGGACAAATTATAACTTTATTAAAAAGTTTTAATATAACGGAAGACTGTAACTTTGCAAAATGGCCTCCACTTCCTTCAAAATATCAGCTCTTGTGTCACGGGGAGGAATCATTCAAGTAGTTTTACTGTCATATCGAGATAAGAATCGCATCCACGAGTGAAGGGAGCAAACCGAGCTAGCTCACAGACGTCCGTAATTTCGCATATTGTGAGCGAAAAGGCAACAACACGAACAATTTTCGCTTTCAATTGTTCGTTGACTAAGTAATAAATCCTCTCCTCTGATTTTTTTATTAGCGTTGCTTTTCTGCAACGTTTGGCTAATGGCGACGATGAGGATGAGTAATGATATGATGAAATTGATGAAGGGACACATACAAAGAAAACCCATGCTCAGGCCAGGATTCGAACCCGCAACCTCTGGTGTCGCGACGGGTTGTGCTAACCACTCCGCCACAGATTATGGCAAATTTATTTCGTGATAAAGAAATATTTCTGAATGAATTTACTTTATCAGGGTACAAAATTTCTACGCTTTTCAGTATTCACTTCACAACAAAAGTAAGCATTTCACTTGAAAAATCTGCATTCCTCTTCTATAGTCCTTTTCTTACTCCCACGAAGTTTGGGCAGCGATATGGTTCTCTGAAACTTTTACAGAAACTGGCTTTTCTTCCAGGTAAATCCTTAAAAATCAAGAAACAGACACATAGGCGACAGAAAGTATGCACGCTGCCCTCCCCCAGCTGGCAAGATATTTTCGTACTTCAGAAGTAACCTGTCAATCAGCTTGCTTAGTTGACACAACACCTACTCTATAAGGGAATGTATACCTGTGTAGGGAAAATTGGTCAATGTGTTGAAGTTTGGATGAGTCTGGTCTTGTATCACGAGAAAAGAGAAAACGGGATAACTACAAATGTATAGATAATTTCAAGCATGAAGTGTTAAGTGGGGCCAAGGCGGGCCGCATTAACGAATGCTGGGGCTCACATGCGGCCCGCGAGTTTGACTGGCCGAAATATCAGGAGAAAAGTTGTCACGCTCATCCACGAGACTCGAACCTGCGCGCGTCCCACCGTTGACTCACAAAGTACTACATGTGAGGTAAAACTATCGAAATGTAAAAAGAAGAAGCGTCACCACCCTCCCCGCCTTTTCTACATTTTATTCAAATCGAACACGAGGCACGTATCTAGATATATATTTCGGAGCGGCGTCCTAACGTAATGTCTCAAAATAATAATATTAATAATGTTAAATTAAAATAAGTATAATTATATTAAATTAATTAATATATTTTTATAAGATGAATAGGTAAGAAGGCGGTATAACAACAGTGATACAGTATAACATCACGTATTCATTATCTAGCTTACGTGTAGTTAAGGTCGGCAAAATTTTAAAAAAATAGAAACTGCCCTGGCAAGGAAATTAATGTCAAATAGATAAAGAATATAATATTTATTGAGTATGAAAAAATGATGTTAGATACAGTTGACGAAAGTAAAATTCCTGGTAATATTTTGCATGTTATTATAAGTAGTAATAATTCTTGCATAAATCTTCTTTGGTACTGTCATTCAAAGTCGTATTACTTTCCAATATTTTTGCGGAAATAAACAATTTGCGATTAAACAACCACCTTATTGTCATTACTTAATTGAAGTTTTATGATCTCATTATTTAATTTTTTTGTACTTGGTAAGTCTTTCGGGGGGACGTTGGGACACCTGGACCCCCCTAAATACGTCCTTCGCGGTAAGATCGAGATAAAGTTACTGTGTCACTGGATCCAATTCATGGTAAATATGCTCTGCTTCTCTACAATCAAACATACACAAAATCATGGCCTTCCTGCTTTCTTGGTTTCTTGCCTGGGAAGAGGCAATAAATCAAGCTGTGACAGCTACGGGACCTTCTGACGAGGGGACGGAACCCAGCTGTGCAGAGGATTCAAACACCCGCGCGTACTAGCCCTCACCGTCAGCCTGGGGAAATTTTGCAACAGAGGCATCTAGTGGCCAAGTGTCGAACTATGATGAATGAAATTCGGCTGAAGCGGCCGTATCTTTCGCCGTCGATAATACATGACATTTTTAAACAATCATTTTGGGCTGTGCAAGTGATTTTTAAAAGAAAAGCCCTCCCTAGCTTAGTCATAAAAGGATTGAGCATTACGTTAGTATGCATCATAATGGCCATTTTCGTTGGTGCTACCCACAAATCCTATAACCATTCTGTGCTTATTTACGTATTTCCTTATGGGAAATTGAAAAAAAATAATGGAATTTGTGCATATTTATCGGACTGAAATTGCATAAATGTGTCATGTACTGAAAGTTTCATAAAGTAAGTTCACATCTACTGCGTGTTTTCCGGCAAATTTTTGTCCTAAAACGTTATATTCAACAAAATGCAAAAAAGCCCATGTTAAATTTAAGCACTTTCCACGGCGACCTTCGCCAAACTCCACCTCCCTCTTAAGACGAATCCAAATTCCATTTAATGACTTTACAAACAAAGAATAAACATCAAGGAACACAACCAAAAAAGTTTATACGGTAAGCGTCCACAAATAACGAAGATATAACCATCCCAAAAATGACTTATTTCTCGCGACATTCAACCGTTGCCGTTCCAGCCACGAATTGCATTTTGGGTCCCTAAGACGTATCCAAATTCCATTTAATGACTTTACAAATAAAGAATAAACATCAAGGAACACAACCAAAAAAGTTTATACGGTAAGTGTCCACAAATAACGAAGATATAACCACCCCAAAAATTACTTATTTCTCGCGACATTCAACCGTTGCCGTTCCAGCCACGAATTGCATTTTGGGTCCCTAAGACGAATCCAAATTCCATTTAATGACTTTACAAATAAAGAATAAACATCAAGGAACACAACCAAAAAAGTTTATACGGTAAGTGTCCACAAATAACGAAGATATAACAACCTTAAAAATGACTTATTTCTCGCGATATGCAACCGTTACCGTTCCAGCCACGAATTGCATTTTGGGTCCCTAAGACGAATCCAAATTCCATTTAATGACTTTACAAACAAAGAATAAACATCAAGGAACACAACCAAAAAAGTTTATACGGTAAGTGTCCACAAATAACGAAGCAGTGGTGTATGCTGAGACCAAGATCAGGGCTATCTCCAAATATAGTAGTGTTTGAATTTTAAATGAAAATGTGTCCGTCAAAAAAGAGGGGGGGGGGGCTCTTCCGCATTCATTTTCGATTTTTTTTTGTTTACATCGATATCTTGCCATTAAAAACAACAATAGTAGGCAATGGACATAAACTAAAATATTTCATGCTTATTTATAAAGAGGAGCGGTCTATAACATGCAATATGTAGGACCTTTATGCGAGTATGAAATAATAATTAACTTCTTACCTTACTTGAAGGTAAACTCCATTCTTCTCTCCTTTTCCGTGAATTTTTTTTTTGCCACTTTATCGAAGAATGTGTCCTCACATGAATTTCTGATGTTCATTAGAACCCCTTTCTCAATAGACATTATAGCTAAATTGCTAAGCCGCGCTTGTCCCTGTGTTGCTAATTGTGGCCCCTAAATGCACATTCTTGCTTCCCCAGAAATGCTATTGCATTAATTAATCTTCTTATAATAATTCTGTTTTCTTTCACTTTTTCTTTATGCAAACTGTCAGCAATCTTCTCTTGCAAATTCAAGGAATGATCAATTCTTTGAGAACCGAATGTCTGTAAGTTACTGAACGCACGTATATGACTAAGTGATTTTTGATGTTTATCGCAAGCAGTTACCAAATAGTTTAAATTACTAAATCCTGTTGTATTCTAAGGACTTTTGTCGGTAGAAAAAAAGCAAACATGCCCAGCAATACGACTTATTAAGTGCACTCGACCCAGCCAACCAAAGATATTTTTGGTAGCTGGTCTCGTGAAAACGCCTAATATATACCTTATTTTTGTCTTTCTGCACGACTATAAGGTCCGGAAGAGGTGGAAGAGGCCTACCTGTCTCTATTATTTGCATCCTATCCTCGTAAGGAAGCCGTGAGAATCGCGTCTTGGAGACAAGTTCGGTGATTAAATCCATTTTCACACGCTCACGGAACAAAAACACAGCACAACAAAAGGATTCCCATCCATGAACACGATACGCGGGCGACACAAAGAACTCGGATCTCTGACACAAGTTTGACCATATATCCCTTCCTTTTGCGGAAACCACCACCGACCCGCGTGGTTGAAAACACGTGCGTGAATGGTTGCTATGACAACATGGATTGTTTATGTTGCCAAACGTATTTCATTAGGATGACTAGGGCCAAAACCCCCACCGCGAGGGCGAAGGTTTTGACATTTTGACAGCGGGGGGATGTGGGAGGGGGTATGCTTGAAACAGAAGTAAACAGGATGGCAACATGGCTGACGTCATCAGCGACCGGCTGCGACCACAGTCGAATTTCATGGAGAAGCAGAGTGCCACATTCAGGGGAAAATCACTAAATTTGGCGGATTTATAATGCTTGTATGTGACGAAATTCATGGAACTGTAAGAGAGACGGGCAATGCTCGAAGGGATGGAGAGGGGGGGAGGTGATGTAATTTTCATGAGGCATCCCCCTAGCTTGAATAATTTGCATTGGCACCCCCGCCTATATTTTTTCCCCCAGCGATTTAGCGAATTTCGTATTTCCATTGTTGGCAACACTACAACATCACCAGGATGCAGCGAAGTCTTCACTCTCCAGCGCTTGGGGTTGGAAGCCAGCACCAGGGACCACCAAGGTCGTCCCTGCCAGCACAAATACGTCATGGGTTGAAAGGACCGCCTGCTGGTTCAAAGACTTTTCCCTCAGACGAAGAAGCCTGGCGATAAATAAAGACGACCTTACACTAGCGCTTTCCACCGTGGCCGTTACGTGAGAGTGAAGCATCGGTTAAATTTGCTAGTCTATTATTTCTTGTATTTTAATATGGGCTTCGGCGATAGCCTAGGTAGCCTAGAATATACGCGCCTGTAACGAAGATATAACCATCCCAAAAATGACTTATTTCTCGCGACATTCAACCGTTGTCGTTCCAGCCACGAATTGCATTTTGGGCCCCTAAGACGAATCAAAGTTCCATTTAATGATTTTAATACAAAGGATAAACATCAAGGAACACAACCAAAAAAAGTTTCTACGGTAAGTGTCCACAAATAACGAAGATATAACAACCTTAAAAATGACTTATTTCTCGCCATATGCAACCGTTACCGGGCCAGCCACGAATTGCATTTTGGGCCCCTAAGACGAATCAAAGTTCCATTTAATGATTTTAATACAAAGAATAAACATCAAGGAACACAACCAAAAAAAGTTTATACGGTAAGTGTCCACAAATAACGAAGATATAACCATCCCAAAAATGACATATTTCTCGCGACATTCAACCGTTGCCGTTCCAGCCACGAATTGCATTTTGGGCCCCTAAGACGAATCCAAATTCCATTTAATGACTTTACAAATAAAGAATAAACATCAAGGAACACAACCAAAAAAGTTTATACGGTAAGTGTACACAAATAACGAAGATATAACCACCCCAAAAATAACTTATTTCTCGCCATATGCAACCGTTACCGGGCCAGCCACGAATTGCATTTTGGGCCCCTAAGACGAATCCAAATTCCATTTAATGACTTTACAAACAAAGAATAAACATCAAGGAACACAACCAAAAAAAGTTTATACGGTAAGTGTCCACAATTACCGAATATATAACCATCCAAAAAATGACTTATTTCTCGCGACATTCAACCGTTGCCTTTCCAGGCACGAATTGCATTTTGGGTCCCTAAGACGTATCCAAATTCCATTTAATGACTTTACAAATAAAGAATAAACATCAAGGAACACAACCAAAAAAGTTTATACGGTAAGTGTCCAAAAGTAACGAAGATATAACCACCCCAAAAATGACTTATTTCTCGCGACATTCAACCGTTACCGGGCCAGCCACGAATTGAATTTTGGGCCCCTAAGACGAATCAAAGTTCCATTGAATGATTTTAATACAAAGAATAAACATCAAGGAACACAACCAAAAAAAGTTTCTCCGGTAAGTGTCCACAAATAACGAAGATATAACAACCTTAAAAATGATTTCTTTCTCGCGATATGCAACCGTTACCGTTCCAGCCACGAATTGCATTTTGGGTCCCTAAGACGAATCCAAATTCATTTAATGACTTTACAAATAAAGAATAAACATCAAGGAACACAACCAAAAAAGTTTATACGGTAAGTGTCCACAAATAACGAAGATATAACAACCTTAAAAATGACTTATTTCTCGCGATATGCAACCGTTACCGTTCCAGCCACGAATTGCATTTTGGGTCCCTAAGACGAATCCAAATTCCATTTAATGACTTTACAAACAAAGAATAAACATCAAGGAACACAACCAAAAAAGTTTATACGGTAAGTGTCCACAAATAACGAAGCAGTGGTGTATGCTGAGACCAAGATCAGGGCTATCTCCAAATATAGTAGTGTTTGAATTTTAAATGAAAATGTGTCCGTCAAAAAAGAGGGGGGGGGCTCTTCCGCATTCATTTTCGATTTTTTTTTGTTTACATCGATATCTTGCCATTAAAAGCAACAATAGTAGGCAATGGACATAAACTAAAGTA
This sequence comes from Lepisma saccharinum, assembly GCF_977018435.1. NCBI lineage: Eukaryota > Metazoa > Arthropoda > Insecta > Zygentoma > Lepismatidae > Lepisma > Lepisma saccharinum. The sequence goes on from NW_028142979.1 coordinate 329,026, forward strand.
TTTCATGCTTATTTATAAAGAGGAGCGGTCTATAACATGCAATATGTAGGACCTTTATGCGAGTATGAAATAATAATTAACTTCTTACCTTACTTGAAGGTAAACTCCATTCTTCTCTCCTTTTCCGTGAATTTTTTTTTTGCCACTTTATCGAAGAATGTGTCCTCACATGAATTTCTGATGTTCATTAGAACCCCTTTCTCAATAGACATTATAGCTAAATTGCTAAGCCGCGCTTGTCCCTGTGTTGCTAATTGTGGCCCCTAAATGCACATTCTTGCTTCCCCAGAAATGCTATTGCATTAATTAATCTTCTTATAATAATTCTGTTTTCTTTCACTTTTTCTTTATGCAAACTGTCAGCAATCTTCTCTTGCAAATTCAAGGAATGATCAATTCTTTGAGAACCGAATGTCTGTAAGTTACTGAACGCACGTATATGACTAAGTGATTTTTGATGTTTATCGCAAGCAGTTACCAAATAGTTTAAATTACTAAATCCTGTTGTATTCTAAGGACTTTTGTCGGTAGAAAAAAAGCAAACATGCCCAGCAATACGACTTATTAAGTGCACTCGACCCAGCCAACCAAAGATATTTTTGGTAGCTGGTCTCGTGAAAACGCCTAATATATACCTTATTTTTGTCTTTCTGCACGACTATAAGGTCCGGAAGAGGTGGAAGAGGCCTACCTGTCTCTATTATTTGCATCCTATCCTCGTAAGGAAGCCGTGAGAATCGCGTCTTGGAGACAAGTTCGGTGATTAAATCCATTTTCACACGCTCACGGAACAAAAACACAGCACAACAAAAGGATTCCCATCCATGAACACGATACGCGGGCGACACAAAGAACTCGGATCTCTGACACAAGTTTGACCATATATCCCTTCCTTTTGCGGAAACCACCACCGACCCGCGTGGTTGAAAACACGTGCGTGAATGGTTGCTATGACAACATGGATTGTTTATGTTGCCAAACGTATTTCATTAGGATGACTAGGGCCAAAACCCCCACCGCGAGGGCGAAGGTTTTGACATTTTGACAGCGGGGGGATGTGGGAGGGGGTATGCTTGAAACAGAAGTAAACAGGATGGCAACATGGCTGACGTCATCAGCGACCGGCTGCGACCACAGTCGAATTTCATGGAGAAGCAGAGTGCCACATTCAGGGGAAAATCACTAAATTTGGCGGATTTATAATGCTTGTATGTGACGAAATTCATGGAACTGTAAGAGAGACGGGCAATGCTCGAAGGGATGGAGAGGGGGGGAGGTGATGTAATTTTCATGAGGCATCCCCCTAGCTTGAATAATTTGCATTGGCACCCCCGCCTATATTTTTTCCCCCAGCGATTTAGCGAATTTCGTATTTCCATTGTTGGCAACACTACAACATCACCAGGATGCAGCGAAGTCTTCACTCTCCAGCGCTTGGGGTTGGAAGCCAGCACCAGGGACCACCAAGGTCGTCCCTGCCAGCACAAATACGTCATGGGTTGAAAGGACCGCCTGCTGGTTCAAAGACTTTTCCCTCAGACGAAGAAGCCTGGCGATAAATAAAGACGACCTTACACTAGCGCTTTCCACCGTGGCCGTTACGTGAGAGTGAAGCATCGGTTAAATTTGCTAGTCTATTATTTCTTGTATTTTAATATGGGCTTCGGCGATAGCCTAGGTAGCCTAGAATATACGCGCCTGTAACGAAGATATAACCATCCCAAAAATGACTTATTTCTCGCGACATTCAACCGTTGTCGTTCCAGCCACGAATTGCATTTTGGGCCCCTAAGACGAATCAAAGTTCCATTTAATGATTTTAATACAAAGGATAAACATCAAGGAACACAACCAAAAAAAGTTTCTACGGTAAGTGTCCACAAATAACGAAGATATAACAACCTTAAAAATGCCTTATTTCTCGCCATATGCAACCGTTACCGGGCCAGCCACGAATTGCATTTTGGGCCCCTAAGACGAATCAAAGTTCCATTTAATGATTTTAATACAAAGAATAAACATCAAGGAACACAACCAAAAAAAGTTTATACGGTAAGTGTCCACAAATAACGAAGATATAACCATCCCAAAAATGACATATTTCTCGCGACATTCAACCGTTGCCGTTCCAGCCACGAATTGCATTTTGGGCCCCTAAGACGAATCCAAATTCCATTTAATGACTTTACAAATAAAGAATAAACATCAAGGAACACAACCAAAAAAGTTTATACGGTAAGTGTACACAAATAACGAAGATATAACCACCCCAAAAATAACTTATTTCTCGCCATATGCAACCGTTACCGGGCCAGCCACGAATTGCATTTTGGGCCCCTAAGACGAATCCAAATTCCATTTAATGACTTTACAAACAAAGAATAAACATCAAGGAACACAACCAAAAAAAGTTTATACGGTAAGTGTCCACAATTACCGAATATATAACCATCCAAAAAATGACTTATTTCTCGCGACATTCAACCGTTGCCTTTCCAGCCACGAATTGCATTTTGGGTCCCTAAGACGTATCCAAATTCCATTTAATGACTTTACAAATAAAGAATAAACATCAAGGAACACAACCAAAAAAGTTTATACGGTAAGTGTCCAAAAGTAACGAAGATATAACCACCCAAAAATGACTTATTTCTCGCGACATTCAACCGTTACCGGGCCAGCCACGAATTGAATTTTGGGCCCCTAAGACGAATCTAAGTTCCATTGAATGATTTTAATACAAAGAATAAACATCAAGGAACACAACCAAAAAAAGTTTCTCCGGTAAGTGTCCACAAATAACGAAGATATAACCACTCCAAAAATAACTTATTTCTCGCCATATGCAACCGTTACCGTTCCAGCCACGAATTGCATTTTGGGTCCCTAAGACGAATCCAAATTCATTTAATGACTTTACAAATAAAGAATAAACATCAAGGAACAGAACCAAAAAAGTTTATACGGTAAGTGTCCAAAAGTAACGAAGATAAAACCACCCCAAAAATCACTAATTTCTCGCGACATTCAACTGTTGCCGTTCCAGCCACGAATTGCATTTTGGGTCCCTAAGACGAATCCAAATTCCATTTAATGACTTTACAAATAAAGAATAAACATCAAGGAACACAACCAAAAAAGTTTATACGGTAAGTGTCAACAAATAACGAAGATATAACAACCTTAAAAATGATTTATTTCTCGCGATATGCAACCGTTACCGTTCCAGCCACGAATTGCATTTTGGGTCCCTAAGACGAATCCAAATTCCATTTAATGACTTTACAAATAAAGAATGAACATCAAGGAACACAACCAAAAAAGTTTATACGGTAAGTGTCCAAAAGTAACGAAGATATAACCACCCCAAAAATCACTTATTTCTCGCGACATTCAACCGTTGCCGTTCCAGCCACGAATTGCATTTTGGGTCCCTAAGACGAATCCAAATTCCATTTAATGACTTTACAAATAAAGAATAAACATCAAGGAACACAACCAAAAAAGTTTATACGGTAAGTGTCCAAAAGTAACGAAGATATAACCACCCCAAAAATGACTTATTTCTCGCGACATTCAACCGTTGCCGTTCCAGCCACGAATTGCATTTTGGATCCCTAAGACGAATCCAAATTCCATTTAATGACTTTACAAATAAAGAATAAACATCAAGGAACACAACCAAAAAAGTTTATACGGTAAGTGTCCACAAATAACGAAGATATAACCATCCCAAAAATGACTTATTTCTCGCGACATTCAACCGTTGTCGTTCCAGCCACGAATTGCATTTTGGGCCCCTAAGACGAATCAAAGTTCCATTTAATGATTTTAATAGAAAGGATAAACATCAAGGAACACAACCAAAAAAAGTTTCTACGGTAAGTGTCCACAAATAACGAAGATATAACAACCTTAAAATGATTTATTTCTCGCGATATGCAACCGTTACCGTTCCAGCCACGAATTGCATTTTGGGTCCCTAAGACGAATCCAAATTCCATTTAATGACTTTACAAATAAAGAATAAACATCAAGGAACACAACCAAAAAAGTTTATACGGTAAGTGTCCACAAATAACGAAGATATAACAACCTTAAAAATGATTTATTTCTCGCGATATGCAACCGTTTCCGTTCCAGCCACGAATTGCATTTTGGGTCCCTAAGACGAATCCAAATTCCATTTAATGACTTTACAAATAAAGAACAAACATCAAGGAACACAACCAAAAAAGTTTATACGGTAAGTGTCCAAAAGTAACGAAGATATAACCACCCCAAAAATGACTTATTTCTCGCGACATTCAACCGTTGCCGTTCCAGCCACGAATTGCATTTTGGATCCCTAAGACGAATCCAAATTCCATTTAATGACTTTACAAATAAAGAATAAACATCAAGGAACACAACCAAAAAAGTTTATACGGTAAGTGTCCAAAAGTTACGAAGATATAACCACCCCAAAAATCACTTAGTTCTCGCGACATTCAACCGTTGCCGTTCCAGCCACAAATTGCATTTTGGGTCCCTAAGACGAATCCAAATTCCATTTAATGACTTTACAAATAAAGAATAAACATCAAGGAACACAACCAAAAAAGTTTATACGGTAAGTGTCCACAAATAACGAAGATATAACAACCTTAAAAATGATTTATTTCTCGCGATATGCAACCGTTACCGTTCCAGCCACGAATTGCATTTTGGGTCCCTAAGACGAATCCAAATTCCATTTAATGACTTTACAAATAAAGAACAAACATCAAGGAACACAACCAAAAAAGTTTATACGGTAAGTGTCCAAAAGTAACGAAGATATAACCACCCCAAAAATGACTTATTTCTCGCGACATTCAACCGTTGCCGTTCCAGCCACGAATTGCATTTTGGATCCCTAAGACGAATCCAAATTCCATTTAATGACTTTACAAATAAAGAATAAGCATCAAGGAACACAACCAAAAAAAGTTTATACGGTAAGTGTCCACAAATAACGAAGATATAACAACCTTAAAAATGACTTATTTCTCGCGATATGCAACCGTTACCGTTCCAGCCACGAATTGCATTTTGGGTCCCTAAGACGAATCAAAGTTCCATTTAATGACTTTACAAATAAAGAATAAACATCAAGGAACACAACCAAAAAAGTTTATACGGTAAGTGTCCACAAATAACGAAGATATAACCACCCCAAAAATAACTTATTTCTCGCCATATGCAACCGTTACCGGGCCAGCCACGAATTGCATTTTGGGCCCCTAAGACGAATCAAAGTTCCATTTAATGATTTAATAGAAAGAATAATCATCAAGGAACACAACCAAAAAAAGTTTATACGGTAAGTGTCCACAAATAACGAAGATATAACCATCCCAAAAATGACATATTTCTCGCGACATTCAACCGTTGCCGTTCCAGCCACGAATTGCATTTTGGGCCCCTAAGACGAATCAAAGTTCCATTTAATGACTTTACAAATAAAGAATAAACATCAAGGAACACAACCAAAAAAGTTTATACGGTAAGTGTCCACAAATAACGAAGATATAACCACCCCAAAAATAACTTATTTCTCGCCATATGCAACCGTTACCGGGCCAGCCACGAATTGCATTTTGGGCCCCTAAGACGAATCAAAGTTCCATTTAATGATTTTAATACAAAGGATAAACATCAAGGAACACAACGAAAAAAAGTTTCTACGGTAAGTGTCCACAAATAACGAAGATATAACAACCTTAAAAATGACTTATTTCTCGCCATATGCAACCGTTACCGGGCCAGCCACGAATTGCATTTTGGGCCCCTAAGACGAATCAAAGTTCCATTTAATGATTTTAATACAAAGAATAAACATCAAGGAACACAACCAAAAAAAAGTTTATACGGTAAGTGTCCACAAATAACGAAGATATAACCATCCCAAAAATGACTTATTTCTCGCGACATTCAACCGTTGCCGTTCCAGCCACGAATTGCATTTTTGGCCCCTAAGACGAATCAAAGTTCCATTTAATGATTTTAATACAAATAATAAACATCAAGGAACACAACCAAAAAAAGTTTCTACGGTAAGTGTCCACAAATAACGAAGATATAACAACCTTAAAAATGACTTATTTCTCGCCATATGCAACCGTTACCGTTCCAGCCACGAATTGCATTTTGGGTCCCTAAGACGAATCCAAATTCCATTTAATGACTTTACGAATAAAGAATAAACATCAAGGAACACAACCAAGAAACGTTTATACGGTAAGTGTCCACAAATAACGAAGATATAACCACTCCAAAAATAACTTATTTCTCGCCATATGCAACCGTTACCGGGCCAGCCACGAATTGCATTTTGGGCCCCTAAGACAAATCCAAATTCCATTTAATGACTTTACGAACAAAGAATAAACATCAAGGAACACAACCAAAAAAAGTTTATACGGTAAGTGTTCACAAATAACGAAGATATAACAACCTTAAAAATGACTTATTTCTCGCCATATGAAACCGTTGCCGTTCTAGCCACGAATTGCATTTTGGGCCCCTAAGACGAATCCAAATTCCATTTAATGACTTTACAAACAAAGAATAAACATCAAGGAACACAACCAAAAAAGTTTATACGGTAAGTGTCCACAAATAACGAAGATATAACCATCCCAAAAATGACTTATTTCTCGCGACATTCAACCGTTGTCGTTCCAGCCACGAATTGCATTTTGGGCCCCTAAGACGAATCAAAGTTCCATTTAATGATTTTAATACAAAGAATAAACATCAAGGAACACAACCAAAAAAGTTTATACGGTAAGTGTCCACAAATAACGAAGATATAACCACCCCAAAAATAACTTATTTCTCGCCATATGCAACCGTTACCGGGCCAGCCACGAATTGCATTTTGGGCCCTTAAGACGAATCCAAATTCCATTTAATGACTTTACAAACAAAGAATAAACATCAAGGAACACAACCAAAAAAGTTTATACGGTAAGCGTCCACAAATAACGAAGATATAACCATCCCAAAAATGACTTATTTCTCGCGACATTCAACCGTTGCCGTTCCAGCCACGAATTGCATTTTGGGTCCCTAAGACGTATCCAAATTCCATTTAATGACTTTACAAATAAAGAATAAACATCAAGGAACACAACCAAAAAAGTTTATACGGTAAGTGTCCACAAATAACGAAGATATAACCACCCCAAAAATTACTTATTTCTCGCGACATTCAACCGTTGCCGTTCCAGCCACGAATTGCATTTTGGGTCCCTAAGACGAATCCAAATTCCATTTAATGACTTTACAAATAAAGAATAAACATCAAGGAACACAACCAAAAAAGTTTATACGGTAAGTGTCCACAAATAACGAAGATATAACAACCTTAAAAATGACTTATTTCTCGCGATATGCAACCGTTACCGTTCCAGCCACGAATTGCATTTTGGGTCCCTAAGACGAATCCAAATTCCATTTAATGACTTTACAAACAAAGAATAAACATCAAGGAACACAACCAAAAAAGTTTATACGGTAAGTGTCCACAAATAACGAAGCAGTGGTGTATGCTGAGACCAAGATCAGGGCTATCTCCAAATATAGTAGTGTTTGAATTTTAAATGAAAATGTGTCCGTCAAAAAAGAGGGGGGGGGGCTCTTCCGCATTCATTTTCGATTTTTTTTTGTTTACATCGATATCTTGCCATTAAAAACAACAATAGTAGGCAATGGACATAAACTAAAGTATTTCATGCTTATTTATAAAGAGGAGCGGTCTATAACATGCAATATGTAGGACCTTTATGCGAGTATGAAATAATAATTAACTTCTTACCTTACTTGAAGGTAAACTCCATTCTTCTCTCCTTTTCCGTGAATTTTTTTTTTTGCCACTTTATCGAAGAATGTGTCCTCACATGAATTTCTGATGTTCATTAGAACCCCTTTCTCAATAGACATTATAGCTAAATTGCTAAGCCGCGCTTGTCCCTGTGTTGCTAATTGTGGCCCCTAAATGCACATTCTTGCTTCCCCAGAAATGCTATTGCATTAATTAATCTTCTTATAATAATTCTGTTTTCTTTCACTTTTTCTTTATGCAAACTGTCAGCAATCTTCTCTTGCAAATTCAAGGAATGATCAATTCTTTGAGAACCGAATGTCTGTAAGTTACTGAACGCACGTATATGACTAAGTGATTTTTGATGTTTATCGCAAGCAGTTACCAAATAGTTTAAATTACTAAATCCTGTTGTATTCTAAGGACTTTTGTCGGTAGAAAAAAAGCAAACATGCCCAGCAATACGACTTATTAAGTGCACTCGACCCAGCCAACCAAAGATATTTTTGGTAGCTGGTCTCGTGAAAACGCCTAATATATACCTTATTTTTGTCTTTCTGCACGACTATAAGGTCCGGAAGAGGTGGAAGAGGCCTACCTGTCTCTATTATTTGCATCCTATCCTCGTAAGGAAGCCGTGAGAATCGCGTCTTGGAGACAAGTTCGGTGATTAAATCCATTTTCACACGCTCACGGAACAAAAACACAGCACAACAAAAGGATTCCCATCCATGAACACGATACGCGGGCGACACAAAGAACTCGGATCTCTGACACAAGTTTGACCATATATCCCTTCCTTTTGCGGAAACCACCACCGACCCGCGTGGTTGAAAACACGTGCGTGAATGGTTGCTATGACAACATGGATTGTTTATGTTGCCAAACGTATTTCATTAGGATGACTCGGGCCAAAACCCCCACCGCGAGGGCGAAGGTTTTGACATTTTGACAGCGGGGGGATGTGGGAGGGGGTATGCTTGAAACAGAAGTAAACAGGATGGCAACATGGCTGACGTCATCAGCGACCGGCTGCGACCACAGTCGAATTTCATGGAGAAGCAGAGTGCCACATTCAGGGGAAAATCACTAAATTTGGCGGATTTATAATGCTTGTATGTGACGAAATTCATGGAACTGTAAGAGAGACGGGCAATGCTCGAAGGGATGGAGAGGGGGGGAGGTGATGTAATTTTCATGAGGCATCCCCCTAGCTTGAATAATTTGCATTGGCACCCCCGCCTATATTTTTTTCCCCAGCGATTTAGCGAATTTCGTATTTCCATTGTTGGCAACACTACAACATCACCAGGATGCAGCGAAGTCTTCACTCTCCAGCGCTTGGGGTTGGAAGCCAGCACCAGGGACCACCAAGGTCGTCCCTGCCAGCACAAATACGTCATGGGTTGAAAGGACCGCCTGCTGGTTCAAAGACTTTTCCCTCAGACGAAGAAGCCTGGCGATAAATAAAGACGACCTTACACTAGCGCTTTCCACCGTGGCCGTTACGTGAGAGTGAAGCATCGGTTAAATTTGCTAGTCTATTATTTCTTGTATTTTAATATGGGCTTCGGCGATAGCCTAGGTAGCCTAGAATATACGCGCCTGTAACGAAGATATAACCATCCCAAAAATGACTTATTTCTCGCGACATTCAACCGTTGTCGTTCCAGCCACGAATTGCATTTTGGGCCCCTAAGACGAATCAAAGTTCCATTTAATGATTTTAATACAAAGGATAAACATCAAGGAACACAACCAAAAAAAGTTTCTACGGTAAGTGTCCACAAATAACGAAGATATAACAACCTTAAAAATGACTTATTTCTCGCCATATGCAACCGTTACCGGGCCAGCCACGAATTGCATTTTGGGCCCCTAAGACGAATCAAAGTTCCATTTAATGATTTTAATACAAAGAATAAACATCAAGGAACACAACCAAAAAAAGTTTATACGGTAAGTGTCCACAAATAACGAAGATATAACCATCCCAAAAATGACATATTTCTCGCGACATTCAACCGTTGCCGTTCCAGCCACGAATTGCATTTTGGGCCCCTAAGACGAATCCAAATTCCATTTAATGACTTTACAAATAAAGAATAAACATCAAGGAACACAACCAAAAAAGTTTATACGGTAAGTGTACACAAATAACGAAGATATAACCACCCCAAAAATAACTTATTTCTCGCCATATGCAACCGTTACCGGGCCAGCCACGAATTGCATTTTGGGCCCCTAAGACGAATCCAAATTCCATTTAATGACTTTACAAACAAAGAATAAACATCAAGGAACACAACCAAAAAAAGTTTATACGGTAAGTGTCCACAATTACCGAATATATAACCATCCAAAAAATGACTTATTTCTCGCGACATTCAACCGTTGCCTTTCCAGCCACGAATTGCATTTTGGGTCCCTAAGACGTATCCAAATTCCATTTAATGACTTTACAAATAAAGAATAAACATCAAGGAACACAACCAAAAAAGTTTATACGGTAAGTGTCCAAAAGTAACGAAGATATAACCACCCCAAAAATGACTTATTTCTCGCGACATTCAACCGTTACCGGGCCAGCCACGAATTGAATTTTGGGCCCCTAAGACGAATCAAAGTTCCATTGAATGATTTTAATACAAAGAATAAACATCAAGGAACACAACCAAAAAAAGTTTCTCCGGTAAGTGTCCACAAATAACGAAGATATAACAACCTTAAAAATGATTTCTTTCTCGCGATATGCAACCGTTACCGTTCCAGCCACGAATTGCATTTTGGGTCCCTAAGACGAATCCAAATTCATTTAATGACTTTACAAATAAAGAATAAACATCAAGGAACACAACCAAAAAAGTTTATACGGTAAGTGTCCACAAATAACGAAGATATAACAACCTTAAAAATGACTTATTTCTCGCGATATGCAACCGTTACCGTTCCAGCCACGAATTGCATTTTGGGTCCCTAAGACGAATCCAAATTCCATTTAATGACTTTACAAACAAAGAATAAACATCAAGGAACACAACCAAAAAAGTTTATACGGTAAGTGTCCACAAATAACGAAGCAGTGGTGTATGCTGAGACCAAGATCAGGGCTATCTCCAAATATAGTAGTGTTTGAATTTTAAATGAAAATGTGTCCGTCAAAAAAGAGGGGGGGGGGCTCTTCCGCATTCATTTTCGATTTTTTTTTGTTTACATCGATATCTTGCCATTAAAAGCAACAATAGTAGGCAATGGACATAAACTAAAGTATTTCATGCTTATTTATAAAGAGGAGCGGTCTATAACATGCAATATGTAGGACCTTTATGCGAGTATGAAATAATAATTAACTTCTTACCTTACTTGAAGGTAAACTCCATTCTTCTCTCCTTTTCCGTGAATTTTTTTTTTGCCACTTTATCGAAGAATGTGTCCTCACATGAATTTCTGATGTTCATTAGAACCCCTTTCTCAATAGACATTATAGCTAAATTGCTAAGCCGCGCTTGTCCCTGTGTTGCTAATTGTGGCCCCTAAATGCACATTCTTGCTTCCCCAGAAATGCTATTGCATTAATTAATCTTCTTATAATAATTCTGTTTTCTTTCACTTTTTCTTTATGCAAACTGTCAGCAATCTTCTCTTGCAAATTCAAGGAATGATCAATTCTTTGAGAACCGAATGTCTGTAAGTTACTGAACGCACGTATATGACTAAGTGATTTTTGATGTTTATCGCAAGCAGTTACCAAATAGTTTAAATTACTAAATCCTGTTGTATTCTAAGGACTTTTGTCGGTAGAAAAAAAGCAAACATGCCCAGCAATACGACTTATTAAGTGCACTCGACCCAGCCAACCAAAGATATTTTTGGTAGCTGGTCTCGTGAAAACGCCTAATATATACCTTATTTTTGTCTTTCTGCACGACTATAAGGTCCGGAAGAGGTGGAAGAGGCCTACCTGTCTCTATTATTTGCATCCTATCCTCGTAAGGAAGCCGTGAGAATCGCGTCTTGGAGACAAGTTCGGTGATTAAATCCATTTTCACACGCTCACGGAACAAAAACACAGCACAACAAAAGGATTCCCATCCATGAACACGATACGCGGGCGACACAAAGAACTCGGATCTCTGACACAAGTTTGACCATATATCCCTTCCTTTTGCGGAAACCACCACCGACCCGCGTGGTTGAAAACACGTGCGTGAATGGTTGCTATGACAACATGGATTGTTTATGTTGCCAAACGTATTTCATTAGGATGACTAGGGCCAAAACCCCCACCGCGAGGGCGAAGGTTTTTGACATTTTGACAGCGGGGGGATGTGGGAGGGGGTATGCTTGAAACAGAAGTAAACAGGATGGCAACATGGCTGACGTCATCAGCGACCGGCTGCGACCACAGTCGAATTTCATGGAGAAGCAGAGTGCCACATTCAGGGGAAAATCACTAAATTTGGCGGATTTATAATGCTTGTATGTGACGAAATTCATGGAACTGTAAGAGAGACGGGCAATGCTCGAAGGGATGGAGAGGGGGGGAGGTGATGTAATTTTCATGAGGCATCCCCCTAGCTTGAATAATTTGCATTGGCACCCCCGCCTATATTTTTTCCCCCAGCGATTTAGCGAATTTCGTATTTCCATTGTTGGCAACACTACAACATCACCAGGATGCAGCGAAGTCTTCACTCTCCAGCGCTTGGGGTTGGAAGCCAGCACCAGGGACCACCAAGGTCGTCCCTGCCAGCACAAATACGTCATGGGTTGAAAGGACCGCCTGCTGGTTCAAAGACTTTTCCCTCAGACGAAGAAGCCTGGCGATAAATAAAGACGACCTTACACTAGCGCTTTCCACCGTGGCCGTTACGTGAGAGTGAAGCATCGGTTAAATTTGCTAGTCTATTATTTCTTGTATTTTAATATGGGCTTCGGCGATAGCCTAGGTAGCCTAGAATATACGCGCCTGTAACGAAGATATAACCATCCCAAAAATGACTTATTTCTCGCGACATTCAACCGTTGTCGTTCCAGCCACGAATTGCATTTTGGGCCCCTAAGACGAATCAAAGTTCCATTTAATGATTTTAATACAAAGGATAAACATCAAGGAACACAACCAAAAAAAGTTTATACGGTAAGTGTCCACAAATAACGAAGATATAACAACCTTAAAAATGACTTATTTCTCGCCATATGCAACCGTTACCGGGCCAGCCACGAATTGCATTTTGGGCCCCTAAGACGAATCAAAGTTCCATTTAATGATTTTAATACAAAGAATAAACATCAAGGAACACAACCAAAAAAAGTTTATACGGTAAGTGTCCACAAATAACGAAGATATAACCATCCCAAAAATTACATATTTCTCGCGACATTCAACCGTTGCCGTTCCAGCCACGAATTGCATTTTGGGCCCCTAAGACGAATCCAAATTCCATTTAATGACTTTACAAATAAAGAATAAACATCAAGGAACACAACCAAAAAAGTTTATACGGTAAGTGTACACAAATAACGAAGATATAACCACCCCAAAAATAACTTATTTCTCGCCATATGCAACCGTTACCGGGCCAGCCACGAATTGCATTTTGGGCCCCTAAGACGAATCCAAATTCCATTTAATGACTTTACAAACAAAGAATAAACATCAAGGAACACAACCAAAAAAAGTTTATACGGTAAGTGTCCACAATTACCGAATATATAACCATCCCAAAAATGACTTATTTCTCGCGACATTCAACCGTTGCCTTTCCAGCCACGAATTGCATTTTGGGTCCCTAAGACGTATCCAAATTCCATTTAATGACTTTACAAATAAAGAATGAACATCAAGGAACACAACCAAAAAAGTTTATACGGTAAGTGTCCAAAAGTAACGAAGATATAACCACCCCAAAAATGACTTATTTCTCGCGACATTCAACCGTTACCGGGCCAGCCACGAATTGAATTTTGGGCCCCTAAGACGAATCTAAGTTCCATTGAATGATTTTAATACAAAGAATAAACATCAAGGAACACAACCAAAAAAAGTTTCTCCGGTAAGTGTCCACAAATAACGAAGATATAACCACTCCAAAAATAACTTATTTCTCGCCATATGCAACCGTTACCGTTCCAGCCACGAATTGCATTTTGGGTCCCTAAGACGAATCCAAATTCATTTAATGACTTTACAAATAAAGAATAAACATCAAGGAACAGAACCAAAAAAGTTTATACGGTAAGTGTCCAAAAGTAACGAAGATAAAACCACCCCAAAAATCACTTATTTCTCGCGACATTCAACTGTTGCCGTTCCAGCCACGAATTGCATTTTGGGTCCCTAAGACGAATCCAAATTCCATTTAATGACTTTACAAATAAAGAATAAACATCAAGGAACACAACCAAAAAAGTTTATACGGTAAGTGTCAACAAATAACGAAGATATAACAACCTTAAAAATGATTTATTTCTCGCGATATGCAACCGTTACCGTTCCAGCCACGAATTGCATTTTGGGTCCCTAAGACGAATCCAAATTCCATTTAATGACTTTACAAATAAAGAATGAACATCAAGGAACACAACCAAAAAAGTTTATACGGTAAGTGTCCAAAAGTAACGAAGATATAACCACCCCAAAAATGACTTATTTCTCGCGACATTCAACCGTTACAGGGCCAGCCACGAATTGAATTTTGGGCCCCTAAGACGAATCAAAGTTCCATTTAATGATTTTAATACAAAGAATAAACATCAAGGAACACAACCAAAAAAAGTTTCTACGGTAAGTGTCCACAAATAACGAAGATATAACAACCTTAAAAATGATTTATTTCTCGCGATATGCAACCGTTACCGTTCCAGCCACGAATTGCATTTTGGGTCCCTAAGACGAATCCAAATTCATTTAATGACTTTACAAATAAAGAATAAACATCAAGGAACAGAACCAAAAAAGTTTATACGGTAAGTGTCCAAAAGTAACGAAGATATAACCACCCCAAAAATCACTTATTTCTCGCGACATTCAACCGTTGCCGTTCCAGCCACGAATTGCATTTTGGGTCCCTAAGACGAATCCAAATTCCATTTAATGACTTTACAAATAAAGAATAAACATCAAGGAACACAACCAAAAAAGTTTATACGGTAAGTGTCCAAAAGTAACGAAGATATAACCACCCCAAAAATGACTTATTTCTCGCGACATTCAACCGTTGCCGTTCCAGCCACGAATTGCATTTTGGATCCCTAAGACGAATCCAAATTCCATTTAATGACTTTACAAATAAAGAATAAACATCAAGGAACACAACCAAAAAAGTTTATACGGTAAGTGTCCACAAATAACGAAGATATAACCATCCCAAAAATGACTTATTTCTCGCGACATTCAACCGTTGTCGTTCCAGCCACGAATTGCATTTTGGGCCCCTAAGACGAATCAAAGTTCCATTTAATGATTTTAATAGAAAGGATAAACATCAAGGAACACAACCAAAAAAAGTTTCTACGGTAAGTGTCCACAAATAACGAAGATATAACAACCTTAAAATGATTTATTTCTCGCGATATGCAACCGTTACCGTTCCAGCCACGAATTGCATTTTGGGTCCCTAAGACGAATCCAAATTCCATTTAATGACTTTACAAATAAAGAATGAACATCAAGGAACACAACAAAAAAGTTTATACGGTAAGTGTCCAAAAGTAACGAAGATATAACCACCCCAAAAATGACTTATTTCTCGCGCCATTCAACCGTTACCGTTCCAGCCACGAATTGCATTTTGGGTCCCTAAGACGAATCCAAATTCCATTTAATGACTTTACAAACAAAGAATAAACATCAGGGAACACAACCAAAAAAGTTTATACGGTACGTGTCCACAAATAACGAAGATATAACCATCCCAAAAATGACTTATTTCTCGCGACATTCAACCGTTGTCGTTCCAGCCACGAATTACATTTTGGGCCCCTAAGACGAATCAAAGTTCCATTTAATGATTTTAATACAAAGGATAAACATCAAGGAACACAACCAAAAAAAGTTTCTACGGTAAGTGTCCACAAATAACGAAGATATAACAACCTTAAAAATGACTTATTTCTCGCCATATGCAACCGTTACCGGGCCAGCCACGAATTGCATTTTGGGCCCCTAAGACGAATCAAAGTTCCATTTAATGATTTTAATACAAAGAATAAACATCAAGGAACACAACCAAAAAAAGTTTATACGGTAAGTGTCCACAAATAACGAAGATATAACCATCCCAAAAATGACATATTTCTCGCGACATTCAACCGTTGCCGTTCCAGTCACGAATTGCATTTTGGGCCCCTAAGACGAATCCAAATTCCATTTAATGACTTTACAAATAAAGAATAAACATCAAGGAACACAACCAAAAAAGTTTATACGGTAAGTGTACACAAATAACGAAGATATAACCACCCCAAAAATAACTTATTTCTCGCCATATGCAACCGTTACCGGGCCAGCCACGAATTGCATTTTGGGCCCCTAAGACGAATCCAAATTCCATTTAATGACTTTACAAACAAAGAATAAACATCAAGGAACACAACCAAAAAAAGTTTATACGGTAAGTGTCCACAATTACCGAATATATAACCATCCCAAAAATGACTTATTTCTCGCGACATTCAACCGTTGCCGTTCCAGCCACGAATTGCATTTTGGGTCCCTAAGACGTATCCAAATTCCATTTAATGACTTTACAAATAAAGAATAAACATCAAGGGACACAACCAAAAAAGTTTATACGGTAAGTGTCCACAAATAACGAAGATATAACCATCCCAAAAATGACTTATTTCTCGCGACATTCAACCGTTGCCGTTCCAGCCACGAATTGCATTTTGGGTCCCTAAGACGTATCCAAATTCCATTTAATGACTTTACAAATAAAGAATAAACATCAAGGAACACAACCAAAAAAGTTTATACGGTAAGTGTCCACAAATAACGAAGATATAACCACCCCAAAAATTACTTATTTCTCGCGACATTCAACCGTTGCCGTTCCAGCCACGAATTGCATTTTGGGTCCCTAAGACGAATCCAAATTCCATTTAATGACTTTACAAATAAAGAATAAACATCAAGGAACACAACCAAAAAAGTTTATACGGTAAGTGTCCACAAATAACGAAGATATAACAACCTTAAAAATGACTTATTTCTCGCGATATGCAACCGTTACCGTTCCAGCCACGAATTGCATTTTGGGTCCCTAAGACGAATCCAAATTCCATTTAATGACTTTACAAACAAAGAATAAACATCAAGGAACACAACCAAAAAAGTTTATACGGTAAGTGTCCACAAATAACGAAGCAGTGGTGTATGCTGAGACCAAGATCAGGGCTATCTCCAAATATAGTAGTGTTTGAATTTTAAATGAAAATGTGTCCGTCAAAAAAGAGGGGGGGGGGCTCTTCCGCATTCATTTTCGATTTTTTTTTGTTTACATCGATATCTTGCCATTAAAAACAACAATAGTAGGCAATGGACATAAACTAAAGTATTTCATGCTTATTTATAAAGAGGAGCGGTCTATAACATGCAATATGTAGGACCTTTATGCGAGTATGAAATAATAATTAACTTCTTACCTTACTTGAAGGTAAACTCCATTCTTCTCTCCTTTTCCGTGAATTTTTTTTTTGCCACTTTATCGAAGAATGTGTCCTCACATGAATTTCTGATGTTCATTAGAACCCCTTTCTCAATAGACATTATAGCTAAATTGCTAAGCCGCGCTTGTCCCTGTGTTGCTAATTGTGGCCCCTAAATGCACATTCTTGCTTCCCCAGAAATGCTATTGCATTAATTAATCTTCTTATAATAATTCTGTTTTCTTTCACTTTTTCTTTATGCAAACTGTCAGCAATCTTCTCTTGCAAATTCAAGGAATGATCAATTCTTTGAGAACCGAATGTCTGTAAGTTACTGAACGCACGTATATGACTAAGTGATTTTTGATGTTTATCGCAAGCAGTTACCAAATAGTTTAAATTACTAAATCCTGTTGTATTCTAAGGACTTTTGTCGGTAGAAAAAAAGCAAACATGCCCAGCAATACGACTTATTAAGTGCACTCGACCCAGCCAACCAAAGATATTTTTGGTAGCTGGTCTCGTGAAAACGCCTAATATATACCTTATTTTTGTCTTTCTGCACGACTATAAGGTCCGGAAGAGGTGGAAGAGGCCTACCTGTCTCTATTATTTGCATCCTATCCTCGTAAGGAAGCCGTGAGAATCGCGTCTTGGAGACAAGTTCGGTGATTAAATCCATTTTCACACGCTCACGGAACAAAAACACAGCACAACAAAAGGATTCCCATCCATGAACACGATACGCGGGCGACACAAAGAACTCGGATCTCTGACACAAGTTTGACCATATATCCCTTCCTTTTGCGGAAACCACCACCGACCCGCGTGGTTGAAAACACGTGCGTGAATGGTTGCTATGACAACATGGATTGTTTATGTTGCCAAACGTATTTCATTAGGATGACTCGGGCCAAAACCCCCACCGCGAGGGCGAAGGTTTTGACATTTTGACAGCGGGGGGATGTGGGAGGGGGTATGCTTGAAACAGAAGTAAACAGGATGGCAACATGGCTGACGTCATCAGCGACCGGCTGCGACCACAGTCGAATTTCATGGAGAAGCAGAGTGCCACATTCAGGGGAAAATCACTAAATTTGGCGGATTTATAATGCTTGTATGTGACGAAATTCATGGAACTGTAAGAGAGACGGGCAATGCTCGAAGGGATGGAGAGGGGGGGAGGTGATGTAATTTTCATGAGGCATCCCCCTAGCTTGAATAATTTGCATTGGCACCCCCGCCTATATTTTTTTCCCCAGCGATTTAGCGAATTTCGTATTTCCATTGTTGGCAACACTACAACATCACCAGGATGCAGCGAAGTCTTCACTCTCCAGCGCTTGGGGTTGGAAGCCAGCACCAGGGACCACCAAGGTCGTCCCTGCCAGCACAAATACGTCATGGGTTGAAAGGACCGCCTGCTGGTTCAAAGACTTTTCCCTCAGACGAAGAAGCCTGGCGATAAATAAAGACGACCTTACACTAGCGCTTTCCACCGTGGCCGTTACGTGAGAGTGAAGCATCGGTTAAATTTGCTAGTCTATTATTTCTTGTATTTTAATATGGGCTTCGGCGATAGCCTAGGTAGCCTAGAATATACGCGCCTGTAACGAAGATATAACCATCCCAAAAATGACTTATTTCTCGCGACATTCAACCGTTGTCGTTCCAGCCACGAATTGCATTTTGGGCCCCTAAGACGAATCAAAGTTCCATTTAATGATTTTAATACAAAGGATAAACATCAAGGAACACAACCAAAAAAAGTTTCTACGGTAAGTGTCCACAAATAACGAAGATATAACAACCTTAAAAATGACTTATTTCTCGCCATATGCAACCGTTACCGGGCCAGCCACGAATTGCATTTTGGGCCCCTAAGACGAATCAAAGTTCCATTTAATGATTTTAATACAAAGAATAAACATCAAGGAACACAACCAAAAAAAGTTTATACGGTAAGTGTCCACAAATAACGAAGATATAACCATCCCAAAAATGACATATTTCTCGCGACATTCAACCGTTGCCGTTCCAGCCACGAATTGCATTTTGGGCCCCTAAGACGAATCCAAATTCCATTTAATGACTTTACAAATAAAGAATAAACATCAAGGAACACAACCAAAAAAGTTTATACGGTAAGTGTACACAAATAACGAAGATATAACCACCCCAAAAATAACTTATTTCTCGCCATATGCAACCGTTACCGGGCCAGCCACGAATTGCATTTTGGGCCCCTAAGACGAATCCAAATTCCATTTAATGACTTTACAAACAAAGAATAAACATCAAGGAACACAACCAAAAAAAGTTTATACGGTAAGTGTCCACAATTACCGAATATATAACCATCCAAAAAATGACTTATTTCTCGCGACATTCAACCGTTGCCTTTCCAGCCACGAATTGCATTTTGGGTCCCTAAGACGTATCCAAATTCCATTTAATGACTTTACAAATAAAGAATAAACATCAAGGAACACAACCAAAAAAGTTTATACGGTAAGTGTCCAAAAGTAACGAAGATATAACCACCCCAAAAATGACTTATTTCTCGCGACATTCAACCGTTACCGGGCCAGCCACGAATTGAATTTTGGGCCCCTAAGACGAATCAAAGTTCCATTGAATGATTTTAATACAAAGAATAAACATCAAGGAACACAACCAAAAAAAGTTTCTCCGGTAAGTGTCCACAAATAACGAAGATATAACAACCTTAAAAATGATTTCTTTCTCGCGATATGCAACCGTTACCGTTCCAGCCACGAATTGCATTTTGGGTCCCTAAGACGAATCCAAATTCATTTAATGACTTTACAAATAAAGAATAAACATCAAGGAACACAACCAAAAAAGTTTATACGGTAAGTGTCCACAAATAACGAAGATATAACAACCTTAAAAATGACTTATTTCTCGCGATATGCAACCGTTACCGTTCCAGCCACGAATTGCATTTTGGGTCCCTAAGACGAATCCAAATTCCATTTAATGACTTTACAAACAAAGAATAAACATCAAGGAACACAACCAAAAAAGTTTATACGGTAAGTGTCCACAAATAACGAAGCAGTGGTGTATGCTGAGACCAAGATCAGGGCTATCTCCAAATATAGTAGTGTTTGAATTTTAAATGAAAATGTGTCCGTCAAAAAAGAGGGGGGGGGGCTCTTCCGCATTCATTTTCGATTTTTTTTTGTTTACATCGATATCTTGCCATTAAAAGCAACAATAGTAGGCAATGGACATAAACTAAAGTATTTCATGCTTATTTATAAAGAGGAGCGGTCTATAACATGCAATATGTAGGACCTTTATGCGAGTATGAAATAATAATTAACTTCTTACCTTACTTGAAGGTAAACTCCATTCTTCTCTCCTTTTCCGTGAATTTTTTTTTTGCCACTTTATCGAAGAATGTGTCCTCACATGAATTTCTGATGTTCATTAGAACCCCTTTCTCAATAGACATTATAGCTAAATTGCTAAGCCGCGCTTGTCCCTGTGTTGCTAATTGTGGCCCCTAAATGCACATTCTTGCTTCCCCAGAAATGCTATTGCATTAATTAATCTTCTTATAATAATTCTGTTTTCTTTCACTTTTTCTTTATGCAAACTGTCAGCAATCTTCTCTTGCAAATTCAAGGAATGATCAATTCTTTGAGAACCGAATGTCTGTAAGTTACTGAACGCACGTATATGACTAAGTGATTTTTGATGTTTATCGCAAGCAGTTACCAAATAGTTTAAATTACTAAATCCTGTTGTATTCTAAGGACTTTTGTCGGTAGAAAAAAAGCAAACATGCCCAGCAATACGACTTATTAAGTGCACTCGACCCAGCCAACCAAAGATATTTTTGGTAGCTGGTCTCGTGAAAACGCCTAATATATACCTTATTTTTGTCTTTCTGCACGACTATAAGGTCCGGAAGAGGTGGAAGAGGCCTACCTGTCTCTATTATTTGCATCCTATCCTCGTAAGGAAGCCGTGAGAATCGCGTCTTGGAGACAAGTTCGGTGATTAAATCCATTTTCACACGCTCACGGAACAAAAACACAGCACAACAAAAGGATTCCCATCCATGAACACGATACGCGGGCGACACAAAGAACTCGGATCTCTGACACAAGTTTGACCATATATCCCTTCCTTTTGCGGAAACCACCACCGACCCGCGTGGTTGAAAACACGTGCGTGAATGGTTGCTATGACAACATGGATTGTTTATGTTGCCAAACGTATTTCATTAGGATGACTAGGGCCAAAACCCCCACCGCGAGGGCGAAGGTTTTGACATTTTGACAGCGGGGGGATGTGGGAGGGGGTATGCTTGAAACAGAAGTAAACAGGATGGCAACATGGCTGACGTCATCAGCGACCGGCTGCGACCACAGTCGAATTTCATGGAGAAGCAGAGTGCCACATTCAGGGGAAAATCACTAAATTTGGCGGATTTATAATGCTTGTATGTGACGAAATTCATGGAACTGTAAGAGAGACGGGCAATGCTCGAAGGGATGGAGAGGGGGGGAGGTGATGTAATTTTCATGAGGCATCCCCCTAGCTTGAATAATTTGCATTGGCACCCCCGCCTATATTTTTTCCCCCAGCGATTTAGCGAATTTCGTATTTCCATTGTTGGCAACACTACAACATCACCAGGATGCAGCGAAGTCTTCACTCTCCAGCGCTTGGGGTTGGAAGCCAGCACCAGGGACCACCAAGGTCGTCCCTGCCAGCACAAATACGTCATGGGTTGAAAGGACCGCCTGCTGGTTCAAAGACTTTTCCCTCAGACGAAGAAGCCTGGCGATAAATAAAGACGACCTTACACTAGCGCTTTCCACCGTGGCCGTTACGTGAGAGTGAAGCATCGGTTAAATTTGCTAGTCTATTATT
The DNA here is from genome assembly GCF_977018435.1 of Lepisma saccharinum. Classification (NCBI taxonomy): domain Eukaryota; kingdom Metazoa; phylum Arthropoda; class Insecta; order Zygentoma; family Lepismatidae; genus Lepisma; species Lepisma saccharinum. Next base: position 351,440 of record NW_028142979.1, read on the forward strand.
TCTTGTATTTTAATATGGGCTTCGGCGATAGCCTAGGTAGCCTAGAATATACGCGCCTGTAACGAAGATATAACCATCCCAAAAATGACTTATTTCTCGCGACATTCAACCGTTGTCGTTCCAGCCACGAATTGCATTTTGGGCCCCTAAGACGAATCAAAGTTCCATTTAATGATTTTAATACAAAGGATAAACATCAAGGAACACAACCAAAAAAAGTTTCTACGGTAAGTGTCCACAAATAACGAAGATATAACAACCTTAAAAATGACTTATTTCTCGCCATATGCAACCGTTACCGGGCCAGCCACGAATTGCATTTTGGGCCCCTAAGACGAATCAAAGTTCCATTTAATGATTTTAATACAAAGAATAAACATCAAGGAACACAACCAAAAAAAGTTTATACGGTAAGTGTCCACAAATAACGAAGATATAACCATCCCAAAAATTACATATTTCTCGCGACATTCAACCGTTGCCGTTCCAGCCACGAATTGCATTTTGGGCCCCTAAGACGAATCCAAATTCCATTTAATGACTTTACAAATAAAGAATAAACATCAAGGAACACAACCAAAAAAGTTTATACGGTAAGTGTACACAAATAACGAAGATATAACCACCCCAAAAATAACTTATTTCTCGCCATATGCAACCGTTACCGGGCCAGCCACGAATTGCATTTTGGGCCCCTAAGACGAATCCAAATTCCATTTAATGACTTTACAAACAAAGAATAAACATCAAGGAACACAACCAAAAAAAGTTTATACGGTAAGTGTCCACAATTACCGAATATATAACCATCCCAAAAATGACTTATTTCTCGCGACATTCAACCGTTGCCTTTCCAGCCACGAATTGCATTTTGGGTCCCTAAGACGTATCCAAATTCCATTTAATGACTTTACAAATAAAGAATGAACATCAAGGAACACAACCAAAAAAGTTTATACGGTAAGTGTCCAAAAGTAACGAAGATATAACCACCCCAAAAATGACTTATTTCTCGCGACATTCAACCGTTACCGGGCCAGCCACGAATTGAATTTTGGGCCCCTAAGACGAATCTAAGTTCCATTGAATGATTTTAATACAAAGAATAAACATCAAGGAACACAACCAAAAAAAGTTTCTCCGGTAAGTGTCCACAAATAACGAAGATATAACCACTCCAAAAATAACTTATTTCTCGCCATATGCAACCGTTACCGTTCCAGCCACGAATTGCATTTTGGGTCCCTAAGACGAATCCAAATTCATTTAATGACTTTACAAATAAAGAATAAACATCAAGGAACAGAACCAAAAAAGTTTATACGGTAAGTGTCCAAAAGTAACGAAGATAAAACCACCCCAAAAATCACTTATTTCTCGCGACATTCAACTGTTGCCGTTCCAGCCACGAATTGCATTTTGGGTCCCTAAGACGAATCCAAATTCCATTTAATGACTTTACAAATAAAGAATAAACATCAAGGAACACAACCAAAAAAGTTTATACGGTAAGTGTCAACAAATAACGAAGATATAACAACCTTAAAAATGATTTATTTCTCGCGATATGCAACCGTTACCGTTCCAGCCACGAATTGCATTTTGGGTCCCTAAGACGAATCCAAATTCCATTTAATGACTTTACAAATAAAGAATGAACATCAAGGAACACAACCAAAAAAGTTTATACGGTAAGTGTCCAAAAGTAACGAAGATATAACCACCCCAAAAATGACTTATTTCTCGCGACATTCAACCGTTACAGGGCCAGCCACGAATTGAATTTTGGGCCCCTAAGACGAATCAAAGTTCCATTTAATGATTTTAATACAAAGAATAAACATCAAGGAACACAACCAAAAAAAGTTTCTACGGTAAGTGTCCACAAATAACGAAGATATAACAACCTTAAAAATGATTTATTTCTCGCGATATGCAACCGTTACCGTTCCAGCCACGAATTGCATTTTGGGTCCCTAAGACGAATCCAAATTCATTTAATGACTTTACAAATAAAGAATAAACATCAAGGAACAGAACCAAAAAAGTTTATACGGTAAGTGTCCAAAAGTAACGAAGATATAACCACCCCAAAAATCACTTATTTCTCGCGACATTCAACCGTTGCCGTTCCAGCCACGAATTGCATTTTGGGTCCCTAAGACGAATCCAAATTCCATTTAATGACTTTACAAATAAAGAATAAACATCAAGGAACACAACCAAAAAAGTTTATACGGTAAGTGTCCAAAAGTAACGAAGATATAACCACCCCAAAAATGACTTATTTCTCACGACATTCAACCGTTGCCGTTCCAGCCACGAATTGCATTTTGGATCCCTAAGACGAATCCAAATTCCATTTAATGACTTTACAAATAAAGAATAAACATCAAGGAACACAACCAAAAAAGTTTATACGGTAAGTGTCCACAAATAACGAAGATATAACCATCCCAAAAATGACTTATTTCTCGCGACATTCAACCGTTGTCGTTCCAGCCACGAATTGCATTTTGGGCCCCTAAGACGAATCAAAGTTCCATTTAATGATTTTAATAGAAAGGATAAACATCAAGGAACACAACCAAAAAAAGTTTCTACGGTAAGTGTCCACAAATAACGAAGATATAACAACCTTAAAATGATTTATTTCTCGCGATATGCAACCGTTACCGTTCCAGCCACGAATTGCATTTTGGGTCCCTAAGACGAATCCAAATTCCATTTAATGACTTTACAAATAAAGAATGAACATCAAGGAACACAACAAAAAAGTTTATACGGTAAGTGTCCAAAAGTAACGAAGATATAACCACCCCAAAAATGACTTATTTCTCGCGCCATTCAACCGTTACCGTTCCAGCCACGAATTGCATTTTGGGTCCCTAAGACGAATCCAAATTCCATTTAATGACTTTACAAACAAAGAATAAACATCAGGGAACACAACCAAAAAAGTTTATACGGTACGTGTCCACAAATAACGAAGATATAACCATCCCAAAAATGACTTATTTCTCGCGACATTCAACCGTTGTCGTTCCAGCCACGAATTACATTTTGGGCCCCTAAGACGAATCAAAGTTCCATTTAATGATTTTAATACAAAGGATAAACATCAAGGAACACAACCAAAAAAAGTTTCTACGGTAAGTGTCCACAAATAACGAAGATATAACAACCTTAAAAATGACTTATTTCTCGCCATATGCAACCGTTACCGGGCCAGCCACGAATTGCATTTTGGGCCCCTAAGACGAATCAAAGTTCCATTTAATGATTTTAATACAAAGAATAAACATCAAGGAACACAACCAAAAAAAGTTTATACGGTAAGTGTCCACAAATAACGAAGATATAACCATCCCAAAAATGACATATTTCTCGCGACATTCAACCGTTGCCGTTCCAGTCACGAATTGCATTTTGGGCCCCTAAGACGAATCCAAATTCCATTTAATGACTTTACAAATAAAGAATAAACATCAAGGAACACAACCAAAAAAGTTTATACGGTAAGTGTACACAAATAACGAAGATATAACCACCCCAAAAATAACTTATTTCTCGCCATATGCAACCGTTACCGGGCCAGCCACGAATTGCATTTTGGGCCCCTAAGACGAATCCAAATTCCATTTAATGACTTTACAAACAAAGAATAAACATCAAGGAACACAACCAAAAAAAGTTTATACGGTAAGTGTCCACAATTACCGAATATATAACCATCCCAAAAATGACTTATTTCTCGCGACATTCAACCGTTGCCGTTCCAGCCACGAATTGCATTTTGGGTCCCTAAGACGTATCCAAATTCCATTTAATGACTTTACAAATAAAGAATAAACATCAAGGGACACAACCAAAAAAGTTTATACGGTAAGTGTCCACAAATAACGAAGATATAACCATCCCAAAAATGACATATTTCTCGCGACATTCAACCGTTGCCGTTCCAGCCACGAATTGCATTTTGGGTCCCTAAGACGAATCCAAATTCCATTTAATGACTTTACAAATAAAGAATAAACATCAAGGAACACAACCAAAAAAGTTTATACGGTAAGTGTCCACAAATAACGAAGATATAACAACCTTAAAAATGATTTATTTCTCGCGATATGCAACCGTTACCGTTCCAGCCACGAATTGCATTTTGGGCCCCTAAGACGAATCCAAAGTCCATTTGATGACTTTACAAATAAAGAATAAACATCAAGGAACACAACCAAAAAAGTTTATACGGTAAGTGTCCAAAAGTAACGAAGATATAACCACCCCAAAAATGACTTATTTCTCGCGACATTCAACCGTTACCGGGCCAGCCACGAATTGAATTTTGGGCCCCTAAGACGAATCAAAGTTCCATTTAATAATTTTAATACAAAGAATAAACATCAAGGAACACAACCAAAAAAAGTTTCTACGGTAAGTGTCCACAAATAACGAAGATATAACAACCTTAAAAATGATTTATTTCTCGCGATATGCAACCGTTACCGTTCCAGCCACGAATTGCATTTTGGGTCCCTAAGACGAATCCAAATTCATTTAGTGACTTTACAAATAAAGAATAAACATCAAGGAACAGAACCAAAAAAGTTTATACGGTAAGTGTCCAAAAGTAACGAAGATAAAACCACCCCAAAAATCACTTATTTCTCGCGACATTCAACCGTTGCCGTTCCAGCCACGAATTGCATTTTGGGTCCCTAAGACGAATCCAAATTCCATTTAATGACTTTACAAATAAAGAATAAACATCAAGGAACACAACCAAAAAAGTTTATACGGTAAGTGTCAACAAATAACGAAGATATAACAACCTTAAAAATGATTTATTTCTCGCGATATGCAACCGTTACCGTTCCAGCCACGAATTGCATTTTGGGTCCCTAAGACGAATCCAAATTCCATTTAATGACTTTAAAAATAAAGAATGAACATCAAGGAACACAACCAAAAAAGTTTATACGGTAAGTGTCCAAAAGTAACGAAGATATAACCACCCCAAAAATGACTTATTTCTCGCGACATTCAACCGTTGTCGTTCCAGCCACGAATTGAATTTTGGGCCCCTAAGACGAATCAAAGTTCCATTTAATGATTTTAATACAAAGAATAAACATCAAGGAACACAACCAAAAAAAGTTTCTACGGTAAGTGTCCACAAATAACGAAGATATAACAACCTTAAAAATGATTTATTTCTCGCGATATGCAACCGTTACCGTTCCAGCCACGAATTGCATTTTGGGTCCCTAAGACGAATCCAAATTCATTTAATGACTTTACAAATAAAGAATAAACATCAAGGAACAGAACCAAAAAAGTTTATACGGTAAGTGTCCAAAAGTAACGAAGATATAACCACCCCAAAAATCACTTATTTCTCGCGACATTCAACCGTTGCCGTTCCAGCCACGAATTGCATTTTGGGTCCCTAAGACGAATCCAAATTCCATTTAATGACTTTACAAATAAAGAATAAACATCAAGGAACACAACAAAAAAAGTTTATACGGTAAGTGTCCACAAATAACGAAGATATAACAACCTTAAAAATGATTTATTTCTCGCGATATGCAACCGTTACCGTTCCAGCCACGAATTGCATTTTGGGTCCCTAAGACGAATCCGAATTCCATTTAATGACTTTACAAATAAAGAATGAACATCAAGGAACACAACCAAAAAAGTTTATACGGTAAGTGTCCAAAAGTAACGAAGATATAACCACCCCAAAAATGACTTATTTCTCGCGACATTCAACCGTTGCCGTTCCAGCCACGAATTGCATTTTGGGCCGCTAAGACGAATTCAAATTCCATTTAATGACTTTACAAATAAAGAATAAACATCAAGGAACACAACCAAAAAAGTTTATACGGTAAGTGTCCAAAAGTAACGAAGATATAACCACCCCAAAAATGACTTATTTCTCGCGACATTCAACCGTTGCCGTTCCAGCCACGAATTGCATTTTGGATCCCTAAGACGAATCCAAATTCCATTTAATGACTTTACAAATAAAGAATAAACATCAAAGAACACAACCAAAAAAAGTTTATACGGTAAGTGTCCACAAATAACGAAGATATAACAACCTTAAAAATGACTTATTTCTCGCGATATGCAACCGTTACCGTTCCAGCCACGAATTGCATTTTGGGTCCCTAAGACGAATCCAAATTCCATTTAATGACTTTACAAACAAAGAATAAACATCAAGGAACACAACCAAAAAAGTTTATACGGTAAGTGTCCACAAATAACGAAGATATAACCATCCCAAAAATGACTTATTTCTCGCGACATTCAACCGTTGTCGTTCCAGCCACGAATTGCATTTTGGGCCCCTAAGACGAATCAAAGTTCCATTTAATGATTTTAATACAAAGGATAAACATCATGGAACACAACCAAAAAAAGTTTCTACGGTAAGTGTCCACAAATAACGAAGATATAACAACCTTAAAAATGACTTATTTCTCGCCATATGCAACTGTTACCGGGCCAGCCACGAATTGCATTTTGGGCCCCTAAGACGAATCAAAGTTCCATTTAATGATTTTAATACAAAGAATAAACATCAAGGAACACAACCAAAAAAGTTTATACGGTAAGTGTCCACAATTACCGAATATATAACCATCCCAAAAATGACTTATTTCTAGCGACATTCAACCGTTGCCGTTCCAGCCACGAATTGCATTTTGGGTCCCTAAGACGTATCCAAATTCCATTTAATGACTTTACAAATAAAGAATAAACATCAAGGAACACAACCAAAAAAGTTTATACGGTAAGTGTCCACAAATAACGAAGATATAACCATCCCAAAAATGACATATTTCTCGCGACATTCAACCGTTGCCGTTCCAGCCACGAATTGCATTTTGGGTCCCTAAGACGAATCCAAATTCCATTTAATGACTTTACAAATAAAGAATAAACATCAAGGAACACAACCAAAAAAGTTTATACGGTAAGTGTCCACAAATAACGAAGATATAACAACCTTAAAAATGATTTATTTCTCGCGATATGCAACCGTTACCGTTCCAGACACGAATTGCATTTTGGGTCCCTAAGACGAATCCAAAATCCATTTGATGACTTTACAAATAAAGAATAAACATCAAGGAACACAACCAAAAAAGTTTATACGGTAAGTGTCCAAAAGTAACGAAGATATAACCACCCCAAAAATGACTTATTTCTCGCGACATTCAACCGTTGCCGTTCCAGCCACGAATTGCATTTTGGGTCCCTAAGACGAATCAAAGTTCCATTTAATGATTTTAATACAAATAATAAACATCAAGGAACACAACCAAAAAAAGTTTCTACGGTAAGTGTCCACAAATAACGAAGATATAACAACCTTAAAAATGACTTTTTTCTCGCCATATGCAACCGTTACCGTTCCAGCCACGAATTGCATTTTGGGTCCCTAAGACGAATCCAAATTCCATTTAATGACTTTACGAATAAAGAATAAACATCAAGGAACACAACCAAGAAACGTTTATACGGTAAGTGTCCACAAATAACGAAGATATAACCACTCCAAAAATAACTTATTTCTCGCCATATGCAACCGTTGTCGTTCCAGCCACGAATTGCATTTTGGGCCCCTAAGACGAATCAAAGTTCCATTTAATGATTTTAATACAAAGGATAAACATCAAGGAACACAACCAAAAAAAGTTTCTACGGTAAGTGTCCACAAATAACGAAGATATAACAACCTTAAAAATGACTTATTTCTCGCCATATGCAACCGTTACCGGGCCAGCCACGAATTGCATTTTGGGCCCCTAAGACGAATCAAAGTTCCATTTAATGATTTTAATACAAAGGATAAACATCAAGGAACACAACCAAAAAAAGTTTATACGGTAAGTGTAAACAATTACCGAATATATAACCATCCCAAAAATGACTTATTTCTCGCGACATTCAACCGTTGCCGTTCCAGCCACGAATTGCATTTTGGGTCCCTAAGACGTATCCAAATTCCATTTAATGACTTTACAAATAAAGAATAAACATCAAGGAACACAACCAAAAAAGTTTATACGGTAAGTGTCCACAAATAACGAAGATATAACCATCCCAAAAATGACATATTTCTCGCGACATTCAACCGTTGCCGTTCCAGACACGAATTGCATTTTGGGTCCCTAAGACGAATCCAAATTCCATTTAATGACTTTACAAATAAAGAATAAACATCAAGGAACACAACCAAAAAAGTTTATACGGTAAGTGTCCACAAATAACGAAGATATAACAACTTTAAAAATGATTTATTTCTCGCGATATGCAACCGTTACCGTTCCAGCCACGAATTGCATTTTGGACCCCTAAGACGAATCCAAAGTCCATTTGATGACTTTACAAATAAAGAATAAACATCAAGGAACACAACCAAAAAAGTTTATACGGTAAGTGTCCAAAAGTAACGAAGATATAACCACCCCAAAAATGACTTATTTCTCGCGACATTCAACCGTTACCGGGCCAGCCACGAATTGAATTTTGGGCCCCTAAGACGAATCAAAGTTCCATTTAATGATTTTAATACAAAGAATAAACATCAAGGAACACAACCAAAAAAAGTTTCTACGGTAAGTGTCCACAAATAACGAAGATATAACAACCTTAAAAATGATTTATTTCTCGGGATATGCAACCGTTACCGTTCCAGCCACGAATTGCATTTTGGGTCCCTAAGACGAATCCAAATTCATTTAATGACTTTACAAATAAAGAATAAACATCAAGGAACAGAACCAAAAAAGTTTATACGGTAAGTGTCCAAAAGTAACGAAGATAAAACCACCCCAAAAATCACTTATTTCTCGCGACATTCAACCGTTACCGTTCCAGCCACGAATTGCATTTTGGGTCCCTAAGACGAATCCAAATTCCATTTAATGACTTTACAAATAAAGAATAAACATCAAGGAACACAACCAAAAAAGTTTATACGGTAAGTGTCAACAAATAACGAAGATATAACAACCTTAAAAATGATTTATTTCTCGCGATATGCAACCGTTACCGTTCCAGCCACGAATTGCATTTTGGGTCCCTAAGACGAATCCAAATTCCATTTAATGACTTTACAAATAAAGAATGAACATCAAGGAACACAACCAAAAAAGTTTATACGGTAAGTGTCCAAAAGTAACGAAGATATAACCACCCCAAAAATGACTTATTTCTCGCGACATTCAACCGTTACAGGGCCAGCCACGAATTGAATTTTGGGCCCCTAAGACGAATCAAAGTTCCATTTAATGATTTTAGTACAAAGAATAAACATCATGGAACACAACCAAAAAAAGTTTCTACGGTAAGTGTCCACAAATAACGAAGATATAACAACCTTAAAAATGATTTATTTCTCGCGATATGCAACCGTTACCGTTCCAGCCACGAATTGCATTTTGGGTCCCTAAGACGAATCCAAATTCATTTAATGACTTTACAAATAAAGAATAAACATCAAGGAACAGAACCAAAAAAGTTTATACGGTAAGTGTCCAAAAGTAACGAAGATATAACCACCCCAAAAATCACTTATTTCTCGCGACATTCAACCGTTGCCGTTCCAGCCACGAATTGCATTTTGGGTCCCTAAGACGAATCCAAATTCCATTTAATGACTTTACAAATAAAGAATAAACATCAAGGAACACAACCAAAAAAGTTTATACGGTAAGTGTCCACAAATAACGAAGATATAACAACCTTAAAAATGATTTATTTCTCGCGATATGCAACCGTTACCGTTCCAGCCACGAATTGCATTTTGGGTCCCTAAGACGAATCCAAATTCCATTTAATGACTTTACAAATAAAGAATGAACATCAAGGAACACAACCAAAAAAGTTTATACGGTAAGTGTCCAAAAGTAACGAAGATATAACCACCCCAAAAATGACTTATTTCTCGCGACATTCAACCGTTGCCGTTCCAGCCACGAATTGCATTTTGGGCCGCTAAGACGAATCCAAATTCCATTTAATGACTTTACAAATAAAGAATAAGCATCAAGGAACACAACCAAAAAAGTTTATACGGTAAGTGTCCAAAAGTAACGAAGATATAACCACCCCAAAAATGACTTATTTCTCGCGACATTCAACCGTTGCCGTTCCAGCCACGAATTGCATTTTGGATCCCTAAGACGAATCCAAATTCCATTTAATGACTTTACAAATAAAGAATAAACATCAAGGAACACAACCAAAAAAAGTTTATACGGTAAGTGTCCACAAATAACGAAGATATAACAACCTTAAAAATGACTTATTTCTCGCGATATGCAACCGTTACCGTTCCAGCCACGAATTGCATTTTGGGTCCCTAAGACGAATCCAAATTCCATTTAATGACTTTACAAACAAAGAATAAACATCAAGGAACACAACCAAAAAAGTTTATACGGTAAGTGTCCACAAATAACGAAGATATAACCATCCCAAAAATGACTTATTTCTCGCGATATGCAACCGTTACCGTTCCAGCCACGAATTGCATTTTGGGTCCCTAAGACGAATCCAAATTCCATTTAATGACTTTACAAACAAAGAATAAACACCAAGGAACACAACCAAAAAAGTTTATACGGTAAGTGTCCACAAATAACGAAGATATAACCATCCCAAAAATGACTTATTTCTCGCGACATTCAACCGTTGTCGTTCCAGCCACGAATTGCATTTTGGGCCCCTAAGACGAATCAAAGTTCCATTTAATGATTTTAATACAAAGGATAAACATCAAGGAACACAACCAAAAAAAGTTTCTACGGTAAGTGTCCACAAATAACGAAGATATAACAACCTTAAAAATGACTTATTTCTCGCCATATGCAACCGTTACCGGGCCAGCCACGAATTGCATTTTGGGCCCCTAAGACGAATCAAAGTTCCATTTAATGATTTTAATACAAAGAATAAACATCAAGGAACACAACCAAAAAAAGTTTATACGGTAAGTGTCCACAAATAACGAAGATATAACCATCCCAAAAATGACATATTTCTCGCGACATTCAACCGTTGCCGTTCCAGCCACGAATTGCATTTTGGGCCCCTAAGACGAATCCAAATTCCATTTAATGACTTTACAAATAAAGAATAAACATCAAGGAACACAACCAAAAAAGTTTATACGGTAAGTGTACACAAATAACGAAGATATAACCAAACCAAAAATAACTTATTTCTCGCCATATGCAACCTTTACCGGGCCAGCCACGAATTGCATTTTGGGCCCGTAAGACGAATCCAAATTCCATTTAATGACTTTACAAACAAAGAATAAACATCAAGGAACACAACCAAAAAAAGTTTATACGGTAAGTGTCCACAATTACCGAATATATAACCATCCCAAAAATGACTTACTTCTCGCGACATTCAACCGTTGCCGTTCCAGACACGAATTACATTTTGGGTCCCTAAGACGTATCCAAATTCCATTTAATGACTTTACAAATAAAAAATAAACATCAAGGAACACAACCAAAAAAGTTTATACGGTAAGTGTCCACAAATAACGAAGATATAACCATCCCAAAAATGACATATTTCTCGCGACATTCAACCGTTGCCGTTCCAGCCACGAATTGCATTTTGGGTCCCTAAGACGAATCCAAATTCTATTTAATGACTTTACAAATAAAGAATAGACATCAAGGAACACAACCAAAAAAAGTTTCTACGGTAAGTGTCCACAAATAACGAAGATATAACAACCTTAAAAATGATTTATTTCTCGGGATATGCAACCGTTACCGTTCCAGCCACGAATTGCATTTTGGGTCCCTAAGACGAATCCAAATTCATTTAATGACTTTACAAATAAAGAATAAACATCAAGGAACAGAACCAAAAAAGTTTATACGGTAAGTGTCCAAAAGTAACGAAGATAAAACCACCCCAAAAATCACTTATTTCTCGCGACATTCAACCGTTACCGTTCCAGCCACGAATTGCATTTTGGGTCCCTAAGACGAATCCAAATTCCATTTAATGACTTTACAAATAAAGAATAAACATCAAGGAACACAACCAAAAAAGTTTATACGGTAAGTGTCAACAAATAACGAAGATATAACAACCTTAAAAATGATTTATTTCTCGCGATATGCAACCGTTACCGTTCCAGCCACGAATTGCATTTTGGGTCCCTAAGACGAATCCAAATTCCATTTAATGACTTTACAAATAAAGAATGAACATCAAGGAACACAACCAAAAAAGTTTATACGGTAAGTGTCCAAAAGTAACGAAGATATAACCACCCCAAAAATGACTTATTTCTCGCGACATTCAACCGTTACAGGGCCAGCCACGAATTGAATTTTGGGCCCCTAAGACGAATCAAAGTTCCATTTAATGATTTTAGTACAAAGAATAAACATCATGGAACACAACCAAAAAAAGTTTCTACGGTAAGTGTCCACAAATAACGAAGATATAACAACCTTAAAAATGATTTATTTCTCGCGATATGCAACCGTTACCGTTCCAGCCACGAATTGCATTTTGGGTCCCTAAGACGAATCCAAATTCATTTAATGACTTTACAAATAAAGAATAAACATCAAGGAACAGAACCAAAAAAGTTTATACGGTAAGTGTCCAAAAGTAACGAAGATATAACCACCCCAAAAATCACTTATTTCTCGCGACATTCAACCGTTGCCGTTCCAGCCACGAATTGCATTTTGGGTCCCTAAGACGAATCCAAATTCCATTTAATGACTTTACAAATAAAGAATAAACATCAAGGAACACAACCAAAAAAGTTTATACGGTAAGTGTCCACAAATAACGAAGATATAACAACCTTAAAAATGATTTATTTCTCGCGATATGCAACCGTTACCGTTCCAGCCACGAATTGCATTTTGGGTCCCTAAGACGAATCCAAATTCCATTTAATGACTTTACAAATAAAGAATGAACATCAAGGAACACAACCAAAAAAGTTTATACGGTAAGTGTCCAAAAGTAACGAAGATATAACCACCCCAAAAATGACTTATTTCTCGCGACATTCAACCGTTGCCGTTCCAGCCACGAATTGCATTTTGGGCCGCTAAGACGAATCCAAATTCCATTTAATGACTTTACAAATAAAGAATAAGCATCAAGGAACACAACCAAAAAAGTTTATACGGTAAGTGTCCAAAAGTAACGAAGATATAACCACCCCAAAAATGACTTATTTCTCGCGACATTCAACCGTTGCCGTTCCAGCCACGAATTGCATTTTGGATCCCTAAGACGAATCCAAATTCCATTTAATGACTTTACAAATAAAGAATAAACATCAAGGAACACAACCAAAAAAAGTTTATACGGTAAGTGTCCACAAATAACGAAGATATAACAACCTTAAAAATGACTTATTTCTCGCGATATGCAACCGTTACCGTTCCAGCCACGAATTGCATTTTGGGTCCCTAAGACGAATCCAAATTCCATTTAATGACTTTACAAACAAAGAATAAACATCAAGGAACACAACCAAAAAAGTTTATACGGTAAGTGTCCACAAATAACGAAGATATAACCATCCCAAAAATGACTTATTTCTCGCGATATGCAACCGTTATCGTTCCAGCCACGAATTGCATTTTGGGTCCCTAAGACGAATCCAAATTCCATTTAATGACTTTACAAACAAAGAATAAACACCAAGGAACACAACCAAAAAAGTTTATACGGTAAGTGTCCACAAATAACGAAGATATAACCATCCCAAAAATGACTTATTTCTCGCGACATTCAACCGTTGTCGTTCCAGCCACGAATTGCATTTTGGGCCCCTAAGACGAATCAAAGTTCCATTTAATGATTTTAATACAAAGGATAAACATCAAGGAACACAACCAAAAAAAGTTTCTACGGTAAGTGTCCACAAATAACGAAGATATAACAACCTTAAAAATGACTTATTTCTCGCCATATGCAACCGTTACCGGGCCAGCCACGAATTGCATTTTGGGCCCCTAAGACGAATCAAAGTTCCATTTAATGATTTTAATACAAAGAATAAACATCAAGGAACACAACCAAAAAAAGTTTATACGGTAAGTGTCCACAAATAACGAAGATATAACCATCCCAAAAATGACATATTTCTCGCGACATTCAACCGTTGCCGTTCCAGCCACGAATTGCATTTTGGGCCCCTAAGACGAATCCAAATTCCATTTAATGACTTTACAAATAAAGAATAAACATCAAGGAACACAACCAAAAAAGTTTATACGGTAAGTGTACACAAATAACGAAGATATAACCAAACCAAAAATAACTTATTTCTCGCCATATGCAACCTTTACCGGGCCAGCCACGAATTGCATTTTGGGCCCGTAAGACGAATCCAAATTCCATTTAATGACTTTACAAACAAAGAATAAACATCAAGGAACACAACCAAAAAAAGTTTATACGGTAAGTGTCCACAATTACCGAATATATAACCATCCCAAAAATGACTTATTTCTCGCGACATTCAACCGTTGCCGTTCCAGCCACGAATTGCATTTTGGGTCCCTAAGACGAATCCAAATTCTATTTAATGACTTTACAAATAAAGAATAGACATCAAGGAACACAACCAAAAAAGTTTATTCGGTAAGTGTCCACAAATAACGAAGATATAACAACCTTAAAAATGATCTATTTCTCGCGATATGCAACCGTTACCGTTCCAGCCACGAATTGCATTTTGGGCCCCTAAGACGAATCCAAAGTCCATTTGATGACTTTACAAATAAAGAATAAGCATCAAGGAACACAACCAAAAAAGTTTATACGGTAAGTGTCCAAAAGTAACGAAGATATAACCACCCCAAAAATGACTTATTTCTCGCGACATTCAACCGTTACCGGGCCAGCCACGAATTGAATTTTGGGCCCCTAAGACGAATCAAAGTTCCATTTAATGATTTTAATACAAAGAATAAACATCAAGGAACACAACCAAAAAAAGTTTCTACGGTAAGTGTCCACAAATAACGAAGATATAACAACCTTAAAAATGATTTATTTCTCGGGATATGCAACCGTTACCTTTCCAGCCACGAATTGCATTTTGGGTCCCTAAGACGAATCCAAATTCATTTAATGACTTTACAAATAAAGAATAAACATCAAGGAACAGAACCAAAAAAGTTTATACGGTAAGTGTCCAAAAGTAACGAAGATAAAACCACCCCAAAAATCACTTATTTCTCGCGACATTCAACCGTTGCCGTTCCAGCCACGAATTGCATTTTGGGTCCCTAAGACGAATCCAAATTCCATTTAATGACTTTACAAATAAAGAATAAACATCAAGGAACACAACCAAAAAAGTTTATACGGTAAGTGTCAACAAATAACGAAGATATAACAACCTTAAAAATGATTTATTTCTCGCGATATGCAACCGTTACCGTTCCAGCCACGAATTGCATTTTGGGTCCCTAAGACGAATCCAAATTCCATTTAATGACTTTACAAATAAAGAATGAACATCAAGGAACACAACCAAAAAAGTTTATACGGTAAGTGTCCAAAAGTAACGAAGATATAACCACCCCAAAAATGACTTATTTCTCGCGACATTCAACCGTTACAGGGCCAGCCACGAATTGAATTTTGGGCCCCTAAGACGAATCAAAGTTCCATTTAATGATTTTAATACAAAGAATAAACATCAAGGAACACAACCAAAAAAAGTTTCTACGGTAAGTGTCCACAAATAACGAAGATATAACAACCTTAAAAATGATTTATTTCTCGCGATATGCAACCGTTACCGTTCCAGCCACGAATTGCATTTTGGGTCCCTAAGACGAATCCAAATTCATTTAATGACTTTACAAATAAAGAATAAACATCAAGGAACAGAACCAAAAAAGTTTATACGGTAAGTGTCCAAAAGTAACGAAGATATAACCACCCCAAAAATCACTTATTTCTCGCGACATTCAACCGTTGCCGTTCCAGCCACGAATTGCATTTTGGGTCCCTAAGACGAATCCAAATTCCATTTAATGACTTTACAAATAAAGAATGAACATCAAGGAACACAACCAAAAAAGTTTATACGGTAAGTGTCCAAAAGTAACGAAGATATAACCACCCCAAAAATCACTTATTTCTCGCGACATTCAACCGTTGCCGTTCCAGCCACGAATTGCATTTTGGATCCCTAAGACGAATCCAAATTCCATTTAATGACTTTACAAATAAAGAATAAACATCAAGGAACACAACCAAAAAAAGTTTATACGGTAAGTGTCCACAAATAACGAAGATATAACAACCTTAAAAATGACTTATTTCTCGCGATATGCAACCGTTACCGTTCCAGCCACGAATTGCATTTTGGGTCCCTAAGACGAATCCAAATTCCATTTAATGACTTTACAAACAAAGAATAAACATCAAGGAACACAACCAAAAAAGTTTATACGGTAAGTGTCCACAAATAACGAAGATATAACCATCCCAAAAATGACTTATTTCTCGCGACATTCAACCGTTGTCGTTCCAGCCACGAATTGCATTTTGGGCCCCTAAGACGAATCAAAGTTCCATTTAATGATTTTAATACAAAGGATAAACATCAAGGAACACAACCAAAAAAAGTTTCTACGGTAAGTGTCCACAAATAACGAAGATATAACAACCTTAAAAATGACTTATTTCTCGCCATATGCAACCGTTACCGTTCCAGCCACGAATTGCATTTTGGGTCCCTAAGACGAATCCAAATTCCATTTAATGACTTTACAAATAAAGAATGAACATCAAGGAACACAACCAAAAAAGTTTATACGGTAAGTGTCCAAAAGTAACGAAGATATAACCACCCCAAAAATGACTTATTTCTCGCGACATTCAACCGTTGCCGTTCCAGCCACGAATTGCATTTTGGGCCGCTAAGACGAATCCAAATTCCATTTAATGACTTTACGAATAAAGAATGAACATCAAGGAACACAACCAAAAAAGTTTATACGGTAAGTGTCCACAAATAACGAAGATATAACCATCCCAAAAATGACATATTTCTCGCGACATTCAACCGTTGCCATTCCAGCCACGAATTGCATTTTGGGCCCCTAAGACGAATCCAAATTCCATTTAATGACTTTACAAATAAAGAATAAACATCAAGGAACACAACCAAAAAAGTTTATACGGTAAGTGTACACAAATAACGAAGATATAACCAAACCAAAAATAACTTATTTCTCGCCATATGCAACCGTTACCGGGCCAGCCACGAATTGCATTTTGGGCCCGTAAGACGAATCCAAATTCCATTTAATGACTTTACAAACAAAGAATAAACATCAAGGAACACAACCAAAAAAAGTTTATACGGTAAGTGTCCACAATTACCGAATATATAACCATCCCAAAAATGACTTATTTCTCGCGACATTCAACCGTTGCCGTTCCAGCCACGAATTGCATTTTGGGTCCCTAAGACGTATCCAAATTCCATTTAATGACTTTACAAATAAAAAATAAACATCAAGGAACACAACCAAAAAAGTTTATACGGTAAGTGTCCACAAATAACGAAGATATAACCATCCCAAAAATGACATATTTCTCGCGACATTCAACCGTTGCCGTTCCAGCCACGAATTGCATTTTGGGTCCCTAAGACGAATCCAAATTCTATTTAATGACTTTACAAATAAAGAATAAACATCAAGGAACACAACCAAAAAAGTTTATTCGGTAAGTGTCCACAAATAACGAAGATATAACAACCTTAAAAATGATTTATTTCTCGCGATATGCAACCGTTACCGTTCCAGCCACGAATTGCATTTTGGGCCCCTAAGACGAATCCAAAGTCCATTTGATGACTTTACAAATAAAGAATAAGCATCAAGGAACACAACCAAAAAAATTTATACGGTAAGTGTCCAAAAGTAACGAAGATATAACCACCCCAAAAATGACTTATTTCTCGCGACATTCAACCGTTACCGGGCCAGCCACGAATTGAATTTTGGGCCCCTAAGACGAATCAAAGTTCCATTTAATGATTTTAATACAAAGAATAAACATCAAGGAACACAACCAAAAAAAGTTTCTACGGTAAGTGTCCACAAATAACGAAGATATAACAACCTTAAAAATGATTTATTTCTCGGGATATGCAACCGTTACCTTTCCAGCCACGAATTGCATTTTGGGTCCCTAAGACGAATCCAAATTCATTTAATGACTTTACAAATAAAGAATAAACATCAAGGAACAGAACCAAAAAAGTTTATACGGTAAGTGTCCAAAAGTAACGAAGATAAAACCACCCCAAAAATCACTTATTTCTCGCGACATTCAACCGTTGCCGTTCCAGCCACGAATTGCATTTTGGGTCCCTAAGACGAATCCAAATTCCATTTAATGACTTTACAAATAAAGAATAAACATCAAGGAACACAACCAAAAAAGTTTATACGGTAAGTGTCAACAAATAACGAAGATATAACAACCTTAAAAATGATTTATTTCTCGCGATATGCAACCGTTACCGTTCCAGCCACGAATTGCATTTTGGGTCCCTAAGACGAATCCAAATTCCATTTAATGACTTTACAAATAAAGAATGAACATCAAGGAACACAACCAAAAAAGTTTATACGGTAAGTGTCCAAAAGTAACGAAGATATAACCACCCCAAAAATGACTTATTTCTCGCGACATTCAACCGTTACAGGGCCAGCCACGAATTGAATTTTGGTCCCCTAAGACGAATCAAAGTTCCATTTAATGATTTTAATACAAAGAATAAACATCAAGGAACACAACCAAAAAAAGTTTCTACGGTAAGTGTCCACAAATAACGAAGATATAACAACCTTAAAAATGATTTATTTCTCGCGATATGCAACCGTTACCGTTCCAGCCACGAATTGCATTTTGGGTCCCTAAGACGAATCCAAATTCATTTAATGACTTTACAAATAAAGAATAAACATCAAGGAACAGAACCAAAAAAGTTTATACGGTAAGTGTCCAAAAGTAACGAAGATATAACCACCCCAAAAATCACTTATTTCTCGCGACATTCAACCGTTGCCGTTCCAGCCACGAATTGCATTTTGGGTCCCTAAGACGAATCCAAATTCCATTTAATGACTTTACAAATAAAGAATGAACATCAAGGAACACAACCAAAAAAGTTTATACGGTAAGTGTCCAAAAGTAACGAAGATATAACCACCCCAAAAATGACTTATTTCTCGCGACATTCAACCGTTGCCGTTCCAGCCACGAATTGCATTTTGGGCCGCTAAAACGAATCCAAATTCCATTTAATGACTTTACAAATAAAGAATAAACATCAAGGAACACAACCAAAAAAGTTTATACGGTAAGTGTCCAAAAGTAACGAAGATATAACCACCCCAAAAATGACTTATTTCTCGCGACATTCAACCGTTGCCGTTCCAGCCACGAATTGCATTTTGGATCCCTAAGACGAATCCAAATTCCATTTAATGACTTTACAAATAAAGAATAAACATCAAGGAACACAACCAAAAAAAGTTTATACGGTAAGTGTCCACAAATAACGAAGATATAACAACCTTAAAAATGACTTATTTCTCGCGATATGCAAGCGTTACCGTTCCAGCCACGAATTGCATTTTGGGTCCCTAAGACGAATCCAAATTCCATTTAATGACTTTACAAACAAAGAATAAACATCAAGGAACACAACCAAAAAAGTTTATACGGTAAGTGTCCACAAATAACGAAGATATAACCATCCCAAAAATGACTTATTTCTCGCGACATTCAACCGTTGTCGTTCCAGCCACGAATTGCATTTTGGGCCCCTAAGACGAATCAAAGTTCCATTTAATGATTTTAATACAAAGGATAAACATCAAGGAACACAACCAAAAAAAGTTTCTACGGTAAGTGTCCACAAATAACGAAGATATAACAACCTTAAAAATGACTTATTTCTCGCCATATGCAACCGTTACCGTTCCAGCCACGAATTGCATTTTGGGTCCCTAAGACGAATCCAAATTCCATTTAATGACTTTACAAATAAAGAATGAACATCAAGGAACACAACCAAAAAAGTTTATACGGTAAGTGTCCAAAAGTAACGAAGATATAACCACCCCAAAAATGACTTATTTCTCGCGACATTCAACCGTTGCCGTTCCAGCCACGAATTGCATTTTGGGCCGCTAAGACGAATCCAAATTCCATTTAATGACTTTACAAATAAAGAACGAACATCAAGGAACACAACCAAAAAAGTTTATACGGTAAGTGTCCAAAAGTAACGAAGATATAACCACCCCAAAAATCACTTATTTCTCGCGACATTCAACCGTTGCCGTTCCAGCCACGAATTGCATTTTGGATCCCTAAGACGAATCCAAATTCCATTTAATGACTTTACAAATAAAGAATAAACATCAAGGAACACAACCAAAAAACGTTTATACGGTAAGTGTCCACAAATAACGAAGATATAACAACCTTAAAAATGACTAATTTCTCGCGATATGCAACCGTTACCGTTCCAGCCACGAATTGCATTTTGGGTCCCTAAGACGAATCCAAATTCCATTTAATGACTTTACAAACAAAGAATAAACATCAAGGAACACAACCAAAAAAGTTTATACGGTACGTGTCCACAAATAACGAAGATATAACCATCCCAAAAATGACTTATTTCTCGCGACATTCAACCGTTGTCGTTCCAGCCACGAATTACATTTTGGGCCCCTAAGACGAATCAAAGTTCCATTTAATGATTTTAATACAAAGGATAAACATCAAGGAACACAACCAAAAAAGTTTCTACGGTAAGTGTCCACAAATAACGAAGATATAACAACCTTAAAAATGACTTATTTCTCGCCATATGCAACCGTTACCGGGCCAGCCACGAATTGCATTTTGGGCCTAAGACGAATCAAAGTTCCATTTAATGATTTTAATACAAAGAATAAACATCAAGGAACACAACGAAAAAAAGTTTATACGGTAAGTGTCCACAAATAACGAAGATATAACCATCCCAAAAATGACATATTTCTCGCGACATTCAACCGTTGCCGTTCCAGCCACGAATTGCATTTTGGGCCCCTAAGACGAATCCAAATTCCATTTAATGACTTTACAAATAAAGAATAAACATCAAGGAACACAACCAAAAAAGTTTATACGGTAAGTGTACACAAATAACGAAGATATAACCACCCCAAAAATAACTTATTTCTCGCCATATGCAACCGTTACCGGGCCAGCCACGAATTGCATTTTGGGCCCCTAAGACGAATCCAAATTCCATTTAATGACTTTACAAACAAAGAATAAACATCAAGGAACACAACCAAAAAAAGTTTATACGGTAAGTGTCCACAATTACCGAATATATAACCATCCCAAAAATGACGTATTTCTCGCGACATTCAACCGTTGCCGTTCCAGCCACGAATTGCATTTTGGGTCCCTAAGACGTATCCAAATTCCATTTAATGACTTTACAAATAAAGAATAAACATCAAGGAACACAACCAAAAAAGTTTATACGGTAAGTGTCCACAAATAACGAAGATATAACCATCCCAAAAAAGACATATTTCTCGCGACATTCAACCGTTGCCGTTCCAGCCACGAATTGCATTTTGGGTCCCTAAGACGAATCCAAATTCCATTTAATGACATTACAAATAAAGAATAAACATCAAGGAACACAACCAAAAAAGTTTATACGGTAAGTGTCCACAAATAACGAAGATATAACAACCTTAAAAATGATTTATTTCTCGCGATATGCAACCGTTACCGTTCCAGCCACGAATTGCATTTTGGGCCCCTAAGACGAATCCAAAGTCCATTTGATGACTTTACAAATAAAGAATAAACATCAAGGAACACAACCAAAAAAGTTTATACGGTAAGTGTCCAAAAGTAACGAAGATATAACCACCCCAAAAACGACTTATTTCTCGCGACATTCAACCGTTACCGGGCCAGCCACGAATTGAATTTTGGGCCCCTAAGACGAATCAAAGTTCCATTTAATGATTTTAATACAAAGAATAAACATCAAGGAACACAACCAAAAAAAGTTTATACGGTAAGTGTCCACAAATAACGAAGATATAACAACATTAAAAATGATTTATTTCTCGCGATATGCAACCGTTACCGTTCCAGCCACGAATTGCATTTTGGGTCCCTAAGACGAATCCAAATTCATTTAATGACTTTACAAATAAAGAATAAACATCAAGGAACAGAACCAAAAAAGTTTATACGGTAAGTGTCCAAAAGTAACGAAGATAAAACCACCCCAAAAATCACTTATTTCTCGCGACATTCAACCGTTGCCGTTCCAGCCACGAATTGCATTTTGGGTCCCTAAGACGAATCCAAATTCCATTTAATGACTTTACAAATAAAGAATAAACATCAAGGAACACAACCAAAAAAGTTTATACGGTACGTGTCCACAAATAACGAAGATATAACCATCCCAAAAATGACTTATTTCTCGCGACATTCAACCGTTGTCGTTCCAGCCACGAATTACATTTTGGGCCCCTAAGACGAATCAAAGTTCCATTTAATGATTTTAATACAAAGGATAAACATCAAGGAACACAACCAAAAAAAGTTTCTACGGTAATTGTCCACAAATAACGAAGATATAACAACCTTAAAAATGACTAATTTCTCGCGATATGCAACCGTTACCGTTCCAGCCACGAATTGCATTTTGGGTCCCTAAGACGAATCCAAATTCCATTTAATGACTTTACAAACAAAGAATAAACATCAAGGAACACAACCAAAAAAGTTTATACGGTACGTGTCCACAAATAACGAAGATATAACCATCCCAAAAATGACTTATTTCTCGCGACATTCAACCGTTGTCGTTCCAGCCACGAATTACATTTTGGGCCCCTAAGACGAATCAAAGTTCCATTTAATGATTTTAATACAAAGGATAAACATCAAGGAACACAACCAAAAAAAGTTTCTACGGTAAGTGTCCACAAATAACGAAGATATAACAACCTTAAAAATGACTTATTTCTCGCCATATGCAACCGTTACCGGGCCAGCCACGAATTGCATTTTGGGCCTAAGACGAATCAAAGTTCCATTTAATGATTTTAATACAAAGAATAAACATCAAGGAACACAACGAAAAAAAGTTTATACGGTAAGTGTCCACAAATAACGAAGATATAACCATCCCAAAAATGACATATTTCTCGCGACATTCAACCGTTGCCGTTCCAGCCACGAATTGCATTTTGGGCCCCTAAGACGAATCCAAATTCCATTTAATGACTTTACAAATAAAGAATAAACATCAAGGAACACAACCAAAAAAGTTTATACGGTAAGTGTACACAAATAACGAAGATATAACCACCCCAAAAATAACTTATTTCTCGCCATATGCAACCGTTACCGGGCCAGCCACGAATTGCATTTTGGGCCCCTAAGACGAATCCAAATTCCATTTAATGACTTTACAAACAAAGAATAAACATCAAGGAACACAACCAAAAAAAGTTTATACGGTAAGTGTCCACAATTACCGAATATATAACCATCCCAAAAATGACGTATTTCTCGCGACATTCAACCGTTGCCGTTCCAGTCACGAATTGCATTTTGGGTCCCTAAGACGTATCCAAATTCCATTTAATGACTTTACAAATAAAGAATAAACATCAAGGAACACAACCAAAAAAGTTTATACGGTAAGTGTCCACAAATAACGAAGATATAACCATCCCAAAAAAGACATATTTCTCGCGACATTCAACCGTTGCCGTTCCAGCCACGAATTGCATTTTGGGTCCCTAAGACGAATCCAAATTCCATTTAATGACATTACAAATAAAGAATAAACATCAAGGAACACAACCAAAAAAGTTTATACGGTAAGTGTCCACAAATAACGAAGATATAACAACCTTAAAAATGATTTATTTCTCGCGATATGCAACCGTTACCGTTCCAGCCACGAATTGCATTTTGGGCCCCTAAGACGAATCCAAAGTCCATTTGATGACTTTACAAATAAAGAATAAACATCAAGGAACACAACCAAAAAAGTTTATACGGTAAGTGTCCAAAAGTAACGAAGATATAACCACCCCAAAAACGACTTATTTCTCGCGACATTCAACCGTTACCGGGCCAGCCACGAATTGAATTTTGGGCCCCTAAGACGAATCAAAGTTCCATTTAATGATTTTAATACAAAGAATAAACATCAAGGAACACAACCAAAAAAAGTTTA
Organism: Lepisma saccharinum; assembly: GCF_977018435.1. NCBI lineage: Eukaryota > Metazoa > Arthropoda > Insecta > Zygentoma > Lepismatidae > Lepisma > Lepisma saccharinum. The sequence goes on from NW_028142979.1 coordinate 375,813, forward strand.
TACGGTAAGTGTCCACAAATAACGAAGATATAACAACCTTAAAAATGATTTATTTCTCGCGATATGCAACCGTTACCGTTCCAGCCACGAATTGCATTTTGGGTCCCTAAGACGAATCCAAATTCATTTAATGACTTTACAAATAAAGAATAAACATCAAGGAACAGAACCAAAAAAGTTTATACGGTAAGTGTCCAAAAGTAACGAAGATAAAACCACCCCAAAAATCACTTATTTCTCGCGACATTCAACCGTTGCCGTTCCAGCCACGAATTGCATTTTGGGTCCCTAAGACGAATCCAAATTCCATTTAATGACTTTACAAATAAAGAATAAACATCAAGGAACACAACCAAAAAAGTTTATACGGTAAGTGTCAACAAATAACGAAGATATAACAACCTTAAAAATGATTTATTTCTCGCGATATGCAACCGTTACCGTTCCAGCCACGAATTGCATTTTGGGTCCCTAAGACGAATCCAAATTCCATTTAATGACTTTACAAATAAAGAATGAACATCAAGGAACACAACCAAAAAAGTTTATACGGTAAGTGTCCACAAATAACGAAGATATAACCACCCCAAAAATGACTTATTTCTCGCGACATTCAACCGTTACAGGGCCAGCCACGAATTGAATTTTGGGCCCCTAAGACGAATCAAAGTTCCATTTAATTATTTTAATACAAAGAATAAACATCAAGGAACACAACCAAAAAAGTTTATACGGTAAGTGTCCAAAAGTAACGAAGATATAACCACCCCAAAAATGACTTATTTCTCGCGACATTCAACCGTTGCCGTTCCTGCCACGAATTGCATTTTGGGCCGCTAAGACGAATCCAAATTCCATTTAATGACTTTACAAATAAAGAATAAACATCAAGGAACACAACCAAAAAAGTTTATACGGTAAGTGTCCAAAAGTAACGAAGATATAACCACCCCAAAAATGACTTATTTCTCGCGACATTCAACCGTTGCCGTTCCAGCCACGAATTGCATTTTGGATCCCTAAGACGAATCCAAATTCCATTTAATGACTTTGCGAATAAAGAATAAACATCAAGGAACACAACCAAAAAAAGTTTATACGGTAAGTGTCCACAAATAACGAAGATATAACAACCTTAAAAATGACTTATTTCTCGCGATATGCAACCGTTACCGTTCCAGCCACGAATTGCATTTTGGGTCCCTAAGACGAATCCAAATTCCATTTAATGACTTTACAAACAAAGAATAAACATCAAGGAACACAACCAAAAAAGTTTATACGGTAAGTGTCCACAAATAACGAAGATATAACCATCCCAAAAATGACTTATTTCTCGCGACATTCAACCGTTGTCGTTCCAGCCACGAATTGCATTTTGGGCCCCTAAGACGAATCAAAGTTCCATTTAATGATTTTAATACAAAGGATAAACATCAAGGAACACAACCAAAAAAAGTTTCTACGGTAAGTGTCCACAAATAACGAAGATATAACAACCTTAAAATGATTTATTTCTCGCGATATGCAACCGTTACCGTTCCAGCCACGAATTGCATTTTGGGTCCCTAAGACGAATCCAAATTCCATTTAATGACTTTACGAATAAAGAATGAACATCAAGGAACACAACCAAAAAAGTTTATACGGTAAGTGTCCAAAAGTAACGAAGATATAACCACCCCAAAAATGACTTATTTCTCGCGACATTCAACCGTTGCCGTTCCAGCCACGAATTGCATTTTGGATCCCTAAGACGAATCCAAATTCCATTTAATGACTTTACAAATAAAGAATAAACATCAAGGAACACAACCAAAAAAAGTTTATACGGTAAGTGTCCACAAATAACGAAGATATAACAACCTTAAAAATGACTTATTTCTCGCGATATGCAACCGTTACCGTTCCAGCCACGAATTGCATTTTGGGTCCCTAAGACGAATCCAAATTCCATTTAATGACTTTACAAACAAAGAATAAACATCAAGGAACACAACCAAAAATTTTATACGGTACGTGTCCACAAATAACGAAGATATAACCACCCCAAAAATGACTTATTTCTCGCGACATTCAACCGTTACCGGGCCAGCCACGAATTGAATTTTGGGCCCCTAAGACGAATCAAAGTTCCATTTAATGATTTTAGTACAAAGAATAAACATCAACGAACACAACCAAAAAAAGTTTCTACGGTAAGTGTCCACAAATAACGAAGATATAACAACCTTAAAAATGATTTATTTCTCGCGATATGCAACCGTTACCGTTCCAGCCACGAATTGCATTTTGGGTCCCTAAGACGAATCCAAATTCCATTTAATGACTTTACAAACAAAGAATAAACATCAAGGAACACAACCAAAAAAGTTTATACGGTAAGTGTCCACAAATAACGAAGATATAACCATCCCAAAAATGACTTATTTCTCGCGACATTCAACCGTTGTCGTTCCAGCCACGAATTGCATTTTGGGCCCCTAAGACGAATCAAAGTTCCATTTAATGATTTTAATACAAAGGATAAACATCAAGGAACACAACCAAAAAAAGTTTCTACGGTAAGTGTCCACAAATAACGAAGATATAACAACCTTAAAATGATTTATTTCTCGCGATATGCAACCGTTACCGTTCCAGCCACGAATTGCATTTTGGGTCCCTAAGACGAATCCAAATTCCATTTAATGACTTTACGAATAAAGAATGAACATCAAGGAACACAACCAAAAAAGTTTATACGGTAAGTGTCCAAAAGTAACGAAGATATAACCACCCCAAAAATGACTTATTTCTCGCGACATTCAACCGTTGCCGTTCCAGCCACGAATTGCATTTTGGATCCCTAAGACGAATCCAAATTCCATTTAATGACTTTACAAATAAAGAATAAACATCAAGGAACACAACCAAAAAAAGTTTATACGGTAAGTGTCCACAAATAACGAAGATATAACAACCTTAAAAATGACTTATTTCTCGCGATATGCAACCGTTACCGTTCCAGCCACGAATTGCATTTTGGGTCCCTAAGACGAATCCAAATTCCATTTAATGACTTTACAAACAAAGAATAAACATCAAGGAACACAACCAAAAATTTTATACGGTACGTGTCCACAAATAACGAAGATATAACCACCCCAAAAATGACTTATTTCTCGCGACATTCAACCGTTACCGGGCCAGCCACGAATTGAATTTTGGGCCCCTAAGACGAATCAAAGTTCCATTTAATGATTTTAGTACAAAGAATAAACATCAACGAACACAACCAAAAAAAGTTTCTACGGTAAGTGTCCACAAATAACGAAGATATAACAACCTTAAAAATGATTTATTTCTCGCGATATGCAACCGTTACCGTTCCAGCCACGAATTGCATTTTGGGTCCCTAAGACGAATCCAAATTCATTTAATGACTTTACAAATAAAGAATAAACATCAAGGAACAGAACCAAAAAAGTTTATACGGTAAGTGTCCAAAAGTAACGAAGATAAAACCACCCCAAAAATCACTTATTTCTCGCGACATTCAACCGTTGCCGTTTCAGCCACGAATTGCATTTTGGGTCCCTAAGACGAATCCAAATTCCATTTAATGACTTTACAAATAAAGAATAAACATCAAGGAACACAACCAAAAAAGTTTATACGGTAAGTGTCAACAAATAACGAAGATATAACAACATTAAAAATGATTTATTTCTCGCGATATGCAACCGTTACCGTTCCAGCCACGAATTGCATTTTGGGTCCCTAAGACGAATCCAAATTCCATTTAATGACTTTACAAATAAAGAATGAACATCAAGGAACACAACCAAAAAAGTTTATACGGTAAGTGTCCAAAAGTAACGAAGATATAACCACCCCAAAAATGACTTATTTCTCGCGACATTCAACCGTTGCCGTTCCAGCCACGAATTGCATTTTGGATCCCTAAGACGAATCCAAATTCCATTTAATGACTTTGCAAATAAAGAATAAACATCAAGGAACACAACCAAAAAAAGTTTATACGGTAAGTGTCCACAAATAACGAAGATATAACAACCTTAAAAATGACTTATTTCTCGCGATATGCAACCGTTACCGTTCCAGCCACGAATTGCATTTTGGGTCCCTAAGACGAATCCAAATTCCATTTAATGACTTTACAAACAAAGAATAAACATCAAGGAACACAACCAAAAAAGTTTATACGGTAAGTGTCCACAAATAACGAAGATATAACCATCCCAAAAATGACTTATTTCTCGCGACATTCAACCGTTGTCGTTCCAGCCACGAATTGCATTTTGGGCCCCTAAGACGAATCAAAGTTCCATTTAATGATTTTAATACAAAGGATAAACATCAAGGAACACAACCAAAAAAAGTTTCTACGGTAAGTGTCCACAAATAACGAAGATATAACAACCTTAAAATGATTTATTTCTCGCGATATGCAACCGTTACCGTTCCAGCCACGAATTGCATTTTGGGTCCCTAAGACGAATCCAAATTCCATTTAATGACTTTACGAATAAAGAATGAACATCAAGGAACACAACCAAAAAAGTTTATACGGTAAGTGTCCAAAAGTAACGAAGATATAACCACCCCAAAAATGACTTATTTCTCGCGACATTCAACCGTTGCCGTTCCAGCCACGAATTGCATTTTGGGCCGCTAAGACGAATCCAAATTCCATTTAATGACTTTACAAATAAAGAATGAACATCAAGGAACACAACCAAAAAAGTTTATACGGTAAGTGTCCAAAAGTAACGAAGATATAACCACCCCAAAAATGACTTATTTCTCGCGACATTCAACCGTTGCCGTTCCAGCCACGAATTGCATTTTGGATCCCTAAGACGAATCCAAATTCCATTTAATGACTTTACAAATAAAGAATAAACATCAAGGAACACAACCAAAAAAAGTTTATACGGTAAGTGTCCACAAATAACGAAGATATAACAACCTTAAAAATGACTTATTTCTCGCGATATGCAACCGTTACCGTTCCAGCCACGAATTGCATTTTGGGTCCCTAAGACGAATCCAAATTCCATTTAATGACTTTACAAACAAAGAATAAACATCAAGGAACACAACCAAAAAAGTTTATACGGTACGTGTCCACAAATAACGAAGATATAACCACCCCAAAAATGACTTATTTCTCGCGACATTCAACCGTTACCGGGCCAGCCACGAATTGAATTTTGGGCCCCTAAGACGAATCAAAGTTCCATTTAATGATTTTAGTACAAAGAATAAACATCAACGAACACAACCAAAAAAAGTTTCTACGGTAAGTGTCCACAAATAACGAAGATATAACAACCTTAAAAATGATTTATTTCTCGCGATATGCAACCGTTACCGTTCCAGCCACGAATTGCATTTTGGGTCCCTAAGACGAATCCAAATTCATTTAATGACTTTACAAATAAAGAATAAACATCAAGGAACAGAACCAAAAAAGTTTATACGGTAAGTGTCCAAAAGTAACGAAGATAAAACCACCCCAAAAATCACTTATTTCTCGCGACATTCAACCGTTGCCGTTCCAGCCACGAATTGCATTTTGGGTCCCTAAGACGAATCCAAATTCCATTTAATGACTTTACAAATAAAGAATAAACATCAAGGAACACAACCAAAAAAGTTTATACGGTAAGTGTCAACAAATAACGAAGATATAACAACATTAAAAATGATTTATTTCTCGCGATATGCAACCGTTACCGTTCCAGCCACGAATTGCATTTTGGGTCCCTAAGACGAATCCAAATTCCATTTAATGACTTTACAAATAAAGAATGAACATCAAGGAACACAACCAAAAAAGTTTATACGGTAAGTGTCCAAAAGTAACGAAGATATAACCACCCCAAAAATGACTTCTTTCTCGCGACATTCAACCGTTACAGGGCCAGCCACGAATTGAATTTTGGGCCCCTAAGACGAATCAAAGTTCCATTTAATGATTTTAATACAAAGAATAAACATCAAGGAACACAACCAAAAAAAGTTTCTACGGTAAGTGTCCACAAATAACGAAGATATAACAACCTTAAAAATGATTTATTTCTCGCGATATGCAACCGTTACCGTTCCAGCCACGAATTGCATTTTGGGTCCCTAAGACGAATCCAAATTCATTTAATGACTTTACAAATAAAGAATAAACATCAAGGAACAGAACCAAAAAAGTTTATATGGTAAGTGTCCAAAAGTAACGAAGATATAACCACCCCAAAAATCACTTATTTCTCGCGACATTCAACCGTTGCCGTTCCAGCCACGAATTGCATTTTGGGTCCCTAAGACGAATCCAAATTCCATTTAATGACTTTACAAATAAAGAACAAAACATCAAGGAACACAACCAAAAAAGTTTATACGGTAAGTGTCCACAAATAACGAAGATATAACAACCTTAAAAATGATTTATTTCTCGCGATATGCAACCGTTACCGTTCCAGCCACGAATTGCATTTTGGGTCCCTAAGACGAATCCAAATTCCATTTAATGACTTTACAAATAAAGAATGAACATCAAGGAACACAACCAAAAAAGTTTATACGGTAAGTGTCCAAAAGTAACGAAGATATAACCACCCCAAAAATGACTTATTTCTCGCGACATTCAACCGTTGCCGTTCCAGCCACGAATTGCATTTTGGGCCGCTAAGACGAATCCAAATTCCATTTAATGACTTTACAAATAAAGAATAAACATCAAGGAACACAACCAAAAAAGTTTATACGGTAAGTGTCCAAAAGTAACGAAGATATAACCACCCCAAAAATCACTTATTTCTCGCGACATTCAACCGTTGCCGTTCCAGCCACGAATTGCATTTTGGATCCCTAAGACGAATCCAAATTCCATTTAATGACTTTACAAATAAAGAATAAACATCAAGGAACACAACCAAAAAAAGTTTATACGGTAAGTGTCCACAAATAACGAAGATATAACAACCTTAAAAATGACTTATTTCTCGCGATATGCAACCGTTACCGTTCCAGCCACGAATTGCATTTTGGGTCCCTAAGACGAATCCAAATTCCATTTAATGACTTTACAAACAAAGAATAAACATCAAGGAACACAACCAAAAAAGTTTATACGGTAAGTGTCCACAAATAACGAAGATATATCCATCCCAAAAATGACTTATTTCTCGCGACATTCAACCGTTGTCGTTCCAGCCACGAATTGCATTTTGGGCCCCTAAGACGAATCAAAGTTCCATTTAATGATTTTAATACAAAGGATAAACATCAAGGAACACAACCAAAAAAAGTTTCTACGGTAAGTGTCCACAAATAACGAAGATATAACAACCTTAAAAATGACTTATTTCTCGCCATATGCAACCGTTACCGGGCCAGCCACGAATTGCATTTTGGGCCCCTAAGACGAATCAAAGTTCCATTTAATGATTTTAATACAAAGAATAAACATCAAGGAACACAACCAAAAAAAGTTTATACGGTAAGTGTCCACAATTACCGAATATATAACCATCCCAAAAATGACTTATTTCTCGCGACATTCAACCGTTGCCGTTCCAGCCACGAATTGCATTTTGGGTCCCTAAGACGTATCCAAATTCCATTTAATGACTTTACATATAAAGAATAAACATCAAGGAACACAGCCAAAAAAGTTTATACGGTAAGTGTCCACAAATAACGAAGATATAACCATCCCAAAAATGACATATTTCTCGCGACATTCAACCGTTGCCGTTCCAGCCACGAATTGCATTTTGGGTCCCTAAGACGAATCCAAATTCCATTTAATGACTTTACAAATAAAGAATAAACATCAAGGAACACAACCAAAAAAGTTTATATGGTAAGTGTCCACAAATAACGAAGATATAACAACCTTAAAAATGATTTATTTCTCGCGATATGCAACCGTTACCGTTCCAGCCACGAATTGCATTTTGGGCCCCTAAGACGAATCCAAAGTCCATTTGATGATTTTACAAATAAAGAATAAACATCAAGGAACACAACCAAAAAAGTTTATACGGTAAGTGTCCAAAAGTAACGAAGATATAACCACCCCAAAAATGACTTATTTCTCGCGACATTCAACCGTTGCCGTTCCAGCCACGAATTGCATTTTGGGCACCTAAGACGAATCAAAGTTCCATTTAATGATTTTAATACAAAGAATAAACATCAAGGAACACAACCAAAAAAAGTTTCTACCGTAAGTGTCCACAAATAACGAAGATATAACCATCCCAAAAATGACTTATTTCTCGCGACATTCAACCGTTGCCGTTCCAGCCACGAATTGCATTTTGGGTCCCTAAGACGAATCCAAATTCCATTTAATGACTTTACAAATAAAGAATAAACATCAAGGAACACAACCAAAAAAGTTTATACGGTAAGTGTCCACAAATAACGAAGATATAACCATCCCAAAAATGACTTATTTCTCGCGACATTCAACCGTTGTCGTTCCAGCCACGAATTGCATTTTGGGCCCCTAAGACGAATCAAAGTTCCATTTAATGATTTTAATACAAAGGATAAGCATCAAGGAAGACAACCAAAAAAAGTTTCTACGGTAAGTGTCCACAAATAACGAAGATATAACAACCTTAAAAATGACTTATTTCTCGCGACATTCAACCGTTGCCGTTCCAGCCACGAATTGCATTTTGGGCCCCTAAGACGAATCAAAGTTCCATTTAATGATTTTAATACAAAGAATAAACATCAAGGAACACAACCAAAAAAAGTTTCTACGGTAAGTGTCCAAAAATAACGAAGATATAACAACCTTAAAAATGACTTATTTCTCGCGATATGCAACCGTTACCGTTCCAGCCACGAATTGCATTTTGGGTCCCTAAGACGAATCCAAATTCCATTTAATGACTTTACAAATAAAGAATAAACATCATGGAACACAACCAAAAAAGTTTATACGGTAAGTGTCCAAAAGTAACGAAGATATAACCACCCCAAAAATGACTTATTTCTCGCGACATTCAACCGTTACCAGGCCATCCACGAATTGCATTTTGGGCACCTAAGACGAATCAAAGTTCCATTTAATGATTTTAATACAAAGAATAAACATCAAGGAACACAACCAAAAAAAGTTTCTACGGTAAGTGTCCACAAATAACGAAGATATAACAACCTTAAAAATGATTTATTTCTCGCGATATGCAACCGTTACCGTTCCAGCCACGAATTGCATTTTGGGTCCCTAAGACGAATCCAAATTCCATTTAATGACTTTACAAATAAAGAATAAACATCAAGGAACACAACCAAAAAAGTTTATACGGTAAGTGTCCAAAAGTAACAAAGATATAACCACCCCAAAAATGACTTATTTCTCGCGACATTCAACCGTTGCCGTTCCAGCCACGAATTGTATTTTGGGTCCCTAAGACGAATCCAAATTCCATTTAATGACTTTACAAATAAAGAATAAACATCAAGGAACACAACCAAAAAAGTTTATACGGTAAGTGTCCACAAATAACGAAGATATAACAACCTTAAAAATGATTTATTTCTCGCGATATGCAACCGTTACCGTTCCAGCCACGAATTGCATTTTGGGTCCCTAAGACGAATCCAAATTCCATTTAATGACTTTACAAATAAAGAATAAACATCAAGGAACACAACCAAAAAAGTTTATACGGTAAGTGTCCACAAATAACGAAGATATAACCACCCCAAAAATGACTTATTTCTCGCGATATGCAACCGTTACCGTTCCAGCCACGAATTGCATTTTGGGTCCCTAAGACGAATCCAAATTCCATTTAATGACTTTACAAATAAAGAATAAGCATCAAGGAACACAACCAAAAAAGTTTATACGGTTAGTTTCCAAAAGTAACTAAGATATAACCACCCCAAAAATGACTTATTTCTCGCGACATTCAACCGTTACCGGGCCAGCCACGAATTGAATTTTGGGCCCCTAAGACGAATCAAAGTTCCATTTAATGATTTTAATACAAAGAATAAACATCAAGGAACACAACCAAAAAAAGTTTCTACGGTAAGTGTCCACAAATAACGAAGATATAACAACCTTAAAAATGATTTATTTCTCGCGATATGCAATCGTTACCGTTCCAGCCACAAATTGCATTTTGGGTCCCTAAGACGAATCCAAATTCATTTAATGACTTTACAAATAAAGAATAAACATCAAGGAACAGAACCAAAAAAGTTTATACGGTAAGTGTCCACAAATAACGAAGATATAACAACCTTAAAAATGATTTATTTCTCGCGATATGCAACCGTTACCGTTCCAGCCACGAATTGCATTTTTGGGTCCCTAAGACGTATCCAAATTCCATTTAATGACTTTACAAATAAAGAATAAACATCAAGGAACACAACCAAAAAAGTTTATACGGTAAGTGTCCACAAATAACGAAGATATAACCTCCCCAAAAATTACTTATTTCTCGCGACATTCAACCGTTGCCGTTCCAGCCACGAATTGCATTTTGGGTCCCTAAGACGAATCCAAATTCCATTTAATGACTTTACAAATAAAGAATAAACATCAAGGAACACAACCAAAAAAGTTTATACGGTAAGTGTCCACAAATAACGAAGATATAACAACCTTAAAAATGACTTATTTCTCGCGATATGCAACCGTTACCGTTCCAGCCACGAATTGCATTTTGGGTCCCTAAGACGAATCCAAATTCCATTTAATGACTTTACAAACAAAGAATAAACATCAAGGAACACAACCAAAAAAGTTTATTCGGTAAGTGTCCACAAATAACGAAGATATAACCATCCCAAAAATGACTTATTTCTCGCGACATTCAACCGTTGTCGTTCCAGTCAAGAATTGCATTTTGGGCCCCTAAGACGAATCAAAGTTCCACTTAATGATTTTAATACAAAGGATAAACATCAAGGAACACAACCAAAAAAAGTTTCTACGGTAAGTGTCCACAAATAACGAAGATATAACAACCTTAAAAATGACTTATTTCTCGCCATATGCAACCGTTACCGGGCCAGCCACGAATTGCATTTTGGGCCCCTAAGACGAATCAAAGTTCCATTTAATGATTTTAATACAAAGAATAAACATCAAGGAACACAACCAAAAAAAGTTTATACGGTAAGTGTCCACAAATAACGAAGATATAACCATCCCAAAAATGACATATTTCTCGCGACATTCAACCGTTGCCGTTCCAGCCACGAATTGCATTTTGGGCCCCTAAGACGAATCCAAATTCCATTTAATGACTTTACAAATAAAGAATAAACATCAAGGAACACAACCAAAAAAGTTTATACGGTAAGTGTACACAAATAACGAAGATATAACCACCCCAAAAATAACTTATTTCTCGCCATATGCAACCGTTACCGGGCCAGCCACGAATTGCATTTTGGGCCCCTAAGACGAATCCAAATTCCATTTAATGACTTTACAAACAAAGAATAAGCATCAAGGAACACAACCAAAAAAAGTTTATACGGTAAGTGTCCACAATTACCGAATATATAACCATCCCAAAAATGACTTATCTCTCGCGACATTCAACCGTTGCCGTTCCAGCCACGAATTGCATTTTGGGTCCCTAAGACGTATCCAAATTCCATTTAATGACTTTACAAATAAAGAATAAACATCAAGGAACACAACCAAAAAAGTTTATACGGTAAGTGTCCAAAAGTTACGAAGATATAACCACCCCAAAAATCACTTAGTTCTCGCGACATTCAACCGTTGCCGTTCCAGCCACAAATTGCATTTTGGGTCCCTAAGACGAATCCAAATTCCATTTAATGACTTTACAAATAAAGAATAAACATCAAGGAACACAACCAAAAAAGTTTATACGGTAAGTGTCCACAAATAACGAAGATATAACAACCTTAAAAATGATTTATTTCTCGCGATATGCAACCGTTACCGTTCCAGCCACGAATTGCATTTTGGGTCCCTAAGACGAATCCAAATTCCATTTAATGACTTTACAAATAAAGAACAAACATCAAGGAACACAACCAAAAAAGTTTATACGGTAAGTGTCCAAAAGTAACGAAGATAAAACCACCCGAAAAATAACTTATTTCTCGCGACATTCAACCGTTGCCGTTCCAGCCACGAATTGCATTTTGGGTCCCTAAGACGAATCCAAATTCCATTTAATGACTTTACAAATAAAGAATAAACATCAAGGAACACAACCAAAAAAGTTTATACGGTAAGTGTCAACAAATAACGAAGATATAACAACCTTAAAAATGATTTATTTCTCGCGATATCCAACCGTTACCGTTCCAGCCACGAATTGCATTTTGGGTCCCTAAGACGAATCCAAATTCCATTTAATGACTTTACAAATAAAGAATGAACATCAAGGAACACAACCAAAAAAGTTTATACGGTAAGTGTCCAAAAGTAACGAAGATATAACCACCCCAAAAATGACTTATTTCTCGCGACATTCAACCGTTACAGGGCCAGCCACGAATTGAATTTTGGGCCCCTAAGACGAATCAAAGTTCCATTTAATGATTTTAATACAAAGAATAAACATCAAGGAACACAACCAAAAAAAGTTTCTACGGTAAGTGTCCACAAATAACGAAGATATAACAACCTTAAAAATGATTTATTTCTCGCGATATGCAACCGTTACCGTTCCAGCCACGAATTGCATTTTGGGTCCCTAAGACGAATCCAAATTCATTTAATGACTTTACAAATAAAGAATAAACATCAAGGAACACAACCAAAAAAGTTTATACGGTAAGTGTCCAAAAGTTACGAAGATATAACCACCCCAAAAATCACTTAGTTCTCGCGACATTCAACCGTTGCCGTTCCAGCCACAAATTGCATTTTGGGTCCCTAAGACGAATCCAAATTCCATTTAATGACTTTACAAATAAAGAATAAACATCAAGGAACACAACCAAAAAAGTTTATACGGTAAGTGTCCACAAATAACGAAGATATAACAACCTTAAAAATGATTTATTTCTCGCGATATGCAACCGTTACCGTTCCAGCCACGAATTGCATTTTGGGTCCCTAAGACGAATCCAAATTCCATTTAATGACTTTACAAATAAAGAACAAACATCAAGGAACACAACCAAAAAAGTTTATACGGTAAGTGTCCAAAAGTAACGAAGATATAACCACCCCAAAAATGACTTATTTCTCGCGACATTCAACCGTTGCCGTTCCAGCCACGAATTGCATTTTGGATCCCTAAGACGAATCCAAATTCCATTTAATGACTTTACAAATAAAGAATAAACATCAAGGAACACAACCAAAAAAAGTTTATACGGTAAGTGTCCACAAATAACGAAGATATAACAACCTTAAAAATGACTTATTTCTCGCGATATGCAACCGTTACCGTTCCAGCCACGAATTGCATTTTGGGTCCCTAAGACGAATCAAAGTTCCATTTAATGACTTTACAAATAAAGAATAAACATCAAGGAACACAACCAAAAAAGTTTATACGGTAAGTGTCCACAAATAACGAAGATATAACCACCCCAAAAATAACTTATTTCTCGCCATATGCAACCGTTACCGGGCCAGCCACGAATTGCATTTTGGGCCCCTAAGACGAATCAAAGTTCCATTTAATGATTTTAATACAAAGAATAATCATCAAGGAACACAACCAAAAAAAGTTTATACGGTAAGTGTCCACAAATAACGAAGATATAACCATCCCAAAAATGACATATTTCTCGCGACATTCAACCGTTGCCGTTCCAGCCACGAATTGCATTTTGGGCCCCTAAGACGAATCAAAGTTCCATTTAATGACTTTACAAATAAAGAATAAACATCAAGGAACACAACCAAAAAAGTTTATACGGTAAGTGTCCACAAATAACGAAGATATAACCACCCCAAAAATAACTTATTTCTCGCCATATGCAACCGTTACCGGGCCAGCCACGAATTGCATTTTGGGCCCCTAAGACGAATCAAAGTTCCATTTAATGATTTTAATACAAAGGATAAACATCAAGGAACACAACCAAAAAAAGTTTCTACGGTAAGTGTCCACAAATAACGAAGATATAACAACCTTAAAAATGACTTATTTCTCGCCATATGCAACCGTTACCGGGCCAGCCACGAATTGCATTTTGGGCCCCTAAGACGAATCAAAGTTCCATTTAATGATTTTAATACAAAGAATAAACATCAAGGAACACAACCAAAAAAAAGTTTATACGGTAAGTGTCCACAAATAACGAAGATATAACCATCCCAAAAATGACTTATTTCTCGCGACATTCAACCGTTGCCGTTCCAGCCACGAATTGCATTTTGGGCCCCTAAGACGAATCAAAGTTCCATTTAACGATTTTAATACAAATAATAAACATCAAGGAACACAACCAAAAAAAGTTTCTACGGTAAGTGTCCACAAATAACGAAGATATAACAACCTTAAAAATGACTTATTTCTCGCCATATGCAACCGTTACCGTTCCAGCCACGAATTGCATTTTGGGTCCCTAAGACGAATCCAAATTCCATTTAATGACTTTACGAATAAAGAATAAACATCAAGGAACACAACCAAGAAACGTTTATACGGTAAGTGTCCACAAATAACGAAGATATAACCACTCCAAAAATAACTTATTTCTCGCCATATGCAACCGTTACCGGGCCAGCCACGAATTGCATTTTGGGCCCCTAAGACGAATCCAAATTCCATTTAATGACTTTACGAACAAAGAATAAACATCAAGGAACACAACCAAAAAAGTTTATACGGTAAGTGTCCACAAATAACGAAGATATAACCTTCCCAAAAATGACTTATTTCTCGCGACATTCAACCGTTGTCGTTCCAGCCACGAATTGCATTTTGGGCCCCTAAGACGAATCAAAGTTCCATTTAATGATTTTAATACAAAGGATAAACATCAAGGAACACAACCAAAAAAAGTTTCTACGGTAAGTGTCCACAAATAACGAAGATATAACAACCTTAAAAATGACTTATTTCTCGCCATATGCAACCGTTGCCGTTCCAGCCACGAATTGCATTTTGGGCCCCTAAGACGAATCCAAATTCCATTTAATGACTTTACAAACAAAGAATAAACATCAAGGAACACAACCAAAAAAGTTTATACGGTAAGTGTCCACAAATAACGAAGATATAACCATCCCAAAAATGACTTATTTCTCGCGACATTCAACCGTTGTCGTTCCAGCCACGAATTGCATTTTGGGCCCCTAAGACGAATCAAAGTTCCATTTAATGATTTTAATACAAAGAATAAACATCAAGGAACACAACCAAAAAAGTTTATACGGTAAGTGTCCACAAATAACGAAGATATAACCACCCCAAAAATAACTTATTTCTCGCCATATGCAACCGTTACCGGGCCAGCCACGAATTGCATTTTGGGCCCCTAAGACGAATCCAAATTCCATTTAATGACTTTACAAACAAAGAACAAACATCAAGGAACACAACCAAAAAAGTTTATACGGTAAGTGTCCACAAATAACGAAGATATAACCATCCCAAAAATGACTTATTTCTCGCGACATTCAACCGTTGCCGTTCCAGCCACGAATTGCATTTTGGGTCCCTAAGACGTATCCAAATTCCATTTAATGACTTTACAAATAAAGAATAAACATCAAGGAACACAACCAAAAAAGTTTATACGGTAAGTGTCCACAAATAACGAAGATATAACCACCCCAAAAATGACTTATTTCTCGCGACATTCAACCTTTGCCGTTCCAGCCACGAATTGCATTTTGGGTCCCTAAGACGAATCGAAATTCCATTTAATGACTTTACAAATAAAGAATAAACATCATGGAACACAACCAAAAAAGTTTATACGATAAGTGTCCACAAATAACGAAGATATAACAACCTTAAAAATGATTTATTTCTCGCGATATGCAACTGTTACCGTTCCAGCCACAAATTGCATTTTGGGCCCCTAAGACGAATCCAAAGTCCATTTGATGACTTTACAAAAAAGAATAAACATCAAGGAACACAAACAAAAAAGTTTATACGGTAAGTGTCCAAAAGTAACGAAGATATAACCACCCCAAAAATGACTTATTTCTCGCGACATTCAACCGTTGCCGTTCCAGCCACGAATTGCATTTTGGGCCCCTAAGACGAATCAAAGTTCCATTTAATGATTTTAATACAAAGAATAAACATCAAGGAACACAACCAAAAAAAGTTTCTACGGTAAGTGTCCACAAATAACGAAGATATAACCATCCCAAAAATGACTTATTTCTCGCGACATTCAACCGTTGCCGTTCCAGCCACGAATTGCATTTTGGGTCCCTAAGACGAATCCAAATTCCATTTAATGACTTTACAAATAAAGAATAAACATCAAGGAACACAAACAAAAAAGTTTATACGGTAAGTGTCCACAAATAACGAAGATATAACAACCTTAAAAATGATTTATTTCTCGCGATATGCAACCGTTACCGTTCCAGCCACGAATTGCATTTTGCGTCCCTAAGACGAATCCAAATTCCATTTAATGACTTTACAAATAAAGAATAAACATCAAGGAACACAACCAAAAACATTAAACGGTAAGTGTGCAAAAGTAACGAAGATATAACCACCCCAAAAATGACTTATTTCTCGCGACATTCAACCGTTGCCGTTCCAGCCACGAATTGCATTTTGGGTCCCTAAGACGAATCCAAATTCCATTTAATGACTACACAAATAAAGAATAAACATCAAGGAACACAACCAAAAAAGTTTATACGGTAAGTGTCCACAAATAACGAAGATATAACCATCCCAAGAATGACTTATTTCTCGCGACATTCAACCGTTGCCGTTCCAGCCACGAATTGCATTTTGGGCCCCTAAGACGAATCAAAGTTCCATTTAATGATTTTAATACAAAGGATAAACATCAAGGAAGACAACCAAAAAAAGTTTCTACGGTAAGTGTCCACAAATAACGAAGATATAACAACCTTAAAAATGACTTATTTCTCGCGACATTCAACCGTTGCCGTTCCAGCCACGAATTGCATTTTGGGCCGCTAAGACGAATCCAAATTCCATTTAATGACTTTACAAATAAAGAATTAACATCAAGGAACACAACCAAAAAAGTTTATACGGTAAGTGTCCAAAAGTAACGAAGATATAACCACCCCAAAAATGACTTATTTCTCGCGACATTCAACCGTTGCCGTTCCAGCCACGAATTGCATTTTGGATCCCTAAGACGAATCCAAATTCCATTTAATGACTTTACAAATAAAGAATAAACATCAAGGAACACAACCAAAAAAAGTTTATACGGTAAGTGTCCACAAATAACGAAGATATAACAACCTTAAAAATGACTTATTTCTCGCGATATGCAACCGTTACCGTTCCAGCCACGAATTGCATTTTGGGTCCCTAAGACGAATCCAAATTCCATTTAATGACTTTACAAACAAAGAATAAACATCAAGGAACACAACCAAAAAAGTTTATACGGTAAGTGTCCACAAATAACGAAGATATAACCATCCCAAAAATGACTTATTTCTCGCGACATTCAACCGTTGTCGTTCCAGCCACGAATTGCATTTTGGGCCCCTAAGACGAATCCAAAGTCCATTTGATGACTTTACAAAAAAGAATAAACATCAAGGAACACAAACAAAAAAGTTTATATGGTAAGTGTCCAAAAGTAACGAAGATATAACCACCCCAAAAATGACTTATTTCTCGCGACATTCAACCGTTGCCGTTCCAGCCACGAATTGCATTTTGGGCCGCTAAGACGAATCCAAATTCCATTTAATGACTTTACAAATAAAGAATAAACATCAAGGAACACAACCAAAAAAGTTTATACGGTAAGTGTCCAAAAGTAACGAAGATATAACCACCCCAAAAATGACTTATTTCTCTTAAAATTCAACCGTTGCCGTTCCAGCCACGAATTGCATTTTGGATCCCTAAGACGAATCCAGATTCCATTTAATGACTTTACAAATAAAGAATGAACATCAAGGAACACAACCAAAAAAAGTTTATACGGTAAGTGTCCACAAATAACGAAGATATAACAACCTTAAAAATGACTTATTTCTCGCGATATGCAACCGTTACCGTTCCAGCCACGAATTGCATTTTGGGTCCCTAAGACGAATCCAAATTCCATTTAATGACTTTACAAACAAAGAATAAACATCAAGGAACACAACCAAAAAAGTTTATACGGTAAGTGTCCACAAATAACGAAGATATAACCATCCCAAAAATGACTTATTTCTCGCGACATTCAACCGTTGTCGTTCCAGCCACGAATTGCATTTTGGGCCCCTAAGACGAATCAAAGTTCCATTTAATGATTTTAATACAAAGGATAAATATCAAGGAACACAACCAAAAAAAGTTTCTGCGGTAAGTGTCCACAAATAACGAAGATATAACAACCTTAAAAATGACTTATTTGTCGCCATATGCAACCGTTACCGGGCCAGCCACGAATTGCATTTTGGGCCCCTAAGACGAATCAAAGTTCCATTTAATGATTTTAATACAAAGAATAAACATCAAGGAACACAACCAAAAAAAGTTTATACGGTAAGTGTCCACAAATAACGAAGATATAACCATCCCAAAAATGACATATTTCTCGCGACATTCAACCGTTGCCGTTCCAGCCACGAATTGCATTTTGAGCCCCTAAGACGAATCAAAGTTCCATTTAATGACTTTACAAATAAAGAATAAACATCAAGGAACACAACCAAAAAAGTTTATACGGTAAGTGTCCACAAGTAACGAAGATATAACCACCCCAAAAATAACTTATTTCTCGCCATATGCAACCGTTACCGGGCCAGCCACGAATTGCATTTTGGGCCACTAAGACGAATCAAAGTTCCATTTAATGATTTTAATACAAAGGATAAACATCAAGGAACACAACCAAAAAAAGTTTCTACGGTAAGTGTCCACAAATAACGAAGATATAACAACCTTAAAAATGACTTATTTCTCGCCATATGCAACCGTTACCGGGACAGCCACGAATTGCATTTTGGGCCCCTAAGACGAATCAAAGTTCCATTTAATGATTTTAATACAAAGAATAAACATCAAGGAACACAACCAAAAAAAGTTTATACGATAAGTGTCCACAAATAACGAAGATATAACAACCTTAAAAATGACTTATTTCTCGCGACATTCAACCGTTGTCGTTCCAGCCACGAATTGCATTTTGGGCCCCTAAGACGAATCAAAGTTCCATTTAATGATTTTAATACAAAGGATAAACATCAAGGAACACAACCAAAGAAAAGTTTCTACGGTAAGTTTCCACAAATAACGAAGATATAACAACCTTAAAAATGACTTATTTCTCGCGACATTCAACCGTTGTCGTTCCAGCCACGAATTGCATTTTGGGCCCCTAAGACGAATCAAAGTTCCATTTAATGATTTTGATACAAAGAATAAACATCAAGGAACGCAACCAAAAAAAGTTTCTACGGTAAGTGTCCACAAATAACGAAGATATAACAACCTTAAAAATGACTTATTTCTCGCGACATTCAACCGTTGCCGTTCCAGCCACGATTTGCATTTTGGGCCCCTAAGACGAATCAAAGTTCCATTTAATGATTTTAATACAAATAATAAACATCAAGGAACACAACCAAAAAAAGTTTCTACGGTAAGTGTCCACAAATAACGAAGATATAACAACCTTAAAAATGACTTATTTCTCGCCATATGCAACCGTTACCGTTCCAGCCACGAATTGCATTTTGGGTCCCTAAGACGAATCCAGATTCCATTTAATGACTTTACAAATAAAGAATAAACATCAAGGAACACAACCAAAAAAAGTTTATACGGTAAGTGTCCACAAATAACGAAGATATAACAACCTTAAAAATGACTTATTTTTCGCGATATGCAACCGTTACCGTTCCAGCCACGAATTGCATTTTGGGTCCCTAAGACGAATCCAAATTCCATTTAATGACTTTACAAACAAAGAATAAACATCAAGGAACACAACCAAAAAAGTTTATACGGTAAGTGTCCACAAATAACGAAGATATAACCATCCCAAAAATGACTTATTTCTCGCGACATTCAACCGTTGTCGTTCCAGCCACGAATTGCATTTTGGGCCCCTAAGACGAATCAAAGTTCCATTTAATGATTTTAATACAAAGGATAAATATCAAGGAACACAACCAAAAAAAGTTTCTACGGTAAGTGTCCACAAATAACGAAGATATAACAACCTTAAAAATGACTTATTTCTCGCCATATGCAACCGTTACCGGGCCAGCCACGAATTGCATTTTGGGCCCCTAAGACGAATCAAAGTTCCATTTAATGATTTTAATACAAAGAATAAACATCAAGGAACACAACCAAAAAAAGTTTATACGGTAAGTGTCCACAAATAACGAAGATATAACCATCCCAAAAATGACATATTTCTCGCGACATTCAACCGTTGCCGTTCCAGCCACGAATTGCATTTTGAGCCCCTAAGACGAATCAAAGTTCCATTTAATGACTTTACAAATAAAGAATAAACATCAAGGAACACAACCAAAAAAGTTTATACGGTAAGTGTCCACAAGTAACGAAGATATAACCACCCCAAAAATAACTTATTTCTCGCCATATGCAACCGTTACCGGGCCAGCCACGAATTGCATTTTGGGCCCCTAAGACGAATCAAAGTTCCATTTAATGATTTTAATACAAAGGATAAACATCAAGGAACACAACCAAAAAAAGTTTCTACGGTAAGTGTCCACAAATAACGAAGATATAACAACCTTAAAAATGACTTATTTCTCGCCATATGCAACCGTTACCGGGACAGCCACGAATTGCATTTTGGGCCCCTAAGACGAATCAAAGTTCCATTTAATGATTTTAATACAAAGAATAAACATCAAGGAACACAACCAAAAAAAGTTTATACGATAAGTGTCCACAAATAACGAAGATATAACAACCTTAAAAATGACTTATTTCTCGCGACATTCAACCGTTGTCGTTCCAGCCACGAATTGCATTTTGGGCCCCTAAGACGAATCAAAGTTCCATTTAATGATTTTGATACAAAGAATAAACATCAAGGAACGCAACCAAAAAAAGTTTCTACGGTAAGTGTCCACAAATAACGAAGATATAACAACCTTAAAAATGATTTATTTCTCGCGATATGCAACCGTTACCGTTCCAGCCACGAATTGCATTTTCGGTCCCTAAGACGAATCCAAATTCATTTAATGACGTTACAAATAAAGAATAAACATCAAGGAACACAACAAAAAAGTTTATGCGGTAAGTGTCCAAAAGTAACGAAGATATAACCACCCCAAAAATCACTTATTTCTCGCGACATTCAACCGTTGCCGTTCCAGCCACGAATTGCATTTTGGGTCCCTAAGACGAATCCAAATTCCATTTAATGACTTTACAAATAAAGAATAAACACCAAGGAACACAACCAAAAAAGTTTATACGGTAAGTGTCCCTAAATAACGAAGATATAACAACCTTAAAAATGAATTATTTCTCGCGATATGCAACCGTTACCGTTCCAGCCACGAATTGCATTTTGGGTCCCTAAGACGAATCCAAATTACATTTAATGACTTTACAAATAAAGAATGAACATCAAGGAACACAACCAAAAAAGTTTATACGGTAAGTGTCAAAAAGTAACGAAGATATAACCACCCCAAAAATGACTTATTTCTCGCGACATTCAACCGTTGCCGTTCCAGCCACGAATTGCATTTTGGGCCGCTAAGACGAATCCAAATTCCATTTAATGACTTTACAAATAAAGAATAAACATCAAGGAACACAACCAAAAAAGTTTAGACGGTAAGTGTCCAAAAGTAACGAAGATATAACCACCCCAAAAATGACTTATTTCTCGCGACATTCAACCGTTGCCGTTCCAGCCACGAATTGCATTTTGGATCCCTAAGACGAATCCAGATTCCATTTAATGACTTTACAAATAAAGAATAAACATCAAGGAATACAACCAAAAAAGTTTATACGGTAAGTGTCCACAAATAACGAAGATATAACAACCTTAAAAATGACTTATTTCTCGCCATATGCAACCGTTACCGGGCCAGCCACGAATTGCATTTTGGGCCCCTAAGACGAATCAAAGTTCCATTTAATGATTTTAATACAAAGAATAAACATCAAGGAACACAACCAAAAAAAGTTTATACGGTAAGTGTCCACAAATAACGAAGATATAACCATCCCAAAAATGACATATTTCTCGCGACATTCAACCGTTGCCGTTCCAGCCACGAATTGCATTTTGGGCCCCTAAGACGAATCAAAGTTCCATTTAATGACTTTACAAATAAAGAATAAACATCAAGGAACACAACCAAAAAAGTTTATACGGTAAGTGTCCACAAATAACGAAGATATAACCACCCCAAAAATAACTTATTTCTCGCCATATGCAACCGTTACCGGGCCAGCCACGAATTGCATTTTGGGCCCCTAAGACGAATCAAAGTTCCATTTAATGATTTTAATACAAAGGATAAACATCAAGGAACACAACCAAAAAAAGTTTCTACGGTAAGTGTCCACAAATAACGAAGATATAACAACCTTAAAAATGACTTATTTCTCGCCATATGCAACCGTTACCGGGCCAGCCACGAATTGCATTTTGGGCCCCTAAGACGAATCAAAGTTCCATTTAATGATTTTAATACAAAGAATAAACATCAAGGAACACAACCCAAAAAAAGTTTATACGGTAAGTGTCCACAAATAACGAAGATATAACCATCCCAAAAATGACTTATTTCTCGCGACATTCAACCGTTGCCGTTCCAGCCACGAATTGCATTTTGGGCCCCTAAGACGAATCAAAGTTCCATTTAATGATTTTAATACAAATAATAAACATCAAGGAACACAACCAAAAAAAGTTTCTACGGTAAGTGTCCACAAATAACGAAGATATAACAACCTTAAAAATGACTTATTTCTCGCCATATGCAACCGTTACCGTTCCAGCCACGAATTGCATTTTGGGTCCCTAAGACGAATCCAAATTCCATTTAATGACTTTACGAATAAAGAATAAACCTCAAGGAACACAACCAAGAAACGTTTATACGGTAAGTGTCCACAAATAACGAAGATATAACCACTCCAAAAATAACTTATTTCTCGCCATATGCAACCGTTACCGGGCCAGCCACGAATTGCATTTTGGGCCCCTAAGACGAATCCAAATTCCATTTAATGACTTTACGAACAAAGAATAAACATCAAGGAACACAACCAAAAAAGTTTATACGGTAAGTGTCCACAAATAACGAAGATATAACCTTCCCAAAAATGACTTATTTCTCGCGACATTCAACCGTTGTCGTTCCAGCCACGAATTGCATTTTGGGCCCCTAAGACGAATCAAAGTTCCATTTAATGATTTTAATACAAAGGATAAGCATCAAGGAACAAAACCAAAAAAAGTTTCTACGGTAAGTGTCCACAAATAACGAAGATATAACAACCTTAAAAATGACTTATTTCTCGCGACATTCAACCGTTGCCGTTCCAGCCACGAATTGCATTTTGGGCCCCTAAAACGAATCAAAGTTCCATTTAATGATTTTAATACAAAGAATAAACATCAAGGAACACAGCCAAAAAAAGTTTCTACGGTAAGTGTCCACAAATAACGAAGATATAACAACCTTAAAAATAACTTATTTCTCGCCATATGCAACCGTTACCGGGCCAGCCACGAATTGCATTTTGGGCCCCTAAGACGAATCCAAATTCCATTTAATGATTTTACAAATAAAGAATAAACATCAAGGAACACAACCAAAAAATTTTATACGGTAAGTGTCCAAAAATAACGAAGATATAACCATCCCAAAAATGACTTATTTCTCGCGACATTCAACCGTTGCCGTTCCAGCCACGAATTGCATTTTGGGCCCCTAAGACGAATCAAAGTTCCATTTAATGATTTTAATACAAAGGATAAGCATCAAGGAACAAAACCAAAAAAAGTTTCTACGGTAAGTGTCCACAAATAACGAAGATATAACAACCTTAAAAATGACTTATTTCTCGCGACATTCAACCGTTGCCGTTCCAGCCACGAATTGCATTTTGGGCCCCTAAGACGAATCAAAGTTCCATTTAATGATTTTAATACAAAGAATAAACATCAAGGAACACAACCAAAAAAAGTTTCTACGGTAAGTGTCCACAAATAACGAAGATATAACAACCTTAAAAATGACTTATTTCTCGCCATATGCAACCGTTGCCGTTCCAGCCACGAATTGCATTTTGGGCCCCTAAGACGAATCCAAATTCCATTTAATGACTTTACAAACAAAGAATAAACATCAAGGAACACAACCAAAAAAGTTTCTACGGTAAGTGTCCACAAATAACGAAGATATAACAACCTTAAAAATGACTTATTTCTCGCCATATTCAACCGTTACCGGCCCAGCCACGAATTGCATTTTGGGCCCCTAAGACGAATCAAAGTTCCATTTAATGATTTTAATACAAAGGATAAACATCAAGGAACACAACCAAAAAAAGTTTCTACGGTAAGTGTCCACAAATAACGAAGATATAACAACCTTAAAAATGACTTATTTCTCGCGACACTCAACCGTTGCCGTTCCAGCCACGAATTGCATTTTGGGCCCCTAAGACGAATCAAAGTTCCATTTAATGATTTTAATACAAAGACAAAACATCAGGGAACACAACCAAAAAAAGTTTCTACGGTAAGTGTTCACAAATAACGAAGATATAACAACCTTAAAAATGACTTATTTCTCGCCATATGAAACCGTTGCCGTTCTAGCCACGAATTGCATTTTGGGCTCCTAAGACGAATCCAAATTCCATTTAATGACTTTACAAACAAAGAATAAACATCAAGGAACACAACCAAAAAAGTTTATACGGTAAGTGTCCACAAATAACGAAGATATAACCATCCCAAAAATGACTTATTTCTCGCGGCATTCAACCGTTGTCGTTCCAGCCACGAATTGCATTTTGGGCCCCTAAGACGAATCAAAGTTCCATTTAATGATTTTAATACAAAGAATAAACATCAAGGAACACAACCAAAAAAGTTTATACGGTAAGTGTCCACAAATAACGAAGATATAACCACCCCAAAAATAACTTATTTCTCGCCATATGCAACCGTTACCGGGCCAGCCACGAATTGCATTTTGGGCCCTTAAGACGAATCCAAATTCCATTTAATGACTTTACAAACAAAGAATAAACATCAAGGAACACAACCAAAAAAGTTTATACGGTAAGTGTCCACAAATAACGAAGATATAACCATCCCAAAAATGACTTATTTCTCGCGACATTCAACCGTTGCCGTTCCAGCCACGAATTGCATTTTGGGTCCCTAAGACGTATCCAAATTCCATTTAATGACTTTACAAATAAAGAATAAACATCAAGGAACACAACCAAAAAAGTTTATACGGTAAGTGTCCACAAATAACGAAGATATAACCACCCCAAAAATTACTTATTTCTCGCGACATTCAACCGTTGCCGTTCCAGCCACGAATTGCATTTTGGGTCCCTAAGACGAATCCAAATTCCATTTAATGACTTTACAAATAAAGAATAAACATCAAGGAACACAACCAAAAAAGTTTATACGGTAAGTGTCCACAAATAACGAAGATATAACAACCTTAAAAATGACTTATTTCTCGCGATATGCAACCGTTACCGTTCCAGCCACGAATTGCATTTTGGGTCCCTAAGACGAATCCAAATTCCATTTAATGACTTTACAAACAAAGAATAAACATCAAGGAACACAACCAAAAAAGTTTATTCGGTAAGTGTCCACAAATAACGAAGATATAACCATCCCAAAAATGACTTATTTCTCGCGACATTCAACCGTTGTCGTTCCAGCCAAGAATTGCATTTTGGGCCCCTAAGACGAATCAAAGTTCCATTTAATGATTTTAATACAAAGGATAAACATCAAGGAACACAACCAAAAAAAGTTTCTACGGTAAGTGTCCACAAATAACGAAGATATAACAACCTTAAAAATGACTTATTTCTCGCCATATGCAACCGTTACCGGGCCAGCCACGAATTGCATTTTGGGCCCCTAAGACGAATCAAAGTTCCATTTAATGATTTTAATACAAAGAATAAACATCAAGGAACACAACCAAAAAAAGTTTATACGGTAAGTGTCCACAAATAACGAAGATATAACCATCCCAAAAATGACATATTTCTCGCGACATTCAACCGTTGCCGTTCCAGCCACGAATTGCATTTTGGGCCCCTAAGACGAATCCAAATTCCATTTAATGACTTTACGAATAAAGAATAAACATCAAGGAACACAACCAAAAAAGTTTATACGGTAAGTGTACACAAATAACGAAGATATAACCACCCCAAAAATAACTTATTTCTCGCCATATGCAACCGTTACCGGGCCAGCCACGAATTGCATTTTGGGCCCCTAAGACGAATCCAAATTCCATTTAATGACTTTACAAACAAAGAATAAGCATCAAGGAACACAACCAAAAAAAGTTTATACGGTAAGTGTCCACAATTACCGAATATATAACCATCCCAAAAATGACTTATTTCTCGCGACATTCAACCGTTGCCGTTCCAGCCACGAATTGCATTTTGGGTCCCTAAGACGTATCCAAATTCCATTTAATGACTTTACAAATAAAGAATAAACATCAAGGAACACAACCAAAAAAGTTTATACGGTAAGTGTCCAAAAGTAACGAAGATAAAACCACCCGAAAAATAACTTATTTCTCGCGACATTCAACCGTTGCCGTTCCAGCCACGAATTGCATTTTGGGTCCCTAAGACGAATCCAAATTCCATTTAATGACTTTACAAATAAAGAATAAACATCAAGGAACACAACCAAAAAAGTTTATACGGTAAGTGTCAACAAATAACGAAGATATAACAACCTTAAAAATGATTTATTTCTCGCGATATGCAACCGTTACCGTTCCAGCCACGAATTGCATTTTGGGTCCCTAAGACGAATCCAAATTCCATTTAATGACTTTACAAATAAAGAATGAACATCAAGGAACACAACCAAAAAAGTTTATACGCTAAGTGTCCAAAAGTAACGAAGATATAACCACCCCAAAAATGACTTATTTCTCGCGACATTCAACCGTTACAGGGCCAGCCACGAATTGAATTTTGGGCCCCTAAGACGAATCAAAGTTCCATTTAATGATTTTAATACAAAGAATAAACATCAAGGAACACAACCAAAAAAAGTTTCTACGGTAAGTGTCCACAAATAACGAAGATATAACAACCTTAAAAATGATTTATTTCTCGCGATATGCAACCGTTACCGTTCCAGCCACGAATTGCATTTTGTGTCCCTAAGACGAATCCAAATTCATTTAATGACTTTACAAATAAAGAATAAACATCAAGGAACACAACCAAAAAAGTTTATACGGTAAGTGTCCAAAAGTTACGAAGATATAACCACCCCAAAAATCACTTAGTTCTCGCGACATTCAACCGTTGCCGTTCCAGCCACAAATTGCATTTTGGGTCCCTAAGACGAATCCAAATTCCATTTAATGACTTTACAAATAAAGAATAAACATCAAGGAACACAACCAAAAAAGTTTATACGGTAAGTGTCCACAAATAACGAAGATATAACAACCTTAAAAATGATTTATTTCTCGCGATATGCAACCGTTACCGTTCCAGCCACGAATTGCATTTTGGGTCCCTAAGACGAATCCAAATTCCATTTAATGACTTTACAAATAAAGAACAAACATCAAGGAACACAACCAAAAAAGTTTATACGGTAAGTGTCCAAAGTAACGAAGATATAACCACCCCAAAAATGACTTATTTCTCGCGACATTCAACCGTTGCCGTTCCAGCCACGAATTGCATTTTGGATCCCTAAGACGAATCCAAATTCCATTTAATGACTTTACAAATAAAGAATAAACATCAAGGAACACAACCAAAAAAAGTTTATACGGTAAGTGTCCACAAATAACGAAGATATAACAACCTTAAAAATGACTTATTTCTCGCGATATGCAACCGTTACCGTTCCAGCCACGAATTGCATTTTGGGTCCCTAAGACGAATCAAAGTTCCATTTAATGACTTTACAAATAAAGAATAAACATCAAGGAACACAACCAAAAACGTTTATACGGTAAGTGTCCACAAATAACGAAGATATAACCACCCCAAAAATAACTTATTTCTCGCCATATGCAACCGTTACCGGGCCAGCCACGAATTGCATTTTGGGCCCCTAAGACGAATCAAAGTTCCATTTAATGATTTTAATACAAAGAATAATCATCAAGGAACACAACCAAAAAAAGTTTATACGGTAAGTGTCCACAAATAACGAAGATATAACCATCCCAAAAATGACATATTTCTCGCGACATTCAACCGTTGCCGTTCCAGCCACGAATTGCATTTTGGGCCCCTAAGACGAATCAAAGTTCCATTTAATGACTTTACAAATAAAGAATAAACATCAAGGAACACAACCAAAAACGTTTATACGGTAAGTGTCCACAAATAACGAAGATATAACCACCCCAAAAATAACTTATTTCTCGCCATATGCAACCGTTACCGGGCCAGCCACGAATTGCATTTTGGGCCCCTAAGACGAATCAAAGTTCCATTTAATGATTTTAATACAAAGGATAAACATCAAGGAACACAACCAAAAAAAGTTTCTACGGTAAGTGTCCACAAATAACGAAGATATAACAACCTTAAAAATGACTTATTTCTCGCCATATGCAACCGTTACCGGGCCAGCCACGAATTGCATTTTGGGCCCCTAAGACGAATCAAAGTTCCATTTAATGATTTTAATACAAAGAATAAACATCAAGGAACACAACCAAAAAAAAGTTTATACGGTAAGTGTCCACAAATAACGAAGATATAACCATCCCAAAAATGACTTATTTCTCGCGACATTCAACCGTTGCCGTTCCAGCCACGAATTGCATTTTGGGCCCCTAAGACGAATCAAAGTTCCATTTAATGATTTTGATACAAATAATAAACATCAAGGAACACAACCAAAAAAAGTTTCTACGGTAAGTGTCCACAAATAACGAAGATATAACAACCTTAAAAATGACTTATTTCTCGCCATATGCAACCGTTACCGTTCCAGCCACGAATTGCATTTTGGGTCCCTAAGACGAATCCAAATTCCATTTAATGACTTTACGAATAAAGAATAAACATCAAGGAACACAACCAAGAAACGTTTATACGGTAAGTGTCCACAAATAACGAAGATATAACCACTCCAAAAATAACTTATTTCTCGCCATATGCAACCGTTACCGGGCCAGCCACGAATTGCATTTTGGGCCCCTAAGACGAATCCAAATTCCATTTAATGACTTTACGAACAAAGAATAAACATCAAGGAACACAACCAAAAAAGTTTATACGGTAAGTGTCCACAAATAACGAAGATATAACCTTCCCAAAAATGACTTATTTCTCGCGACATTCAACCGTTGTCGTTCCAGCCACGAATTGCATTTTGGGCCCCTAAGACGAATCAAAGTTCCATTTAATGATTTTAATACAAAGGATAAACATCAAGGAACACAACCAAAAAAAGTTTCTACGGTAAGTGTCCACAAATAACGAAGATATAACAACCTTAAAAATGACTTATTTCTCGCCATATGCAACCGTTGCCGTTCCAGCCACGAATTGCATTTTGGGCCCCTAAGACGAATCCAAATTCCATTTAATGACTTTACAAACAAAGAATAAACATCAAGGAACACAACCAAAAAAGTTTCTACGGTAAGTGTCCACAAATAACGAAGATATAACAACCTTAAAAATGACTTATTTCTCGCCATATTCAACCGTTACCGGCCCAGCCACGAATTGCATTTTGGGCCCCTAAGACGAATCAAAGTTCCATTTAATGATTTTAATACAAAGGATAAACATCAAGGAACACAACCAAAAAAAGTTTCTACGGTAAGTGTCCACAAATAACGAAGATATAACAACCTTAAAAATGACTTATTTCTCGCGACACTCAACCGTTGCCGTTCCAGCCACGAATTGCATTTTGGGCCCCTAAGACGAATCAAAGTTCCATTTAATGATTTTAATACAAAGAAAAAACATCAAGGAACACAACCAAAAAAAGTTTCTACGGTAAGTGTTCACAAATAACGAAGATATAACAACCTTAAAAATGACTTATTTCTCGCCATATGAAACCGTTGCCGTTCTAGCCACGAATTGCATTTTGGGCCCCTAAGACGAATCCAAATTCCATTTAATGACTTTACAAACAAAGAATAAACATCAAGGAACACAACCAAAAAAGTTTATACGGTAAGTGTCCACAAATAACGAAGATATAACCATCCCAAAAATGACTTATTTCTCGCGACATTCAACCGTTGTCGTTCCAGCCACGAATTGCATTTTGGGCCCCTAAGACGAATCAAAGTTCCATTTAATGATTTTAATACAAAGAATAAACATCAAGGAACACAACCAAAAAAGTTTATACGGTAAGTGTCCACAAATAACGAAGATATAACCACCCCAAAAATAACTTATTTCTCGCCATATGCAACCGTTACCGGGCCAGCCACGAATTGCATTTTGGGCCCTTAAGAGTGGGCTGGAGGTTGGCATGAAAGTAGTTTCCTGGCCCGATACGATACAGAGACACCTAGCGACATATCAGAGGACTAGGAATTCTTTTCGGCTGTCCTAAGCCTGAGGCCAGAGAACCTTCCTTCCTTCACCACCCCCTCCCCTCCGCGTGACTCCCGCAGTGAGGTTTCCAGGAAAAGGACACCCACCTGTTTCTTTTAATTCTGGTTTCGGAGGCTAAAATTTCTCCACTGGCAAAGCAATTCGCATTTCTCTGCTTGCTGGCTGACTCTTGCATGGAGCGAGACGAGTGGCAGGCTCCAGAGACAGAACATTCATGACTAAAGTTTTGATTGAATAAATTTGGTTGATTACAGTGGCTACTATAATTATGTTGAATTTTCTTGTTGAGGTTGGAATTTTATCAATTGAGAGTAAAGAAGGCGGTAGGGAATATCAGTTGAAAGAAAGTATTTTTCTTTGAAGGGGGTGTTTTTTTATACAAAATCAATATAATAATAATAATAATAATAATAAGGCAAGAATTAGTAACAATTATTATTTCAACTATTAACGAATCGAGTCCCTATTAGAGATGGGCAGGAGCGAAACTACCTGGAATTTAAAAAGGGGAAACGTGGACATGCGTAATAACATATGGAAAAACTGAAAAGGAGAAAGACGGACAAAACAATGTAACAAAATGTACAGTAGTAACAAAGATGTCAGGAAACAATAGTATAATATTGAACATACACTTTGATGAAGTAGTTTTCTTTGTTATGATCTGAATTAAATCCCTTTGCACAGTTCTCATCGTTGGAGTTCACAGCAGCTTTAATCGGCCAAGATTGATTGATTTTGTTTATTTTACTTCGCCTTTCTGCCACTCTTGGCTAATGATGATATGATGTAATCGATGAAGAGACGCTCACGAAGGACACGTATGCCCAGACCGGATTCGAACCCGGGACCACTGGCGTCGTAGCGAAATGAGATAAATACTCCGCCACGGGGCCGGCTAATCGGCCAAGGGTGGGGACAAACTCTCAGTGATGATGGGAATCCCCTGTGGAAACATATGACCAGTTCCTGCATCACATTAGTTGCTCTCTCCTATTGTGATTTTTCCCAATGTTAATTGATTGCTTGCCAAGTGAAATTTCAGTCCAACTAATTATAGTATGATCTTCAAGATCAGCACTATACGTGTTACAAAGTACTCTTAAAAAAATCCCAGTGAATTGGTCAAAATAAAGTGACAGAATTTCGAGGAGAGGCCGAGTCTCTGTGGACCCACACTTGGTTACGCCAATATACGTAAGTAAACCCGTGGTGCTACAGCCCCTGAGGGCCAGAGCCCACCTACCGACTGTAGGCCTCACTTCCAGTCCAACCAGTTATGTGCGGTCAGCACGACGAACCCCTAATCTTTGTTGTAGGTTTCCGTGACTCATTCATAGCTTCCCAATCTCCTCACGATGGTGGGTGGCAACCGGCCCTATACACAGGCCGAAATCTCAGGAGAAAAGTTGATACGTTTCCCCTAAGAGACTCGAACCTGCGCGCGTCCCGTAGACGGAGCTCAAACCATGATGCATCGGACCATACAGTCACGATGCAGAACAGCAGGGCCGTAGCCAGAATTTTATTTAGGGGGGAAGGCTCATCCCTTATCAGCAGCTGCCACCTAAGGGCGAAAAAGTGGGGAATAGAACCCCTGAAAATGAATTTCTCAGTATATTACAAGTTATTGTACAGGATGTTTAATGTAAGTAAAATTAATCACCGCTATACCCTATTTTAATTACATATTTGTAGGATTTCGGAACGGTCTTCAGCCTCACCCTCCCCCCCCCCCGGTCACGTGCCTGCGGGAGAAAATATACATAAGTGCTGATCCCTTATTCTGATTGGCGTTTTAAGAATAGAATATCCTTCAGAGCTTCTCTAAGACATGGTCTTTTAAAAATCAGTTCTAGAGAAGAAACCTTGTCCAATTTACGTTTTCAACTTGTTTCCTTGTGTAGTTTTTAAAGAAGAGAAAAGTTATCACAATTGGTAATCTGCTGGACAAGATCAACGTCGAATATGTAATTGAAACAAAAATTTTAATGTTCGTACCACGATGGTTTTACTGACTGAAAAGTTTATGTTTCATAATTTTGATTGAGCAGAGGGGGCTCTCTAACTGCACCAATCGCCGCCAACCCTATGATAATCGTTTGAGTATCTTGAGTTTCTGTTTTAAGTCTACTTTATATACAGATAGACTAATCGGGACTGGATCTATATTTATAGTGGGATTGAACTAACTATTAGGCGTCCACCGGATACCAAACTCAGGATATTTTAAATTACAAGGGTCACCTTTACCATTATGCTATAGGGGATGCAAAATATATCTGAAACTAAGAAGAAATTTTGAATGCAATGTAGAACGAAGGAGGCACCGTTCACATTGAAGGGGAAGACGCCAGGAAATCCTCCCTCCACTTTCCTAACCTGTACATCTCTAATTTGATTCTCAGCGAAGGCAAGAATTTTATCCAATATTTTATATCACTTTTGTTATTTTTAATGAAGAATTCGAAGTAATAATTTGTCTTTAAATCTCAAGTTAGAAAGTCAGCAAAAATTATGTTTTTATACTAAATTTTACATTAATTGAAGATTTGCAAAGAAACGGTAAACCGTTTTGTTGGTTGATTGATTTAGTGTTTTAAGCCCACTTTATGCACAGTAAGGCTAAGCGGGACTGGACCTACAGTTTAAAGTTGAATCCGAACCACTATGTGCCTCCACCGGGTATCGAACCTGGAACCCCTTGATAACAAGGCTACGACGCTACCACTGCACCATCGGGGAGGCCAGTGTAAACTTTTCGTCATCGTTCCACTCCAAAACAGATGTTTCTGTAAGAGCCACATCAAGTTTGTTTGGAAGTAGTGATGTTCTATGACACACACACACACACACGCATATATCTCCTCAACAGGTACTATAGACCAGCAATGTCAAACTCAATTCGTGAGTAGGGCCGCATAACGATAATGTCAAAACTATCCGGGCCACATATCTATAACCCCAACACCTTAAAATCCAGAACTAAGTGGTTCGACCCAATGGGGTCGGGGAGGGGGGGATTCCAGTGATTATTATTGCAGCATCGATATGTAAATTATATAGACCTCCACCCATATTTTTTCATGGTTATAGTATTTTACATGTTAGTTTCGAGTATAAATTGGTTACAATTGTAACTGTTTGTGTGCAATTATAGTTTCGTTTCGCACAGATTTCACTGTTGTTTTTTTTAACAAGCTTCTCATAAGTCTGCAATAAGTTTTTTGTTAGCATGAAACTCTTAATGCAGACAACAAATGTTTTGTCAGTCATTCTTGATCATTCGGCTGTTTCATTAATCTTCATTATGCAAAACAACTTTTCACCAAGGCAAGTGCAACCAAAATTAATAAAATTTCTACAGCAAAATAGCTTATTCGAGGGTACTGCTATTGGAGATATAAGAAAAATCAAGGATAGCCCACCTCGAGATATTTATTTTTCAATACGAGTTGCACAGCAATTAAATAAGTTCCATTCGAAGTCAGGACTTTCACACGCACCATCTTAAAGAAAAGGGAGCAGAGCAGAACAAGATTATTGCCCTTCGCACCCTCTGAAGTCTTGAAACCTGTTTCCAACTTCATCACGTAGTATTTTTACTTTGGACAAATTATAACTTTATTAAAAAGTTTTAATATAACGGAAGACTGTAACTTTGCAAAATGGCCTCCACTTCCTTCAAAATATCAGCTCTTGTGTCACGGGGAGGAATCATTCAAGTAGTTTTACTGTCATATCGAGATAAGAATCGCATCCACGAGTGAAGGGAGCAAACCGAGCTAGCTCACAGACGTCCGTAATTTCGCATATTGTGAGCGAAAAGGCAACAACACGAACAATTTTCGCTTTCAATTGTTCGTTGACTAAGTAATAAATCCTCTCCTCTGATTTTTTTATTAGCGTTGCTTTTCTGCAACGTTTGGCTAATGGCGACGATGAGGATGAGTAATGATATGATGAAATTGATGAAGGGACACATACAAAGAAAACCCATGCTCAGGCCAGGATTCGAACCCGCAACCTCTGGTGTCGCGACGGGTTGTGCTAACCACTCCGCCACAGATTATGGCAAATTTATTTCGTGATAAAGAAATATTTCTGAATGAATTTACTTTATCAGGGTACAAAATTTCTACGCTTTTCAGTATTCACTTCACAACAAAAGTAAGCATTTCACTTGAAAAATCTGCATTCCTCTTCTATAGTCCTTTTCTTACTCCCACGAAGTTTGGGCAGCGATATGGTTCTCTGAAACTTTTACAGAAACTGGCTTTTCTTCCAGGTAAATCCTTAAAAATCAAGAAACAGACACATAGGCGACAGAAAGTATGCACGCTGCCCTCCCCCAGCTGGCAAGATATTTTCGTACTTCAGAAGTAACCTGTCAATCAGCTTGCTTAGTTGACACAACACCTACTCTATAAGGGAATGTATACCTGTGTAGGGAAAATTGGTCAATGTGTTGAAGTTTGGATGAGTCTGGTCTTGTATCACGAGAAAAGAGAAAACGGGATAACTACAAATGTATAGATAATTTCAAGCATGAAGTGTTAAGTGGGGCCAAGGCGGGCCGCATTAACGAATGCTGGGGCTCACATGCGGCCCGCGAGTTTGACTGGCCGAAATATCAGGAGAAAAGTTGTCACGCTCATCCACGAGACTCGAACCTGCGCGCGTCCCACCGTTGACTCACAAAGTACTACATGTGAGGTAAAACTATCGAAATGTAAAAAGAAGAAGCGTCACCACCCTCCCCGCCTTTTCTACATTTTATTCAAATCGAACACGAGGCACGTATCTAGATATATATTTCGGAGCGGCGTCCTAACGTAATGTCTCAAAATAATAATATTAATAATGTTAAATTAAAATAAGTATAATTATATTAAATTAATTAATATATTTTTATAAGATGAATAGGTAAGAAGGCGGTATAACAACAGTGATACAGTATAACATCACGTATTCATTATCTAGCTTACGTGTAGTTAAGGTCGGCAAAATTTTAAAAAAATAGAAACTGCCCTGGCAAGGAAATTAATGTCAAATAGATAAAGAATATAATATTTATTGAGTATGAAAAAATGATGTTAGATACAGTTGACGAAAGTAAAATTCCTGGTAATATTTTGCATGTTATTATAAGTAGTAATAATTCTTGCATAAATCTTCTTTGGTACTGTCATTCAAAGTCGTATTACTTTCCAATATTTTTGCGGAAATAAACAATTTGCGATTAAACAACCACCTTATTGTCATTACTTAATTGAAGTTTTATGATCTCATTATTTAATTTTTTTGTACTTGGTAAGTCTTTCGGGGGGACGTTGGGACACCTGGACCCCCCTAAATACGTCCTTCGCGGTAAGATCGAGATAAAGTTACTGTGTCACTGGATCCAATTCATGGTAAATATGCTCTGCTTCTCTACAATCAAACATACACAAAATCATGGCCTTCCTGCTTTCTTGGTTTCTTGCCTGGGAAGAGGCAATAAATCAAGCTGTGACAGCTACGGGACCTTCTGACGAGGGGACGGAACCCAGCTGTGCAGAGGATTCAAACACCCGCGCGTACTAGCCCTCACCGTCAGCCTGGGGAAATTTTGCAACAGAGGCATCTAGTGGCCAAGTGTCGAACTATGATGAATGAAATTCGGCTGAAGCGGCCGTATCTTTCGCCGTCGATAATACATGACATTTTTAAACAATCATTTTGGGCTGTGCAAGTGATTTTTAAAAGAAAAGCCCTCCCTAGCTTAGTCATAAAAGGATTGAGCATTACGTTAGTATGCATCATAATGGCCATTTTCGTTGGTGCTACCCACAAATCCTATAACCATTCTGTGCTTATTTACGTATTTCCTTATGGGAAATTGAAAAAAAATAATGGAATTTGTGCATATTTATCGGACTGAAATTGCATAAATGTGTCATGTACTGAAAGTTTCATAAAGTAAGTTCACATCTACTGCGTGTTTTCCGGCAAATTTTTGTCCTAAAACGTTATATTCAACAAAATGCAAAAAAGCCCATGTTAAATTTAAGCACTTTCCACGGCGACCTTCGCCAAACTCCACCTCCCTCTTAAGACGAATCCAAATTCCATTTAATGACTTTACAAACAAAGAATAAACATCAAGGAACACAACCAAAAAAGTTTATACGGTAAGCGTCCACAAATAACGAAGATATAACCATCCCAAAAATGACTTATTTCTCGCGACATTCAACCGTTGCCGTTCCAGCCACGAATTGCATTTTGGGTCCCTAAGACGTATCCAAATTCCATTTAATGACTTTACAAATAAAGAATAAACATCAAGGAACACAACCAAAAAAGTTTATACGGTAAGTGTCCACAAATAACGAAGATATAACCACCCCAAAAATTACTTATTTCTCGCGACATTCAACCGTTGCCGTTCCAGCCACGAATTGCATTTTGGGTCCCTAAGACGAATCCAAATTCCATTTAATGACTTTACAAATAAAGAATAAACATCAAGGAACACAACCAAAAAAGTTTATACGGTAAGTGTCCACAAATAACGAAGATATAACAACCTTAAAAATGACTTATTTCTCGCGATATGCAACCGTTACCGTTCCAGCCACGAATTGCATTTTGGGTCCCTAAGACGAATCCAAATTCCATTTAATGACTTTACAAACAAAGAATAAACATCAAGGAACACAACCAAAAAAGTTTATACGGTAAGTGTCCACAAATAACGAAGCAGTGGTGTATGCTGAGACCAAGATCAGGGCTATCTCCAAATATAGTAGTGTTTGAATTTTAAATGAAAATGTGTCCGTCAAAAAAGAGGGGGGGGGCTCTTCCGCATTCATTTTCGATTTTTTTTTGTTTACATCGATATCTTGCCATTAAAAACAACAATAGTAGGCAATGGACATAAACTAAAATATTTCATGCTTATTTATAAAGAGGAGCGGTCTATAACATGCAATATGTAGGACCTTTATGCGAGTATGAAATAATAATTAACTTCTTACCTTACTTGAAGGTAAACTCCATTCTTCTCTCCTTTTCCGTGAATTTTTTTTTTGCCACTTTATCGAAGAATGTGTCCTCACATGAATTTCTGATGTTCATTAGAACCCCTTTCTCAATAGACATTATAGCTAAATTGCTAAGCCGCGCTTGTCCCTGTGTTGCTAATTGTGGCCCCTAAATGCACATTCTTGCTTCCCCAGAAATGCTATTGCATTAATTAATCTTCTTATAATAATTCTGTTTTCTTTCACTTTTTCTTTATGCAAACTGTCAGCAATCTTCTCTTGCAAATTCAAGGAATGATCAATTCTTTGAGAACCGAATGTCTGTAAGTTACTGAACGCACGTATATGACTAAGTGATTTTTGATGTTTATCGCAAGCAGTTACCAAATAGTTTAAATTACTAAATCCTGTTGTATTCTAAGGACTTTTGTCGGTAGAAAAAAAGCAAACATGCCCAGCAATACGACTTATTAAGTGCACTCGACCCAGCCAACCAAAGATATTTTTGGTAGCTGGTCTCGTGAAAACGCCTAATATATACCTTATTTTTGTCTTTCTGCACGACTATAAGGTCCGGAAGAGGTGGAAGAGGCCTACCTGTCTCTATTATTTGCATCCTATCCTCGTAAGGAAGCCGTGAGAATCGCGTCTTGGAGACAAGTTCGGTGATTAAATCCATTTTCACACGCTCACGGAACAAAAACACAGCACAACAAAAGGATTCCCATCCATGAACACGATACGCGGGCGACACAAAGAACTCGGATCTCTGACACAAGTTTGACCATATATCCCTTCCTTTTGCGGAAACCACCACCGACCCGCGTGGTTGAAAACACGTGCGTGAATGGTTGCTATGACAACATGGATTGTTTATGTTGCCAAACGTATTTCATTAGGATGACTAGGGCCAAAACCCCCACCGCGAGGGCGAAGATTTTGACATTTTGACAGCGGGGGGATGTGGGAGGGGGTATGCTTGAAACAGAAGTAAACAGGATGGCAACATGGCTGACGTCATCAGCGACCGGCTGCGACCACAGTCGAATTTCATGGAGAAGCAGAGTGCCACATTCAGGGGAAAATCACTAAATTTGGCGGATTTATAATGCTTGTATGTGACGAAATTCATGGAACTGTAAGAGAGACGGGCAATGCTCGAAGGGATGGAGAGGGGGGGAGGTGATGTAATTTTCATGAGGCATCCCCCTAGCTTGAATAATTTGCATTGGCACCCCCGCCTATATTTTTTCCCCCAGCGATTTAGCGAATTTCGTATTTCCATTGTTGGCAACACTACAACATCACCAGGATGCAGCGAAGTCTTCACTCTCCAGCGCTTGGGGTTGGAAGCCAGCACCAGGGACCACCAAGGTCGTCACTGCCAGCACAAATACGTCATGGGTTGAAAGGACCGCCTGCTGGTTCAAAGACTTTTCCCTCAGACGAAGAAGCCTGGCGATAAATAAAGACGACCTTACACTAGCGCTTTCCACCGTGGCCGTTACGTGAGAGTGAAGCATCGGTTAAATTTGCTAGTCTATTATTTCTTGTATTTTAATATGGGCTTCGGCGATAGCCTAGGTAGCCTAGAATATACGCGCCTGTAACGAAGATATAACCATCCCAAAAATGACTTATTTCTCGCGACATTCAACCGTTGTCGTTCCAGCCACGAATTGCATTTTGGGCCCCTAAGACGAATCAAAGTTCCATTTAATGATTTTAATACAAAGGATAAACATCAAGGAACACAACCAAAAAAAGTTTCTACGGTAAGTGTCCACAAATAACGAAGATATAACAACCTTAAAAATGACTTATTTCTCGCCATATGCAACCGTTACCGGGCCAGCCACGAATTGCATTTTGGGCCCCTAAGACGAATCAAAGTTCCATTTAATGATTTTAATACAAAGAATAAACATCAAGGAACACAACCAAAAAAAGTTTATACGGTAAGTGTCCACAAATAACGAAGATATAACCATCCCAAAAATGACATATTTCTCGCGACATTCAACCGTTGCCGTTCCAGCCACGAATTGCATTTTGGGCCCCTAAGACGAATCCAAATTCCATTTAATGACTTTACAAATAAAGAATAAACATCAAGGAACACAACCAAAAAAGTTTATACGGTAAGTGTACACAAATAACGAAGATATAACCACCCCAAAAATAACTTATTTCTCGCCATATGCAACCGTTACCGGGCCAGCCACGAATTGCATTTTGGGCCCCTAAGACGAATCCAAATTCCATTTAATGACTTTACAAACAAAGAATAAACATCAAGGAACACAACCAAAAAAAGTTTATACGGTAAGTGTCCACAATTACCGAATATATAACCATCCAAAAAATGACTTATTTCTCGCGACATTCAACCGTTGCCTTTCCAGCCACGAATTGCATTTTGGGTCCCTAAGACGTATCCAAATTCCATTTAATGACTTTACAAATAAAGAATAAACATCAAGGAACACAACCAAAAAAGTTTATACGGTAAGTGTCCAAAAGTAACGAAGATATAACCACCCCAAAAATGACTTATTTCTCGCGACATTCAACCGTTACCGGGCCAGCCACGAATTGAATTTTGGGCCCCTAAGACGAATCAAAGTTCCATTGAATGATTTTAATACAAAGAATAAACATCAAGGAACACAACCAAAAAAAGTTTCTCCGGTAAGTGTCCACAAATAACGAAGATATAACAACCTTAAAAATGATTTCTTTCTCGCGATATGCAACCGTTACCGTTCCAGCCACGAATTGCATTTTGGGTCCCTAAGACGAATCCAAATTCATTTAATGACTTTACAAATAAAGAATAAACATCAAGGAACACAACCAAAAAAGTTTATACGGTAAGTGTCCACAAATAACGAAGATATAACAACCTTAAAAATGACTTATTTCTCGCGATATGCAACCGTTACCGTTCCAGCCACGAATTGCATTTTGGGTCCCTAAGACGAATCCAAATTCCATTTAATGACTTTACAAACAAAGAATAAACATCAAGGAACACAACCAAAAAAGTTTATACGGTAAGTGTCCACAAATAACGAAGCAGTGGTGTATGCTGAGACCAAGATCAGGGCTATCTCCAAATATAGTAGTGTTTGAATTTTAAATGAAAATGTGTCCGTCAAAAAAGAGGGGGGGGGCTCTTCCGCATTCATTTTCGATTTTTTTTTGTTTACATCGATATCTTGCCATTAAAAGCAACAATAGTAGGCAATGGACATAAACTAAAGTATTTCATGCTTATTTATAAAGAGGAGCGGTCTATAACATGCAATATGTAGGACCTTTATGCGAGTATGAAATAATAATTAACTTCTTACCTTACTTGAAGGTAAACTCCATTCTTCTCTCCTTTTCCGTGAATTTTTTTTTTGCCACTTTATCGAAGAATGTGTCCTCACATGAATTTCTGATGTTCATTAGAACCCCTTTCTCAATAGACATTATAGCTAAATTGCTAAGCCGCGCTTGTCCCTGTGTTGCTAATTGTGGCCCCTAAATGCACATTCTTGCTTCCCCAGAAATGCTATTGCATTAATTAATCTTCTTATAATAATTCTGTTTTCTTTCACTTTTTCTTTATGCAAACTGTCAGCAATCTTCTCTTGCAAATTCAAGGAATGATCAATTCTTTGAGAACCGAATGTCTGTAAGTTACTGAACGCACGTATATGACTAAGTGATTTTTGATGTTTATCGCAAGCAGTTACCAAATAGTTTAAATTACTAAATCCTGTTGTATTCTAAGGACTTTTGTCGGTAGAAAAAAAGCAAACATGCCCAGCAATACGACTTATTAAGTGCACTCGACCCAGCCAACCAAAGATATTTTTGGTAGCTGGTCTCGTGAAAACGCCTAATATATACCTTATTTTTGTCTTTCTGCACGACTATAAGGTCCGGAAGAGGTGGAAGAGGCCTACCTGTCTCTATTATTTGCATCCTATCCTCGTAAGGAAGCCGTGAGAATCGCGTCTTGGAGACAAGTTCGGTGATTAAATCCATTTTCACACGCTCACGGAACAAAAACACAGCACAACAAAAGGATTCCCATCCATGAACACGATACGCGGGCGACACAAAGAACTCGGATCTCTGACACAAGTTTGACCATATATCCCTTCCTTTTGCGGAAACCACCACCGACCCGCGTGGTTGAAAACACGTGCGTGAATGGTTGCTATGACAACATGGATTGTTTATGTTGCCAAACGTATTTCATTAGGATGACTAGGGCCAAAACCCCCACCGCGAGGGCGAAGGTTTTGACATTTTGACAGCGGGGGGATGTGGGAGGGGGTATGCTTGAAACAGAAGTAAACAGGATGGCAACATGGCTGACGTCATCAGCGACCGGCTGCGACCACAGTCGAATTTCATGGAGAAGCAGAGTGCCACATTCAGGGGAAAATCACTAAATTTGGCGGATTTATAATGCTTGTATGTGACGAAATTCATGGAACTGTAAGAGAGACGGGCAATGCTCGAAGGGATGGAGAGGGGGGAGGTGATGTAATTTTCATGAGGCATCCCCCTAGCTTGAATAATTTGCATTGGCACCCCCGCCTATATTTTTTCCCCCAGCGATTTAGCGAATTTCGTATTTCCATTGTTGGCAACACTACAACATCACCAGGATGCAGCGAAGTCTTCACTCTCCAGCGCTTGGGGTTGGAAGCCAGCACCAGGGACCACCAAGGTCGTCCCTGCCAGCACAAATACGTCATGGGTTGAAAGGACCGCCTGCTGGTTCAAAGACTTTTCCCTCAGACGAAGAAGCCTGGCGATAAATAAAGACGACCTTACACTAGCGCTTTCCACCGTGGCCGTTACGTGAGAGTGAAGCATCGGTTAAATTTGCTAGTCTATTATTTCTTGTATTTTAATATGGGCTTCGGCGATAGCCTAGGTAGCCTAGAATATACGCGCCTGTAACGAAGATATAACCATCCCAAAAATGACTTATTTCTCGCGACATTCAACCGTTGTCGTTCCAGCCACGAATTGCATTTTGGGCCCCTAAGACGAATCAAAGTTCCATTTAATGATTTTAATACAAAGGATAAACATGAAGGAACACAACCAAAAAAGTTTATACGGTAAGTGTCCACAAATAACGAAGATATAACAACCTTAAAAATGCCTTATTTCTCGCCATATGCAACCGTTACCGGGCCAGCCACGAATTGCATTTTGGGCCCCTAAGACGAATCAAAGTTCCATTTAATGATTTTAATACAAAGAATAAACATCAAGGAACACAACCAAAAAAAGTTTATACGGTAAGTGTCCACAAATAACGAAGATATAACCATCCCAAAAATTACATATTTCTCGCGACATTCAACCGTTGCCGTTCCAGCCACGAATTGCATTTTGGGCCCCTAAGACGAATCCAAATTCCATTTAATGACTTTACAAATAAAGAATAAACATCAAGGAACACAACCAAAAAAGTTTATACGGTAAGTGTACACAAATAACGAAGATATAACCACCCCAAAAATAACTTATTTCTCGCCATATGCAACCGTTACCGGGCCAGCCACGAATTGCATTTTGGGCCCCTAAGACGAATCCAAATTCCATTTAATGACTTTACAAACAAAGAATAAACATCAAGGAACACAACCAAAAAAAGTTTATACGGTAAGTGTCCACAATTACCGAATATATAACCATCCAAAAAATGACTTATTTCTCGCGACATTCAACCGTTGCCTTTCCAGCCACGAATTGCATTTTGGGTCCCTAAGACGTATCCAAATTCCATTTAATGACTTTACAAATAAAGAATAAACATCAAGGAACACAACCAAAAAAGTTTATACGGTAAGTGTCCAAAAGTAACGAAGATATAACCACCCAAAAATGACTTATTTCTCGCGACATTCAACCGTTACCGGGCCAGCCACGAATTGAATTTTGGGCCCCTAAGACGAATCTAAGTTCCATTGAATGATTTTAATACAAAGAATAAACATCAAGGAACACAACCAAAAAAAGTTTCTCCGGTAAGTGTCCACAAATAACGAAGATATAACCACTCCAAAAATAACTTATTTCTCGCCATATGCAACCGTTACCGTTCCAGCCACGAATTGCATTTTGGGTCCCTAAGACGAATCCAAATTCATTTAATGACTTTACAAATAAAGAATAAACATCAAGGAACAGAACCAAAAAAGTTTATACGGTAAGTGTCCAAAAGTAACGAAGATAAAACCACCCCAAAAATCACTAATTTCTCACGACATTCAACTGTTGCCGTTCCAGCCACGAATTGCATTTTGGGTCCCTAAGACGAATCCAAATTCCATTTAATGACTTTACAAATAAAGAATAAACATCAAGGAACACAACCAAAAAAGTTTATACGGTAAGTGTCAACAAATAACGAAGATATAACAACCTTAAAAATGATTTATTTCTCGCGATATGCAACCGTTACCGTTCCAGCCACGAATTGCATTTTGGGTCCCTAAGACGAATCCAAATTCCATTTAATGACTTTACAAATAAAGAATGAACATCAAGGAACACAACCAAAAAAGTTTATACGGTAAGTGTCCAAAA
Organism: Lepisma saccharinum; assembly: GCF_977018435.1. NCBI lineage: Eukaryota > Metazoa > Arthropoda > Insecta > Zygentoma > Lepismatidae > Lepisma > Lepisma saccharinum. Next base: position 420,412 of record NW_028142979.1, read on the forward strand.
GTAACGAAGATATAACCACCCCAAAAATGACTTATTTCTCGCGACATTCAACCGTTACAGGGCCAGCCACGAATTGAATTTTGGGCCCCTAAGACGAATCAAAGTTCCATTTAATGATTTTAATACAAAGAATAAACATCAAGGAACACAACCAAAAAAAGTTTCTACGGTAAGTGTCCACAAATAACGAAGATATAACAACCTTAAAAATGATTTATTTCTCGCGATATGCAACCGTTACCGTTCCAGCCACGAATTGCATTTTGGGTCCCTAAGACGAATCCAAATTCATTTAATGACTTTACAAATAAAGAATAAACATCAAGGAACAGAACCAAAAAAGTTTATACGGTAAGTGTCCAAAAGTAACGAAGATATAACCACCCCAAAAATCACTTATTTCTCGCGACATTCAACCGTTGCCGTTCCAGCCACGAATTGCATTTTGGGTCCCTAAGACGAATCCAAATTCCATTTAATGACTTTACAAATAAAGAATAAACATCAAGGAACACAACCAAAAAAGTTTATACGGTAAGTGTCCAAAAGTAACGAAGATATAACCACCCCAAAAATGACTTATTTCTCGCGACATTCAACCGTTGCCGTTCCAGCCACGAATTGCATTTTGGATCCCTAAGACGAATCCAAATTCCATTTAATGACTTTACAAATAAAGAATAAACATCAAGGAACACAACCAAAAAAGTTTATACGGTAAGTGTCCACAAATAACGAAGATATAACCATCCCAAAAATGACTTATTTCTCGCGACATTCAACCGTTGTCGTTCCAGCCACGAATTGCATTTTGGGCCCCTAAGACGAATCAAAGTTCCATTTAATGATTTTAATAGAAAGGATAAACATCAAGGAACACAACCAAAAAAAGTTTCTACGGTAAGTGTCCACAAATAACGAAGATATAACAACCTTAAAATGATTTATTTCTCGCGATATGCAACCGTTACCTTTCCAGCCACGAATTGCATTTTGGGTCCCTAAGACGAATCCAAATTCCATTTAATGACTTTACAAATAAAGAATAAACATCAAGGAACACAACCAAAAAAGTTTATACGGTAAGTGTCCACAAATAACGAAGATATAACAACCTTAAAAATGATTTATTTCTCGCGATATGCAACCGTTTCCGTTCCAGCCACGAATTGCATTTTGGGTCCCTAAGACGAATCCAAATTCCATTTAATGACTTTACAAATAAAGAACAAACATCAAGGAACACAACCAAAAAAGTTTATACGGTAAGTGTCCAAAAGTAACGAAGATATAACCACCCCAAAAATGACTTATTTCTCGCGACATTCAACCGTTGCCGTTCCAGCCACGAATTGCATTTTGGATCCCTAAGACGAATCCAAATTCCATTTAATGACTTTACAAATAAAGAATAAACATCAAGGAACACAACCAAAAAAGTTTATACGGTAAGTGTCCAAAAGTTACGAAGATATAACCACCCCAAAAATCACTTAGTTCTCGCGACATTCAACCGTTGCCGTTCCAGCCACAAATTGCATTTTGGGTCCCTAAGACGAATCCAAATTCCATTTAATGACTTTACAAATAAAGAATAAACATCAAGGAACACAACCAAAAAAGTTTATACGGTAAGTGTAAACAAATAACGAAGATATAACAACCTTAAAAATGATTTATTTCTCGCGATATGCAACCGTTACCGTTCCAGCCACGAATTGCATTTTGGGTCCCTAAGACGAATCCAAATTCCATTTAATGACTTTACAAATAAAGAACAAACATCAAGGAACACAACCAAAAAAGTTTATACGGTAAGTGTCCAAAAGTAACGAAGATATAACCACCCCAAAAATGACTTATTTCTCGCGACATTCAACCGTTGCCGTTCCAGCCACGAATTGCATTTTGGATCCCTAAGACGAATCCAAATTCCATTTAATGACTTTACAAATAAAGAATAAGCATCAAGGAACACAACCAAAAAAAGTTTATACGGTAAGTGTCCACAAATAACGAAGATATAACAACCTTAAAAATGACTTATTTCTCGCGATATGCAACCGTTACCGTTCCAGCCACGAATTGCATTTTGGGTCCCTAAGACGAATCAAAGTTCCATTTAATGACTTTACAAATAAAGAATAAACATCAAGGAACACAACCAAAAAAGTTTATACGGTAAGTGTCCACAAATAACGAAGATATAACCACCCCAAAAATAACTTATTTCTCGCCATATGCAACCGTTACCGGGCCAGCCACGAATTGCATTTTGGGCCCCTAAGACGAATCAAAGTTCCATTTAATGATTTTAATAGAAAGAATAATCATCAAGGAACACAACCAAAAAAAGTTTATACGGTAAGTGTCCACAAATAACGAAGATATAACCATCCCAAAAATGACATATTTCTCGCGACATTCAACCGTTGCCGTTCCAGCCACGAATTGCATTTTGGGCCCCTAAGACGAATCAAAGTTCCATTTAATGACTTTACAAATAAAGAATAAACATCAAGGAACACAACCAAAAAAGTTTATACGGTAAGTGTCCACAAATAACGAAGATATAACCACCCCAAAAATAACTTATTTCTCGCCATATGCAACCGTTACCGGGCCAGCCACGAATTGCATTTTGGGCCCCTAAGACGAATCAAAGTTCCATTTAATGATTTTAATACAAAGGATAAACATCAAGGAACACAACGAAAAAAAGTTTCTACGGTAAGTGTCCACAAATAACGAAGATATAACAACCTTAAAAATGACTTATTTCTCGCCATATGCAACCGTTACCGGGCCAGCCACGAATTGCATTTTGGGCCCCTAAGACGAATCAAAGTTCCATTTAATGATTTTAATACAAAGAATAAACATCAAGGAACACAACCAAAAAAAAGTTTATACGGTAAGTGTCCACAAATAACGAAGATATAACCATCCCAAAAATGACTTATTTCTCGCGACATTCAACCGTTGCCGTTCCAGCCACGAATTGCATTTTTGGCCCCTAAGACGAATCAAAGTTCCATTTAATGATTTTAATACAAATAATAAACATCAAGGAACACAACCAAAAAAAGTTTCTACGGTAAGTGTCCACAAATAACGAAGATATAACAACCTTAAAAATGACTTATTTCTCGCCATATGCAACCGTTACCGTTCCAGCCACGAATTGCATTTTGGGTCCCTAAGACGAATCCAAATTCCATTTAATGACTTTACGAATAAAGAATAAACATCAAGGAACACAACCAAGAAACGTTTATACGGTAAGTGTCCACAAATAACGAAGATATAACCACTCCAAAAATAACTTATTTCTCGCCATATGCAACCGTTACCGGGCCAGCCACGAATTGCATTTTGGGCCCCTAAGACAAATCCAAATTCCATTTAATGACTTTACGAACAAAGAATAAACATCAAGGAACACAACCAAAAAAAGTTTATACGGTAAGTGTTCAAAAATAACGAAGATATAACAACCTTAAAAATGACTTATTTCTCGCCATATGAAACCGTTGCCGTTCTAGCCACGAATTGCATTTTGGGCCCCTAAGACGAATCCAAATTCCATTTAATGACTTTACAAACAAAGAATAAACATCAAGGAACACAACCAAAAAAGTTTATACGGTAAGTGTCCACAAATAACGAAGATATAACCATCCCAAAAATGACTTATTTCTCGCGACATTCAACCGTTGTCGTTCCAGCCACGCATTGCATTTTGGGCCCCTAAGACGAATCAAAGTTCCATTTAATGATTTTAATACAAAGAATAAACATCAAGGAACACAACCAAAAAAGTTTATACGGTAAGTGTCCACAAATAACGAAGATATAACCACCCCAAAAATAACTTATTTCTCGCCATATGCAACCGTTACCGGGCCAGCCACGAATTGCATTTTGGGCCCTTAAGACGAATCCAAATTCCATTTAATGACTTTACAAACAAAGAATAAACATCAAGGAACACAACCAAAAAAGTTTATACGGTAAGCGTCCACAAATAACGAAGATATAACCATCCCAAAAATGACTTATTTCTCGCGACATTCAACCGTTGCCGTTCCAGCCACGAATTGCATTTTGGGTCCCTAAGACGTATCCAAATTCCATTTAATGACTTTACAAATAAAGAATAAACATCAAGGAACACAACCAAAAAAGTTTATACGGTAAGTGTCCACAAATAACGAAGATATAACCACCCCAAAAATTACTTATTTCTCGCGACATTCAACCGTTGCCGTTCCAGCCACGAATTGCATTTTGGGTCCCTAAGACGAATCCAAATTCCATTTAATGACTTTACAAATAAAGAATAAACATCAAGGAACACAACCAAAAAAGTTTATACGGTAAGTGTCCACAAATAACGAAGATATAACAACCTTAAAAATGACTTATTTCTCGCGATATGCAACCGTTACCGTTCCAGCCACGAATTGCATTTTGGGTCCCTAAGACGAATCCAAATTCCATTTAATGACTTTACAAACAAAGAATAAACATCAAGGAACACAACCAAAAAAGTTTATACGGTAAGTGTCCACAAATAACGAAGCAGTGGTGTATGCTGAGACCAAGATCAGGGCTATCTCCAAATATAGTAGTGTTTCAATTTTAAATGAAAATGTGTCCGTCAAAAAAGAGGGGGGGGGGCTCTTCCGCATTCATTTTCGATTTTTTTTTGTTTACATCGATATCTTGCCATTAAAAACAACAATAGTAGGCAATGGACATAAACTAAAGTATTTCATGCTTATTTATAAAGAGGAGCGGTCTATAACATGCAATATGTAGGACCTTTATGCGAGTATGAAATAATAATTAACTTCTTACCTTACTTGAAGGTAAACTCCATTCTTCTCTCCTTTTCCGTGAATTTTTTTTTTGCCACTTTATCGAAGAATGTGTCCTCACATGAATTTCTGATGTTCATTAGAACCCCTTTCTCAATAGACATTATAGCTAAATTGCTAAGCCGCGCTTGTCCCTGTGTTGCTAATTGTGGCCCCTAAATGCACATTCTTGCTTCCCCAGAAATGCTATTGCATTAATTAATCTTCTTATAATAATTCTGTTTTCTTTCACTTTTTCTTTATGCAAACTGTCAGCAATCTTCTCTTGCAAATTCAAGGAATGATCAATTCTTTGAGAACCGAATGTCTGTAAGTTACTGAACGCACGTATATGACTAAGTGATTTTTGATGTTTATCGCAAGCAGTTACCAAATAGTTTAAATTACTAAATCCTGTTGTATTCTAAGGACTTTTGTCGGTAGAAAAAAAGCAAACATGCCCAGCAATACGACTTATTAAGTGCACTCGACCCAGCCAACCAAAGATATTTTTGGTAGCTGGTCTCGTGAAAACGCCTAATATATACCTTATTTTTGTCTTTCTGCACGACTATAAGGTCCGGAAGAGGTGGAAGAGGCCTACCTGTCTCTATTATTTGCATCCTATCCTCGTAAGGAAGCCGTGAGAATCGCGTCTTGGAGACAAGTTCGGTGATTAAATCCATTTTCACACGCTCACGGAACAAAAACACAGCACAACAAAAGGATTCCCATCCATGAACACGATACGCGGGCGACACAAAGAACTCGGATCTCTGACACAAGTTTGACCATATATCCCTTCCTTTTGCGGAAACCACCACCGACCCGCGTGGTTGAAAACACGTGCGTGAATGGTTGCTATGACAACATGGATTGTTTATGTTGCCAAACGTATTTCATTAGGATGACTCGGGCCAAAACCCCCACCGCGAGGGCGAAGGTTTTGACATTTTGACAGCGGGGGGATGTGGGAGGGGGTATGCTTGAAACAGAAGTAAACAGGATGGCAACATGGCTGACGTCATCAGCGACCGGCTGCGACCACAGTCGAATTTCATGGAGAAGCAGAGTGCCACATTCAGGGGAAAATCACTAAATTTGGCGGATTTATAATGCTTGTATGTGACGAAATTCATGGAACTGTAAGAGAGACGGGCAATGCTCGAAGGGATGGAGAGGGGGGGAGGTGATGTAATTTTCATGAGGCATCCCCCTAGCTTGAATAATTTGCATTGGCACCCCCGCCTATATTTTTTTCCCCAGCGATTTAGCGAATTTCGTATTTCCATTGTTGGCAACACTACAACATCACCAGGATGCAGCGAAGTCTTCACTCTCCAGCGCTTGGGGTTGGAAGCCAGCACCAGGGACCACCAAGGTCGTCCCTGCCAGCACAAATACGTCATGGGTTGAAAGGACCGCCTGCTGGTTCAAAGACTTTTCCCTCAGACGAAGAAGCCTGGCGATAAATAAAGACGACCTTACACTAGCGCTTTCCACCGTGGCCGTTACGTGAGAGTGAAGCATCGGTTAAATTTGCTAGTCTATTATTTCTTGTATTTTAATATGGGCTTCGGCGATAGCCTAGGTAGCCTAGAATATACGCGCCTGTAACGAAGATATAACCATCCCAAAAATGACTTATTTCTCGCGACATTCAACCGTTGTCGTTCCAGCCACGAATTGCATTTTGGGCCCCTAAGACGAATCAAAGTTCCATTTAATGATTTTAATACAAAGGATAAACATCAAGGAACACAACCAAAAAAAGTTTCTACGGTAAGTGTCCACAAATAACGAAGATATAACAACCTTAAAAATGACTTATTTCTCGCCATATGCAACCGTTACCGGGCCAGCCACGAATTGCATTTTGGGCCCCTAAGACGAATCAAAGTTCCATTTAATGATTTTAATACAAAGAATAAACATCAAGGAACACAACCAAAAAAAGTTTATACGGTAAGTGTCCACAAATAACGAAGATATAACCATCCCAAAAATGACATATTTCTCGCGACATTCAACCGTTGCCGTTCCAGCCACGAATTGCATTTTGGGCCCCTAAGACGAATCCAAATTCCATTTAATGACTTTACAAATAAAGAATAAACATCAAGGAACACAACCAAAAAAGTTTATACGGTAAGTGTACACAAATAACGAAGATATAACCACCCCAAAAATAACTTATTTCTCGCCATATGCAACCGTTACCGGGCCAGCCACGAATTGCATTTTGGGCCCCTAAGACGAATCCAAATTCCATTTAATGACTTTACAAACAAAGAATAAACATCAAGGAACACAACCAAAAAAAGTTTATACGGTAAGTGTCCACAATTACCGAATATATAACCATCCAAAAAATGACTTATTTCTCGCGACATTCAACCGTTGCCTTTCCAGCCACGAATTGCATTTTGGGTCCCTAAGACGTATCCAAATTCCATTTAATGACTTTACAAATAAAGAATAAACATCAAGGAACACAACCAAAAAAGTTTATACGGTAAGTGTCCAAAAGTAACGAAGATATAACCACCCCAAAAATGACTTATTTCTCGCGACATTCAACCGTTACCGGGCCAGCCACGAATTGAATTTTGGGCCCCTAAGACGAATCAAAGTTCCATTGAATGATTTTAATACAAAGAATAAACATCAAGGAACACAACCAAAAAAAGTTTCTCCGGTAAGTGTCCACAAATAACGAAGATATAACAACCTTAAAAATGATTTCTTTCTCGCGATATGCAACCGTTACCGTTCCAGCCACGAATTGCATTTTGGGTCCCTAAGACGAATCCAAATTCATTTAATGACTTTACAAATAAAGAATAAACATCAAGGAACACAACCAAAAAAGTTTATACGGTAAGTGTCCACAAATAACGAAGATATAACAACCTTAAAAATGACTTATTTCTCGCGATATGCAACCGTTACCGTTCCAGCCACGAATTGCATTTTGGGTCCCTAAGACGAATCCAAATTCCATTTAATGACTTTACAAACAAAGAATAAACATCAAGGAACACAACCAAAAAAGTTTATACGGTAAGTGTCCACAAATAACGAAGCAGTGGTGTATGCTGAGACCAAGATCAGGGCTATCTCCAAATATAGTAGTGTTTGAATTTTAAATGAAAATGTGTCCGTCAAAAAAGAGGGGGGGGGGCTCTTCCGCATTCATTTTCGATTTTTTTTTGTTTACATCGATATCTTGCCATTAAAAGCAACAATAGTAGGCAATGGACATAAACTAAAGTATTTCATGCTTATTTATAAAGAGGAGCGGTCTATAACATGCAATATGTAGGACCTTTATGCGAGTATGAAATAATAATTAACTTCTTACCTTACTTGAAGGTAAACTCCATTCTTCTCTCCTTTTCCGTGAATTTTTTTTTTGCCACTTTATCGAAGAATGTGTCCTCACATGAATTTCTGATGTTCATTAGAACCCCTTTCTCAATAGACATTATAGCTAAATTGCTAAGCCGCGCTTGTCCCTGTGTTGCTAATTGTGGCCCCTAAATGCACATTCTTGCTTCCCCAGAAATGCTATTGCATTAATTAATCTTCTTATAATAATTCTGTTTTCTTTCACTTTTTCTTTATGCAAACTGTCAGCAATCTTCTCTTGCAAATTCAAGGAATGATCAATTCTTTGAGAACCGAATGTCTGTAAGTTACTGAACGCACGTATATGACTAAGTGATTTTTGATGTTTATCGCAAGCAGTTACCAAATAGTTTAAATTACTAAATCCTGTTGTATTCTAAGGACTTTTGTCGGTAGAAAAAAAGCAAACATGCCCAGCAATACGACTTATTAAGTGCACTCGACCCAGCCAACCAAAGATATTTTTGGTAGCTGGTCTCGTGAAAACGCCTAATATATACCTTATTTTTGTCTTTCTGCACGACTATAAGGTCCGGAAGAGGTGGAAGAGGCCTACCTGTCTCTATTATTTGCATCCTATCCTCGTAAGGAAGCCGTGAGAATCGCGTCTTGGAGACAAGTTCGGTGATTAAATCCATTTTCACACGCTCACGGAACAAAAACACAGCACAACAAAAGGATTCCCATCCATGAACACGATACGCGGGCGACACAAAGAACTCGGATCTCTGACACAAGTTTGACCATATATCCCTTCCTTTTGCGGAAACCACCACCGACCCGCGTGGTTGAAAACACGTGCGTGAATGGTTGCTATGACAACATGGATTGTTTATGTTGCCAAACGTATTTCATTAGGATGACTAGGGCCAAAACCCCCACCGCGAGGGCGAAGGTTTTGACATTTTGACAGCGGGGGGATGTGGGAGGGGGTATGCTTGAAACAGAAGTAAACAGGATGGCAACATGGCTGACGTCATCAGCGACCGGCTGCGACCACAGTCGAATTTCATGGAGAAGCAGAGTGCCACATTCAGGGGAAAATCACTAAATTTGGCGGATTTATAATGCTTGTATGTGACGAAATTCATGGAACTGTAAGAGAGACGGGCAATGCTCGAAGGGATGGAGAGGGGGGGAGGTGATGTAATTTTCATGAGGCATCCCCCTAGCTTGAATAATTTGCATTGGCACCCCCGCCTATATTTTTTCCCCCAGCGATTTAGCGAATTTCGTATTTCCATTGTTGGCAACACTACAACATCACCAGGATGCAGCGAAGTCTTCACTCTCCAGCGCTTGGGGTTGGAAGCCAGCACCAGGGACCACCAAGGTCGTCCCTGCCAGCACAAATACGTCATGGGTTGAAAGGACCGCCTGCTGGTTCAAAGACTTTTCCCTCAGACGAAGAAGCCTGGCGATAAATAAAGACGACCTTACACTAGCGCTTTCCACCGTGGCCGTTACGTGAGAGTGAAGCATCGGTTAAATTTGCTAGTCTATTATTTCTTGTATTTTAATATGGGCTTCGGCGATAGCCTAGGTAGCCTAGAATATACGCGCCTGTAACGAAGATATAACCATCCCAAAAATGACTTATTTCTCGCGACATTCAACCGTTGTCGTTCCAGCCACGAATTGCATTTTGGGCCCCTAAGACGAATCAAAGTTCCATTTAATGATTTTAATACAAAGGATAAACATCAAGGAACACAACCAAAAAAAGTTTCTACGGTAAGTGTCCACAAATAACGAAGATATAACAACCTTAAAAATGACTTATTTCTCGCCATATGCAACCGTTACCGGGCCAGCCACGAATTGCATTTTGGGCCCCTAAGACGAATCAAAGTTCCATTTAATGATTTTAATACAAAGAATAAACATCAAGGAACACAACCAAAAAAAGTTTATACGGTAAGTGTCCACAAATAACGAAGATATAACCATCCCAAAAATTACATATTTCTCGCGACATTCAACCGTTGCCGTTCCAGCCACGAATTGCATTTTGGGCCCCTAAGACGAATCCAAATTCCATTTAATGACTTTACAAATAAAGAATAAACATCAAGGAACACAACCAAAAAAGTTTATACGGTAAGTGTACACAAATAACGAAGATATAACCACCCCAAAAATAACTTATTTCTCGCCATATGCAACCGTTACCGGGCCAGCCACGAATTGCATTTTGGGCCCCTAAGACGAATCCAAATTCCATTTAATGACTTTACAAACAAAGAATAAACATCAAGGAACACAACCAAAAAAAGTTTATACGGTAAGTGTCCACAATTACCGAATATATAACCATCCCAAAAATGACTTATTTCTCGCGACATTCAACCGTTGCCTTTCCAGCCACGAATTGCATTTTGGGTCCCTAAGACGTATCCAAATTCCATTTAATGACTTTACAAATAAAGAATAAACATCAAGGAACACAACCAAAAAAGTTTATACGGTAAGTGTCCAAAAGTAACGAAGATATAACCACCCCAAAAATGACTTATTTCTCGCGACATTCAACCGTTACCGGGCCAGCCACGAATTGAATTTTGGGCCCCTAAGACGAATCTAAGTTCCATTGAATGATTTTAATACAAAGAATAAACATCAAGGAACACAACCAAAAAAAGTTTCTCCGGTAAGTGTCCACAAATAACGAAGATATAACCACTCCAAAAATAACTTATTTCTCGCCATATGCAACCGTTACCGTTCCAGCCACGAATTGCATTTTGGGTCCCTAAGACGAATCCAAATTCATTTAATGACTTTACAAATAAAGAATAAACATCAAGGAACAGAACCAAAAAAGTTTATACGGTAAGTGTCCAAAAGTAACGAAGATAAAACCACCCCAAAAATCACTTATTTCTCGCGACATTCAACTGTTGCCGTTCCAGCCACGAATTGCATTTTGGGTCCCTAAGACGAATCCAAATTCCATTTAATGACTTTACAAATAAAGAATAAACATCAAGGAACACAACCAAAAAAGTTTATACGGTAAGTGTCAACAAATAACGAAGATATAACAACCTTAAAAATGATTTATTTCTCGCGATATGCAACTTTTACCGTTCCAGCCACGAATTGCATTTTGGGTCCCTAAGACGAATCCAAATTCCATTTAATGACTTTACAAATAAAGAATGAACATCAAGGAACACAACCAAAAAAGTTTATACGGTAAGTGTCCAAAAGTAACGAAGATATAACCACCCCAAAAATGACTTATTTCTCGCGACATTCAACCGTTACAGGGCCAGCCACGAATTGAATTTTGGGCCCCTAAGACGAATCAAAGTTCCATTTAATGATTTTAATACAAAGAATAAACATCAAGGAACACAACCAAAACAAGTTTCTACGGTAAGTGTCCACAAATAACGAAGATATAACAACCTTAAAAATGATTTATTTCTCGCGATATGCAACCGTTACCGTTCCAGCCACGAATTGCATTTTGGGTCCCTAAGACGAATCCAAATTCATTTAATGACTTTACAAATAAAGAATAAACATCAAGGAACAGAACCAAAAAAGTTTATACGGTAAGTGTCCAAAAGTAACGAAGATATAACCACCCCAAAAATCACTTATTTCTCGCGACATTCAACCGTTGCCGTTCCAGCCACGAATTGCATTTTGGGTCCCTAAGACGAATCCAAATTCCATTTAATGACTTTACAAATAAAGAATAAACATCAAGGAACACAACCAAAAAAGTTTATACGGTAAGTGTCCAAAAGTAACGAAGATATAACCACCCCAAAAATGACTTATTTCTCGCGACATTCAACCGTTGCCGTTCCAGCCACGAATTGCATTTTGGATCCCTAAGACGAATCCAAATTCCATTTAATGACTTTACAAATAAAGAATAAACATCAAGGAACACAACCAAAAAAGTTTATACGGTAAGTGTCCACAAATAACGAAGATATAACCATCCCAAAAATGACTTATTTCTCGCGACATTCAACCGTTGTCGTTCCAGCCACGAATTGCATTTTGGGCCCCTAAGACGAATCAAAGTTCCATTTAATGATTTTAATAGAAAGGATAAACATCAAGGAACACAACCAAAAAAAGTTTCTACGGTAAGTGTCCACAAATAACGAAGATATAACAACCTTAAAATGATTTATTTCTCGCGATATGCAACCGTTACCGTTCCAGCCACGAATTGCATTTTGGGTCCCTAAGACGAATCCAAATTCCATTTAATGACTTTACAAATAAAGAATGAACATCAAGGAACACAACAAAAAAGTTTATACGGTAAGTGTCCAAAAGTAACGAAGATATAACCACCCCAAAAATGACTTATTTCTCGCGCCATTCAACCGTTACCGTTCCAGCCACGAATTGCATTTTGGGTCCCTAAGACGAATCCAAATTCCATTTAATGACTTTACAAACAAAGAATAAACATCAGGGAACACAACCAAAAAAGTTTATACGGTACGTGTCCACAAATAACGAAGATATAACCATCCCAAAAATGACTTATTTCTCGCGACATTCAACCGTTGTCGTTCCAGCCACGAATTACATTTTGGGCCCCTAAGACGAATCAAAGTTCCATTTAATGATTTTAATACAAAGGATAAACATCAAGGAACACAACCAAAAAAAGTTTCTACGGTAAGTGTCCACAAATAACGAAGATATAACAACCTTAAAAATGACTTATTTCTCGCCATATGCAACCGTTACCGGGCCAGCCACGAATTGCATTTTGGGCCCCTAAGACGAATCAAAGTTCCATTTAATGATTTTAATACAAAGAATAAACATCAAGGAACACAACCAAAAAAAGTTTATACGGTAAGTGTCCACAAATAACGAAGATATAACCATCCCAAAAATGACATATTTCTCGCGACATTCAACCGTTGCCGTTCCAGTCACGAATTGCATTTTGGGCCCCTAAGACGAATCCAAATTCCATTTAATGACTTTACAAATAAAGAATAAACATCAAGGAACACAACCAAAAAAGTTTATACGGTAAGTGTACACAAATAACGAAGATATAACCACCCCAAAAATAACTTATTTCTCGCCATATGCAACCGTTACCGGGCCAGCCACGAATTGCATTTTGGGCCCCTAAGACGAATCCAAATTCCATTTAATGACTTTACAAACAAAGAATAAACATCAAGGAACACAACCAAAAAAAGTTTATACGGTAAGTGTCCACAATTACCGAATATATAACCATCCCAAAAATGACTTATTTCTCGCGACATTCAACCGTTGCCGTTCCAGCCACGAATTGCATTTTGGGTCCCTAAGACGTATCCAAATTCCATTTAATGACTTTACAAATAAAGAATAAACATCAAGGGACACAACCAAAAAAGTTTATACGGTAAGTGTCCACAAATAACGAAGATATAACCATCCCAAAAATGACATATTTCTCGCGACATTCAACCGTTGCCGTTCCAGCCACGAATTGCATTTTGGGTCCCTAAGACGAATCCAAATTCCATTTAATGACTTTACAAATAAAGAATAAACATCAAGGAACACAACCAAAAAAGTTTATACGGTAAGTGTCCACAAATAACGAAGATATAACAACCTTAAAAATGATTTATTTCTCGCGATATGCAACCGTTACCGTTCCAGCCACGAATTGCATTTTGGGCCCCTAAGACGAATCCAAAGTCCATTTGATGACTTTACAAATAAAGAATAAACATCAAGGAACACAACCAAAAAAGTTTATACGGTAAGTGTCCAAAAGTAACGAAGATATAACCACCCCAAAAATGACTTATTTCTCGCGACATTCAACCGTTACCGGGCCAGCCACGAATTGAATTTTGGGCCCCTAAGACGAATCAAAGTTCCATTTAATAATTTTAATACAAAGAATAAACATCAAGGAACACAACCAAAAAAAGTTTCTACGGTAAGTGTCCACAAATAACGAAGATATAACAACCTTAAAAATGATTTATTTCTCGCGATATGCAACCGTTACCGTTCCAGCCACGAATTGCATTTTGGGTCCCTAAGACGAATCCAAATTCATTTAGTGACTTTACAAATAAAGAATAAACATCAAGGAACAGAACCAAAAAAGTTTATACGGTAAGTGTCCAAAAGTAACGAAGATAAAACCACCCCAAAAATCACTTATTTCTCGCGACATTCAACCGTTGCCGTTCCAGCCACGAATTGCATTTTGGGTCCCTAAGACGAATCCAAATTCCATTTAATGACTTTACAAATAAAGAATAAACATCAAGGAACACAACCAAAAAAGTTTATACGGTAAGTGTCAACAAATAACGAAGATATAACAACCTTAAAAATGATTTATTTCTCGCAATATGCAACCGTTACCGTTCCAGCCACGAATTGCATTTTGGGTCCCTAAGACGAATCCAAATTCCATTTATTGACTTTAAAAATAAAGAATGAACATCAAGGAACACAACCAAAAAAGTTTATACGGTAAGTGTCCAAAAGTAACGAAGATATAACCACCCCAAAAATGACTTATTTCTCGCGACATTCAACCGTTGTCGTTCCAGCCACGAATTGAATTTTGGGCCCCTAAGACGAATCAAAGTTCCATTTAATGATTTTAATACAAAGAATAAACATCAAGGAACACAACCAAAAAAAGTTTCTACGGTAAGTGTCCACAAATAACGAAGATATAACAACCTTAAAAATGATTTATTTCTCGCGATATGCAACCGTTACCGTTCCAGCCACGAATTGCATTTTGGGTCCCTAAGACGAATCCAAATTCATTTAATGACTTTACAAATAAAGAATAAACATCAAGGAACAGAACCAAAAAAGTTTATACGGTAAGTGTCCAAAAGTAACGAAGATATAACCACCCCAAAAATCACTTATTTCTCGCGACATTCAACCGTTGCCGTTCCAGCCACGAATTGCATTTTGGGTCCCTAAGACGAATCCAAATTCCATTTAATGACTTTACAAATAAAGAATAAACATCAAGGAACACAACAAAAAAAGTTTATACGGTAAGTGTCCACAAATAACGAAGATATAACAACCTTAAAAATGATTTATTTCTCGCGATATGCAACCGTTACCGTTCCAGCCACGAATTGCATTTTGGGTCCCTAAGACGAATCCGAATTCCATTTAATGACTTTACAAATAAAGAATGAACATCAAGGAACACAACCAAAAAAGTTTATACGGTAAGTGTCCAAAAGTAACGAAGATATAACCACCCCAAAAATGACTTATTTCTCGCGACATTCAACCGTTGCCGTTCCAGCCACGAATTGCATTTTGGGCCGCTAAGACGAATTCAAATTCCATTTAATGACTTTACAAATAAAGAATAAACATCAAGGAACACAACCAAAAAAGTTTATACGGTAAGTGTCCAAAAGTAACGAAGATATAACCACCCCAAAAATGACTTATTTCTCGCGACATTCAACCGTTGCCGTTCCAGCCACGAATTGCATTTTGGATCCCTAAGACGAATCCAAATTCCATTTAATGACTTTACAAATAAAGAATAAACATCAAAGAACACAACCAAAAAAAGTTTATACGGTAAGTGTCCACAAATAACGAAGATATAACAACCTTAAAAATGACTTATTTCTCGCGATATGCAACCGTTACCGTTCCAGCCACGAATTGCATTTTGGGTCCCTAAGACGAATCCAAATTCCATTTAATGACTTTACAAACAAAGAATAAACATCAAGGAACACAACCAAAAAAGTTTATACGGTAAGTGTCCACAAATAACGAAGATATAACCATCCCAAAAATGACTTATTTCTCGCGACATTCAACCGTTGTCGTTCCAGCCACGAATTGCATTTTGGGCCCCTAAGACGAATCAAAGTTCCATTTAATGATTTTAATACAAAGGATAAACATCATGGAACACAACCAAAAAAAGTTTCTACGGTAAGTGTCCACAAATAACGAAGATATAACAACCTTAAAAATGACTTATTTCTCGCCATATGCAACTGTTACCGGGCCAGCCACGAATTGCATTTTGGGCCCCTAAGACGAATCAAAGTTCCATTTAATGATTTTAATACAAAGAATAAACATCAAGGAACACAACCAAAAAAGTTTATACGGTAAGTGTCCACAATTACCGAATATATAACCATCCCAAAAATGACTTATTTCTAGCGACATTCAACCGTTGCCGTTCCAGCCACGAATTGCATTTTGGGTCCCTAAGACGTATCCAAATTCCATTTAATGACTTTACAAATAAAGAATAAACATCAAGGAACACAACCAAAAAAGTTTATACGGTAAGTGTCCACAAATAACGAAGATATAACCATCCCAAAAATGACATATTTCTCGCGACATTCAACCGTTGCCGTTCCAGCCACGAATTGCATTTTGGGTCCCTAAGACGAATCCAAATTCCATTTAATGACTTTACAAATAAAGAATAAACATCAAGGAACACAACCAAAAAAGTTTATACGGTAAGTGTCCACAAATAACGAAGATATAACAACCTTAAAAATGATTTATTTCTCGCGATATGCAACCGTTACCGTTCCAGACACGAATTGCATTTTGGGCCCCTAAGACGAATCCAAAATCCATTTGATGACTTTACAAATAAAGAATAAACATCAAGGAACACAACCAAAAAAGTTTATACGGTAAGTGTCCAAAAGTAACGAAGATATAACCACCCCAAAAATGACTTATTTCTCGCGACATTCAACCGTTGCCGTTCCAGCCACGAATTGCATTTTGGGTCCCTAAGACGAATCAAAGTTCCATTTAATGATTTTAATACAAATAATAAACATCAAGGAACACAACCAAAAAAAGTTTCTACGGTAAGTGTCCACAAATAACGAAGATATAACAACCTTAAAAATGACTTTTTTCTCGCCATATGCAACCGTTACCGTTCCAGCCACGAATTGCATTTTGGGTCCCTAAGACGAATCCAAATTCCATTTAATGACTTTACGAATAAAGAATAAACATCAAGGAACACAACCAAGAAACGTTTATACGGTAAGTGTCCACAAATAACGAAGATATAACCACTCCAAAAATAACTTATTTCTCGCCATATGCAACCGTTGTCGTTCCAGCCACGAATTGCATTTTGGGCCCCTAAGACGAATCAAAGTTCCATTTAATGATTTTAATACAAAGGATAAACATCAAGGAACACAACCAAAAAAAGTTTCTACGGTAAGTGTCCACAAATAACGAAGATATAACAACCTTAAAAATGACTTATTTCTCGCCATATGCAACCGTTACCGGGCCAGCCACGAATTGCATTTTGGGCCCCTAAGACGAATCAAAGTTCCATTTAATGATTTTAATACAAAGGATAAACATCAAGGAACACAACCAAAAAAAGTTTCTACGGTAAGTGTCCACAAATAACGAAGTTATAACAACCTTAAAAATGACTTATTTCTCGCCATATGCAACCGTTACCGGGCCAGCCACGAATTGCATTTTGGGCCCCTAAGACGAATCCAAATTCCATTTAATGACTTTACAAACAAAGAATAAACATCAAGGAACACAACCAAAAAAAGTTTATACGGTAAGTGTAAACAATTACCGAATATATAACCATCCCAAAAATGACTTATTTCTCGCGACATTCAACCGTTGCCGTTCCAGCCACGAATTGCATTTTGGGTCCCTAAGACGTATCCAAATTCCATTTAATGACTTTACAAATAAAGAATAAACATCAAGGAACACAACCAAAAAAGTTTATACGGTAAGTGTCCACAAATAACGAAGATATAACCATCCCAAAAATGACATATTTCTCGCGACATTCAACCGTTGCCGTTCCAGCCACGAATTGCATTTTGGGTCCCTAAGACGAATCCAAATTCCATTTAATGACTTTACAAATAAAGAATAAACATCAAGGAACACAACCAAAAAAGTTTATACGGTAAGTGTCCACAAATAACGAAGATATAACAACTTTAAAAATGATTTATTTCTCGCGATATGCAACCGTTACCGTTCCAGCCACGAATTGCATTTTGGGCCCCTAAGACGAATCCAAAGTCCATTTGATGACTTTACAAATAAAGAATAAACATCAAGGAACACAACCAAAAAAGTTTATACGGTAAGTGTCCAAAAGTAACGAAGATATAACCACCCCAAAAATGACTTATTTCTCGCGACATTCAACCGTTACCGGGCCAGCCACGAATTGAATTTTGGGCCCCTAAGACGAATCAAAGTTCCATTTAATGATTTTAATACAAAGAATAAACATCAAGGAACACAACCAAAAAAAGTTTCTACGGTAAGTGTCCACAAATAACGAAGATATAACAACCTTAAAAATGATTTATTTCTCGGGATATGCAACCGTTACCGTTCCAGCCACGAATTGCATTTTGGGTCCCTAAGACGAATCCAAATTCATTTAATGACTTTACAAATAAAGAATAAACATCAAGGAACAGAACCAAAAAAGTTTATACGGTAAGTGTCCAAAAGTAACGAAGATAAAACCACCCCAAAAATCACTTATTTCTCGCGACATTCAACCGTTACCGTTCCAGCCACGAATTGCATTTTGGGTCCCTAAGACGAATCCAAATTCCATTTAATGACTTTACAAATAAAGAATAAACATCAAGGAACACAACCAAAAAAGTTTATACGGTAAGTGTCAACAAATAACGAAGATATAACAACCTTAAAAATGA
Source organism: Lepisma saccharinum (assembly GCF_977018435.1). Lineage (NCBI taxonomy): Eukaryota > Metazoa > Arthropoda > Insecta > Zygentoma > Lepismatidae > Lepisma > Lepisma saccharinum. The sequence continues at coordinate 439,427 of NW_028142979.1, forward strand.
TTTATTTCTCGCGATATGCAACCGTTACCGTTCCAGCCACGAATTGCATTTTGGGTCCCTAAGACGAATCCAAATTCCATTTAATGACTTTACAAATAAAGAATGAACATCAAGGAACACAACCAAAAAAGTTTATACGGTAAGTGTCCAAAAGTAACGAAGATATAACCACCCCAAAAATGACTTATTTCTCGCGACATTCAACCGTTACAGGGCCAGCCACGAATTGAATTTTGGGCCCCTAAGACGAATCAAAGTTCCATTTAATGATTTTAGTACAAAGAATAAACATCATGGAACACAACCAAAAAAAGTTTCTACGGTAAGTGTCCACAAATAACGAAGATATAACAACCTTAAAAATGATTTATTTCTCGCGATATGCAACCGTTACCGTTCCAGCCACGAATTGCATTTTGGGTCCCTAAGACGAATCCAAATTCATTTAATGACTTTACAAATAAAGAATAAACATCAAGGAACAGAACCAAAAAAGTTTATACGGTAAGTGTCCAAAAGTAACGAAGATATAACCACCCCAAAAATCACTTATTTCTCGCGACATTCAACCGTTGCCGTTCCAGCCACGAATTGCATTTTGGGTCCCTAAGACGAATCCAAATTCCATTTAATGACTTTACAAATAAAGAATGAACATCAAGGAACACAACCAAAAAAGTTTATACGGTAAGTGTCCACAAATAACGAAGATATAACAACCTTAAAAATGATTTATTTCTCGCGATATGCAACCGTTACCGTTCCAGCCACGAATTGCATTTTGGGTCCCTAAGACGAATCCAAATTCCATTTAATGACTTTACAAATAAAGAATGAACATCAAGGAACACAACCAAAAAAGTTTATACGGTAAGTGTCCAAAAGTAACGAAGATATAACCACCCCAAAAATGACTTATTTCTCGCGACATTCAACCGTTGCCGTTCCAGCCACGAATTGCATTTTGGGCCGCTAAGACGAATCCAAATTCCATTTAATGACTTTACAAATAAAGAATAAGCATCAAGGAACACAACCAAAAAAGTTTATACGGTAAGTGTCCAAAAGTAACGAAGATATAACCACCCCAAAAATGACTTATTTCTCGCGACATTCAACCGTTGCCGTTCCAGCCACGAATTGCATTTTGGATCCCTAAGACGAATCCAAATTCCATTTAATGACTTTACAAATAAAGAATAAACATCAAGGAACACAACCAAAAAAAGTTTATACGGTAAGTGTCCACAAATAACGAAGATATAACAACCTTAAAAATGACTTATTTCTCGCGATATGCAACCGTTACCGTTCCAGCCACGAATTGCATTTTGGGTCCCTAAGACGAATCCAAATTCCATTTAATGACTTTACAAACAAAGAATAAACATCAAGGAACACAACCAAAAAAGTTTATACGGTAAGTGTCCACAAATAACGAAGATATAACCATCCCAAAAATGACTTATTTCTCGCGATATGCAACCGTTACCGTTCCAGCCACGAATTGCATTTTGGGTCCCTAAGACGAATCCAAATTCCATTTAATGACTTTACAAACAAAGAATAAACACCAAGGAACACAACCAAAAAAGTTTATACGGTAAGTGTCCACAAATAACGAAGATATAACCATCCCAAAAATGACTTATTTCTCGCGACATTCAACCGTTGTCGTTCCAGCCACGAATTGCATTTTGGGCCCCTAAGACGAATCAAAGTTCCATTTAATGATTTTAATACAAAGGATAAACATCAAGGAACACAACCAAAAAAAGTTTCTACGGTAAGTGTCCACAAATAACGAAGATATAACAACCTTAAAAATGACTTATTTCTCGCCATATGCAACCGTTACCGGGCCAGCCACGAATTGCATTTTGGGCCCCTAAGACGAATCAAAGTTCCATTTAATGATTTTAATACAAAGAATAAACATCAAGGAACACAACCAAAAAAAGTTTATACGGTAAGTGTACACAAATAACGAAGATATAACCATCCCAAAAATGACATATTTCTCGCGACATTCAACCGTTGCCGTTCCAGCCACGAATTGCATTTTGGGCCCCTAAGACGAATCCAAATTCCATTTAATGACTTTACAAATAAAGAATAAACATCAAGGAACACAACCAAAAAAGTTTATACGGTAAGTGTAGACAAATAACGAAGATATAACCAAACCAAAAATAACTTATTTCTCGCCATATGCAACCTTTACCGGGCCAGCCACGAATTGCATTTTGGGCCCGTAAGACGAATCCAAATTCCATTTAATGACTTTACAAACAAAGAATAAACATCAAGGAACACAACCAAAAAAAGTTTATACGGTAAGTGTCCACAATTACCGAATATATAACCATCCCAAAAATGACTTATTTCTCGCGACATTCAACCGTTGCCGTTCCAGCCACGAATTGCATTTTGGGTCCCTAAGACGTATAAAAATTCCATTTAATGACTTTACAAATAAAAAATAAACATCAAGGAACACAACCAAAAAAAGTTTATACGGTAAGTGTCAACAAATAACGAAGATATAACAACCTTAAAAATGATTTATTTCTCGCGATATGCAACCGTTACCGTTCCAGCCACGAATTGCATTTTGGGTCCCTAAGACGAATCCAAATTCCATTTAATGACTTTACAAATAAAGAATGAACATCAAGGAACACAACCAAAAAAGTTTATACGGTAAGTGTCCAAAAGTAACGAAGATATAACCACCCCAAAAATGACTTATTTCTCGCGACATTCAACCGTTACAGGGCCAGCCACGAATTGAATTTTGGGCCCCTAAGACGAATCAAAGTTCCATTTAATGATTTTAATACAAAGAATAAACATCAAGGAACACAACCAAAAAAAGTTTCTACGGTAAGTGTCCACAAATAACGAAGATATAACCATCCCAAAAATGACATATTTCTCGCGACATTCAACCGTTGCCGTTCCAGCCACGAATTGCATTTTGGGTCCCTAAGACGAATCCAAATTCCATTTAATGACTTTACAAATAAAGAATAAACATCAAGGAACACAACCAAAAAAGTTTATACGGTAAGTGTCCACAAATAACGAAGATATAACAACCTTAAAAATGATTTATTTCTCGCGATATGCAACCGTTACCGTTCCAGACACGAATTGCATTTTGGGCCCCTAAGACGAATCCAAAATCCATTTGATGACTTTACAAATAAAGAATAAACATCAAGGAACACAACCAAAAAAGTTTATACGGTAAGTGTCCAAAAGTAACGAAGATATAACCACCCCAAAAATGACTTATTTCTCGCGACATTCAACCGTTGCCGTTCCAGCCACGAATTGCATTTTGGGTCCCTAAGACGAATCAAAGTTCCATTTAATGATTTTAATACAAATAATAAACATCAAGGAACACAACCAAAAAAAGTTTCTACGGTAAGTGTCCACAAATAACGAAGATATAACAACCTTAAAAATGACTTTTTTCTCGCCATATGCAACCGTTACCGTTCCAGCCACGAATTGCATTTTGGGTCCCTAAGACGAATCCAAATTCCATTTAATGACTTTACGAATAAAGAATAAACATCAAGGAACACAACCAAGAAACGTTTATACGGTAAGTGTCCACAAATAACGAAGATATAACCACTCCAAAAATAACTTATTTCTCGCCATATGCAACCGTTGTCGTTCCAGCCACGAATTGCATTTTGGGCCCCTAAGACGAATCAAAGTTCCATTTAATGATTTTAATACAAAGGATAAACATCAAGGAACACAACCAAAAAAAGTTTCTACGGTAAGTGTCCACAAATAACGAAGATATAACAACCTTAAAAATGATTTATTTCTCGCGATATGCAACCGTTACCGTTCCAGACACGAATTGCATTTTGGGCCCCTAAGACGAATCCAAAATCCATTTGATGACTTTACAAATAAAGAATAAACATCAAGGAACACAACCAAAAAAGTTTATACGGTAAGTGTCCAAAAGTAACGAAGATATAACCACCCCAAAAATGACTTATTTCTCGCGACATTCAACCGTTGCCGTTCCAGCCACGAATTGCATTTTGGGTCCCTAAGACGAATCAAAGTTCCATTTAATGATTTTAATACAAATAATAAACATCAAGGAACACAACCAAAAAAAGTTTCTACGGTAAGTGTCCACAAATAACGAAGATATAACAACCTTAAAAATGACTTTTTTCTCGCCATATGCAACCGTTACCGTTCCAGCCACGAATTGCATTTTGGGTCCCTAAGACGAATCCAAATTCCATTTAATGACTTTACGAATAAAGAATAAACATCAAGGAACACAACCAAGAAACGTTTATACGGTAAGTGTCCACAAATAACGAAGATATAACCACTCCAAAAATAACTTATTTCTCGCCATATGCAACCGTTGTCGTTCCAGCCACGAATTGCATTTTGGGCCCCTAAGACGAATCAAAGTTCCATTTAATGATTTTAATACAAAGGATAAACATCAAGGAACACAACCAAAAAAAGTTTCTACGGTAAGTGTCCACAAATAACGAAGATATAACAACCTTAAAAATGACTTATTTCTCGCCATATGCAACCGTTACCGGGCCAGCCACGAATTGCATTTTGGGCCCCTAAGACGAATCAAAGTTCCATTTAATGATTTTAATACAAAGGATAAACATCAAGGAACACAACCAAAAAAAGTTTCTACGGTAAGTGTCCACAAATAACGAAGTTATAACAACCTTAAAAATGACTTATTTCTCGCCATATGCAACCGTTACCGGGCCAGCCACGAATTGCATTTTGGGCCCCTAAGACGAATCCAAATTCCATTTAATGACTTTACAAACAAAGAATAAACATCAAGGAACACAACCAAAAAAAGTTTATACGGTAAGTGTAAACAATTACCGAATATATAACCATCCCAAAAATGACTTATTTCTCGCGACATTCAACCGTTGCCGTTCCAGCCACGAATTGCATTTTGGGTCCCTAAGACGTATCCAAATTCCATTTAATGACTTTACAAATAAAGAATAAACATCAAGGAACACAACCAAAAAAGTTTATACGGTAAGTGTCCACAAATAACGAAGATATAACCATCCCAAAAATGACATATTTCTCGCGACATTCAACCGTTGCCGTTCCAGCCACGAATTGCATTTTGGGTCCCTAAGACGAATCCAAATTCCATTTAATGACTTTACAAATAAAGAATAAACATCAAGGAACACAACCAAAAAAGTTTATACGGTAAGTGTCCACAAATAACGAAGATATAACAACTTTAAAAATGATTTATTTCTCGCGATATGCAACCGTTACCGTTCCAGCCACGAATTGCATTTTGGGCCCCTAAGACGAATCCAAAGTCCATTTGATGACTTTACAAATAAAGAATAAACATCAAGGAACACAACCAAAAAAGTTTATACGGTAAGTGTCCAAAAGTAACGAAGATATAACCACCCCAAAAATGACTTATTTCTCGCGACATTCAACCGTTACCGGGCCAGCCACGAATTGAATTTTGGGCCCCTAAGACGAATCAAAGTTCCATTTAATGATTTTAATACAAAGAATAAACATCAAGGAACACAACCAAAAAAAGTTTCTACGGTAAGTGTCCACAAATAACGAAGATATAACAACCTTAAAAATGATTTATTTCTCGGGATATGCAACCGTTACCGTTCCAGCCACGAATTGCATTTTGGGTCCCTAAGACGAATCCAAATTCATTTAATGACTTTACAAATAAAGAATAAACATCAAGGAACAGAACCAAAAAAGTTTATACGGTAAGTGTCCAAAAGTAACGAAGATAAAACCACCCCAAAAATCACTTATTTCTCGCGACATTCAACCGTTACCGTTCCAGCCACGAATTGCATTTTGGGTCCCTAAGACGAATCCAAATTCCATTTAATGACTTTACAAATAAAGAATAAACATCAAGGAACACAACCAAAAAAGTTTATACGGTAAGTGTCAACAAATAACGAAGATATAACAACCTTAAAAATGATTTATTTCTCGCGATATGCAACCGTTACCGTTCCAGCCACGAATTGCATTTTGGGTCCCTAAGACGAATCCAAATTCCATTTAATGACTTTACAAATAAAGAATGAACATCAAGGAACACAACCAAAAAAGTTTATACGGTAAGTGTCCAAAAGTAACGAAGATATAACCACCCCAAAAATGACTTATTTCTCGCGACATTCAACCGTTACAGGGCCAGCCACGAATTGAATTTTGGGCCCCTAAGACGAATCAAAGTTCCATTTAATGATTTTAGTACAAAGAATAAACATCATGGAACACAACCAAAAAAAGTTTCTACGGTAAGTGTCCACAAATAACGAAGATATAACAACCTTAAAAATGATTTATTTCTCGCGATATGCAACCGTTACCGTTCCAGCCACGAATTGCATTTTGGGTCCCTAAGACGAATCCAAATTCATTTAATGACTTTACAAATAAAGAATAAACATCAAGGAACAGAACCAAAAAAGTTTATACGGTAAGTGTCCAAAAGTAACGAAGATATAACCACCCCAAAAATCACTTATTTCTCGCGACATTCAACCGTTGCCGTTCCAGCCACGAATTGCATTTTGGGTCCCTAAGACGAATCCAAATTCCATTTAATGACTTTACAAATAAAGAATGAACATCAAGGAACACAACCAAAAAAGTTTATACGGTAAGTGTCCACAAATAACGAAGATATAACAACCTTAAAAATGATTTATTTCTCGCGATATGCAACCGTTACCGTTCCAGCCACGAATTGCATTTTGGGTCCCTAAGACGAATCCAAATTCCATTTAATGACTTTACAAATAAAGAATGAACATCAAGGAACACAACCAAAAAAGTTTATACGGTAAGTGTCCAAAAGTAACGAAGATATAACCACCCCAAAAATGACTTATTTCTCGCGACATTCAACCGTTGCCGTTCCAGCCACGAATTGCATTTTGGGCCGCTAAGACGAATCCAAATTCCATTTAATGACTTTACAAATAAAGAATAAGCATCAAGGAACACAACCAAAAAAGTTTATACGGTAAGTGTCCAAAAGTAACGAAGATATAACCACCCCAAAAATGACTTATTTCTCGCGACATTCAACCGTTGCCGTTCCAGCCACGAATTGCATTTTGGATCCCTAAGACGAATCCAAATTCCATTTAATGACTTTACAAATAAAGAATAAACATCAAGGAACACAACCAAAAAAAGTTTATACGGTAAGTGTCCACAAATAACGAAGATATAACAACCTTAAAAATGACTTATTTCTCGCGATATGCAACCGTTACCGTTCCAGCCACGAATTGCATTTTGGGTCCCTAAGACGAATCCAAATTCCATTTAATGACTTTACAAACAAAGAATAAACATCAAGGAACACAACCAAAAAAGTTTATACGGTAAGTGTCCACAAATAACGAAGATATAACCATCCCAAAAATGACTTATTTCTCGCGATATGCAACCGTTACCGTTCCAGCCACGAATTGCATTTTGGGTCCCTAAGACGAATCCAAATTCCATTTAATGACTTTACAAACAAAGAATAAACACCAAGGAACACAACCAAAAAAGTTTATACGGTAAGTGTCCACAAATAACGAAGATATATCCATCCCAAAAATGACTTATTTCTCGCGACATTCAACCGTTGTCGTTCCAGCCACGAATTGCATTTTGGGCCCCTAAGACGAATCAAAGTTCCATTTAATGATTTTAATACAAAGGATAAACATCAAGGAACACAACCAAAAAAAGTTTCTACGGTAAGTGTCCACAAATAACGAAGATATAACAACCTTAAAAATGACTTATTTCTCGCCATATGCAACCGTTACCGGGCCAGCCACGAATTGCATTTTGGGCCCCTAAGACGAATCAAAGTTCCATTTAATGATTTTAATACAAAGAATAAACATCAAGGAACACAACCAAAAAAAGTTTATACGGTAAGTGTCCACAAATAACGAAGATATAACCATCCCAAAAATGACATATTTCTCGCGACATTCAACCGTTGCCGTTCCAGCCACGAATTGCATTTTGGGCCCCTAAGACGAATCCAAATTCCATTTAATGACTTTACAAATAAAGAATAAACATCAAGGAACACAACCAAAAAAGTTTATACGGTAAGTGTAGACAAATAACGAAGATATAACCAAACCAAAAATAACTTATTTCTCGCCATATGCAACCTTTACCGGGCCAGCCACGAATTGCATTTTGGGCCCGTAAGACGAATCCAAATTCCATTTAATGACTTTACAAACAAAGAATAAACATCAAGGAACACAACCAAAAAAAGTTTATACGGTAAGTGTCCACAATTACCGAATATATAACCATCCCAAAAATGACTTATTTCTCGCGACATTCAACCGTTGCCGTTCCAGCCACGAATTGCATTTTGGGTCCCTAAGACGTATCCAAATTCCATTTAATGACTTTACAAATAAAAAATAAACATCAAGGAACACAACCAAAAAAGTTTATACGGTAAGTGTCAACAAATAACGAAGATATAACAACCTTAAAAATGATTTATTTCTCGCGATATGCAACCGTTACCGTTCCAGCCACGAATTGCATTTTGGGTCCCTAAGACGAATCCAAATTCCATTTAATGACTTTACAAATAAAGAATGAACATCAAGGAACACAACCAAAAAAGTTTATACGGTAAGTGTCCAAAAGTAACGAAGATATAACCACCCCAAAAATGACTTATTTCTCGCGACATTCAACCGTTACAGGGCCAGCCACGAATTGAATTTTGGGCCCCTAAGACGAATCAAAGTTCCATTTAATGATTTTAATACAAAGAATAAACATCAAGGAACACAACCAAAAAAAGTTTCTACGGTAAGTGTCCACAAATAACGAAGATATAACAACCTTAAAAATGATTTATTTCTCGCGATATGCAACCGTTACCGTTCCAGCCACGAATTGCATTTTGGGTCCCTAAGACGAATCCAAATTCATTTAATGACTTTACAAATAAAGAATAAACATCAAGGAACAGAACCAAAAAAGTTTATACGGTAAGTGTCCAAAAGTAACGAAGATATAACCACCCCAAAAATCACTTATTTCTCGCGACATTCAACCGTTGCCGTTCCAGCCACGAATTGCATTTTGGGTCCCTAAGACGAATCCAAATTCCATTTAATGACTTTACAAATAAAGAATGAACATCAAGGAACACAACCAAAAAAGTTTATACGGTAAGTGTCCAAAAGTAACGAAGATATAACCACCCCAAAAATCACTTATTTCTCGCGACATTCAACCGTTGCCGTTCCAGCCACGAATTGCATTTTGGATCCCTAAGACGAATCCAAATTCCATTTAATGACTTTACAAATAAAGAATAAACATCAAGGAACACAACCAAAAAAAGTTTATACGGTAAGTGTCCACAAATAACGAAGATATAACAACCTTAAAAATGACTTATTTCTCGCGATATGCAACCGTTACCGTTCCAGTCACGAATTGCATTTTGGGTCCCTAAGACGAATCCAAATTCCATTTAATGACTTTACAAACAAAGAATAAACATCAGGGAACACAACCAAAAAAGTTTATACGGTAAGTGTCCACAAATAACGAAGATATAACCATCCCAAAAATGACTTATTTCTCGCGACATTCAACCGTTGTCGTTCCAGCCACGAATTGCATTTTGGGCCCCTAAGACGAATCAAAGTTCCATTTAATGATTTTAATACAAAGGATAAACATCAAGGAACACAACCAAAAAAAGTTTCTACGGTAAGTGTCCACAAATAACGAAGATATAACAACCTTAAAAATGACTTATTTCTCGCCATATGCAACCGTTACCGTTCCAGCCACGAATTGCATTTTGGGTCCCTAAGACGAATCCAAATTCCATTTAATGACTTTACAAATAAAGAATGAACATCAAGGAACACAACCAAAAAAGTTTATACGGTAAGTGTCCAAAAGTAACGAAGATATAACCACCCCAAAAATGACTTATTTCTCGCGACATTCAACCGTTGCCGTTCCAGCCACGAATTGCATTTTGGGCCGCTAAGACGAATCCAAATTCCATTTAATGACTTTACAAATAAAGAATGAACATCAAGGAACACAACCAAAAAAGTTTATACGGTAAGTGTCCACAAATAACGAAGATATAACCATCCCAAAAATGACATATTTCTCGCGACATTCAACCGTTGCCATTCCAGCCACGAATTGCATTTTGGGCCCCTAAGACGAATCCAAATTCCATTTAATGACTTTACAAATAAAGAATAAACATCAAGGAACACAACCAAAAAAGTTTATACGGTAAGTGTACACAAATAACGAAGATATAACCAAACCAAAAATAACTTATTTCTCGCCATATGCAACCGTTACCGGGCCAGCCACGAATTGCATTTTGGGCCCGTAAGACGAATCCAAATTCCATTTAATGACTTTACAAACAAAGAATAAACATCAAGGAACACAACCAAAAAAAGTTTATACGGTAAGTGTCCACAATTACCGAATATATAACCATCCCAAAAATGACTTATTTCTCGCGACATTCAACCGTTGCCGTTCCAGCCACGAATTGCATTTTGGGTCCCTAAGACGTATCCAAATTCCATTTAATGACTTTACAAATAAAAAATAAACATCAAGGAACACAACCAAAAAAGTTTATACGGTAAGTGTCCACAAATAACGAAGATATAACCATCCCAAAAATGACATATTTCTCGCGACATTCAACCGTTGCCGTTCCAGCCACGAATTGCATTTTGGGTCCCTAAGACGAATCCAAATTCTATTTAATGACTTTACAAATAAAGAATAAACATCAAGGAACACAACCAAAAAAGTTTATTCGGTAAGTGTCCACAAATAACGAAGATATAACAACCTTAAAAATGATTTATTTCTCGCGATATGCAACCGTTACCGTTCCAGCCACGAATTGCATTTTGGGTACCTAAGACGAATCCAAATTCCATTTAATGACTTTACAAATAAAGAATGAACATCAAGGAACACAACCAAAAAAGTTTATACGGTAAGTGTCCAAAAGTAACGAAGATATAACCACCCCAAAAATGACTTATTTCTCGCGACATTCAACCGTTACCGGGCCAGCCACGAATTGAATTTTGGGCCCCTAAGACGAATCAAAGTTCCATTTAATGATTTTAATACAAAGAATAAACATCAAGGAAGACAACCAAAAAAAGTTTCTACGGTAAGTGTCCACAAATAACGAAGATATAACAACCTTAAAAATGATTTATTTCTCGGGATATGCAACCGTTACCTTTCCAGCCACGAATTGCATTTTGGGTCCCTAAGACGAATCCAAATTCATTTAATGACTTTACAAATAAAGAATAAACATCAAGGAACAGAACCAAAAAAGTTTATACGGTAAGTGTCCAAAAGTAACGAAGATAAAACCACCCCAAAAATCACTTATTTCTCGCGACATTCAACCGTTGCCGTTCCAGCCACGAATTGCATTTTGGGTCCCTAAGACGAATCCAAATTCCATTTAATGACTTTACAAATAAAGAATAAACATCAAGGAACACAACCAAAAAAGTTTATACGGTAAGTGTCAACAAATAACGAAGATATAACAACCTTAAAAATGATTTATTTCTCGCGATATGCAACCGTTACCGTTCCAGCCACGAATTGCATTTTGGGTCCCTAAGACGAATCCAAATTCCATTTAATGACTTTACAAATAAAGAATGAACATCAAGGAACACAACCAAAAAAGTTTATACGGTAAGTGTCCAAAAGTAACGAAGATATAACCACCCCAAAAATGACTTATTTCTCGCGACATTCAACCGTTACAGGGCCAGCCACGAATTGAATTTTGGTCCCCTAAGACGAATCAAAGTTCCATTTAATGATTTTAATACAAAGAATAAACATCAAGGAACACAACCAAAAAAAGTTTCTACGGTAAGTGTCCACAAATAACGAAGATATAACAACCTTAAAAATGATTTATTTCTCGCGATATGCAACCGTTACCGTTCCAGCCACGAATTGCATTTTGGGTCCCTAAGACGAATCCAAATTCATTTAATGACTTTACAAATAAAGAATAAACATCAAGGAACAGAACCAAAAAAGTTTATACGGTAAGTGTCCAAAAGTAACGAAGATATAACCACCCCAAAAATCACTTATTTCTCGCGACATTCAACCGTTGCCGTTCCAGCCACGAATTGCATTTTGGGTCCCTAAGACGAATCCAAATTCCATTTAATGACTTTACAAATAAAGAATGAACATCAAGGAACACAACCAAAAAAGTTTATACGGTAAGTGTCCAAAAGTAACGAAGATATAACCACCCCAAAAATGACTTATTTCTCGCGACATTCAACCGTTGCCGTTCCAGCCACGAATTGCATTTTGGGCCGCTAAAACGAATCCAAATTCCATTTAATGACTTTACAAATAAAGAATAAACATCAAGGAACACAACCAAAAAAGTTTATACGGTAAGTGTCCAAAAGTAACGAAGATATAACCACCCCAAAAATGACTTATTTCTCGCGACATTCAACCGTTGCCGTTCCAGCCACGAATTGCATTTTGGATCCCTAAGACGAATCCAAATTCCATTTAATGACTTTACAAATAAAGAATAAACATCAAGGAACACAACCAAAAAAAGTTTATACGGTAAGTGTCCACAAATAACGAAGATATAACAACCTTAAAAATGACTTATTTCTCGCGATATGCAAGCGTTACCGTTCCAGCCACGAATTGCATTTTGGGTCCCTAAGACGAATCCAAATTCCATTTAATGACTTTACAAACAAAGAATAAACATCAAGGAACACAACCAAAAAAGTTTATACGGTAAGTGTCCACAAATAACGAAGATATAACCATCCCAAAAATGACTTATTTCTCGCGACATTCAACCGTTGTCGTTCCAGCCACGAATTGCATTTTGGGCCCCTAAGACGAATCAAAGTTCCATTTAATGATTTTAATACAAAGGATAAACATCAAGGAACACAACCAAAAAAAGTTTCTACGGTAAGTGTCCACAAATAACGAAGATATAACAACCTTAAAAATGACTTATTTCTCGCCATATGCAACCGTTACCGTTCCAGCCACGAATTGCATTTTGGGTCCCTAAGACGAATCCAAATTCCATTTAATGACTTTACAAATAAAGAATGAACATCAAGGAACACAACCAAAAAAGTTTATACGGTAAGTGTCCAAAAGTAACGAAGATATAACCACCCCAAAAATGACTTATTTCTCGCGACATTCAACCGTTGCCGTTCCAGCCACGAATTGCATTTTGGGCCGCTAAGACGAATCCAAATTCCATTTAATGACTTTACAAATAAAGAACGAACATCAAGGAACACAACCAAAAAAGTTTATACGGTAAGTGTCCAAAAGTAACGAAGATATAACCACCCCAAAAATCACTTATTTCTCGCGACATTCAACCGTTGCCGTTCCAGCCACGAATTGCATTTTGGATCCCTAAGACGAATCCAAATTCCATTTAATGACTTTACAAATAAAGAATAAACATCAAGGAACACAACCAAAAAACGTTTATACGGTAAGTGTCCACAAATAACGAAGATATAACAACCTTAAAAATGACTAATTTCTCGCGATATGCAACCGTTACCGTTCCAGCCACGAATTGCATTTTGGGTCCCTAAGACGAATCCAAATTCCATTTAATGACTTTACAAACAAAGAATAAACATCAAGGAACACAACCAAAAAAGTTTATACGGTACGTGTCCACAAATAACGAAGATATAACCATCCCAAAAATGACTTATTTCTCGCGACATTCAACCGTTGTCGTTCCAGCCACGAATTACATTTTGGGCCCCTAAGACGAATCAAAGTTCCATTTAATGATTTTAATACAAAGGATAAACATCAAGGAACACAACCAAAAAAGTTTCTACGGTAAGTGTCCACAAATAACGAAGATATAACAACCTTAAAAATGACTTATTTCTCGCCATATGCAACCGTTACCGGGCCAGCCACGAATTGCATTTTGGGCCTAAGACGAATCAAAGTTCCATTTAATGATTTTAATACAAAGAATAAACATCAAGGAACACAACGAAAAAAAGTTTATACGGTAAGTGTCCACAAATAACGAAGATATAACCATCCCAAAAATGACATATTTCTCGCGACATTCAACCGTTGCCGTTCCAGCCACGAATTGCATTTTGGGCCCCTAAGACGAATCCAAATTCCATTTAATGACTTTACAAATAAAGAATAAACATCAAGGAACACAACCAAAAAAGTTTATACGGTAAGTGTACACAAATAACGAAGATATAACCACCCCAAAAATAACTTATTTCTCGCCATATGCAACCGTTACCGGGCCAGCCACGAATTGCATTTTGGGCCCCTAAGACGAATCCAAATTCCATTTAATGACTTTACAAACAAAGAATAAACATCAAGGAACACAACCAAAAAAAGTTTATACGGTAAGTGTCCACAATTACCGAATATATAACCATCCCAAAAATGACGTATTTCTCGCGACATTCAACCGTTGCCGTTCCAGCCACGAATTGCATTTTGGGTCCCTAAGACGTATCCAAATTCCATTTAATGACTTTACAAATAAAGAATAAACATCAAGGAACACAACCAAAAAAGTTTATACGGTAAGTGTCCACAAATAACGAAGATATAACCATCCCAAAAAAGACATATTTCTCGCGACATTCAACCGTTGCCGTTCCAGCCACGAATTGCATTTTGGGTCCCTAAGACGAATCCAAATTCCATTTAATGACATTACAAATAAAGAATAAACATCAAGGAACACAACCAAAAAAGTTTATACGGTAAGTGTCCACAAATAACGAAGATATAACAACCTTAAAAATGATTTATTTCTCGCGATATGCAACCGTTACCGTTCCAGCCACGAATTGCATTTTGGGCCCCTAAGACGAATCCAAAGTCCATTTGATGACTTTACAAATAAAGAATAAACATCAAGGAACACAACCAAAAAAGTTTATACGGTAAGTGTCCAAAAGTAACGAAGATATAACCACCCCAAAAACGACTTATTTCTCGCGACATTCAACCGTTACCGGGCCAGCCACGAATTGAATTTTGGGCCCCTAAGACGAATCAAAGTTCCATTTAATGATTTTAATACAAAGAATAAACATCAAGGAACACAACCAAAAAAAGTTTATACGGTAAGTGTCCACAAATAACGAAGATATAACAACATTAAAAATGATTTATTTCTCGCGATATGCAACCGTTACCGTTCCAGCCACGAATTGCATTTTGGGTCCCTAAGACGAATCCAAATTCATTTAATGACTTTACAAATAAAGAATAAACATCAAGGAACAGAACCAAAAAAGTTTATACGGTAAGTGTCCAAAAGTAACGAAGATAAAACCACCCCAAAAATCACTTATTTCTCGCGACATTCAACCGTTGCCGTTCCAGCCACGAATTGCATTTTGGGTCCCTAAGACGAATCCAAATTCCATTTAATGACTTTACAAATAAAGAATAAACATCAAGGAACACAACCAAAAAAGTTTATACGGTACGTGTCCACAAATAACGAAGATATAACCATCCCAAAAATGACTTATTTCTCGCGACATTCAACCGTTGTCGTTCCAGCCACGAATTACATTTTGGGCCCCTAAGACGAATCAAAGTTCCATTTAATGATTTTAATACAAAGGATAAACATCAAGGAACACAACCAAAAAAAGTTTCTACGGTAATTGTCCACAAATAACGAAGATATAACAACCTTAAAAATGACTAATTTCTCGCGATATGCAACCGTTACCGTTCCAGCCACGAATTGCATTTTGGGTCCCTAAGACGAATCCAAATTCCATTTAATGACTTTACAAACAAAGAATAAACATCAAGGAACACAACCAAAAAAGTTTATACGGTACGTGTCCACAAATAACGAAGATATAACCATCCCAAAAATGACTTATTTCTCGCGACATTCAACCGTTGTCGTTCCAGCCACGAATTACATTTTGGGCCCCTAAGACGAATCAAAGTTCCATTTAATGATTTTAATACAAAGGATAAACATCAAGGAACACAACCAAAAAAAGTTTCTACGGTAAGTGTCCACAAATAACGAAGATATAACAACCTTAAAAATGACTTATTTCTCGCCATATGCAACCGTTACCGGGCCAGCCACGAATTGCATTTTGGGCCTAAGACGAATCAAAGTTCCATTTAATGATTTTAATACAAAGAATAAACATCAAGGAACACAACGAAAAAAAGTTTATACGGTAAGTGTCCACAAATAACGAAGATATAACCATCCCAAAAATGACATATTTCTCGCGACATTCAACCGTTGCCGTTCCAGCCACGAATTGCATTTTGGGCCCCTAAGACGAATCCAAATTCCATTTAATGACTTTACAAATAAAGAATAAACATCAAGGAACACAACCAAAAAAGTTTATACGGTAAGTGTACACAAATAACGAAGATATAACCACCCCAAAAATAACTTATTTCTCGCCATATGCAACCGTTACCGGGCCAGCCACGAATTGCATTTTGGGCCCCTAAGACGAATCCAAATTCCATTTAATGACTTTACAAACAAAGAATAAACATCAAGGAACACAACCAAAAAAAGTTTATACGGTAAGTGTCCACAATTACCGAATATATAACCATCCCAAAAATGACGTATTTCTCGCGACATTCAACCGTTGCCGTTCCAGCCACGAATTGCATTTTGGGTCCCTAAGACGTATCCAAATTCCATTTAATGACTTTACAAATAAAGAATAAACATCAAGGAACACAACCAAAAAAGTTTATACGGTAAGTGTCCACAAATAACGAAGATATAACCATCCCAAAAAAGACATATTTCTCGCGACATTCAACCGTTGCCGTTCCAGCCACGAATTGCATTTTGGGTCCCTAAGACGAATCCAAATTCCATTTAATGACATTACAAATAAAGAATAAACATCAAGGAACACAACCAAAAAAGTTTATACGGTAAGTGTCCACAAATAACGAAGATATAACAACCTTAAAAATGATTTATTTCTCGCGATATGCAACCGTTACCGTTCCAGCCACGAATTGCATTTTGGGCCCCTAAGACGAATCCAAAGTCCATTTGATGACTTTACAAATAAAGAATAAACATCAAGGAACACAACCAAAAAAGTTTATACGGTAAGTGTCCAAAAGTAACGAAGATATAACCACCCCAAAAACGACTTATTTCTCGCGACATTCAACCGTTACCGGGCCAGCCACGAATTGAATTTTGGGCCCCTAAGACGAATCAAAGTTCCATTTAATGATTTTAATACAAAGAATAAACATCAAGGAACACAACCAAAAAAAGTTTATACGGTAAGTGTCCACAAATAACGAAGATATAACAACCTTAAAAATGATTTATTTCTCGCGATATGCAACCGTTACCGTTCCAGCCACGAATTGCATTTTGGGTCCCTAAGACGAATCCAAATTCATTTAATGACTTTACAAATAAAGAATAAACATCAAGGAACAGAACCAAAAAAGTTTATACGGTAAGTGTCCAAAAGTAACGAAGATAAAACCACCCCAAAAATCACTTATTTCTCGCGACATTCAACCGTTGCCGTTCCAGCCACGAATTGCATTTTGGGTCCCTAAGACGAATCCAAATTCCATTTAATGACTTTACAAATAAAGAATAAACATCAAGGAACACAACCAAAAAAGTTTATACGGTAAGTGTCAACAAATAACGAAGATATAACAACCTTAAAAATGATTTATTTCTCGCGATATGCAACCGTTACCGTTCCAGCCACGAATTGCATTTTGGGTCCCTAAGACGAATCCAAATTCCATTTAATGACTTTACAAATAAAGAATGAACATCAAGGAACACAACCAAAAAAGTTTATACGGTAAGTGTCCACAAATAACGAAGATATAACCACCCCAAAAATGACTTATTTCTCGCGACATTCAACCGTTACAGGGCCAGCCACGAATTGAATTTTGGGCCCCTAAGACGAATCAAAGTTCCATTTAATTATTTTAATACAAAGAATAAACATCAAGGAACACAACCAAAAAAGTTTATACGGTAAGTGTCCAAAAGTAACGAAGATATAACCACCCCAAAAATGACTTATTTCTCGCGACATTCAACCGTTGCCGTTCCTGCCACGAATTGCATTTTGGGCCGCTAAGACGAATCCAAATTCCATTTAATGACTTTACAAATAAAGAATAAACATCAAGGAACACAACCAAAAAAGTTTATACGGTAAGTGTCCAAAAGTAACGAAGATATAACCACCCCAAAAATGACTTATTTCTCGCGACATTCAACCGTTGCCGTTCCAGCCACGAATTGCATTTTGGATCCCTAAGACGAATCCAAATTCCATTTAATGACTTTGCAAATAAAGAATAAACATCAAGGAACACAACCAAAAAAAGTTTATACGGTAAGTGTCCACAAATAACGAAGATATAACAACCTTAAAAATGACTTATTTCTCGCGATATGCAACCGTTACCGTTCCAGCCACGAATTGCATTTTGGGTCCCTAAGACGAATCCAAATTCCATTTAATGACTTTACAAACAAAGAATAAACATCAAGGAACACAACCAAAAAAGTTTATACGGTAAGTGTCCACAAATAACGAAGATATAACCATCCCAAAAATGACTTATTTCTCGCGACATTCAACCGTTGTCGTTCCAGCCACGAATTGCATTTTGGGCCCCTAAGACGAATCAAAGTTCCATTTAATGATTTTAATACAAAGGATAAACATCAAGGAACACAACCAAAAAAAGTTTCTACGGTAAGTGTCCACAAATAACGAAGATATAACAACCTTAAAATGATTTATTTCTCGCGATATGCAACCGTTACCGTTCCAGCCACGAATTGCATTTTGGGTCCCTAAGACGAATCCAAATTCCATTTAATGACTTTACGAATAAAGAATGAACATCAAGGAACACAACCAAAAAAGTTTATACGGTAAGTGTCCAAAAGTAACGAAGATATAACCACCCCAAAAATGACTTATTTCTCGCGACATTCAACCGTTGCCGTTCCAGCCACGAATTGCATTTTGGGCCGCTAAGACGAATCCAAATTCCATTTAATGACTTTACAAATAAAGAATGAACATCAAGGAACACAACCAAAAAAGTTTATACGGTAAGTGTCCAAAAGTAACGAAGATATAACCACCCCAAAAATGACTTATTTCTCGCGACATTCAACCGTTGCCGTTCCAGCCACGAATTGCATTTTGGATCCCTAAGACGAATCCAAATTCCATTTAATGACTTTACAAATAAAGAATAAACATCAAGGAACACAACCAAAAAAAGTTTATACGGTAAGTGTCCACAAATAACGAAGATATAACAACCTTAAAAATGACTTATTTCTCGCGATATGCAACCGTTACCGTTCCAGCCACGAATTGCATTTTGGGTCCCTAAGACGAATCCAAATTCCATTTAATGACTTTACAAACAAAGAATAAACATCAAGGAACACAACCAAAAAAGTTTATACGGTACGTGTCCACAAATAACGAAGATATAACCACCCCAAAAATGACTTATTTCTCGCGACATTCAACCGTTACCGGGCCAGCCACGAATTGAATTTTGGGCCCCTAAGACGAATCAAAGTTCCATTTAATGATTTTAGTACAAAGAATAAACATCAACGAACACAACCAAAAAAAGTTTCTACGGTAAGTGTCCACAAATAACGAAGATATAACAACCTTAAAAATGATTTATTTCTCGCGATATGCAACCGTTACCGTTCCAGCCACGAATTGCATTTTGGGTCCCTAAGACGAATCCAAATTCATTTAATGACTTTACAAATAAAGAATAAACATCAAGGAACAGAACCAAAAAAGTTTATACGGTAAGTGTCCAAAAGTAACGAAGATAAAACCACCCCAAAAATCACTTATTTCTCGCGACATTCAACCGTTGCCGTTCCAGCCACGAATTGCATTTTGGGTCCCTAACACGAATCCAAATTCCATTTAATGACTTTACAAATAAAGAATAAACATCAAGGAACACAACCAAAAAAGTTTATACGGTAAGTGTCAACAAATAACGAAGATATAACAACATTAAAAATGATTTATTTCTCGCGATATGCAACCGTTACCGTTCCAGCCACGAATTGCATTTTGGGTCCCTAAGACGAATCCAAATTCCATTTAATGACTTTACAAATAAAGAATGAACATCAAGGAACACAACCAAAAAAGTTTATACGGTAAGTGTCCAAAAGTAACGAAGATATAACCACCCCAAAAATGACTTCTTTCTCGCGACATTCAACCGTTACAGGGCCAGCCACGAATTGAATTTTGGGCCCCTAAGACGAATCAAAGTTCCATTTAATGATTTTAATACAAAGAATAAACATCAAGGAACACAACCAAAAAAAGTTTCTACGGTAAGTGTCCACAAATAACGAAGATATAACAACCTTAAAAATGATTTATTTCTCGCGATATGCAACCGTTACCGTTCCAGCCACGAATTGCATTTTGGGTCCCTAAGACGAATCCAAATTCATTTAATGACTTTACAAATAAAGAATAAACATCAAGGAACAGAACCAAAAAAGTTTATATGGTAAGTGTCCAAAAGTAACGAAGATATAACCACCCCAAAAATCACTTATTTCTCGCGACATTCAACCGTTGCCGTTCCAGCCACGAATTGCATTTTGGGTCCCTAAGACGAATCCAAATTCCATTTAATGACTTTACAAATAAAGAACAAAACATCAAGGAACACAACCAAAAAAGTTTATACGGTAAGTGTCCACAAATAACGAAGATATAACAACCTTAAAAATGATTTATTTCTCGCGATATGCAACCGTTACCGTTCCAGCCACGAATTGCATTTTGGGTCCCTAAGACGAATCCAAATTCCATTTAATGACTTTACAAATAAAGAATGAACATCAAGGAACACAACCAAAAAAGTTTATACGGTAAGTGTCCAAAAGTAACGAAGATATAACCACCCCAAAAATGACTTATTTCTCGCGACATTCAACCGTTGCCGTTCCAGCCACGAATTGCATTTTGGATCCCTAAGACGAATCCAAATTCCATTTAATGACTTTGCAAATAAAGAATAAACATCAAGGAACACAACCAAAAAAAGTTTATACGGTAAGTGTCCACAAATAACGAAGATATAACAACCTTAAAAATGACTTATTTCTCGCGATATGCAACCGTTACCGTTCCAGCCACGAATTGCATTTTGGGTCCCTAAGACGAATCCAAATTCCATTTAATGACTTTACAAACAAAGAATAAACATCAAGGAACACAACCAAAAAAGTTTATACGGTAAGTGTCCACAAATAACGAAGATATATCCATCCCAAAAATGACTTATTTCTCGCGACATTCAACCGTTGTCGTTCCAGCCACGAATTACATTTTGGGCCGCTAAGACGAATCCAAATTCCATTTAATGACTTTACAAATAAAGAATGAACATCAAGGAACACAACCAAAAAAGTTTATACGGTAAGTGTCCACAAATAACGAAGATATAACAACCTTAAAATGATTTATTTCTCGCGATATGCAACCGTTACCGTTCCAGCCACGAATTGCATTTTGGGTCCCTAAGACGAATCCAAATTCCATTTAATGACTTTACGAATAAAGAATGAACATCAAGGAACACAACCAAAAAAGTTTATACGGTAAGTGTCCAAAAGTAACGAAGATATAACCACCCCAAAAATGACTTATTTCTCGCGACATTCAACCGTTGCCGTTCCAGCCACGAATTGCATTTTGGGCCGCTAAGACGAATCCAAATTCCATTTAATGACTTTACAAATAAAGAATGAACATCAAGGAACACAACCAAAAAAGTTTATACGGTAAGTGTCCAAAAGTAACGAAGATATAACCACCCCAAAAATGACTTATTTCTCGCGACATTCAACCGTTGCCGTTCCAGCCACGAATTGCATTTTGGATCCCTAAGACGAATCCAAATTCCATTTAATGACTTTACAAATAAAGAATAAACATCAAGGAACACAACCAAAAAAAGTTTATACGGTAAGTGTCCACAAATAACGAAGATATAACAACCTTAAAAATGACTTATTTCTCGCGATATGCAACCGTTACCGTTCCAGCCACGAATTGCATTTTGGGTCCCTAAGACGAATCCAAATTCCATTTAATGAATTTACAAACAAAGAATAAACATCAAGGAACACAACCAAAAAAGTTTATACGGTACGTGTCCACAAATAACGAAGATATAACCACCCCAAAAATGACTTATTTCTCGCGACATTCAACCGTTACCGGGCCAGCCACGAATTGAATTTTGGGCCCCTAAGACGAATCAAAGTTCCATTTAATGATTTTAGTACAAGGAATAAACATCAACGAACACAACCAAAAAAAGTTTCTACGGTAAGTGTCCACAAATAACGAAGATATAACAACCTTAAAAATGATTTATTTCTCGCGATATGCAACCGTTACCGTTCCAGCCACGAATTGCATTTTGGGTCCCTAAGACGAATCCAAATTCATTTAATGACTTTACAAATAAAGAATAAACATCAAGGAACAGAACCAAAAAAGTTTATACGGTAAGTGTCCAAAAGTAACGAAGATAAAACCACCCCAAAAATCACTTATTTCTCGCGACATTCAACCGTTGCCGTTCCAGCCACGAATTGCATTTTGGGTCCCTAAGACGAATCCAAATTCCATTTAATGACTTTACAAATAAAGAATAAACATCAAGGAACACAACCAAAAAAGTTTATACGGTAAGTGTCAACAAATAACGAAGATATAACAACATTAAAAATGATTTATTTCTCGCGATATGCAACCGTTACCGTTCCAGCCACGAATTGCATTTTGGGTCCCTAAGACGAATCCAAATTCCATTTAATGACTTTACAAATAAAGAATGAACATCAAGGAACACAACCAAAAAAGTTTATACGGTAAGTGTCCAAAAGTAACGAAGATATAACCACCCCAAAAATGACTTCTTTCTCGCGACATTCAACCGTTACAGGGCCAGCCACGAATTGAATTTTGGGCCCCTAAGACGAATCAAAGTTCCATTTAATGATTTTAATACAAAGAATAAACATCAAGGAACACAACCAAAAAAAGTTTCTACGGTAAGTGTCCACAAATAACGAAGATATAACAACCTTAAAAATGATTTATTTCTCGCGATATGCAACCGTTACCGTTCCAGCCACGAATTGCATTTTGGGTCCCTAAGACGAATCCAAATTCATTTAATGACTTTACAAATATAGAATAAACATCAAGGAACAGAACCAAAAAAGTTTATATGGTAAGTGTCCAAAAGTAACGAAGATATAACCACCCCAAAAATCACTTATTTCTCGCGACATTCAACCGTTGCCGTTCCAGCCACGAATTGCATTTTGGGTCCCTAAGACGAATCCAAATTCCATTTAATGACTTTACAAATAAAGAACAAAACATCAAGGAACACAACCAAAAAAGTTTATACGGTAAGTGTCCACAAATAACGAAGATATAACAACCTTAAAAATGATTTATTTCTCGCGATATGCAACCGTTACCGTTCCAGCCACGAATTGCATTTTGGGTCCCTAAGACGAATCCAAATTCCATTTAATGACTTTACAAATAAAGAATGAACATCAAGGAACACAACCAAAAAAGTTTATACGGTAAGTGTCCAAAAGTAACGAAGATATAACCACCCCAAAAATGACTTATTTCTCGCGACATTCAACCGTTGCCGTTCCAGCCACGAATTGCATTTTGGGCCGCTAAGACGAATCCAAATTCCATTTAACGACTTTACAAATAAAGAATAAACATCAAGGAACACAACCAAAAAAGTTTATACGGTAAGTGTCCAAAAGTAACGAAGATATAACCACCCCAAAAATCACTTATTTCTCGCGACATTCAACCGTTGCCGTTCCAGCCACGAATTGCATTTTGGATCCCTAAGACGAATCCAAATTCCATTTAATGACTTTACAAATAAAGAATAAACATCAAGGAACACAACCAAAAAAAGTTTATACGGTAAGTGTCCACAAATAACGAAGATATAACAACCTTAAAAATGACTTATTTCTCGCGATATGCAACCGTTACCGTTCCAGCCACGAATTGCATTTTGGGTCCCTAAGACGAATCCAAATTCCATTTAATGACTTTACAAACAAAGAATAAACATCAAGGAACACAACCAAAAAAGTTTATACGGTAAGTGTCCACAAATAACGGAGATATATCCATCCCAAAAATGACTTATTTCTCGCGACATTCAACCGTTGTCGTTCCAGCCACGAATTGCATTTTGGGCCCCTAAGACGAATCAAAGTTCCATTTAATGATTTTAATACAAAGGATAAACATCAAGGAACACAACCAAAAAAAGTTTCTACGGTAAGTGTCCACAAATAACGAAGATATAACAACCTTAAAAATGACTTATTTCTCGCCATATGCAACCGTTACCGGGCCAGCCACGAATTGCATTTTGGGCCCCTAAGACGAATCAAAGTTCCATTTAATGATTTTAATACAAAGAATAAACATCAAGGAACACAACCAAAAAAAGTTTATACGGTAAGTGTCCACAATTACCGAATATATAACCATCCCAAAAATGACTTATTTCTCGCGACATTCAACCGTTGCCGTTCCAGCCACGAATTGCATTTTGGGTCCCTAAGACGTATCCAAATTCCATTTAATGACTTTACATATAAAGAATAAACATCAAGGAACACAGCCAAAAAAGTTTATACGGTAAGTGTCCACAAATAACGAAGATATAACCATCCCAAAAATGACATATTTCTCGCGACATTCAACCGTTGCCGTTCCAGCCACGAATTGCATTTTGGGTCCCTAAGACGAATCCAAATTCCATTTAATGACTTTACAAATAAAGAATAAACATCAAGGAACACAACCAAAAAAGTTTATACGGTAAGTGTCCACAAATAACGAAGATATAACAACCTTAAAAATGATTTATTTCTCGCGATATGCAACCGTTACCGTTCCAGCCACGAATTGCATTTTGGGCCCCTAAGACGAATCCAAAGTCCATTTGATGATTTTACAAATAAAGAATAAACATCAAGGAACACAACCAAAAAAGTTTATACGGTAAGTGTCCAAAAGTAACGAAGATATAACCACCCCAAAAATGACTTATTTCTCGCGACATTCAACCGTTGCCGTTCCAGCCACGAATTGCATTTTGGGCACCTAAGACGAATCAAAGTTCCATTTAATGATTTTAATACAAAGAATAAACATCAAGGAACACAACCAAAAAAAGTTTCTACCGTAAGTGTCCACAAATAACGAAGATATAACCATCCCAAAAATGACTTATTTCTCGCGACATTCAACCGTTGCCGTTCCAGCCACGAATTGCATTTTGGGTCCCTAAGACGAATCCAAATTCCATTTAATGACTTTACAAATAAAGAATAAACATCAAGGAACACAACCAAAAAAGTTTATACGGTAAGTGTCCACAAATAACGAAGATATAACCATCCCAAAAATGACTTATTTCTCGCGACATTCAACCGTTGTCGTTCCAGCCACGAATTGCATTTTGGGCCCCTAAGACGAATCAAAGTTCCATTTAATGATTTTAATACAAAGGATAAACATCAAGGAAGACAACCAAAAAAAGTTTCTACGGTAAGTGTCCACAAATAACGAAGATATAACAACCTTAAAAATGACTTATTTCTCGCGACATTCAACCGTTGCCGTTCCAGCCACGAATTGCATTTTGGGCCCCTAAGACGAATCAAAGTTCCATTTAATGATTTTAATACAAAGAATAAACATCAAGGAACACAACCAAAAAAAGTTTCTACGGTAAGTGTCCAAAAATAACGAAGATATAACAACCTTAAAAATGACTTATTTCTCGCGATATGCAACCGTTACCGTTCCAGCCACGAATTGCATTTTGGGTCCCTAAGACGAATCCAAATTCCATTTAATGACTTTACAAATAAAGAATAAACATCATGGAACACAACCAAAAAAGTTTATACGGTAAGTGTCCAAAAGTAACGAAGATATAACCACCCCAAAAATGACTTATTTCTCGCGACATTCAACCGTTACCAGGCCATCCACGAATTGCATTTTGGGCCCCTAAGACGAATCAAAGTTCCATTTAATGATTTTAATACAAAGAATAAACATCAAGGAACACAACCAAAAAAAGTTTCTACGGTAAGTGTCCACAAATAACGAAGATATAACAACCTTAAAAATGATTTATTTCTCGCGATATGCAACCGTTACCGTTCCAGCCACGAATTGCATTTTGGGTCCCTAAGACGAATCCAAATTCCATTTAATGACTTTACAAATAAAGAATAAACATCAAGGAACACAACCAAAAAAGTTTATACGGTAAGTGTCCAAAAGTAACAAAGATATAACCACCCCAAAAATGACTTATTTCTCGCGACATTCAACCGTTGCCGTTCCAGCCACGAATTGTATTTTGGGTCCCTAAGACGAATCCAAATTCCATTTAATGACTTTACAAATAAAGAATAAACATCAAGGAACACAACCAAAAAAGTTTATACGGTAAGTGTCCACAAATAACGAAGATATAACAACCTTAAAAATGATTTATTTCTCGCGATATGCAACCGTTACCGTTCCAGCCACGAATTGCATTTTGGGTCCCTAAGACGAATCCAAATTCCATTTAATGACTTTACAAATAAAGAATAAACATCAAGGAACACAACCAAAAAAGTTTATACGGTAAGTGTCCACAAATAACGAAGATATAACCACCCCAAAAATGACTTATTTCTCGCGATATGCAACCGTTACCGTTCCAGCCACGAATTGCATTTTGGGTCCCTAAGACGAATCCAAATTCCATTTAATGACTTTACAAATAAAGAATAAACATCAAGGAACACAACCAAAAAAGTTTATACGGTTAGTTTCCAAAAGTAACTAAGATATAACCACCCCAAAAATGACTTATTTCTCGCGACATTCAACCGTTACCGGGCCAGCCACGAATTGAATTTTGGGCCCCTAAGACGAATCAAAGTTCCATTTAATGATTTTAATACAAAGAATAAACATCAAGGAACACAACCAAAAAAAGTTTCTACGGTAAGTGTCCACAAATAACGAAGATATAACAACCTTAAAAATGATTTATTTCTCGCGATATGCAATCGTTACCGTTCCAGCCACAAATTGCATTTTGGGTCCCTAAGACGAATCCAAATTCATTTAATGACTTTACAAATAAAGAATAAACATCAAGGAACAGAACCAAAAAAGTTTATACGGTAAGTGTCCACAAATAACGAAGATATAACAACCTTAAAAATGATTTATTTCTCGCGATATGCAACCGTTACCGTTCCAGCCACGAATTGCATTTTGGGTCCCTAAGACGAATCCAAATTCCATTTAATGACTTTACAAATAAAGAATGAACATCAAGGAACACAACCAAAAAAGTTTATACGGTAAGTGTCCAAAAGTAACGAAGATATAACCACCCCAAAAATGACTTATTTCTCGCGACATTCAACCGTTGCCGTTCCAGCAACGAATTGCATTTTGGGCCGCTAAGACGAATCCAAATTCCATTTAATGACTTTACAAATAAAGAATAAACATCAAGGAACACAACCAAAAAAGTTTATACGGTAAGTGTCCTAAAGTAACGAAGATATAACCACCCCAAAAATGACTTATTTCTCGCGACATTCAACCGTTGCCGTTCCAGCCACGAATTGCATTTTGGGTCCCTAAGACGAATCCAAATTCCATTTAATGACTTTACAAATAAAGAATAAACATCAAGGAACACAACCAAAAAAGTTTATACGGTAAGTGTCCAAAAGTAACGAAGATATAACCACCCCAAAAATGACTTATTTCTCGCGACATTCAACCGTTGCCGTTCCAGACACGAATTGCATTTTGGGCCCCTAAGACGAACCAAAGTTCCATTTAATGATTTTAATACAAAGAATAAACATCAAGGAACACAACCAAAAAAAGTTTATACGGTAAGTGTCCACAAATAACGAAGATATAACAACCTTAAAAATGACTTATTTCTCGCGATATGCAACCGTTACCGTTCCAGCCACGAATTGCATTTTGGGTCCCTAAGACGAATCCAAATTCCATTTAATGACTTTACAAATAAAGAATAAACATCAAGGAACACAACCAAAAAAGTTTATACGGTAAGTGTCCAAAAGTAACGAAGATATAACCACCCCAAAAATGACTTATTTCTCGCGACATTCAACCGTTGCCGTTCCAGCCACGAATTGCATTTTGGGTCCCTAAGACGAATCCAAATTCCATTTAATGACTTTACAAATAAAGAATAAACATCAAGGAACACAACCAAAAAAGTTTATACGGTAAGTGTCCACAAATAACGAAGATATAACAACCTTAAAAATGATTTATTTCTCGCGATATGCAACCGTTACCGTTCCAGCCACGAATTGCATTTTGGGTCCCTGAGACGAATCCAAATTCCATTTAATGACTTTACAAATAAAGAATAAACATCAAGGAACACAACCAAAAAAGTTTATACGGTAAGTGTCCAAAAGTAACGAAGATATAACCACCCCAAAAATGACTTATTTCTCGCGACATTCAACCGTTGCCGTTCCAGCCACGAATTGCATTTTGGGCCCGTAAGACGAATCAAAGTTCCATTTAATGATTTTAATACAAAGAATAATCATCAAGGAACACAACCAAAAAAAGTTTCTACGGTAAGTGTCCACAAATAACGAAGATATAACCACCCCAAAATTGACTTATTTCTCGCGATATGCAACCGTTACCGGTCCAGCCACGAATTGCATTTTGGGTCCTTAGAACGAATCAAAGTTCCGTTTAATGACTTTACAAATAAAGAATAAACATCAAGGAACACAACCAAAAAAAGTTTATAATTTTGGACACTTACCGTTGAAACATTTTTTGGTTGTGTTCCTTGATGTTTATTCTTTATTTGTAAACTCATTAAACTGAACTTTGATTCGTTCTAAGGACCCAAAATGCAATTCGTGGCTGGACCGGTAACGCTTGCATATCGCGAGAAATAAGTCATTTTTAGGGTGGTTATATCCAGTGGCGATTTCTCTGGGTGTGTAAGTCGTGTGTCAACGGCCAAAGGAAAATGAAATAAAGAAGAAAGTATCTGTACTTTTATATATTACGATTTTGAGCGTTTTTCTTCAATTGTCAGTCTCGAGCGCCCGGTAGTTTACGAACGCGGGGCAGCGCGCAGTGGTTGTCAGGCAGGCAGTTCGGTCCCGCACTGCCAGGGCGTTGGAGAGGAAATACAACGTCTTACCACTGCCAAAACATAGGATGACCGCGCATGCGCACCCTGCAACCCACCAGCATGGTTACCTTCTCAAGGCGTTGTATTTGTTTCCAACGATTTGGCTTTCATTCGCCCCGCGTTCCGCGTTGTTTTGCTCGTGATTGTTGTGCATTATTTTTTAAACATGTCGTGTGAAGTGATGTGATTATTTTAAGATGGAGAATAGTGAAACGGTTGTGCAAAAGTATTTAAATAATTCATTTTCTTAGCTTTCGTATTCAGAGAAGAAACAAGTGATTGACAATTGTCGACCATGTCCGAATCTCAGGATGTCAACATGTGTTAAAGGAAAAAGTGGTGCTGGAAAAGTTTTTGAGAGACATTTTCGAAAATAACTCTATGAAATTTCTGACTGGCTTTGCGGGTGTGATGAGGTGAATAAATTTTACTGTTGGACATGTTTATTATTCTAGACTAAAAAAGGTGTTGGGAATTATCAAGGGTATGCGGATTTGAATCATCTCAATACTGCAGTGAGAAAACACAGCGAGTCTGAATTGCATCTTTATAGTTTCTTTAAATTTAGTAATTTTGTTGCCACCCCTACTAGAATTGACGTTCTTTTGGATACCCAACGAAAAGCTGAAATAGAGCTACACAATGAAAAAGTAAAAAAGAACAGGGAAATATTAAAGAGGTTGATTAACGCCGTCTGCTATTTAGCAAAGCAAGAACTGCCATTCCGAGGCCAGGAGATAAATGCAGCATCTCTAAATAAGGGCAATTACATGGAATTCCTTATTGCAAGTGACGAGTTTGATCCCTCATTAAAAGAACATTTATTAAATTCTACAGTTTTTCGCGGTACTTCGGCAGGCATTCAAAATGATTTAATAAATTCAGTTTCGGATGTTCTGAGAGATGAAATTCAAAACACAGACTTTGTGGCTATCATGGTCGAAGAAACATCAAACATTAGCAAAAATCTCATCTCAGGTGTCAACAGTGTTACGTTTTTTTTCGTCCTCACAGAAAAAAGTCATTGAAAGATTTCTTGGATTTCATGACATGAGCGCCGATAAAACTGCAGGAGCTCTTTTTAGTCACGTGAGTGAAATAATGGATAAATATAAGTGTGGGGATAAATTAATTGCCCAGACATACGATGGATATTCTGTAATGAGTGGTCATTTGAATGGCCTTCAAAGTAAAGTTTTGGAAAATTATCCGAAAGCTTTTTTTACGCATTGTTATGTTCATGTCATGAACTTGGTACTGCAACAATCGTTAGAATGTAACAAAGAGCTTAATGTGTTCTTTTGTGGTCTTAAATCACTGTCTACGTTCTTCTCACATTCTCCAAAGAGGTTACACGAACTTTCTGCTTTCATGTCCAGAAAGCTCCCGTCATTAGCTCCTACCAAATGGAATTTTACCTCTAGGCTAGTGTGGACAGTCAATGACAACAGAGAAGCACTGCTTATGATTTTTGAACATGTTAGTGAAAGTGGAGACATCGATCATTTGACTGCAATGACTACAAGAGGATTTTCTAGCTTCCTGAAGGATTTCGAAAATATATTTTTAAAAAAGGCTTTATCCAACTTGCTTGCCTTTTCAGACGTATTATTCAATATATTGTACTCTAAAAATGTTGATATTTTGTATTGCAGTAATAAAATAACTGAATTTCAACAACAGCTGAAAAAGGAAAGTGAGAATTTCGAAACACTATGGAATTCTATAGGCTATCTGGTGCAGTGGAAGAGGAAGAAGTTGTTGAAGTGAAAAGGAGGCGACTGAACAACGAATCACAGAAAGACCACTGCCGGAGGCTTTACTTTGAAATCATTGATAATATCAGCAACCAGATAACAATTAGATTCGCATCATTTGAAAAATTGCAATATTTTGATTTACTAAATCCCACAAAACGGGGCTACTTGAATAAAAGAGAGAACTTTCCTCACCATCTCGTACATAAATTGCAGGAAATGTATGGCAGTCTGTTTAATTTAACCAAACTGCAGAATGAACTTTATGTTTGGTATGCTTCCACCGAAGGATCAGAGAAAACACCAATTGATATTGTAAATTATCTACTGGACACGAATCTAGTGGGTGGGTTTACGGATATATATAAATTAGCAGTGTTGATCGCAACAATTCCTTCCACGACGTCATCTGTCGAGAGATCGTTCTCATCACTGAAGAGGATCCGCACATTCTGCCGATCTACAAACTCAGAACCGGATGACGAATTTAAGTCTTATCTCCATCGAGAAAGAATTACTTTCTAAGCTGCGAGAAGGGGATAAATCCAAATTTTTATGAAGCGGTGATCAGCGCATTTCTCTCTAAAGAAAGAAGAATAGAGCTGGAATTCAAGTAACTGTAAGTAATGAGCAGTTGATTTTTCAAAATTTACTTTTTGGAAGAATAAATAAAGGGGTAAGGGGAAAAGCAGGGAATGTGCATTTTAGCGATTTTTCAATGAACGGGTCATTCTTATGTCCGCGGTGTTTTTTGTAGGGGTGATGGGAGTTCCACCAATCCCTCTGGTTGCAAACTCGTGCTTTAAAAATTAATTGTATGGCGAAGTATTGAACATTAATTTTCTCGTTTAAACAGTCCTTTCTTCTCCTTACCCTTCATATATATTAATATTTTAAATGAAGTATTTACTTCATTTAAAATAATTTATGTAATTTAATGTTTTTCTAAATATTTATAAATTTACACCAAAAAGGTACGGAGAGGGAGGGGTTAACATTCCTTCCTTGCCAACGCCTTAATTTCAGGGTCAGGAGACGCCACTGGTTATATCTTCATTATTTGTGGACACTTACCGTATAAACGTTTCTTGGTTGTGTTCCTTGATGTTTATTCTTTATTTGTAAAGTCATTAAATGGAACTTTGATTCGTCTTAGGGGCCCAAAATGCAATTCGTGGCTGGAACGGCAACGGTTGAATGTCGCGAGAAATAAGTCATTTTTGGGGTGGTTATATCTTCGTTACTTTTGGACACTTACCGTATAAACTTTTCATGGTTGTGTTCCTTGATGTTTATTCTTTATTTGTAAAGTCATTAAATGGAACTTTGATTCGTCTTAGGGGCCCAAAATGCAATTCGTGGCTGGAACGGTAACGGTTACATATGGCGAAAAATAAGTCATTTTTGGGGTGGTTATATATTCGGTAATTGTGGACTCTTACCGTATAAACTTTTTTTGGTTGTGTTCCTTGATGTTTATTCTTTGTATTAAAATCATTAAATGGAACTTTGATTCGTCTAGGGGCCCAAAATGCAATTCGTGGCTGGAACGGCAACGGTTGAATGTCGCGAGAAATAAGTCATTTTTGGGGTGGTTATATCTTCGTTATTTGTGGACACTTACCGTATAAACCTTTTTTTGGTTGTGTTCCTTTATGTTTATTCTTTATTTGTAAAGTCATTAAATGGAATTTGGATTCGTCTTAGGGGCCGAAAATGCAATTTGTGGTTGGACCGGTAACGGTTGCATATCGCGAGAAATAAGTCATTTTTGGGGTGGTTATATCTTCGTTATTTGTGGACACTTACCGTATAAACTTTTTTGGTTGTGTTCCTTGATGTTTATTCTTTATTTGTAAAGTCATTAAATGGAATTTGGATTCGTCTTAGGGGCCCAAAATGCAATTCGTGGCTGGAACGGCAACGGTTGAATGTCGCGAGAAATAAGTCATTTTTGGGATGGTTATATATTCGGTAATTGTGGACACTTAACGTATAAACTTTTTTTGGTTGTGTTCCTTGATGTTTATTCGTTATTTGTAAAGTCATTAAATTGAATTTGGATTCGTCTTAGGGGCCCAAAATGCAATTCGTGGCTGGAACGGCAACGGTTGCATATCGCGAGAAATAAGTCATTTTTGGGATGGTTATATATTCGGTAATTGTGGACACTTAACGTATAAACTTTTTTGGTTGTGTTCCTTGATGTTTATTCTTTATTTGTAAAGTCATTAAACGGAACTTTGATTCGTTCTAAGGACCCAAAATGCAATTCGTGGCTGGACCGGCAACGGTTGCATATCGCGAGAAATAAGTCATTTTTGGGATGGTTATATATTCGGTAATTGTGGACACTTAACGTATAAACTTTTTTTGGTTGTGTTCCTTGATGTTTATTCGTTATTTGTAAAGTCATTAAATTGAATTTGGATTCGTCTTAGGGGCCCAAAATGCAATTCGTGGCTGGAACGGTAACGATTGCATATCACGAGCAATAAGTCATTTTTGGGATGGTTATATCTTCGTTATTTGTGGACACTTACCGTATAAACTTTTTTGGTTGTGTTCCTTGATGTTTATTCTTTATTTGTAAAGTCATTAAATGGAATTTGGATTCGTCTTAGGGGCCCAAAATGCAATTCGTGGCTGGAACGGCAACGGTTGAATGTCGCGAGAAAAAAAAGTCATTTTTGGGATGGTTAGGGGAAAATGGGCTAGCCCCGGACATTTTCATACAGTGATGTGCTTCTTGGTAAGAAGATGCAAAATTGTTTTAAAGCAAGCCTGAAATATTTATTTGGAATGTGATCTTTATTGACAAAGCAAAGTTATCGAAAGAAATGCAAAAAGAAGTACATAAACAAATGATAATACAGATCGCTACATTTGACATATTTTCACATATTGGCGGGTACCACCGGACACTTAAGATAATTGAAAAAAATCATATTCTGCACTTGGAATCCACGAAGTTTACAGTGATCACGTGTAATGGATATCAGTTGATTCGATATCGGTGCAGCAGTCATGGGCCCAGCCATCGTAGGATTGACACTGAACCTAGCCTTCATTGAACGTTTCACCGCAAATGATGAATTCAGTTGTGCTTTCCTGTTCGTCTGGTCGTATGTCCTCTTTGTTATTGTCACAAGCAAGCTGATCGTGGCCCATTTCCGTCCTTTCTTTGCTAGTACATGTGTTGAGGTCACCTTTCTTTCAAGTTGCTTCTTATATGGTGAAGATGTTAGTATCTCGCTCACTGCAGTTCTTCTTGTTCGTGACGCTAAACGTCTCTTACGATTTTCTGGTAATGGTGATAACTTTTCAATAATGGAGAGCCCTTTGCTAGTTGATGGACGAGGAGATTCAGGTTCCTCGGTGACATGTAGAGAACGTGGATCCACTGCAGACGACGGAGAAGAAGCAGCCCCCGTTGCCTCCAGCGCTGCTGAAGTTGAAGGTTCTGGGTCTTCACAGGTTTGAGGAGTGTAACATCTTTCAACGGGAGTCACGTTTACGGTATGCCTCTGCAACAAGGTGTGCTACATCATAAACGGTTCCCTTTACTCCAGCATTCTTGCGCATCCACATCGAACAAGCTTCATTGTATACTCCTTTAAACGGTTTCATAAAAGATCTGTCAAGGGGCTGAGTCTTGTGCGTGGTATGTGGAGGAGTACTGAGCATATGAATACTGTGATCCCTCGCATATTGGATCACTTTCAAATCCTTATGACTGCAATGTCCGTCAACAAGTAGCAGAACTGGAACGCTATCACACAGTGTCAAGAACTGCTACATTTTGTCCGGTGTTACCCTCCAATTGCCTGTCCGGCGCTACACGACACGTACCATTCGACAATAACATGCCTCATACTATCACACAGTCAAATATATACTTGCTGTTCCACACACGATTTGTTCAAACCCTAACCAGTACACTGACAACTATTTGTGTTTCATTTACTTACCTTTATAATAGCAATGACCTTCCTTAAGTTACTTCGGGACGAACACCGCATACACAGAAACAGAGCGGCTTGCAGTACGTCCGCTATTCTTCACCGACCAACTCCTACTACTTGCACGTGCAGGGTAGAACAAAGTCCTTTCTTTTTCTGCTGATACAGTATTGCTAGCTCATACCGCAGTTTCGGAACTCACACTGTCCGATGGTACACGATGTCCGGGGCTACACGATTTTACCCTATATCTTCGTTATTTGTGGACACTTACCGTATAAACTTTTTTTGGTTGTGTTCCTTGATGTTTATTCTTTGTATTAAATACATTAAATGGAACTTTGATTCGTCTTAGGGGCCCAAAATGCAATTCGTGACTGGAACGGCAACGGTTGAATGTCGCGAGAAATAAGTCATTTTTGGGATGGTTATATATTCGGTAATTGTGGACACTTACCGTATAAACATTTTTTGGTTGTGTTCCTTGATGTTTATTCTTTATTTGTAAAGTCATTAAATGGAATTTGGATTCGTCTTAGGGGCCCAAAATGCAATTCGTGGCTGGCCCGGTAACGGTTGCATATGGCGAGAAATAAGTTATTTTTGGGGTGGTTATATCTTCGTTATTTGTGGACACTTACCGTATAAACTTTTCTTGGTTGTGTTCCTTGATGTTTATTCTTTATTTGTAAAGTCATTAAATGGAATTTGGATTCGTCTTAGGGACCCAAAATGCAATTCGTGGCTGGAACGGTAACGGTTGCATATCGCGAGAAATAAGTCATTTTTAAGGTTGTTATATCTTCGTTATTTGTGGACACTTACCGTAGAAACGTTTTTTGGTTGTGTTCCTTGATGTTTATTCTTTGTATTAAAATCATTAAATGGAACTTTGATTCGTCTTAGGGGCCCAAAATGCAATTCGTGGCTGGAACGGCAACGGTTGAATGTCGCGAGAAATAAGTCATTTTTGGGATGGTTATATCTTCGTTATTTGTGGACACTTACCGTATAAACTTTTTTGGTTGTGTTCCTTGATGTTTATTCTTTGTATTAAAATCATTAAATGGAACTTTGATTCGTCTTAGGGGCCCAAAATGCAATTCGTGGCTGGAACGGCAACGGTTGAATGTCGCGAGAAATAAGTCATTTTTGGGATGGTTATATCTTCGTTATTTTTGGACACTTACCGTATAAACTTTTTTTGGTTGTGTTCCTTGATGTTTATTCTTTATTTGTAAAGTCATTAAATGGAACTTTGATTGGTCTTAGGGGCCGAAAATGCAATTCGCGTCTGGAACGGTCACGGTTGCATATGGTGATAAATGAGTCATTTTTCGGGTGGTTATATCTCCGTTATTTGTTGAAAATTATGGTAGAAACTTGATTTCCTTGTGTTCTTTGATGTTTATTCTTTGTATTTGAATCATGAAATGCAACTTTCATGATTTCCTACTATTCCAAATGTTCATTTATATATAGGCTGGGAAGGTCTGGTTTCTGGGATTGCAACCCTGCCGTATGGGGTGTGGCGTGGGCGTGGCTTCTATTTGTGGCTGAGGAAAATGTGGCTAAGTTCACAGACGTCAAATGCTTATATCTCGCAAAGATACTTCGGACACGAAGGTAAATTATGCAATTTCAAGCAGAAATGCTGTTTCTATGACTTCTTTCACCAGCTTCGAGGTTCTGAAAAATGAGCAATTACACATTACATCAACATACCACTTGCAATCTCTCGTCTCAACACTGGCAGAGAGCAAGTTGCATCATGGTTCATACGATATCCCTGAGCAATACAGGTAGCAGCTACGCTATGCGAGTGACTGAACTGTGGCATATTTACGAAAAAGTTCGTAACTACCCGACAAGATTGGAAAATTTTCGGGACGGGAAATGTTCGAAATTTCCCGCACAATTTGCGATAAGTTCCAGACACTTACAATGCAGACGAAAACGTCCAGAATTAGGCAGTGTCTGCTGCCACGTTCTTTTTCTGCTGGAACCTCAAAAAAGATGCGCGTGGCAGTAGACTCGGTCTTTGTTTTATCGTGATTGCACCATGCTATGTATGCAACACATACTGTAAAATTGTAGCGATTACTTTCACAAAAATGTTTTAAGATTAGGTCCCTCAGCATTCTTCTAATAATAAACCTAAATGCTCTCCTAGTTAGGGGCAAGTTCTATTAGCATTAAAATAATATCGTTAAATGCTTTCTAAAGAAAAAAGGTTTTATTTACCTGTACATTCATTCCCACTAACCATAAACTTGCATTTCTCTCGTCTTAATCTGTTCTTAAGATTTGTAACATCCTCTTAGCAGACGAATTACGTGGCAGCAGACTCGGCCCCAGAATTAACGACTTTTCAAAATGATAATTCGGTATTTCCCGACTGCTCGGGATCCCGAAAAGTTGGGAAGTCATTTCCCGAAGTCTGGATCAGGAAGCGAAATTTCTCTTTCACATATCCCAGAACCCGCACCGGAAGTGATAATAAAATCCAGATTCCGGCGCCACGTAATTTAGATCCTTTTTTTTTTTTAGAAAACATTTAGCGATATTATTTTAATGCTAACAGAACCTAACCTAACTACGAGAGCATTTAGGTTTACCATTATTAGAAGAATGCTAAGGGACCTAATCTTAAAACATTTTTATGTAAGTAATCGCTAAAACTTCACAAAGACCGAGTCTGCCACACACATGTCTCCTTTGAGGTTACAGCAGAAAAGAACGTGGCAGCAGACACTACCAAATTTTTCCCAAAATAGGTTTCGACTTTTGGTGATCCGTACATCCCGATCCAACTTTCTGGGATCCCGAACAGTGATGCCAAAAGAAGGGAAATTTCCCTCGGCACAGGGAAATTTGAGGGTGAAAAGGGAAATTTATGGCCGGTTGCACCATCTACACTTAAGGCGAAGAGGGACAATTACGCACCAGGCATGCATTTATTCCAATATCGTCGGAATGAGCAATGCTACTAAAAAGATCTCCGGCAGAAATGAAGAGTATGAATTTCTCCCCATGTGGCAAGTGGAAGCGGTTTCCTAAGTTGATTATTAAGCCTTATACGATTTTTGAAAAATATGATGAATTAGTATTTACCGAATCCCATGTATTCCTTATGGGACATCAACTTCAACTTCAAGTTACGGCTCATCAAATGGGAGTTTCGACTTTTCCTACTGCTATGACATAGTTCTACGTGTCCTTTTCCCGTCCATGTACTTTTCTACGTCATCGGATGTTTGATATTCCCGAGAGAACGAATAAAATAATGGTCCCATAAGCCTAGTGCATTTCTCCTTGTCTCACACGGCCATCCTGGCAGTGTTGCCAAACCTGATGTGCATAATAGAGCTAAATTTCACCATTAATATAGCTAAAGAGGACTTTCAAGGAGCTAGATTAACGAAGGCTGCATAAAGTGCCTACTAGGGTAATTTTAGTTGTCAGAGGGGTGGGGGGTGCTGCTATTACCGTTAGCTTTAAATTTATTCTTAGTTTTCACCGCCTAGATTTGGCGGCATCACCCATCTCAATAATCCAATGATGTTAATATAAAATCGAAAATAAAGGGTTCCCGGATAACAAAATTGTCATCTTCATCTTAGCCACAGCGCTATATATAAAAATACATGGGGAGGAAAGAAGAGGTGGGTGACGCAGCCTATAGCTATACGAATATCACGTCACGTGCAAAATGTACACTCATGGCAAAAGTTGGTAGTTATGGGCCGGAGCCAGTGCTGGCATCATAGTGGGGCAGAGGGCGGGTGCCACAGTTCACAGTCAAACGAGTGCACGAAAGAGCCAGATTTGGCTCCAAAAGAGCGAAGTTGGCAACAGTGATCAGCAGTTGCCCCAGCGAGAAAGACCAAGGGGAAATTGTCCCTCCTCGCCTTAACACCATTTTGCGGTTGTTCAATGTCCGCCTAACGTTACCTACCACTTCAAGTCAGGCCCGTAGCTAGAGGGGGGGCAGGGGGGGCAACTGCCCCCCCCTGAGAGCCTGCTTTGCCCCCCCTGCGAAATATACAGAACACATTCCTACCTGGTATTCTCACTAATCTTTACAATTATATCCTGTATTACTCTAGCAACATAACAAAGACACTTATTGATTTTGTGATTTAATGAGGTGTGTGGGATTCCGAATAATGTCGTACTAGGATTGGTGGGGGGGATCCCTTGCTGATTCAGACTTCGGGAAATTATTTCGTAATTTTCAGTATTTAGAACAGTTATGACATTTTGAGAAGTCTTATATTAAAGGTGCCTAATTTGTTTGGATGTTTTTCTTGGGTGTGTTGCTATGAAGTTTGAACTACTTAATTTTTTGTTTCCCAAGTCTACCATTTAGTAATAGCAATTCATGCAGTAGAAAGAGGGAATGGATATTTCATTGATGAAGAGGCACTCACAAACCACAGGGAGGCAGGGGTCATTGTCCTCCCAAACTTGAACGGAAGTCCATTCTAGGGGGGGGCAAACATTTAAGTAAAATAAAACAAGACTAGCAGAATCTAAGAATAGTAGGACAAATGGATACTCAAGATGGAATTAGTTTTTTCTTCCAGACGGCCAAGGGAACTTGGGGGGGGGGGGGACAGAGGGTCAATTGCCCCCATTGATTTCAAATTTTCGTAAAATTTTCTTGCTCGCTTCGCTCGCAATATCTGCTGTGTCAGAGCCATAGCTATGGGGCCAGAACGGTCTAAATGAAATAAATAATGTGTTAAAGAAAATGCCATGGCGCCCTCTGAAATTATTTGCACCCTATTTTCAGTTTGAAAAATTTGGATCTAAAAATTTTCTTGCTCGCATCGATCCCAATATGATTGTTTTCGGTAATGCATTCTAAATCACCCGAGAGAGAAGTAACACCAAATATGTAGCTACTTCAGACTGTTGCGGCTAAAACGTTTCGTCTCAAATGCACGAATAATTCTTTTGAGGAAAAGGAGACAAAATTTGTATTATTTTTACTGTTGATTTGTTATGAGGCGGATGAATTGATTATGTAATGATTTTAATGTATTCTCATAATATATACAGGGTGTCCGGCTTAGACCTTTAACATTACAAAACAGTATAACTTTAGTTATATTCAACTTTAAATGAAACTTATTGTTTGTATGGGACTGGCAACTATGGCCATTTGCGAGAATCACCAGTACTTCGAGTTGACGTGACGCGCATGCGCGTGTAACGCATAAATTCCAAGATGGCGGAATGGACGGTTCAGCAGAAAGTGTTCTGCGTTCTTTCACTGGCAGCAAACAAATCTGCGAAGCTTGTTCAACGTGCTTTTCGGCGTGAATTCAATCTTCAACGTCACGACAATGTTCTTCCTATTTGCGTATTGCTAAGTGGGATAAACAACTAAGAGAAACTGGAAGTGTTGTGTCGGTGCGCGGGAAGTACGCGAAGCGGAAGGTATCAGAGGAAAACATTGAAGTGATTTGCACTGCATTCACAAGAAGTCCAAGAAAATCAATAAGACGTGCAAGTTTAGAGCTCAACGTTCTTCGGTCTACTATCCATGACGTTGTGCACAAAAGGTTACGTCTACGGGCGTACAAGATCCAGTTAGATGAACGAAATTATCCTGATGATAAACC
This sequence comes from Lepisma saccharinum, assembly GCF_977018435.1. NCBI lineage: Eukaryota > Metazoa > Arthropoda > Insecta > Zygentoma > Lepismatidae > Lepisma > Lepisma saccharinum. The sequence continues at coordinate 480,410 of NW_028142979.1, forward strand.
TAAAAGACAAACGTCTTCGGGTAAAGTGTTAACCAAAATTGACAACAACAATGCTTTTCTGGACAAGGGGTGCTTTTCTGATGAAGCTGCATTCCACACGTGTGGCAAAGTTAACAAGCAAAATTGCCGTATTTGGAGAAGTGACAATCCTCATGAGTTTCGTGAAATTATCCGAGACTCGCCAAAAGTTAATGTGTGGTGTGGGTTAATGAAAGAAAATATAATAGGCCCGTTCTTCTTTGCTGAAGAAACAGTGAGAGGAACGAATTACTTAGACATGCTTCAGCATTACATCTGTGCCTCAAATGCCTCCAGAAACCATTTTCCAACAAGACGGAGCCCCGGCACACTTTGCTATCACTGTACGAGGATTTCTCGATGAGCATTTTCCCAGAAGATGGAAAGGAAGAGGATCTAAACCACTCGCTTGGCCTCCGGGCTCGCCGGATATTTCCCCCCTAGACTTTTTCTTTTGGGGGTTCATCAAAGACCAAGTCTAAAGTATGCCCATCGAGAACTTGGAAGATCTGCGTAACAGAATTCATCATGCGATTAACAATGTGACCCCTCAAATGCTAGTGAATACCTGGACGGAATTGGAATATCGGTTCGACATCTGCTGTGCCACAAGGGGAGCTCATTTCGAGGTTGTGTGAAGTGCTGGTGCTGGGACAAAAAAATGCATGAGTTTTTCTACAAAAATGTAAATTTTGGTAATAAAATTGGGTTTCTCTGCAAAATTATGCTCTTTTGTAATGTTAAAGGTCTAAGCCGGACACCCTGTATATTAAAGAAACTTTGAATGCATACACAATTTAGCGTTAACGTGTTGCATACTTATGTATTTTCTTATTTTACGTCGTTCCATGTTGCATAAATAAAATATATGTTGTACATGAAAGTAATACATGTCATATGTACAAATAGAATTATGTTCATCATGCATTTTGTGTCTTTCAAAAATACAGTTGTGTGCTTGTTTTCCAGTATTAGCTAATGTCAAATTGAACGTGTTGGAAAAATATTTTCAAATAATTTGTTCCATGACAAATGCTTTAGCACAGACTTCTAACACCTTTTTGCGTGATTTTTAATAACGTCTTTGATGCTACTATTATTACTACCACCACTATATTACAATTATCATTATTTGCACGTTTGTCCTGGTACTGGCCCCCCTCCAGTCAAAAATTCGTGGTTGCGCCCACTGGCGTAAGCAGGATTTTTTTTTCTGGAGGGGCTGGAATTGTATAGGTGGATGCTTTCAGTGGCGCAAACTTATAGGGATCCGTGGGAACATAGCTCACCTAAGAATTTGTCGTGTTATTATTATATTTATTATTGTTATATATTTTCGTATTAAAATCAATAAATAATATTTTTAGAATAGCGAGTATGGTGCGTATTAATATCATAATACATGGAAGGGAGAATTTGAGATTTTTTAAACTTATAAGAACCCAATGTTTTTTCAAAATTTGGCATCCCTGACTGCTTTCTAGTGAGCGGCATATACAATAAGATATATATTTACAACTTTCCACTCTCAAAAATGTCAACTGGAGATAATTTTATAGGGCTTGAATTTACCACTCTGGTTTTTCCCGAGCCTATGGTGATTTTACTTGAAATTATCGATTTCTCAAAATTTATGAGGGGGCTGTAGCGTATGCCAGTGGTTGCGCCTCTGCTCACAAAGAACACTCATGCCCAGGCTCGAAACTGGGACCCTTGGCTTCGTAGTGTGTTGTGTAACCATCCCACCATAGAGGTCAGCTGGTGAAAGATGTAGGACAGCTTAGTTGGTCAAATTATTATCAAACACGATGAAAATGTGATTGTGTTTCACATTTATTATTTTGTTTAAAAAGCGACAAAATTTGTAGTTGGATTCTCATTAGATTCCTTTGTGCGTAAAAATTGTGCATACTGGAAACTATAGAGGGAAACATTATGAAGCACGATTTATAAAGGGCTCACTTAATCAGCTCTTCAGAGAGGCTCAAAGCTGTTGGTACATATTAATCGTCTATTAACATTATCGACCTGTAAATATCGAGTAGATACAGTCCCTACTAAACTATATCCTTGTATTCTTTGGCAGCCCGGAAAGGTCATTATCGAAATACTGTTACTTGATGTTGCTCGAACTTTTTTTGTTCGTTGGAGTTTCAAGATATCATCCCTTTCCTGTTACTTATAGCTTTTGGGGGAGGGGGGCAAGTGCACCCTGCTATATCTGCCAATGCGACACAATATTAAAAATTTGCCCCCTCTGGAATTGACTTTGCCCCCCCTACTAAGAATTCCTGGCTACGGGCCTGCTTCAAGTCCCGTGTAACATAAGTAGCGATCGGGGCTCCGCCTAACGCGTAAAGTGCTACTTTAACACGAAATTGAAGAACACTGTGCTTGGGAATTTCGAATCAACTGTGTTTCGAAGGTAGTGTGATATTCTCTTCGTTTTGCATTGAGAGCACAATCTTGACTTGCTGTATCATTGCGAATTCATTGTAATACGAAATTGGAGAGTGGTCCGGTATTGTAAACTCGTTCCGTAATACGGAAATCAGGAAATGTCGTCTTCAAATGACGAGGGTGAATTGTTGGAGATACTTCAACATTTGGATGGAAGAATTCAACGACCTCGTCGTGTGAAAGTGAGGCCAAATTATTTTGAAGAATTAGATGAACTTGAATTCTTTTCTCGATTTCGTCTAAAAAACAACACTGTTCTACAGATCCTTGGTGAAGTGGAAGATGGTTTAAAAACCGTAACAACCAGGTAAGTTCATTTCATATATCTTCTGTAAATGTTCGAACATGTAAACAGAAACTTGGGACGAATGAAATTCGGAATACTGATTGTGCACAAGTGTATTTCTAAATTCCTTACGATGTGTAAGTTTTGCGAGAGAATATGGAATGCATTTTTAACCATTCGTCTACACACATATATTTTTGTTACATGATTTGTACGCTGAGACCTATAACATCATGTGGTACTACTTTACTATACCTGAGACACCTGGGAATGATTTCTTTCGCACTTTTTTACATTGCTAACGTACTATTCTGCATTCCGGAACACTTATTTAAGTGAAATAATGGAATTCGTAACGAAAATAATGTATATTTCTTACATTTACGAGTACTTACTGTTCTTGTTTATTTCCACACACAACATGGCGTTAACTTACCGTTGATCGTAGTAGTATGTCTATGATCGTTCGTTCTGCCAGTGTTTTGTCGATTTGGAGTGTGCAAGCAGTGTTGCAAGCTCCTTTACCGAAAAATACCTACTTTCGGGCCGGATTTCAAAGTATGCTCAAATAAAAAAAAAAATACAATTTTTTTTAAAAAAAACACCTCAGGAACAAACCATTGACGTTATGTTAGGTTAGGTAAGGCAAGCATAGTTTAAATTTTTTTTTTCAAATTTAAAACATTTTAGGAATTTTAAATTGACTTTTTTACTTACTTACGGGGACGAGGTATGCCTACTAGGTTAGGTTCCATTAGCACTCCTTTCGTTCAGTTTAGCATATACGGACAACATCGACTTGTAGCAGCAGCAATATCGCGTATTGTGCTCTCGTGCAGAAAGCAAATGGCGGCAGCAGCAATAGCGCGTCGGAAATAGATTTTCGTAGAAAACCACATGCATTCGCATTAAAATGAATCAAAACTACATTCCCGAACATCAACAACGCTACAGAAAATTATTTGCGTAAGTACTGGTATAAGTACTTTCTCCTGTAAATTTGAAGAAATCCTGGTTTACGCGTACCACGCATTGTACTCTCGTCCACAAAGCAAATGGTCGCGCAATAGCGCGTATAGTGCTCTCTTAAAAATTCAACCGGATCTTCCACACCTGGCAACAACTTCACGGCGCATCCTGGACACGTCATTTTCTGGAGATAACACCGCGTGGCTTGAAACACTGACTACGGGGCCGTGCTACGGGGTTTACGCGTACCACACATTGTACATACTCTCGTTCACAAAGTGAGTAACATGGCTTCTATGTTGTTATGATAAGAATTGCAGTGTTCATTGGATAATTGTGGATTTGGTGAAACGAATTGTGTATTGGTGTAATTCTTTGATTGCTGTTAATTACTGAGATTTGTTATTAGAAGTCAAAGGTTCAGGATGCGATAAATACATACGTGATAGGTTACGAAAAGCGTAAGAAAGTGTGACTATCGAGTGCTACGATTGTGTTGTGACAGACATTATTCTAGTTGTTTCAAAAGGATACCGGGAAACAATTAGATCGTCCCAACATGGAAGAAAGTAGTAATGAACTTAACGCAGCAAATGCTATGTTAGCTTTGGCTGACGTAACGGAAAACCAGAATGACTGGGCAGATAAAAATGATCGAGAAGAAGTTGACATGACGGATCACAAAAGCAAACGTGTTCCCAAAAGGCAAAGAGAGGAAAACAATGAAGTAGGCCAGGAAAAAGTAGCTAAATCACCCACATCTGCTATACCTAACTTTAATTATTCTAGAGATCATTCGGGACCATATATTGTTTTATTAGAAGGAGTGGATAAAAATATTGGCAAACTAAATGGGGGAAGTTTGGGCAATTTCTTTCGTAAAAACGAAATCCCAGTTGATCTAGTAGAGCAATGTGGACGAAATCGGGTGAGAGTCACATTTGCTAGTGCACAAGCAGCCAACACGTTCGTCAAAGACCGAACACTACACACACAACTGGCCGTACTGGTCCGCGTACCCCAATCGTTAGTTCAAAGAGAGGGTTTAATTTTTGGCGTGGCCCTAGACTTAACAGAAACAGATATTCTGGAAGGAATTGATGCTGGTCCCATACAGGCAATAAGTGCCAAACGACAACAAAAGAAAATTTGGAATTCCGATGCGAATTTCACACTCAGAGATTCTACTGTAGTGTGTGTCACTTTTCGCGGAAACAGACTTCCAGAAAAGATTATATTAAATCTCGAAATCAAGGACGTACAACCTCGTATTAGACCTGTCTTGCAGTGCAAATGCTGTTACAGACTGTCTCATGGTGCAAATCAGTGCAAATCGAAAGCAAATTGCCCACAATGTGGATCCCCAAAGCATGGGGAATCTTGCAACAAACCACCCCAATGCATAAATTGCAAAGAACAACACAATGCTCTAGATAAGAATTGTCCAGCTAGGAGGGAAGCTAATGCCATACATACTCGTATGGCAATAAAAAATATTTCTTACTTTGAGGCTAGCCACAAAATACGGGGTACATATGTAGCCCCTCTCACAAAGGCGGAGGTATTACCATCACTACACGATCCACATACATACCCAACCTTACCTACCCTGGAAGCAGGTACCTCTTTTGGGGGACCACCGGCCTCTACAAGAAGAAACACTTATTCCAACATCGTGAGACAAGAACCTCCTACAAATAATAAAGATAACTCTACCCAGGACTGTACACCTCTGGTGCGCCCTACACGTGGAAGAAGACGTAAGAAGAAAAATAATAAGAAAACTTCTGACACCTCGGACTCTTCTACCAGTGACTCAGATGATGATACTTTCCATCCCTCACCCCCGATAGGATCCCGAGCCTTTCCTCCGCCTCGTAGTACAGGAGCTGGTGCACTTGGGAGAATTCCACCCAAGAGTACACCAGAAAGTATCACGATTCGTACGGACGAGAAGGTTCAAGGCCTAACAGAGACTCGTTCCGATAACACTTTACCCCCTATGCGGACATATGGTGCCAGAGACACAATATCTCCCGAACAGCGATCAATATATCGTTCTCTACTTGATCTTATTCCGGATCTATGGGCCTCTGTAGTTAATATACCAGAAATACACGAACAGGAGAAAATAATTAGAAGAATACAAGAACTTACGTCCCACCTCTTGTCTATTATATCGGGTCGTTAATACGCCCCGATATCTTTCACATTTATCCCTATCACCTCCCCTCCCCTATCCTAAAAACATGTCCTTGCCTGTTACTCTACAATGGAACGTGCGCAGTCTATCGGCACGTAAATGCGAAATTCAAGATCTGTTGGCGGATTACCGTCCACAACTTATCTGTCTACAGGAGGTGAAAGGTACTCATCATGAGAACTATCGGTTACCCCACTACATAATGTACGGCCCTCCCTTTGACCAAAATCAACGGGGAGTTGCTGTATATGTCCATGAAAATATACCCCATTCCGTAATTAACATTCCACATTCCCTCTCAATAATAAAAAATTACCAAGGTGAAATAGCTGCCGCCCGAATTAAATATGCTCATTATTTATTTGCGCTTATATCTATGTACCTTCCACCACATTCTCTTTCTCAGAATATCCCACTCTCAGCTTTGAACGAACTTTTTACAATCATTCCGGGTCCATATTTGATAACAGGAGATTTTAATGCACATAATCACATATGGGGTAACTCTCGGACGGATAGGCTGGGAACCACAATAGAAAATTAGGTCACTGAAAATAACCTTATTATTCTGAATGATGGTTCCCCCACACATTATCCTCATAACGGATCCAGTCCGACGAGTATAGACCTCACTTTAGTATCACCACATATATTCAAAAACATCAATTGGTTTAATGATATGGATTTAAGAGGGAGTGATCATACCCCAATTTTCCTTTCTTTACCGGCTAATTTATCGACTACAAGCACAACTGTACCTCCGGTTCGTCGCTGGAAACGCGATTCCATAAACTGGGAAAATTTCCGAACTTCTTTCCTCCGTTTATATTATAGTGATGATTCGGCTTCAGTAAGGACCATTACATATATAGTTGCCGCGTTCATTGGTTCCCCAGGCGGCTGCCTTTGGAACCTTACCCTGCCCGCCCCTCTCCTAATGAGCCAGGACCTCCTTAGCAAGAGCGCCCCAATAAAGCTCCAGGCAACGCGTTGTTGCCATTCTTTGAGAGGGCAGCGGAGGAAAGTCGACGCGCTGCACTCAAAGCATGTGACATAAATAAATAAATCGACACAGATAATTAATTATGGTGTTTCATTATTTCTGTGACACGAAAATACATCATAATAATCATCTGATTCGTCCAATCTTGCATAGCATTTTGTAACGTTTAATAAGAGAATTTAATGTGGCTTACCTTTATTCATCGTCGTCACTCTCTCCAACGTGAATGATGAATCGCTCCTGGTTACGATCAGTGTCGTGATGCATGTACTGGCTTTCAACCTTGATAACATGCTTGATGCATGATGACCATAGCTGGGAGTCAATTGTCGCTGCACCATCCCGCAATAGCTGACACACGCTAGCACTCAGTGTAGGGGTTACATTGTTTTTCCGCACGAACAATTTGAGCTGAGACCATACTAGTTCGATTGGATTCAGCACACAATGGTAAGGGGGAAGACGCAACACTTCATGTCCACGTGAGTGTGCAAGCTCGTCCACTACATATCTTTTTTTTATGTTTGCAGATTTAATGACATCTAATAAAACTGCTTTTATTGGAACTGGGTTTGGTATCGGGATCCTGTGCTGCTCCATGAACGATACAATATCCTGCAACTTTGTATTCATTGTTGGGATTTTGACCAACAGGCGCGAATGGTAACTAGCATTATCCATGATAATGACGCATTTTGTATCGATTGGCATATTTGCCAAAAGATAATTTTCGAACCAATTTTCGAAAACTTTTCCTGTCATTTCATCGTGGCTGTCCGCTTTGCAATCTCCAATGTTCTTTGCTGACAGATAGAGACAATTTGGTACCCATCCCTCACTGTCCCCAGCATGGAGCACCATAATACGTTTTCCCCTCCCTGATGGCGACTTCAAAATACAATTGCATGTACCATCGTCCCACCCCTTCTTGACTGCATCGTAGGTGTCGTACCAAGTCTCGTCCAAGTAAATGAGTTTGCAGCCTTCCGAACGCAGGTCCTGTAGTCTCCGTAGGTACCGGTATCTCCAAGCAACAATTCTCGCCGATTCCATTATTACATTCTTTTTCCTTAAACGACCAAACCGAAAACCAAGTTTTTTTATTAGTTCTCGAAGCGTTGTTTCTTCATAAGGGAAGTCCGACACACTTTTTAAAAGTTTCAATAGTTCACTCACTGTCGGTGACTGTCCTTTACTATAGAACTTGTAAATCTCTCGTCTAATGAAATCACAACTAAACTCGTCCACTTTGTTAAACTTTATTCTTTTATTTCCAGGCTTCTTTGGTGTGACTGGACCTCTCCGAATCACATTTCGCACGGTTTTTCTGTCTAACTTTAATATTTTGGCTGTCTCTGCAATGGCTCCTTTTCCTAGCTTTTTCTTTTCGACATATTCGTGCACATTACACACAAATAACTGACTTCGTTTGTTCAACGTTTTGGTTTTGAATACTTTTCTGTTCGGTGCTCCGGAAGTGCTTGGTTGAGGATTATCTTGGTTCGTTGAATGATCTGGAACTTCGGTTGTGTCCCACGGTCGCCACATGTCGATACAAACTCTGTTTTCCCGTAAGATTTCTAAGATATAACAATAAACTAGAAAAAAATACACTTTGTCAATCGAAGAATACGAACTCGCATACGCACCTCACACTGCTCTCTTGTTGCTGAGTTTGTGAATGTGAAAGGCAGCGAAGAGAAGGCCTTGGGGGAGGAAGTGACTTGGCAACGTCCAGCCTGTTGACAGCATGCTCACCCTGCACGCGTCGCAGGATTGCAATATTCTCAAGGGTGGGAGGATCTGGTTTCCAAAGGAAACCGGCGCGCTTTGATGCCGCCTGGGGATCCAAAGAACGAGGCAAGTATACCCAATTCTTGCAAATGCTAACAATCGCACTCGATGACAGCGGAACGAGACAAAAGTTTTACTCTTTTGACCGTTTTCCAAAACTCTATTGGTGGAACCCAACCTGTGCCGCAATTAAAAAAAGAAAGAAAATATTAGCAAAATTATACGCCAGATATCCTATGCCAGATACCTGGCGAGAACTAAAGAATGCCCAGGCGATAGCGGTATAAACATATATCAAAGCTAAACGTCAGGCATGGAAATCATATTGTCAGTCCCTTGACCTTAACGTGCCAATTAGTATAATTTGGCGGAAATTCAATTCTCTCCGACATCCCCATGTTTCCCATCCACGTCCAATTGATACTTCCTGGGAATCAGATTTTATGGATCTTCTCACCCCCCCCCCCCCCATCCGTTCCTATGCCTTCCCCCTTTCATGACCGTGAACCTACCGAATTTACTGATGACTTCCCAGCTATTTCAGTTAAAGAACTAAAAAATATCCTTGATAAAATCAAATCCACGGCACCTGGCTACGATGGTATTACCTATGAAATTCTAAAGCACTTACCAGTTCAAGGGTTCGAAATTCTTGCTGCGATTTATAATTATGTATATCGCAGAGGAAAAATACCACGTGGCTGGACCCAACATATTGTGATACCTATTTTAAAACCAAACAAACCAATCATGCAAGCCTCTTCATATCGACCTATAGTTTTGATACCAGTTATGGCTAAACTATTCGAACGTACCCTCCAACATAGAATCGTTTGGACACTAGAAAAACGCCAATTTTTCCCATCCACACAATTAGGATTTCGCATCGGTCTTGGTAGTCAGGATGCTATTGCTACACTCACTGTTGCTATCCAAAATAGCCAACTCCTGAGACAATTTTGCTTCAGCTTATTTGTTGACACAGCCAAAGCATATGACTCCGTTGACATTTCAATATTATGCAATCTTCTTGATTCAATAAACATTCACCCCATTGTGGCTAAAATAGCTTGGAATCTATATCAGGAACGTATTCTGGTCTTCTGGTTTCATAATGATGTGAAGGGCCCGAGACTGGTTCGGAGCGGAATACCACAGGGCTCCCCTCTGAGTCCCCTCCTCTTTAACATTTACACCAAATATATACATCAAATACCAAGGGCCACTCACAACATCATTCAATATGCTGACGATTTTTGTTTTTATCAAAGTACATCAGACACCACACAAGGAATTTTAGAATTGCGCAACCTGATTCATACTCTACGTGTTCAATTATTATCTCGCGGTTTATCTTTTTTGCCGAGAAATAAAAAATTATAATCTTTAACCCTTATACATCAAACCGACACCCTAACAATCTGACACATATACTACAGATTCCGGTAGTATCTTCTTGTACTTACCTGGGGGTTTCCTTTGATAGAAAATTAGATTGGAAAGTCCATATTAACAAACTGCTAGCAAAAGGAAAACAAATAATCAATCTTCTAAAAGGCTTGGCGAACACGAAATGGGGTGAACACCCCTCCATTATGACTTTGTTCTACAAAAATTGCTTTCGCTCTTTATTCGAGTATTCGGCACCCGTTTATGGTGGGACGATTGATACTTGGTCCGATAAAATAGACATTTTACAGAGACAGGCACTCCGTGTTTGTCTAGGATTAATGAAATCTAGTCCAAATATTAGTGTCTACAGCGAGAGCGCTGAACAGGCCCTTTCATTTAGACGCCAGTATTCTACTACGAAATTTCTATTTAAAATATGGGAAAGACACACCCATCCTTTCAATAAAGCATTTGCAATACAACGACAACTGGGTGAAACTTTACTCTTGGATAGATCATGTTCTAGATATTACTTTTTTTATTGTTACAACATAGATAGAGAAGCATATCACTTAAGTTACACTATACAAAATCCCTTGATTTACACTTTGAGGATTCCTACCGAGTCACCTGTCAATGTCAATTATGTTGATTTCGGTCGACATGAATATTATAAAGAAATTTGGCCAGACTATGACTTCATATACACTGACGGATCAAAAGATGACGAACATAGTCAGACAATTCTCGTTACCGCAAGACATCTCCATATTTTCGGCAGAATGTTATGCCATACACCAGGCATTGCTCTATGCCCGTGCAGCGGGATTTAAAAAAAACTCTAATTCTAACGGACGCAATGAGTGTTTTATTTACACTCGATCGTTGTGGAAAAGATGCATACCGCATGCCCATTCTCCCGTCCCTGATCTTACAAACTATATTAAATCTCCGCCAAAATGATCAACGAGTGCAATTTACGTACGTAAAAGCTCATAGCAATCTTAATATATATCAGGATTTAGTGGACCAATATGCAAAAAATATGTGGCCGCGGTGGCTCAGTCGGTAACGCGTCTGACTACCATGCTAAAGGTCCCGGGTTCGATCCCCGGCCGGTTCAAATCCGGGAACTTTTCTAACGATGGAAGCGGCCCCGGCGCCCACCCAGCGTCGAATAACATGGGTACCTTGGGAAAACCTGGGGGGTAAAGGCGGTCAGGGCGTGATGCTGATCACATCACCCCACTCACGACCGGATCAAGAAAATGTGGGGCGTTACCCCCACACCCCCTATACGCCTTCATGGCATGGTGCTATGCACAGGGGAACACTTTACTTTTTTTTTTTAATATGCAAAAAAGGCGAAGAACACTCCTTTTCCTACTCCCCTTCGTTTATCCTATACTGATCTTCTACCCCGAGTTAAAATGAAACTTAATTCCCAATGGGAAGCTCGGGCACTTAATCAAATTGCAAATACGACCACTTATAAATGGTACGCAGAAAAAGTAGTCAGTCGACCCTGGTTTCATAAACTGAAACTTCCTCGTGAAGTGATAACTTTCACACTTCGCCTACGAACGGGACACGTTTGCGCAAACGAACACCTAGCAAGACTGCATCAAAATCCCTCCCCTGCTTGTGATTGAAGAGAAAACAAACAAACGCCAGTTCATCTCTTCTTCCATTGCCCGTTAAGAAGCAAATACAGACACGCTCTTTTTAACAGTTTACACAGAGCCAACGCCAGTTCATCTCTTCTTCCATTGCCCGTTAAGAAGCAAATACAGACACGCTCTTTTTAACAGTTTACACAGAGCCAAAATACCATTTCCCATATCCATACCATCCCTATTATCGTCTCCTTCACCACGTACGATGTGGATATTATATAGTTTTGCCAGACAGAATGGTATTCAATTTTGAAATTTGTGTGTATGTTCAAGCTTCTGATCAGTGCTAAAATACAGTGAAGTGTAATATTACAATATCTTTACGACCACAACTTACTATGACTTCCATTCAATGGTACTTCTGCTCACAAGTGTACTACATCGCAGACCTTTGAACAAAACTGCCATATACCCGGCGGTAAGGGTCACGAAGAAGAAGAAGAAGAAGAAGAAGTTCACAAAGCAAATGGCCGCGCAGCAGCGATGCCAACCCTAGCATACTGGTGCTAAACCTAGCATAATTTAACCGTCTTTGGCACCTAACACCCTGTGTTTGGCATAACAGCCAAATCTAGCATAATCTGCAACCGCCGATAGATATTGAACTCAAAGGAAAATGCTCTGAAGAAGTAAACATAAAAGTAACTGCACATCTCTATTTCAGGAGTGGACATGTTTCCAACAAAAGAGAGTAAACCAGCCCAGGGATCTCGCCGCATCTTCCTGCCATAAAATCGAAGAGTAGGATTGGGGCGGCCCACCCTCAAAAGTTTGTCCTTTCCTAGCACCGACACAAGGGGTCAGCTATTTGCAGTGCCCGTATTTTCGCGAGGAATGTTTAGTAGAAAATTTCATTGACAAATAAAGCTCATGTGGCGCACTCCTTTGTCGGCAAATTTGGACCATCTTTGTCTTCAGCATGTGTTCGGTTCGGTTCAGTCGACTCGACATCTTACCATTTCGGAAACCGTCTCCCGCGACCAAAAAAGCGTTGTTCCTGTGTATGATTTTAATTCTTCGTGCGTGCGTCTTTCAGTGTATTTTTGAGCATGTGTTTGAGTGTATCTGTGAGTGTTTTTTTTTTGTTTTTTTTTTTTGCTTTTTAATTTTTTTTATATAAAATATTATTTGGAACAATTTCGAAAAATGAGTATCTTCTAGTAGCAAAAGAAGTAACTGTGAAACTCCCGAACAGAAAGATAAGGACCGTGGGGATTTAAACCAGAAATGGGAGTCGTATGCTCAGAAATATAGAAAGGAGTGGGAAAGAGGCAGTTTTCATTTTTTGGTTTGGCGAGTACCTTTTTTCCTTTCCTTTTCTTTTTTTTTATTTGGAAAAATGATTAGTTTACATATAAATGCATTGTATGAGCATTTGAAAGTTGCAAAGAACTAGCAAAAAACTGTGTGTCTATAGCAAGGTGTTCATAACGCAAAAAAATGCAGTAGTATATGAAACAAAAGTAAAAAAAAAGTAAAGTGTTCCCCTGTGCATAGCACCACGCCATGAAGGCGTATAGGGGGTGTGGGGGTAACGCCCCACATTTTCTTGATCCGGTCGTGAGTGGGGGTGATGTGATCAGCATCACGTCCCTGACCGCCTTTACCCCCCCAGGTTTCCCCAGGTACCCATGTTATTCGACGCTGGGTGGGCGCCGGGTCCGCTTCCATCGTTAGAAAAGTTCCCGGATTTGAACCGGCCGGGGATCGAACCCGGGACCTTTAGCATGGTAGTCAGACGCGTTACCGACTTTTTTTATTTTTTTATTTGAAACTATTACATATTATTGTGCATGTTATACATTTTAGGTCATTATAAAGTTAACATTACATTTAGGAAATTTGCATATAACATATCTCTTTTACAACGAGGGATCATTTGGTATTCCTGGTGCAGGTGATTGATAAATTGGGTGTGAAAATCTTGTTGCCTATATATGGATACAAAAAGGGCATATTGGCCTAAGAGCCATTGTACACTGTGGCGTTTTGTTCTTGGATAATATACAAAGGAAGGATACAAAAGAATATCTACTGAAATGTTACGTTCTGATGTACGACAAATTGTACTCACAAGTTTTTTGATATATAACCATGATTTTTGGATTATTTGACATTCACTAAGCTTATGCACTAAATTATCTTGTACATTACATGTAGCACATATTGGAGTATTTACTAATTTTATATCATAAAGTTTAGCTCCAGTAATGAATATTTGGTGTACAATTATATACCACGCTGATCTGACTCTTAACGTAAGGTGGCGGGCCTGTATATTATTCCATACTTCCCGCCAATTGACTCTTGGATTCCGATCTACAATTTTACACTGTTTTTGTGATAGTGAACACATTCTTCTATATATTTTTGATGTCTCTTGCGTTGGAAGGATAGGAGATTGTATTAAAGCGTAACTGATATCCACTATTGTATTTTTAAAATACCATAATCTGTCTGGAAGTCTTGTAACATCAATGGGGGCCTCCAGGTGAATGTTGTCCAAGGCGTGTCTCAGAACTTTACTTGTGAGGCTGTTAGGGTGTTGAATCAGTGTCGTTACATCAGCTTGAATACGTAGAGCCTGGCTTTTATATTCCACGTTTACAAGGTTCATTCCCCCTTCTGCATAGGGTAAACAAAGCGTTGCGTGATTTACACGCAAGATTTGACCGTTCCAGACAAACCAGCTCACAGCATTCTTGAGCTTAAAAATATCCAGTTGCCGCAACGGGAGGATTTTTGCTACATACCACACCTTGGAGAGAGCGTACACCTGTACAAACGTCACTCTTGACTGTATACTAAGTATTCGAAATTTATTCATTTGTAGAACTGCTTTAACACCATTTATCACTCTGTCATAGTTTAACTGGATCATTCGTTGAAGGGAGCGCGCGAAAATGATTCCAAGTATTTTTATCGATGGAACAACATGAAATTCTCCGCTCTGAGGGTAAGTTATATCCGGGTTTAAATACATAAGATTTGATTTTTTCTGATTTACTGTGAGCCCTGAAAGGGGACCAAATTCCTGTAATACTTTAGACGTTGCAGCAATATCAGTCTGCGTATTTATTAATACATTAACATCATCAGCATAGGCCAACACCTTAGTGTTTATAGATTGTATGGTGATGCCTTGTACTTGCTTTTCTAATGCAGAAAGAAGAGGTCTCAATGAGATACAGAAAACTATCATCGATAATGGGTCACCTTGTCTTACTCCCTTGTGAATAGGAAGTTCTCTTGTCATAAATCCATTTATTTGTATTTTGGATGTTGCGTTACTATAAAGGCTTTTAAATGCTGACAAAAAATGTCCACGTATACCGTACTTTTGAAGCACATTAAATATGTAATCATGGTGTACCGAGTCAAATGCTCGTTCAAAATCTATTGTTAATATAGCATTATCATGGTTATTTCTATTGACTCTATAACAGGTAAGCACTTCACGAAGCGTTTGTAAGACATTTGTAATTTTCTTGTTCATACCAAAAACATATTGTGTATCTCCAACTAGTTTTTCTACATAGGGCATAAGTCTGCCTAGCATACAGCGAGAGAATATTTTATAATCAGTACATAAGAGGGTAATGGGTCTATATTGACCAACTTCAATGGGTTTCACACATTTTGGTATTAAAACTATAATCCCAGTAGTTGAGGATTTTCCCATTTTATACCTTCGGAACACTGCATTTATCCATTCAGTTAGTGTTTTTCCCATCAACGTCCAAAATGTTTGGTAGAGTTTGTTTGGTATCCCATCCAGACCAGGTGCAGAAAACGGCTGCCCCGACTTAACCGCACGGAATACTTCTTCGCTTGTGTAGTCGTTATTTAATTGCTCACTTTCCTCATCGTCAAGGACCTCGGACAAGGATTCCAAGTTATACGTCAAATCTACATTTTGTGTTATTGGTTGGGAAAATTGATTCTCAAAATAGTTGTAAAATCTGTTACGTATTTCCGGGGCGGTTTTTATTTTAATTCCAGAATTATCGTTTATTTCGCTAATAAATTGTCTTTTTGCATTGTGTCTTTCTTGCAGTACATGGCTTATCGATGCAACCTCTTCTTTATCAAAGTGGGGGAGTCTGCTGCGAATTTTTACACCTTGTCGTCTTTCAGCTGTCATCCTCAGCAGTACAGCTTGTACACGTTTTACCTCTGTTTGCACTTGTTTCCCTTCAGTGGCTTCATGTATAAGTTCACGCAGCACACGGTAATAAAAATTATATTTATTATTCCAGTCACTAGAACGTTCCTTACAATAACTAAGACAAAACCGTTTTATGCCCGGTTTAAGAATTTCATCCCACCAGCGAATTATATCACTTTGTCTGGTACGGTGTGCTTCCCATACATTCCATTGGTCCTGAAAGGCTCGTTGGAAATTTGCATCTGTAAGGATAGAAGCATTTAATTTCCAGTAGCCATACCCTCTAGGTACTATTGGTATATCCACATTTATCGCCATGATTACGGCACTGTGGTCTGAAAAACAGGTGGGTGTTATACTAAGTGACTTGATTTGTTGGCGTAAATGTGGTGTTACATAAAATCGATCTAAACGGGAAGCACAATTATTACGAATGTACGTGTACCCTTTCTGTCCAAAATATTTGTCATTCCATACATCTGTAAAATTAAACCCATTTACTAATTTTTGCAAAGTATTGGAGGTATTAAAGCCAGGTCTTTGGTCCTGCGGATGCAGGACACAATTGAAATCGCCCACGCAAATTATATGTTCTCTTGTACCCTGCATTTCAGTAGCGACATCCGTCGCAAAAAACGCATCCCTCTGTTTCCTAAATTGTGTCCCTGAAGGTGCATATAAATTATATACCCAAACATTAGCTATTTTTGCTGAGATAATTCTACCATTGGGATGGCACATCACATTTGTAATCGGTACGGTGTTACGTACTAACAGGGCTGTTCCTGTCGCTTGAAAGGTTGCATTATTATAGACTAATATGTTTGGGGGGAGGTTAAATGCTGTTATTCCACATTCTTGAAGAAGTGCTATATCTAAAGATGATTGTAGGAAAAAATCTCCTAGCGCCTCCTGTTTAGTAAAAGATCGCATTTTGTTAATATTGATCGTAGCTAAACGGAGAGTAGTCATCATATATACAATTAACAGAAATTTAAAAACTAGGGTTACCCAACACTTCGAATTATACATTTTGCCCAGTTGACACTAATATTCTTACACTGTTTTTCCACTCCCTTCCATGCCACGAAACGTAAACCTTGCATATGTGCACGTTACCTCGTGCAAACACGTGACCAAGCCACATATACCTTTACTCATTTTACACATGCTATTTCTGACTTTCATTTTTACTTGCACCCACACATTCACTAGACACACTAGGGGAAACACTGAATTTGGATCCGATCACAGGTTGAAAATCAACACTCGGGGCCAAATTTGTCACACTTTGGGATCTGGTTATACGCACTGGGGAGGGGGCTATTGCCTGCTGCTTCACGTTCTTCTTGTGGTGGGGGTTAGGTGCCACATTTTGTTGTACTTTTTTCTTCTTCAACTGCTTCTGTTCCTGGAGTCTCTTCACATTTGATTTTCTTTTGGCATTGTCCTTAGTTCCTGTTGTGGTTTCACCAAGCTGAACCTTGTTTTGTTGATCTTCCATTGTATGGGATCCTCCTGCTTCGTACATGTCAGTCTCCATTTGAAGATTACTCGTAGTGTCAGACTCGCGCATCGCTTGATCAGTTGTTTCCAGACTGTCAGTCACCAACACATTATCCCGTACGTCACTGTGGAGGTTGTCTAAAGATGCCACCTCTTCCGCCCACGATGTGCTGTGGATAGACGCAGGTAGAGGTGTTTCCTTGGTAGGGTCTAGTTGGTGTTCTGAAACATCAGCATTTTTCGGCTCTATTTGCAGATTTTTATCGCGTTCATTGTTCACAGCTTTTTCTTGCAACTGCATTGGAATTGGCAACACTGTAAATTGTGTGTCAGCCTTTATCTCCGTCTCATGCGCTGAACGTTGGCTAGGTGGTCTATGTACCTTTGCTGCATATGACTGCTTAGGCTGGATTTCTACAGGAGTAGCACATGCTCCAATATTGTCTTGTATCACTCGCTCCCCCATAGCACCACGTCGTTGTGGACAAAACCGTGCTGTGTGTTGAGTGTCTGCACATATTTTACAGGTAGGCTTCTGTCCATAATATGTTACCCAATATTGCATACCCTGTATTGATACATAGGACGGGATTGGCTTATTCAGAACCATTCTCACCAACTTAATGCCTGTACGAATTTTATAAATATGCTCATCCGAATATCGCTCGTCCACCGGAGGGGTCTTAATTTCACCATACTGCGCAAGCACTGTACGGATATGGCTATCGGTTATTTCCATTGGTATAACATGTAGTCGCACTAGTGTAGTTGTCCTATCAGCCCAGTCTAATCTAATTTCATGTTCATCATCCTCATCACAATACACTAACTTCCCTTCAAATTTATTAATTAACTGTTCGCCTAATAGACGCGTCACTAACTTAATATAAACACACTTACGGTATTGGTCCAGTTCAATACTTAATACCTGGTCTTCAGTCAATGCAAGAGTATCCCGTATCCAACGATGAAGCATCAGCGATGTTGGGCACTTCTTCACACTTGAAAACCATAACTTTAGCGTATTTACGCGACGAATTTCCATTTTCCTTTCAATTCAACAACTTTACGTAACTGAAAATTTACGCGTTTCGCGTCGTCTAGCACGCCAGAGTCCAGATGACTCACCGGTTCACGAGCAGAGGCACGGCGATGTTGCTCGCGCGGGCACTTCCGCTTAACTGATTTTTTTTTTATATAAAATATTATTTGGAACAATTTCGAAAAATGAGTATCTTCTAGTAGCAAAAGAAGTAACTGTGAAACTCCCGAACAGAAAGATAAGGACCGTGGGGATTTAAACCAGAAATGGGAGTCGTATGCTCAGAAATATAGAAAGGAGTGGGAAAGAGGCAGTTTTCATTTTTTGGTTTGGCGAGTACCTTTTTTCCTTTCCTTTTCTTTTTTTTTATTTGGAAAAATGATTAGTTTACATATAAATGCATTGTATGAGCATTTGAAAGTTGCAAAGAACTAGCAAAAAACTGTGTGTCTCTAGCAAGGTGTTCATAACGCAAAAAAATGCAGTAGTATATGAAACAAAAGTAAAAAAAAAGTAAAGTGCTCCCCTGTGCATAGCACCACGCCATGAAGGCGTATAGGGGGTGTGGGGGTAACGCCCCACATTTTCTTGATCCGGTCGTGAGTGGGGGTGATGTGATCAGCATCACGTCCCTGACCGCCTTTACCCCCCCAGGTTTCCCCAGGTACCCATGTTATTCGACGCTGGGTGGGCGCCGGGTCCGCTTCCATCGTTAGAAAAGTTCCCGGATTTGAACCGGCCGGGGATCGAACCCGGGACCTTTAGCATGGTAGTCAGACGCGTTACCGACTGAGCCACTGAAACATATTTGTGAATTATACACCCCCCTTCCCACCCGGCAGTAATTGAAAGGTAACGACGCTTAACTTGGTCATGTCATCTTCCTTCTCAACATCTGCTAGAAAAAATATGTGAAGTATTTTTACAAATTTACTGAGACACATGCCCTAGTTCGACCCTTGGTAAGGTATGGACATGTAATTATGTTTTATCCATCCCATACTAGTCCTTAGAACATTTCATCAGTTCTTCATTCACCGTCTTTGTCCTACTTAGTCCCAGAGGCCATAAGGCTAGAAAGCGACTTAAAATAAATAGATCTTAGGGTGGGATAAAATATAACATCTGAAAATAGTAATAAAATATATTATTATTAATAATAATAGTAATAATAATAATAATGCCCTAGCACAATTGGTACATTCTAGCATAATTTCACAGTTCGAACAGCACTTTTCGTAGCTGATGTGTTGGCAACGCTGCCGCCCAGCAATAGCGTGTATAGTAGCACAGAGTAAGTCAAAAATCAGACCAAAATTTTTAGCAGTGTTATTCCTGACAATGGGCAAATTGTTTATTTTGAGCTCGATCTTAATATTTTTAATTAACGACCTTGAATAATTAGAACCAATGATCATGAAAGTGGATTTTTCTGGATTTATTTTAAGACCGTTAGATACACACCAGTTACTAACGATGTTCAAGTCAGAATTTAGTGACTGAAGATTATGTTCCAACGAAGCGTAATGATCTGAGAAATAAATATAACTGGGTATCGTCTGCGTAATAATGTGGAGTGAAAAATCTTATGACTTGCTGCAAATCTGCAGTGTAAAGGGTGAAGAGGAGGGGGCCTAATATCGATCCTTGCGGCACGCCTGCTTTCAGCGTTATAGGTTGAGACACGTGAGATGGTGAATTATGTAATACGACCCTTTGACGTCTGTTAAATAGATATGTTTGAAACCAGTTTAATGTTGAAGGAGAAAACTTGTAATATTTAAGTTTGGCTAATAATAAATCATGCTGCACAGTGTCAAAAGCCTTACTGAGATCCAGAAGTACTAAAATAGTGACTTGCTGTTTATCAATGGCATAGAGAATATCACCGGGTATCGAACCCGGGACCCCTTGATTACAAGGTTACGATGCAACCACTGCACCATACGATGCAACCTTGTTAAACCATAAAATAAGTTAAGCCCCTATCACACGGAACTAGATTTCTAGTAGGAATGCTCTAGTTGACGCTGGACTGACTACCCATTTGCTAGTTTTCGCCTCACACGGTACTTGTTATACCGTACTTGTCGATAGTCTTTCGTTTCCATAATGGCGGCAGCTCGAGATGTAAACAACGTATCACTTCGCACTTTTAAAATACGATAACTATCCAACCGAGAGGAATATCGCATCGCATTAAATGGTTTTAGGTAGAGAAGAACGGCGCTGATAAAATACGTACTTTACAACGTTTACTATACACGTATGGAAGAATATTTTAGCTTTTTCAATTGTAAACTTGCCTTTCGTGTTGTATGCACTCGGAAGCCACAGACAAAAAAAGGCTACTTTACAAACTCACAGAATATCTTCACATGGCCAAACTTTGCTCTGATTGGCTGTTCCACAGAATCTAGTCGAAGAAGTTAGTAGCAATTAGAACATGTCCTATTCCTCAAAACCAGTCAAGCAGTCAGCCAGGCGGCCATGATTACTACCCAGAAAGTTAGTTCATCGCCAACTAACTAGAAATCCAGTTCCGTGTGATAGGGGCTTTAGACACCCTACATTCTAGTTAAACTCGAGTCCCCATTTGTCTTGTATTTTTGGTTATTTTATTTTAATTTTCTTTACATTAGCCATCTGCTGTGATCTTAGCTCGCGTTAATTCGAAGAAAACCCTTAAAATTTTTCAACGCCATCTCCTGGTGGGGACTTGCGGACCTCCTGGAGAGAAACTGAAGGTAAGGCGTTGTGCGCTCTCCCTAACGAGGAGTATCAGAACTACCAAGAGTGCTCAGAAAACTACCGGTGCTCAGTCAAGCGTGGTGAAGGGTGACGTCCATAAGCGGGATTGCTCTGGATATAAAATTACTTACTCTGTGATAGTAGTGCTACAGCACCTAGAATAACGTAGTGTGGAAAACGGCATGGTTTTGCTCTCTCTCGCTGGTTCCACGCGAAAATGAAATCCGCTAGAGGCGCTGGTGTTGACACCGGGGTACAGCGCTCGACTGCTTATAATGGAAGTAAATGGGGTTTTTTGCTGCAACGTCTGATTCTTTTCCTTGTAACATTTCTTTGCATCAGAAAATTGTTATGATATTTGGTACAGTAGTCGCGAAAATATTAAAGAATATTATGAACCGTCGATCATGACCTGTCCTTGAGTTTTTTATTAACAATACGGAAGAAAACATAGGTATGGATTGTAACACGTAACATGACAATTGCTGCGAGAATTAGTATTGTGTATGCATTATCCTGAAAGGTTCATTAATATTGTCATTGTCACAAATATTATTTTTATGGAAATTCACACAGACAATACTCGTTTATTTTAATTAATTAATTAATTAATTTTATTATTAATTTAATTAATTTGCGGTTTATTTTCATCAAGTACAAGGTAGACATTTTACAGCCAAGTCACGAGTAAAAATGCACAGTCCTTAACACCAAAGTTCTACTTACCAATCGACACGAATGTAAAGCAATTTGTTGATAGAGATGACAAGGTACAGCCTAATCGAGTAAATAGAAAAGCGCGACAGCGATACAACTGCGCAGTGTTGCAACCAGCGAGAGGGATAGCGGGAGGGATTTTAAAACCAGCGAGAGGGATAGCGGGAGGGCTTTTCCATTCATTTGCTTGCAATACGTGTAATTAGTGACGCGTAATGAAGAAGAGCCGAACATGTATCGACAGAACAAATATCAATCTACAGAATTCAATTTTTTTTGTCAAAAAATTTTCTTTAAAATCACATATTTTGAACCCACAATCTTCAGATCACAGAATACTTCTTCGATGCAGGCCGATGTTCGCGCCGCGATTTCTCAAGAAGCGGTCAGCGACTCAACATGATACACACATGTATCGATAGAATAAACATTAATCTACCCAATTCATATTTTTGGTCCACCAATTTTCTTCAAAATCACGTTTTTTGAACCCACAATCTTCAGATCACAGAATACTTCTTCGATAAGCAGGCAAATGTTCGCGCCGCGATTTCTCAAGAAGCGGTCAGCGACTCAACATGATACACACATGTATCGATAGAATAAACATTAATCTACCCAATTCATATTTTTGGTCCACCAATTTTCTTCAAAATCACGTTTTTTGAACCCACAATCTTCAGATCTTAGAATACTTCTTCGATAAGCAGGCCAATGTTCGCGCCGCGATTTCTCAAGAAGCTGTCAGCGACTCAACATGATACACACATGTATCGATACAATAAACATTAATCTACCCAATTCATATTTTTGGTCCACCAATTTTTTTCAAAATCACGTTTTTTAAACCCACAATCTTCAGATCACAGAATACTTCTTCGATAAGCAGGCCAATGTTCGCGCCGCGATTTCTCAAGAAGCGGTCAGCGACTCAACATGATACACACATGTATCGATAGAATAAACATTAATCTACCAAATTCATATTTTTGGTCCACCAATTTTCTTCAAAATCACGTTTTTTAAGACAACAATCTTCAGATCACAGAATACTTCTTCGATAAGCAGGCCAATGTTCGCGCCGCGATTTCTCAAGAAGCGGTCAGCGACTCAACATGATACACACATGTATCGATAGAATAAACATTAATCTACCCAATTCATATTTTTGGTCCACCAATTTTCTTCAAAATCACGTTTTTTAAGACAACAATCTTCAGATCACAGAATACTTCTTCGATAAGCAGGCCAATGTTCGCGCCGCGATTTCTCAAGAAGCGGTCAGCGACTCAACATGATACACACATGTATCGATAGAATAAACATTAATCTACCCAATTCATATTTTTGGTCCACCTATTTTCTTCAAAATCACGTTTTTTGAACCCACATTCTTCAGATCACAGAATACTTCTTCGATAAGCAGGCCAATGTTCGCGCCGCAATTTCTCAAGAAGCTGTCAGCGACTCAACATGATACACACATGTATCGATAGAATAAACATTAATCTACCCAATTCATATTTTTGGTCCACCAATTTTCTTCAAAATCACGTTTTTTAAACCCACAATCTTCAGATCACAGAATACTTCTTCGATAAGCAGGCCAATGTTCGCGCCACGATTTCTCAAGAAGCGGTCAGCGACTCAACATGATACACACATGTATCGATAGAATAAACATTAATCTACCCAATTCATATTTTTGGTCCACCAATTTTCTTCAAAATCAGGTTTTTTGAGCCCACAATCGTCAGATCACAGAATACTTCTTCGATAAGCAGGCCGATGTTCGCGCCGCGATTTCTCAAGAAGCGGTCAGCGACTCAACATGATACACACATGTATCGATAGAATAAACATTAATCTACCCATTTCATATTTTTGATCCAACAATTTTCTTCAAAATCACGTTTTTTGAACCCACAATCTTCAGATCACAGAATACTTCTTCGATAAGCAGGCAAATGTTCGCGCCGCGATTTCTCAAGAAGCGGTCAGCGACTCAACATGATACACACATGTATCGATAGAATAAACATTAATCTACCCAATTCATATTTTTGGTCCACCAATTTTCTTCAAAATCACGTTTTTTGAGACAACAATCTTCAGATCACAGAATACTTCTTCGATAAGCAGGCCAATGTTCGCGCCGCGATTTCTCAAGAAGCGGTCAGCGACTCAACATGATACACACATGTATCGATAGAATAAACATTAATCTACCCAATTCATATTTTTGGTCCACCAATTTTCTTCAAAATCACGTTTTTTGAACCCACAATCTTCAGATCATAGAATACTTCTTCGATAAGCAGGCCAATGTTCGCGCCGCGATTTCTCAAGAAGCGGTCGCCGACTCAACACGATAAACACATGTATCGATAGAATAAACATTAATCTACCCAATTCATATTTTTGGTCCACCAATTTTCTTCAAAATCACGTTTTTTGAGCCCACAATCTTCAGATCACAGAATACTTCTTCGATAAACAGGCCAATGTTCGCGCCGCGATTTCTCAAGAAGCGGTCAGCGACTCAACATGATACACACATGTATCGATAGAATAAACATTAATCTACCCAATTCATATTTTTGGTCCACCAATTTTTTTCAAAATCACGTTTTTTGAACCCACAATCTTCAGATCACAGAATACTTCTTCGATAAGCAGGCCAATGTTCGCGCCGCGATTTCTCAAGAAGCGGTCAGCGACTCAACATGATACACACATGTATCGATAGAATAAACATTAATCTACCCAATTCATATTTTTGGTCCACCAATTTTCTTCAAAATCACGTTTTTTGAACCCACAATCTTCAGATCATAGAATACTTCTTCGATAAGCAGGCCAAAGTTCGCGCCGCGATTTCTCAAGAAGCGGTCAGCGACTCAACATGATACACACATGTATCGATACAATAAACATTAATCTACCCAATTCATATTTTTGGTCCACCAATTTTCTTCAAAATCACGTTTTTTAAACCCACAATCTTCAGATCACAGAATACTTCTTCGATAAGCAGGCCAATGTTCGCGCCGCGATTTCTCAAGAAGCGGTCAGCGACTCAACATGATACACACATGTATCGATAGAATAAACATTAATCTACCCAATTCATATTTTTGGTCCACCAATTTTCTTCAAAATCACGTTTTTTGAACCCACAATCTTCAGATCACAGAATACTTCTTCCATAATCAGGCCAATGTTCGCGCCGCGATTTCTCAAGAAGCGGTCAGCGACTCAACATGATACACACATGTATCGATAGAATAAACATTAATCTACCCAATTCATATTTTTGGTCCACCTATTTTCTTCAAAATCACGTTTTTTAAGACAACAATCTTCAGATCACAGAATACTTCTTCGACAAGCAGGCCAATGTTCGCGCCGCGATTTCTCAAGAAGCGGTCAGCGACTCAACATGATACACACATGTATCGATAGAATAAACATTAATCTACCCAATTCATATTTTTGGTCCACCAATTTTCTTCAAAATCACGTTTTTTGAACCCACAATCTTCAGATCACAGATTACTTCTTCGATAAGCAGGCCAATGTTCGCGCCGCGATTTCTCAACAAGCGGTCAGCGACTCAACATGATACACACATGTATCGATAGAATAAACATTAATCTACCCAATTCATATTTTTGATCCACCAATTTTCTTCAAAATCATGTTTTTTGAACCCACAATCTTCAGATCACAGAATACTTCTTCGATAAGCAGGCCAATGTTCGCGCCGCGATTTCTCAAGAAGCGCACGTCGACTCAACACGATACACACATGTATCCACAGAATAAACATCAATCTACCCAATTCATATTTTCTGTCCACCAATTTGCTTCAATTATGAAGATGAAACATGTATTATGTATTATGCTCTTAAACTGATGAAATGAGAAAGTGTTAAGTTTTAATTAAGGGACTATCATTATGCATGGAAACCAATGATTTTACTAGTATGATGAAACAGACTGATTTTGGTATACCCCAAGTCCTGAACGTAGCAGCAGTTCGGCATCTTTGACATAACCCCAGAGGAAGCCGACCGGAACCGTTTCTGGTTTCGAGCCACCACCTGTTTTTCGGCAAAGCGCTGTTGTCGCTTTTGCGTGCAGTGTTTAGACATCCATTCATTCACTGCGACGTTTTACTCCCACGGTCTTTATATTGTATTAAAAAAATTGCACAATACAATAACACAACCTAGCAAAGATAAATAATCGCAACCTCGCGTTCAAAAATCTCTAAAGAAACTGAATTAGCAACATCTCATTTAGTCCACGTGGAGTTGATGAGAGCTGTCATTTCTTGGACGGACGCTATTGGTGGAAAAGGTTTCAGGGGAGGATTTACTGGACTCCACGTGGACCTGATATATGGTTGTAAGGGGGAAAACTGATCTTTCGGAACTTTCTTTGAAGTAAAGTGAGGTTTCTTTGGGGACCAGCACTATATATCTCTGGGGTACATTTTCAAACTTTATTGCTTTTTTGACACTATTTGAAAGAAACAAATTCCTTTGCGTGAGAGGCAGCCACCTCTTCTCTCATTATTTTCTCCTGTGAAAGACGAGCGGAAAGTCTTTTGACCTTGACAAGGAAGGACATCTGAACCTCTGAACCCCCTGTGGGGATTATCTGCTTTTATAGCTTAGCATGCTTTCCTTCTTGGCGTTTCGATGGGGACGTAATTAAAGTGAAAACGATCCCGTTAACCTTCTATAGTGTATTACATCCGAAATTGCTCAACTACTTTATAACCCTTGGCTGATTTACCGGGCTACAATGGCAGGTGCTTTACCCCTCCCACCAAGTCCCATGATTAAATATATAATGAAAAGTGAGGAATGACAATTGTTCCCCACGAGCGGAGAGACGTTCGAGCAACATAAAAATAAGTTCCTTCAAAAATATCCTTTCAGACTGTGAGGTTTAGTACTTTAGTCTCTCGTCCTCCCGAGATATAGTCGCTGGCTACTCTTGTCCTACCGCCTACAGTACAATTAGTCGATATGTTAAAAGTTGAAATGTATCACAACTGAATATGGAATCCAGGCTATCTTGAATACACGTCGATAATATTAGTATACTGACAACATTAGTACCCACCATGAACTGCAATTGCGGTGATGCCCATTTTTTGCAAAGAACAATAATTGAAAAAAGGCCGCGGTCGTGTAGTCGGAATGGCGTCTGACGCGGGATACCCGGCTTCGATTCAAATCATTGGGCACTCAAATCGATGTGTGCCAGAAGGCAACCCTGAGGGATAAAGGCGGCTAGACCGTGGTTACAGCGCCAAGGCACTGTACCGTGGTACTGATTATATCACCTCCAAAATGGCCCTAACCCATATCCTCTAAATGTGTCTTCATGGAACGGTGCTATATGCACGGGGAACTTTACATTTCACCTTTTTTTAAAGAAAGGAGATAATTTATTTTGTACTTCGCTCAAACATGGGTCTCGGAGTCTCCCTCGGACCCTAGTTTGCCGTAAAGGGAGAATCTTGCACCACTATAGGCATTGAACTGGTTACGTAAATCATTTTGCAAAATATTATGGGCACTACCAACAAATAATATCTATATGTTAATATTTATCGTTAAAATCATTTACGTGACACTCAACAAACAAAAAGGAACTCTTGATTAATGATCGATTACTGCTGTTACACTGTTACTAATGTCTTGTATTAACTTTCGCATTAGTTTTATGGGGGAATTTTGTATGCTATTTACAGGATCTGCGGAGCTCTTATGACCGCCACTGAGCAAAATCCCGCAAAACCTCGTTATCTTTCAAACTGGGTGGCAACGATGGTTTACTTTCCCTTGGTAGATAAGATTCAGCATAGTGCGGGGTAAAAGTGGCATACACTTCTTACCGTATTTGTGCGGTAAATAATTCATAACATTTGAGATATTTACAGTTGACAGGACGCCTAGTCTACACGGATCGTACTCCAAATTTTGTTCCTTTCCAACAGAAATAATACTCGTCAGTAGGCAGCAGGCCCGTACCTAGATTTTTTTAGGGATGGCCAGATTAGAATATATGTGTCTGTGTGTGTGTGTGTGCGCGCGTGTGGCGGACTTCACCGACGGCATAGTGGTAACGTGGTGGCCTTGTAATCAAAGGGTTCCGAGTTCGATACCAAGTGGAGGCTAATAGTGCTTCGGGCTCCACTTTAACTGTAGGTCCAGCCCTGAATAACCTTTCTGTGCATAAAATCGATTCAAAATCTAACTCAAACAAACACACATATATGTGGTATTCATAAACCATCAAATTAATATCTGGCCGGCCCCAGTGGCAGAGTGGTAGTAAGCACATCACGCTACAACGCCAGGGGTCCCGGGTTCGAAAAACGGCCTGGGCATGGATGTTTGTGAGTATCCATTCATCAATTTCATCATATCATCACTCATCTCCATTTTCGCAAATAGGTCAAAAGTGGGTGGCACAGCAAGCGAACTAAAATAAAGCAAATCAATCAATCAAAAATCACAAACCTTTACTAACATGTTCAAAATGTCAAGAAATTATGAAATATTTGAAAAGTGTGTATTAAGTGTGAGATTTTATTTAATTCTTGCTTTCTATTAACAATGATCAATAAGATTTCATACTTCTATTAGTCTTGCATTCGTGTTTTACTTTGATTGCATATATGTTGCTATTGTTGCAAAACTGTTAGTGGTTGCTCGAATGGAAATATTTCTTTGTCTGCGCTCAGTGCCGGATCTACAAGCCACAAAATCCAGAAGTGCGGGGGGGGGGGGGAGAAGTAAGCCTTTAGGGGCCCTCATCCATTTGCATAGTAGAGGGTTCGTATATGTGTGTGTAAAAACTAAACGTAGTTACTCAGGGGTACAGAATGGAATATAATATGTGGATATACAGTTAAGGTAAAGTTAAAGTTCCCTGTGCATAAAGCACCGTACCATGAAGGCACATTTAGCGTACGTGGGCACCACATATTTTCGATGTCGACCACTTTGGAGGTGATGTGATCAGCACCACGCTGCGGCCACCTTTACCCTCCACCACCAGGTACCAATTTGTTTGAGGCTGGGTGGGCCCTAGAGCGGCTTGATGCTGGGACAATGCCGGAAAATTTTCGACCATAGATCACCCATCCCGGGTCTCCCGTGTGGCAGATAGGCTAGAATTTCGCGAGAAATGCAGAAGTGAAGGTTTCTTCAACCTATCTTAATCAGGAAAAAGTTATCACTGCATGATTTTAACAAATGTATAATTTTCCAGGTGTGAGAAAACAGTGTCACATATACAGGGTGTCTCATCTAACATTGCGACCTGAAATATTTCGTGAACAACAAAAAATATTGAGAAACTGCTTTCGCAGATATATAGGTATGAGAGGGGCTCATGGAATTAATGGACACAATACGTTCCAGCTACGTAAGGAAGTACGATTTTCAACACAAACTTAGTTTTTCTTAATGGAAACCCCATTTTGTTTTCAGCTCATTTGAAAGCACGGAAAAAATCATTAAGAATGGCTTTTGTTACATTGAAATACGTCAAGCAGTTCTCAAGTAATTGTAACCTGAAATTGACGCTTGAAACAAACATTCTCACAAGTTGATTCGTGTGTCGTAACATGCATATCCCCCTTTTGACGGCATTCGTGTATCGTAACAAACATGTTACTCTTCTGCATACTATGCGTTGTGCTTAGGAAAGTTGTTACCTTCGAACAACTGCGGGTTACAATACAATGTATAGTTTGTAAATAAGTTTGAGTTGGTTTTTTAAGTCCACTTTATGTACAGTAAGGCTAATCGGGACCGGACCTACGGTTTAAAGTGGGATCCGAACCACTGTGCCATGTGCCTCCACCAGGTATCGAACCCGGGACCCCTTGATTACAAGGCGACGACGCTACCACTGCGCCATCGGGGAGGCCCTTGTACATAGTAAACTCTGACAAATTATCTAAAATATTCTGATACATCTTTCTGAGTTAACAAATAACTGTTAATTAAAAAGTAATTATTTTAAACATTCCGCCATCAGTTAAATGCAGAAATGTTAGTGCATTAACATCTTTCTAATTTTTAATTGGCGTTCATTTATTTACGTCATAATTTTTAGTACATTGGAACAATCAACTCTTCTCGTTTGGTCATGATAAATCTTTAAGTTTTCAACTTTGAAACTTTGCAGCTTATACCTTTTTTCCTTCAAATTGATTTATCAAATAAAGCAAGGGCGTAACAAAGTACACTGATTAACAAAACGTTTGTGATAGTGTACGTAGGTCAGAACTGTTGCTGAGAAAATAGTATTTTCAGACTCTGAAAAGGCCGGGATGATACTTATCGTGGCGAGTGTAGGAAAAATATGGCACATGCGTGCAGACTGTATGCGCGACGGCATTTGCGCTCGGCTCTGCCGACAGGCATAGTGAAGGATGCGCCTTCACGCTCAACTTCAGGTTACTATTACAGGTATAAGCTGCAAAGTTTCAAAGTTGAAAACTTAAAGATTTGTCATGATCAAACGAGAAGAGTTGATTGTTCCAATGTACTAAAAATTATGACGTAAATAAATGTACGCCAATTAAAAATTAGAAAGATGTTAATGCACTAACATTTCTGCATGTAACTGATGGCGGAATGTTTAAAATTTATACTTTTTAATTAACAGTTAACTCAGAAAGATGTATCAGAATATTTTAGATAATTTGTCAGAGTTTACTTATGTACAAGGGCCTCCCCGATGGCGCAGTGGTAGCGTCGTCGCCTTGTAATCAAGGGGTCCCGAGTTCGATACCTGGTGGAGGCACATGGCACAGTGGTTCGGATCCCACTTTAAACCGTAGGTCCAGTCCCGATTAGCCTTACTGTGCATAAAGTGGACTTAAAAGACCAACTCAAACTTATGTACAAACTATACATTTTATTGTAACCCGCAGTTGTTCGAAGGTAACAACTTTCCTAAGCACAACGCATAGTATGCAGAAGAGTAACATGTTTGTTACGATACACGAATGCCGTCAAAAGGGGGATATGCATGTTACGACACACTAATAAACTTGTGAGAATGTTTGTTTCAAGCGTCAATTTCAGGTTACAATTACTTGAGAACTGCTTGACGTATTTCAATGTAACAAAAGCCATTCTTAATGATTTTTTCCGTACTTTCAAATGAGCTGAAAACAAAATAGGGTTTCCATAAACAAACACCAAGTTTGTGTTGAAAATCGTACTTCCTTACGTAGTTGAACGTATTGTGTCTACTAATTTCTTGAGCCCCTCTCATACCTGTATATTTGCGAAAGCAGTTTTTCAATATTTGTTGTTGTTCAACAAATATTTTAGGTCGCAATGTTAGATGAGACACCCTTTTTATCCCATCACCCCATTCCCATTTACAAATTTTGAGTTGAA
Source organism: Lepisma saccharinum (assembly GCF_977018435.1). Lineage (NCBI taxonomy): Eukaryota > Metazoa > Arthropoda > Insecta > Zygentoma > Lepismatidae > Lepisma > Lepisma saccharinum. Next base: position 511,844 of record NW_028142979.1, read on the forward strand.
TTCAATATGACCAATGGGGTTCCCTCAAAACCTACCTGTTGACCAATTGTACCCAGCCTAACTCGTTTACATTTTATAGGAGGTGTTAAGGGACTTTTGTTTTGATTTATTTCATTTTACTTCGCGTTTTGTGCCTCTTGGCTAATTGGCAAAAATGGGGATGAGTGATGAAATGATGAAATTGATGAATGGACATTCTCAAACAACCATGCCCGAGCGGGATTCGAACTCGGGACCCTTTATATACACTACTACTCAATATGCATAAAATATTAATCAGAAACTTACTTTAATCAGAGCAGGAAGGACGTATTTAGGGGGTCCGGACCCCCACTCCCCACCCGAAAGACTAATTAAGTGCGAAAATTAAATAATGAAAATATACTCGTTTAGCCTTTGTTGTCTAATATCCTCTGAACTTATTGGAAGACAATATTGGGATCATACGACTTTGAAGGACAGAATGGACGTATTTAGGAGGTCCGGATACCCCCCCCCTTCCCACCCGAAAGACTTATTAAGTACGAAAGTTGAGCAATTAAAATATTAGCATTTGTTGCATAATCGATGGTTATTAATTCCCTTTGAACTTTTTAGAAGGCAAGGATTGGGATTGGGATCATACGGCATTGAATTACATTACAAGGAAAATTTCTGTACATTATTACTCAAAATAAGATTCATAAAATATTACTCAGAAACTTACTTTTCTCCAACTAATTGTAACATCATTTTTGTTATTAGATACATATTCAATTCTTCATCTATTTGACATTAATTTTATTTCCAGGGCGCTTGCTTTTATGTAAATTATTCCGATCTTAACTACAGGTAAGCTATGGAATGAATATGCGCTGTTATATCTCTATTCTTATACAGTATTTTTATCTATTCGTATAATAATAATATAATATTAATTTATGTATTGTAATTATTATAAATTTGATTTAATATAATTATTTTAATTAAACATTATTATTATTATTATTCCTGAGACACTTGGTTTGGAACCCCCCCCAGAAACATATTTCTAGACACGTGTCTGTATTAAACAGACGAATCATAGGAGTAATCAAGATTCTTGTTCTCGATCTGACAGACACACTTACTCAGAACATTTTTCCTAGCAATCTTGCCTTCACACTAAGGATGGCCAAAAAATATCCAGATTCCGAAAAATCTAAAATCTCGATTTGGAAATTTTACTATCTGAATTTCTGGATAGAGGCTTATACAGGGTGTTTCTAAAGGTCGTTTACAACGCTTGGGAGGTGATTCCTCACACGAAAACAAGCAAAAAGTCTAAGTTCCATTTTTACGACTGAGGCTTCGTTTCCGAGATAGGAGCCTCGCAAAAGGTGACAAAGTGAACGTCACACCTAACTGGGACGAATACTATCACAGATAGAGAGGCGGTTCCAAGGGAATCATAAAGGAATCGTATGTGCTCAGTCCGGAAGTCACTATGAAAAGTTCACTGCACGCATGCGCAATGGAGTCCTCAAAGGAATTGGGGATTTCCAGCAACAACAATGCATGGAAAGGTATGTAACGCAGCAAGAAGGACCGTGACAATGAGAAATGCGTTCAAGACAACACATCCCGACCTCAAACATCAAAACATGACCACCGTACACAAAATCCGAAAAGTTGAGCACGGTTGCATACCCCAGTTACACGCGAGGAATGAACGAATCATGTCATGTGGCATACGAGAGACAGGAGGAGGGAAAGAAAAACACAATATCAGATGATTGCGACAACGTGTATTTTTACACGCGACAACTACGTAATATCCCCCCCCACACACACACACACACAACAAACAACAAATGCTACAATATCTTACGCACAGACAGTCCGTGTCACTGTACACCAACTGAAGATGTCACTTTCACCACACAAAGGGGGTGGGGAGCAATACCAAAAGTGTTCGCACGCGATCATTGTGACGTAAAAGAGACCAGTTTTGGAAGCGCTGCACAGGCAAGTCTGGCTCTCGTAGTCTACGTTTGACCTTCATGACTGCTGTTCCCGCGAGAGGAGCTCGAAGGGTTGGTTCTCTCCGGCAGTCGTCCCAATCGTGTTGCAGGTGCTGGGATATGATCAGCAGTTCGCTCTAGGTTGTCATACGCATTGAAGAGTACTAGTATGTTGCATTTAAAGAAGTTGACGTGGTGGAGTGGGCAAGTCAAGTATCGCAACAATTGGTCTGTGGTGTTCGTACGGTGATACGGCCAATTTGTGCAGTGTGCCAGTGTTAAACAAAAACAATACTTTGCAGTTCCAGCTCCCTATTACACAGATGGCTGCGTATACGACCCAGCAGCTAGCAGACATGCATCTCATGTATGGGGAGGCACGTGGTAATAGCCGTGAGGCAAGGCGTCTTTATGGAGAACGCTTTCCACATAGACGTTTACCGTCTCACACCTTCTTTCAGGTAGTGGACAGTCGACTGCGTGAAACAGGGTCAGTGTTACCACCGCGACAAGAAGTTGGAAGACCCCGAAGTGTACGCACACATCAGTTTGCAGAAGATGTGTTAACAGCGGTCGCAGAACATCCTGACACCAGTACGCGAGTGCTCGCTCGGGCACGAAACACGTCTCATGTGAATGTTTGGCGAGTGTTGTCAGATGAAGGAATGCACCCTTTTAAACTGCAGAAAGTACAAGAACTGTTACCTCGTGACTTTCGCCCTCGTATGGAGTTTTGCCAATGGTTGTTGCATCAGCTGGACACAAACCCTCACTTCGGGGCAAACGTATTGTGGACAGATGAAGCCATTTTCACCAGGATGGATGTCTTCAATAGTAGAAACAGTCATGTATGGGACTTTGACAACCCACATGCACTTTTTGTGGCCCATCACCAGCACAGGTTTTCAGTGAATGTGTGGTGCGGGATAGTACATGATCATTTAATTGGACCATACATTCTCCCTGTTCGCCTGAATGGTCGCACGTATCATGCATTTCTTAGTGAGGTTCTGCCTGAACTGTTGGAGACCGTACCTTTGGCACTGCGGCAAGAAATGTGGTACCAACACGGTGGTGCACCAGCTCATTTCGATCGTAATGTACGACATTTCCTGCATGACGTGTTTCGCAATAGGTTCATTGGTAGGGATGAGCCTGTGCCTTGGCCACCGAGGTCGCCAGATCTCAACCCTCTCGATTTTTTCTTCTGGGGAGAAATGAAAACCCTCGTATACGACACACCTGTCACATCAGCTGAGGACCTCGTTGCTCGCATCAACGTCGCCGCCGCGACGGTAGCAGATACACCTGGCTTGTTTGCTCGTACTCGACAATCCTTGATTCGTCGCTGTCATATCTCTGCGTAGAAGTAAACGGCAGACATTCTGAAAACCGTCTGTGATTATTGCCCTCGGCAAATACCAGTGAGAACACTTTTGGTATTGCTCCCCACCCCCTTTGTGTGGTGAAAGTGACATCTTCAGTTGGTGTACAGTGACACGGACTGTCTGTGCGTAAGATATTGTAGCATTTGTTGTTTGTTGTGTTTGTGTGGGGGGGGGGATATTACGTAGTTGTCGCGTGTAAAAATACACGTTGTCGCAATCATCTGATATTGTGTTTTTCTTTCCCTCCTCCTGTCTCTCGTATGCCACATGACATGATTCGTTCATTCCTCGCGTGTAACTGGGGTATGCAACCGTGCTCAACTTTTCGGATTTTGTGTTCGGTGGTCATGTTTTGATGTTTGAGGTCGGGATGTGTTGTCTTGAACGCATTTCTCATTGTCACGGTCCTTCTTGCTGCGTTACATACCTTTTCCATGCATTGTTGTTGCTGGAAATCCCCAATTCCTTTGAGGACTCCATTGCGCATGCGTGCAGTGAACTTTTCATAGTGACTTCCGGACTGAGCACATACGATTCCTTTATGATTCCCTTGGAACCGCCTCTCTATCTGTGATAGTATTCGTCCCAGTTAGGTGTGACGTTCACTTTGTCACCTTTTGCGAGGCTCCTATCTCGGAAACGAAGCCTCAGTCGTAAAAATGGAACTTAGACTTTTTGCTTGTTTTCGTGTGAGGAATCACCTCCCAAGCGTTGTAAACGACCTTTAGAAACACCCTGTATATAACCACTTTCCATTTTTCAGGTCAAATTTATTAACAAAGCTCTCAATGTAGTGCACTTTAAGTATCACTTTTATCCCCCAGAGTTTCCTCCAAGTACCCACTTTATACGATGCTGGCTGGGCGCCAGAACCGCTTGAACATGTGCAAAAAATCCAGGTTCTCCCACCGGGGATCGAACCCGAGTCTCCAGAATGCTAGTCAGATCATATACTCCGTAAAAAGAAAAAGTCCGCATTTGGCAACCCCAAGTTCACACGTCTTGCAAGAACACTGTTATCGTCACTAAGCTAGTGTAACTGGGATTATCATTGCAGGAAAGGAGCCTTTCTTCAGACTCTTCTTTGCTGTAATTCCTACTAATTCGGATTATAAATCACATTCGTAACACACTGGTTTAAAAAGAAAAATAGCAACCTGAAATTGTCTTTCAATAGCATTTGCTCGGAACTTCTCATCGGACGGAAATATGTGGTAAACAATATGGGAATTTTTCGTTCTTTTAATATACCTATATATATGAGCTTGCAGCGGAGTGAGACATTATTTATTGTCACCCAGACACTACAATATGAAACGCATAAAAAAATTTACTTGAAATACACGAATATAAGCGCAAGGAAAGAACATAGAAACAAGTTTCCCTTGCTAAAACTAGCGGATACCAAACTTTCCCCAGCGATCTGTCATTACTATGACGTCACAGTTTTACAACCACCTTGGCTTGCTCAAAAGGGTCGTTATGAATGAACAGACCTTCCAAAGCAGGCGGCAAACAATTCAACGGATCTTCGGTAATATTTTACGAGGGGTTCAAGATCTGTAGATCCAGCATTGTCTGCAGAGCTGTAGCTGTAGCTAGAAATGTCAGTGCCCAGGACACGAATAGATTTTCACACTTCCTGTACCGAATGTTCACTTCCCCACCTGGATGTAGCTGACATATTTGGATATTAAAGAAATGTTATGTTTGAATCTGATAAAAATACACCTTTGCATTCAAGAATTATGGCTAATATAAGGACAGTCAGTTGTGTAGCCAACTTCGTCTTCATTGTACCAACTCGTTCTTAGCGACTCCGACACCCTTCCTTGTTCTCTGTTTAGATAAAACCAGTTATTTCAGTGTCAGTCTGTCTTAGTACATGGTAATTTCAGACCAACATTTTTTGATAAGATGGAATTCTGAGGGGATTTTTTTCCCAAGAATCACTGCATCATCGGCAAGAGCTGTTATCATCAATTTGCAAAGGAGATATATTCCGGGAAACAAATGGTTAGATATGTAGGAATCAGGAAACAGGAAACTGATTCTTATCTCCAGACACACGGATTCATCCGGAAAGCTGAAAATGTTCATTCTCAACACATTTTAGAATAAATACCATCGTTTGACTTAGTGTAAATTCTATATTTACTGCACAAGCCATTCAACTAGGTTTTCACATATCTTAACATTGTTGTATTTAGAGCTGAGTTAATGTAAGATGATGGTTGGACACAGTGATCATTGTTTACCATTTATCCTTACTTTCGAAAAGCGCAAGAGGTAGAAAAATAACTCTGTCCGGGAAACATTTTTCACAGTAGCCAGAAATCACGTCAGTCACGTAGTTTTGAACAAGGCCATTATGTGGGAAAGGAATATTAAATTGTAAAGTAATTAAAAGTTAATATTATATTCTTTATATAAACTTCAGAAAAATACTTTTTCTGTCAATGGTAAAACAAGCTTCCGCAGCAATCAATTGTTCAATTAATACACTTTTGGTCGGCTTGTCCTTTGGCATTTTGAAACGCATGATATCTTCACAGATAACCACCTTATCCCTTTCACACGCACAACAAAGAAAATGAGCTTCCAGCTAGAAAAAAATAGATGGGGGTTGTCGTCGTTTTGACCGAGTATGAGTTACCATCCAGTTGTCCAGTTTGCTTACCATGATTAAGCAAAATTTAGAATTTCCAAAGATCTGACATTCCTTGTGACTCTCAATCTGGCGAATCACTTCAATACAAACAAAGACTTACATTCTTTAATGTGGGTCCACCCCATGGCGCAGTGGTAGCGTCGTCGCCTTGTAATCATGGGGTCCCGAGTTCGATACCCGGTGGAGTCACATAGTAGTTTGGATCCCACTTTAAACTGTAGGTTCAGTCCCAATTAGCCTTACTGTGCATAAAGTGGACTTGAAACACCAATTCAATCAATTCAATGTAGGGAACGTCACAGCAAAATAGGCAGTTTTAGGTACGATTAAGCAAAATAGGCACTAACCCTCAAAAGAGACATATAGGTATTATAAAAGTGCGTTTTAGGACTAGGAACAGCATGATAAGGACTTGAAACATGAAAGCCTATGATTTATTACAAAGGAATAAAGAAGGCAAATAGGCAAAAATTCGCACTCTAGTAAAAAATGATACAAATGGGATGGTGGAGGTTGGTCATTGAAGATAAAATACTGTGGGTGGTGGCGATTAGTAACCGAAATAATAATTACATGTCGGGGGTTAGAAATTGAAAATTACGGGGCTAGGGGTTAGTAATTGAAATTAATAGGGTGCGTGGGTTAGTACTGTCATAAAATGGGCTGGCTGGTGTTTGTAAATGAAAATAATAGGGTGATGGGAATAAGGGACATTCACAATATATACGAACGACGCAACATAGTTCCACAGAGGATTACACTGGCAGCGGGCCAGGCGCCAGGGCCTCGTTAACCTGCAAAATTACAGTCACTTCGGTGTACTATGTGGAAGTGATCGATTTTGTTGTTTTAAGTCCACTTTATGCACAGATAGGCTAATCGGAACTGGTCCTACATTTTAGAGAGGGATCTGAACCACTGTCCCATGTGCCTCCACCAGGTATCGAACCTGGGACCGAGGTGGTACGAATTATTAATTGAAAAGAATGCGTGGTGATGAGGATTAGTAACTCATGATAATGTTGTGATTGAGATTAGACATTGAAAGTAATAGGGTAGTGGAGAATAATAATTGGTAATCAATGGAAATGTTGAGATTTGTTAATTGAGATACACAAATTTGTGGAAAAACTGAAAATGTACTTGATATAATGATTATTTATTTATTCCTTTATTTTTTGCACCAAGTCTGTCTAAGCGAAGGAAATGTTACAAACATTTTTCATTACATTTTATACTTGTCAATTGTTCGAGCAGAAAGTTAACGATAAGATATAGCGTCAGCATGTCTGAAGGTTAAAAGTCTGCCCTTGCATAAATATTCTGTCGACCTGTAGTCAATGGTCCCCAGTTGTGCTCTAGGCTGGGCACATTTTGTGTTTCCAGTTAAAACTGGTACGCTGTCTCGAGTAACCTATGTTTGAAAAACGTGTAATTTGAAGAAAGAAAGAAAAAAGTCAATCTCACTCTCATCTTCAGTAGTTGAAGACAGGTTTGTGTTTAGTCGGCTGCTTTTGCGTTTGTTATTGCTACACATACTGTATGTATAATATGTATTTTGAAACCATTCCACAGGCTAATTCTGTTGTTCGTGTTCTCCGTTGTCCTTCCCCTACTCCAGGTCGTTAATAAGATGGATAGAAATCACACTAGGAAGTTAGCTATTAAAAGTTTGAAAGAACCACGATATTTCAAGAATAAAAATAAAATACAGAAACTCGGTAACTCAAAGTTTGGTATAATACGTGGGTGACACTAAAAGTTTTTAGATGCGGCAACACTGATTGCAGCAATACATTGTCTCTAGGATATGTTGAAGTTAGTAGTCTGTGAAGTGTGATAATGCTGCAGAATTTATAGTTGTTAATTGTTGTGTGCCAGAAATTAGTCAATTATTGTCGTGCGTGTACAGTAAAATGGATTTAACACGGGAGCACTTCAGAGCAATGATTTTTTACGATTTTCGAGCAGGTTTAACGCAGCAGCAATGTTATGAAAGGCTCCGAAATGCATTTCAGGAGGAAGCCCCATGCCGTGCGACTGTGTTTAATTGGTTTTTAGAATTTCGACGTGGACGTCAGAAACTCAGTGATGAATTACGTGATGGTCGTCCTGTGACAGCAACTTCTCAAGAAAACGTCGACAGAGTGCGTCGCATGATAGAGGAGGATAACCGGGTGACATATGCAGTTATTAGTGCAACACTGGGTATTGGTATGAGTCAGGTTCAAACGATCCTGCATGACCGCCTTGGTGTCAGGAAGCTCTGTGCCAGATGGATCTCACACTATCTTACTCAGGAGCAAAAGCAGGCACGGCTTACATGATGCATGAAAATGCTGGACAAATTTAACCAAGGACAATCAAATGCAGTGTATGACATCGTAACAGGTGACGAAACTTGGGTGTACTGTTATGAACCCGAGAGCATACGACAGTCGACGCAGTGGATCTTCCTGGATGAAGCCCCACCAACAAAAGTCAGGAAGGGACGAAGTGTTGGCAAACAAATGGTTGCCACTTTCTTCAGTCGGACGGGCCATATTGCAACAGTGCCGCTACAGGGACGTCGGACCGTTAATGCTGAATGGTACACTACGGTTTGTTTACCGGAGATCGTACGGAAAGTTAGTGAAAAACGCCCACGAAGTCGCATTATTGTGCATAAAGACAATGCGCGCAGCCATACAGCAGTACGAACAATTGAATTCTTCAAAGCCTCCAACATCGAAGAAATGACTCATCCTCCTTACAGTCCCGACCTCGCCCCTTGTGATTTCTTCCTGTTCCCTAAAATCAAGGATACATTACGAGGTTCTTCATTTCCTACTCACGAGGAGGCAGTCACCGCCTTTGTTCAGTGCATTCAAGAGGTGCCTGCAGATGTGTGGTCCCAGTGCTTTCACACTTGGTTTGAGCGGATGAACAAGTGTATCAACTGTCATGGAGAATACTTTGAAAAATTATAGCATTCATACTTTTGGTCTCCAGTGTTTTACTTGCGCGTGTCTAAAAACTTTTAGTGTGACCTATCGTAAATTGTTAGAAATATCGTTGTTATCATGCATCCAAATTATAATTATTCAGTTCACTGATAACCGAGATCATCGTATGAAATTTGGTATTTAGACTAAAAAAAATATCTCAGCGAGTCATATTATAAATTTATGATGCACGTTAATTACTGTAATAAATGATAAACTGATGAAACAAAGGCCACAATGAAAACCCGAATTCTACCAGAGGCTTCGCAACAACACATTAGAGTAAATACTACGTTTTCCCATGGCTGGGCGATTTTCGAATGGAATACATGCTTTTTGTGCCTGTGTATTTTCCGAAGGAAAAATACACTATTGAAGAGAAATTTATGGTGGCATCAGTCTGACCATGAAATATGCGTCTATCTCGAAACAAAGTATTTGTCGTTCTAAATGTTCTCAACACGATGTACGTATTATGGTCATTGAATTGAATTTATGTTTTTAGTCCACTTTGTGCACAGATAGGCTAATCGGGACTGGGCGTACAGTTTAAAATGGGATCCGAACCATTATGTGCCTCCACGAGGTATCGAACCCGGGACCCAGGCCCGTAGCCAGGAAGGGGCCAGGGGGGCTGAGCCCCCCCTGGAACTACCGTCAGCCCCCCTGGCACTGAGGTCAGCCCCCTTGACATTAGGTAAAACTATTTTGTGTAATTTGTTTGCAGTGGCAAATATGCAGACAGCAGATATTATTTTCCTCACAACTTATGAAGGATGAATTCAGGGGGCATGAACAGCAGCTATTACATTCGTTCATCTTATTTATAAGAAGAAGTCTTAAGTAGCGGCAAGTATTTAGGAGATTTCTCTTCTCTAGACTTCAGAAAGTTTCTTCAGAGGGGAGCTTCTTTATTGTCCCATCCCTAACATCCTGCTCATTCGTTGTCCCTGTAGCGACCTCCCATTTATACAGAAATCTGTGACTTCGTTTCATGTCATTATTCAAATTCCCTCCGCATCTGCATCAAAGGTTAGCAGACCCCAAGTTTTGAGAACGAAGGGGAGGTTTTTGTTTCGGCAGGGGAGTGGAATGTACGGTAGGCCCTATGATTGAATATTGTTCATCTTTTCTTGGGTAATATTAATATCTGTATCATCAAACGTAGTATGGAATGTGTAGTAAGGGATGATTTCAGTAGCAGCCAATTAACACTTCAAGTGATATTTTAAATGATATAGAAAGATGTAGTATTCGTGTGATATTTCTAAACGTTATGTAACTTAATGACCCCCTCACCCCCACACATAATTTACCTTCATTTAACACTCTTAAACTTTTGAAAAATTGACTTGATTTACAAAGCCCCCCCTGATAACCTGTGAGCCCCCCCTGGAGATCAATTCTGGCTACGGGTCTGCCGGGACCCCTTGATTACAAGGAGACGAAGTTACCACTACGCCATATTATGGTAATCACGTATATAGGAATACACAATTTCCAGTTTTTGCTAATTTTTTACCAATTTAATATCCAGTGCAGACTTCATTCTTAGTGACTACTACAATTCACAACTTACAACCGTTTTAGTGTTGGTAGGGGTATAACTTTACGTAAAGTAATTTAATTTAAGAGTGCATAGTTTAGAAGGGGCATGGATGCCAAATTGGCCAAATTCAAATTTGTTGCCACGGTATCGATATTAAATTTATAACTTTTGAGCTGCAATTATTATAGCCGTTACATACCCTTCTTGACTCATTGGAAATTACATTTCAGCAAAAACCAGGTTTCAAGATGGCAGAAAATAAATAGATTTTCAATGTTTCTTTTTAGCAGTTAGATACGTTTGAATATTGATCCAAATTTCCACTTCAATCTATTTTAATACGACAGACCTACTCTAATCAGAAAATCTGAAAATACACTTGGTGCGGTTGATGCGCTGGAGAACCATAGTGACAATGGAGAGAAAACTCCCGTTTTGACAAGAGTTTGGTTTTTCGCCACTACCGAAATCTGGACAGGGGCCGTTGAATGAATGGAGGAGAAATATGATCCTTTTCTTGCCTGCGCTCTTAGGGGTTGGTGCGGGGCAGAGAGGGGGGACGGGAAGAAGGTGACAAAGGACAAGGCTGAGGGGGCTTTCTTTCTTTATAGCTCCGAAGGAATCCCGCTAGGTGGCTTGTTGTCGAGTGGGAGATGGCAAAGCACAAACCTATTCTTAACGGGACGGGCTATAAAATCATTACCGGCAGCTCCTGGGTTGCATCTGTTTTCGACAGGCAAGCAGTAGAAAAATGAGTACAAGTTTTGCTTTGGCGTTCATGGCGCGGGAAATTTGGGAGCAGTGTTTCAAACTGTAAGCAAAATTTACTGAGGAACAATTTTGCAACATTTGCCATCAAATTAAAATTTGCAGTAAAATACAGAAACCTTTGCCGGGGTCACTGCCCCTCTTAAGACGTCCCTGTGTTGTGGACATTTTGGTGTGTGTGGATATATCAATGACCATACTCCGATGGGCAAGTATCGATCTTATCCAGTGTAACGGGGGATGACGGGGATTTTCCCCACAAACATTTTTATCTTCGGCAGAAGAAAACATTTTTAATCCCTAACATGAAAGTTTTTACCCCCCCCCCCCTCCAAAAGAGAATGAAATTGAGGCAAAGCAAGTGCATCCTACTTGGCGCCGTTGCTCTATCCAAACTTTATGAAAACCTGTTGCCATGGCAAGTAGAGGTGATTTATTCAGCTTTAATCGTTGATAGTTGATCACACACATTTCTCGCCGTACGGCACATGCCGTAGGTTAAGTTTCTCCAGTGTTACTAGTTAAATAGCTCTTCAGTGCATGAGTTTGTGTTTCTTAGTATATAAATACACTGTTTCTAAATTACGTGTAATGTCGTAGGCTAGAACCACTGTTCGAAGACACTGAGAACTGCATGGCAATGGCTTAATTTAAACGAACTTGAAACATATACAAATTTTGCACATATAGGCGGCGCCAGGATTAATCATGTAGGGAGGGGGTACGGAATATGACATTTGGAGGGTGCGAAGGCATCTATAAAAGTATGCCAAGGGAACTGCCAAAGGCTATGTGCTACTAGTGACTTGCTTAACTATTCCTCCATTTTTCCACATGTTTGGAAATTTCAAACGAACAAAGTTTATTGAAGGCAGGCAAATTGCATATATTCTTATGTCTTAACAGTCCAAGAAAGTGTTCATAGAGTGTATACATACAAACACAAGTTACAGTCGTATTGAACTATATAGTGAAATACGAAACTAAACATCTTCCGTACTTTCAATTTATTTCTTTAACTTTACTTTGCTTCTGTGCCACTTGCACGAAGATGATGTTGAATGGCGATAAAATTAAAATTATGAAGTATCAATCAAAAGCGTACATGAATAGCATACAACACACTCCCCACAGATGATCATACTGGCCGAGAGTCTAGACGCCTGAGTCTCGTTAGTCTGCTAAATGCAGTCGTAGGTATACTACGTTGGAGTTTTGGTTTTAAGTAAACTCTATGCACAGTAAGATTAAATCTACTGGACCTACAGTTTACAGTGGGATCCGAACCACTTGTGCTTCCACCTGGTACCGAACGTGGAGCCCCTAGATTACAAGGCGATGGTGTTACCACTACGCCATCGGGGAGGTCGGGGTGCACTAGGTGGAAAAGAGGTTGACATTTGGTAGGGTAATCCCTTACATCACATTCTTGCTTTTATAAACACACTTTTTGAACCTTTGTAATGCAGCTATAATAGAGTTACAAAATAAAAATATTACTACGAGAATAACATGACAACTTATTTTTTAAAATTGTGCTTCTGAATTTCTAAAATTTAATTGTTTGTGTTAATAGGAAAAACTACAAATTTATATTTTTCATCTGAGGTAATAAGTTTATCGTGCCTATGAATTTCTTGACGAGTCACAGACGAGATCGAAACCTTCTGTTCAAGACCAACATGAGGCCAACAGGATCTATCAAATGGAGTTCCTTCCTGAGTGGCTATAGCCCCAGGCGTCCTACCACCCACTCTTAGTATGTGACCGTTCTGCGCGCTTGTAATCATCCCATATTGGGGAAAAAGTGTGTGTGGGGGGGGGGGGGGTGGAAGCAGAGGCTACCAGAGCAAGGATTTAATTACCGAACCTCCAACATGACCTATGTATATGCCTTCAAGGTATGGTGCCATGCAAAGACGATACCCTTACATTATTTTTAATGAAGCAATGCTACTTGTCTTGCTTCTATCGTTTTCCACTTAATGCACAGAAAGGCTAATGGGGATTGGACCCACACTTTAAAGTGGGATACGAACACAGGGTGGCTACAAACAAGCAGAAATGAAATTCCCTGACTTTTCCAGGTTTTTTAGGACAAATTTTACATTTTCCCCTGACAATTACAAACTAAACTAAATCGATGTTTTTGCAAATGGAAATAATAAACTCATACAGATCCACGTATGGTTTTGTTAAGTACCAATACCATCTTCTATGAAATTGACTTAATGAGATAAGAGTGAAGAGTGATTGATTAATAAATACAATTTGTAATTTATCAGTCTCCTTATACATTCTCGGTATTATATGTTCATATTTCCACTGAGGTTTGGAACCATGGGCGTCCGCAGGATTTTTTCCAGGGAGGGGCAAGGAAGGTTTTTTTTTCCAGGGGAGCCCAAAATGGCATATTTTCCCCAATAATAGTGTTCATCCTTCAAAAAACATTGCTTAAATTTGAATTTATCATGTTCGTGCAATAATTAACACACATTATTGTGGCTGAAATTAAATTATATGTGTGAAATATGTAATTTTTGGTTGACTTTCGTTTTCCAGGGGGGGGCACGGCCCCCCCTTCCGAACGCCCATGTTTGGAACTCTCTGCTTGCAAGAACCATGAGTGCGGACTCATTATTTAATGCATAAAACTACTTCTCTCTTCTCTGTAAAGCAAACAACTTAACTCTTGCATATAAGTGAAACAATTGAATCGAACAAAAGAAAGTGTCATATTTCCTTACATTATCAATGGGATTTCTGCTTCAGTACAATATATCCAAGTGAAGTACTGTGAAACTGACAACATGCATTTAGGCCTATACCATTGATGCTGACGAAAAGGGTACGTAGGTATTAGAAATTTAACGCAAGGAATTTATAGAATTGCATTGTATAGGTACCTGATTTAGCTAACCATACATTAAAACAGGAACACTCTAATAATAAAATCTTCTGATAGTTCATATACTTGGGGCATCCTGAAAAAAGCTCCAATGGTGCCTATACGCAGCACTATTGGACAGAGAGCGACACACACACATGCAGGCAGGAAGAAGTGGCATGTAGTTGTAATCTGGTACAGTTGCAATGCAGCCGTTTTAGGACAGTTCTAGGTTAAAGATTGCAGCTCTCATACAGTCTCCCACCGACTGCGATGTAGCCTACATTGCACACTGTTACTAATGCAATAAATTACAACTGATATTCTTGTTTTATTTATGCCTAATCGGTAGGGACCTTGTTTTTTTGTTATTTTATTTTCAAATTGGTGCATTTTCAACTATTCATTGATTTCAAAAAAGCATATGATTCAGTCAAAAGAGATAAATTATATAATATATTAGTAGAGTTTGGAATACCTAAGAAGCTTGTTAGTATGATAAAAATATGCACCAGTGAAACAGAAAGTAAAATTCGTGTGGGTATTAATATATCTGACAAATTTACAATTCATGATGGATTAAAACAAGGAGATGCATTATCTCCATTGCTCTTTAATTTTGCCTTAGAATATGCTGTTAGGAAGGTAAAAGAATCTAAAGAAGGACTAAAATTAAATGGTGTGACTCAGTTGTTAGCATATGCAGATGATGTAGACTTACTGGGAGATGATGTGAATACAATTAAGAATAGGTAATGCTAAAATATTTTTCAAAACTGCTAAAGAGATAGGTTTGGAAGTTAACAAAGAGAAAACTAAATATATGCTTACAGGCCGAAACCAAGTATTAGGTAATAATCAAAATCTAATTATTGATAACAACTCGTTTGAACCAGTTTCCAAATTCAAATACTTAGGAGTAATATTAACAAATGAAAATTATATTAAAGAGGAAATAAAAAGTAGGCTTAATTCAGGAAATGCATGTTACTTCTCTCTTCATAAACTTTTGTCTTCTCGTTTAATATCTAAGAAACTAAAAGTTAAAATATACAAAACAGTAATTTTGCCTGTAGTATTATATGGATGTGAAACTTGGTCCCTTACATTGAAAGAGGAACATAAATTGAGAGTATTTGAAAATAAGATCCTTAGGAAAATATTTGGACCTAAAAGGGATGAGGAGACAGGTGAGTGGAGAAGGTTACATAATTTAGAAGTACATAATTTGTATTCATGTCCAGATATTGTTAGAATGATTAAATCAAGAAGACTTAGGTGGGCAGGCCATGTGGCACGAATGGGAGAGGAAAGAGGAGTTTACATGATTCTTGTTGGGAAACCTGATGGTAAGAGACCTGTAAGAAGGCCAAGACGAAAATGGAGGGACAACGTTGAGATGGACCTAAGGGAAATCGGTAGGGATGGAAAAGAGTATATAGAACTTGCTCAAGATAGGGAAAGATGGAAGGCCTATGTTGCTGCAGCCATGAACCTTCGGGTTTAAGAAGGCTAGAGAGTTAGTTTTTAGTTAGTGCATTTTCTTATTTTTTTATTTTAGCGCATTTTCTGGCAAGTATCTGAAATTATACCTTCATGGTGTTTTTAAAGTACTGTTTCAAATTGTAAGTCACATGGTTTACGCCTCTTCGTGAGAGTTTGATATCTTGAAAGTTATTTTGGGAAAGTTATTTTCCATACCTTTTTTTAATTTTAAGGTAAGGATTTTAGATAATGTTATTTTCCCCGTATATACTGAAGGGTGCATAATGACCATAAGTGGCGACGCACCCAAAAAATTAAAATCAATCAATCTCACGTGACAGATACCGATATATTTTGTTTTAGAACATTTTACTGCCAAATATACCGAAACTTAATACTCCATTGTGCTTTTAAACTATTATTTTAAATTGTAGGTCACATGGTCTACGCATTTTCGTGACAGTTTGATATGTTGGAACAGATTTTTGAGGAAGTAAAAGTAAAGTGTTCCCCTGCACTTTTCCATGAAGGTGTATAAGGGTGTGGAGTTAAGGCCCCACACTTTCTTGATCACGGCTGAAGATGGGGGTGATGTGATCAGCACCACGCTCCTGGCTACCTTTATCCCTCAAAGTTTCCTCAAGGTACCAGCTTCATATGATGCTGGGTGGGTGCCGGGGCAGTTTGAATAGGTGGAAAACATCCAGGTTCTCCCCCGCAGGGGATCGACCCGGGTCTCTCGCATAGTAGTCAGACGCCCTAACGACTGAGCTCCATTATTACTCGCTCGACAAATGCCAATGGTGCGCACTTAGCTTGGAAATTCAAAACCTATCTCGTGCGACAAATACGAAAATGTGGCTCCCGTGTGACGGTAGATACGCACTCGATCTCCTGTTAGAACCCTGCCACTTTGCTCTGTGATGCAAATGGTTTTGCTAGAAGTTGAAAAAATTGTGGGAAATACATGATTTAATGTGGCTGTCGGAATTATTCCATGTACGTATAACTCTATAGTTTACTCTTGAGTAAAATGTTGGAAAACTTGCATGTTCTATGTACACAAACATGGCCTAGAAAAGACAAGAATGTTGGATTTCATATAATTTTTCGTTCTTTTAGGACATTTCTTTAAAAAAAATCGCTAAAAACGCCAACAATTCGCATTATTTCGATATTTCGAACGGGCAAAAAATGTGTCGAGACATCACTGCACATTCTTGAACATAACTTCGCAGCAATTACCATTTTTCACGGTTTTGGCGTTTGCGAAAAATCAATATCCCTACTAATCGGAAATTACTTTCTGGCCACCCCTCGTATAAATCAGTAGATGGAAAGTGAGAATTTAGCAGGGCTGGCAGAGAAAAGTCAATTCTTGAAGAGAGTGATTTGCTTTTGTGATTGAATGATTCGAGTAAATATATTAAAATATTTTCGTATTTATTATTAGTATTTTATTTCATAATATTGGACATTAACCTTACTCAGTGAGAGAGTAATGACCATCTCCCACGAGTTTAAACAGACAGGACAGAAAGTGGCGTTAATTTCATTGCAATACTAGTGTTGCAGTAAATTTGAGGTTGGGAGCATGCACTTGCCAATTTTTATAACTTTCACCAATGCAGATTTATGTTCAACTTTTTCGTGATAGTATTCAATATACCGGGTCATCCGTTTGGGATGTCAGGAAAGTAAACCTTTATACACAAGAGGTTAATGTACGTATCTCCGAGCAGCTTGTTGTAATATAAGCAGAAACGATGTAAGTTTCGAATGGTGGAGGTTTACAGACTTCAGCCACATGGCGGCGCTAATGTGCATGGTAACAAAGGTGGTGATCACGGCACAACAGCACACCCAGTACGTCGTATGGAATGCGAAATTTTCGAGTATTCCATGCATGCTACTGCCGCCACGCAGCTGAAGTCAGTAAACCTCCACTCATTCGAAACTTACATCCTTTGTGCTTATATTACAACAAGCTGCTCGGGGATACGTACGTTAACCTCTTGTGTATAAAGGTTTACTTTTCTGACATCCCAAACGGATGACCCTGTATATCCCGTTTGGTTGGATTCTTCTTGATATCTAAGAATAGTGCAATGTCATTGTAAACGTATGTTAACTTGTGCGAAACCAGTAATACGTCAGGATGATGAAAGAAAACCTTCGTAAGCACTGCTGCATTAAATAAGGTGAAGTGAGCCAGAAGAGTAATAAAATTCCAACAGCATATTTGCAGTCTAAAGCCCTTCTTCTTTATGCATGCGATTTTTGTTGGATGTTGCAGTACATGAAATTTCTGTCGCATGTTGTAGTGAGATACTTTGTCGGGTGGCAATATTCGACAAAAATCGTATGTATCAATGGAACCTATTTGTTTCCATGTTCTTTCAGTTTGTCCAACAAAATGCCTTACTACGACGTCCGACAACTATCGCTCGGCGCCACCCGCTCTTATCCCATCCATCTGTTGACAAGTCCCCTTACTAGTCCCATACGGACAAGAAAAAATGATAATTCAATGTGCTCTATGGACCTTCATACTCTTATGTTTGGGTGGAAACTCTGACACAGGTCTGGGGCAAACCTGGGAAATTCATATTGATGACCAACCTCCCCCTCTCCGCCACATATCCATGCCACATTTTCGAACAGTTTTTCACATTTTGGCTCATTATTCAACTTGTATGGCACCCAGGAACATCAAACATTTTTCAATCTCTTTGGAAACGTCCATTCCTTGAAGAGAATACTAAGGTTTGCGCCATTTCCCCCCAAAAGAAAGCGGGAGGAGAGGGAGGAAACTCCAGATTTTTACGTTTTTTTCATAGAAATTTGGTGGTCGCGCCCCCAAACCCCCCCTTCCTCGGTTCGGCGTTCTGAATTGTACAAAGCTGCATGCTATGATGTTTTAGCTGCAAAACAAAACTTATCCGAAGTAGTTTGCTCCCATAGTACCCGAGTTATAACAATTTTCCTCCAAAAATGCAAATTACCTATTTTTCGTAAAAAAAAAAAAAATCACAGTTTGGCTTATTATTCAACTTGTATGGCACCCAAGAACATGAAACATGTTTCATTCGCTTCAGAAATGTCCATTCTTTGAAAAGAATATTAAAGTTCGCACCTTCTTCCCAAATAGCGGGAGAAGAGACGGCAAACTCCAGATTTTTATGGTTTTTTCATTGAAATTCGGGGGCTGCGGCCCCCAAACCCCCTTCCACGGTTCGGCGTTCTGAATTGTACACGGTTGCATGCTCTGATGTTTTAGCTGAAAAACAAAACTTATCCGAAGTAGATTGCTCCCATAGTGCCCGAGTTATAACAATTTTCCTCCAAAAATGCAAATTACAGATTTTTCGTAAAAAACAAACAAAAAAAAACACATTTTGGCTTATTATTCAACTTGTATGGCACCCCAGAACATGAAACATGTTTCAATCTCTTGAGAAATGTCAATTTTTTGAAAAGAATACTAAATTTAGCGACTTCTCCACAAAAGAGCGGGAGAAGAGGGGCAAACTCCAGATTTTTATGTTTTTTCCATTGAAATTCGGGGGACGTGCCCCATCCCCCAAGCCCCCCTTCCTCTGTCCGGTCTTCTGAATTGTATACGGTTGCATGCGCTGATGTTTTAGCTGCAAAACAAAAGTTATCCGAAGTAGATTGCTCCTATAGTGCCCGAGTTATAACAATTTTCCTCCAAAGAGTGTTCGAATTTAAAATGCCCGGGCAAGAGAAATTTCTCTCTCTCTCTCTCTCTCTCTCTCTCTCTCTCTCTCTCTCTCTCTCTCTCTCTCTCTCTCTCTCTCTCTCTCTTTTTCCTCCTGCCATCACTGGTTTCTGGCGCCGTGGTTGTGTTGCGCATAAAAGGGACCTAAAAGTTACGAACGAGATTTCCTGTTCCCGTGCAGAGTTCTATAACGATATCTTTAAATAAATAAATAAATAAATAATAAAAAAAAGTCAATGAAAACGAAATTCTCTGACATTTCCCTGACTTTTTTTTTCCCGGTTTTCCAGGTCTGTCGACACCCTGGAACCTCTATGTGACACCCCCCCCCCCCCCCCGGGTATCGGGTGTCTTGCTTCTTTGTGTCGGAGTGAGATCTGTAGGTAGTGTGGCCTCTCACGCCTCTGACCTTGGATTTTCGCAATCGGGAGCAGAAAAGAAATGTTCATTTTCAATCCACCTGGTTTTAAGCTAATGTGAACTCGTCCCACTGTTTACGATACAATTCGAATAATTGTCCGAGCTCCTACAGGGAATCTAATCCGGGCATCCTTCATTATAAGTGGACATTTCTTGTTACTACTCTATAAGAAAGGATATTCCATCAGAAATGGCAAATTCGCGATTATTCTGTGCTTTTCGGAGGGTTTCATACACCTACCGGATGGCGTAGTGGTAACGTCGTTAACTTGTAATAAAGGGGTCCCGAGTTCGATGCACAATTCGTATCCCAGCCCCGATTGGACTATCTGTGCGTGAAATGGACTTTAAACAAACCTTAATAAAAGATCAAAGAAAAACAGCTTTCCAGTAACATCCTTGATAAAATAAAAGATCAATTGTTTACAGTTGATATGTAACAGTACTTTTCACCACGGCGGCAGAGGGCATTAAGCGATCGAGTAACGATCTGTCCACCGAAGGTTCCAGATTCGAGCCTCAACTTGGACATCAATTATTCATCCTTATCTGAGGGAGGGGGGAATACACAATAAGATTTCGTATCATTTTCAACCGTTGTTTTTAAAGTTGTTCAAAGGAAAATGTAATCGGGGGTTGTTTCAATGAGGGTTTGCAATTACCACTTCGGTTTTTCCTGTGTTCTTTACTGCTTTCATTTTAAAATATTCAAAATTTCGGGAGAGGTTGTTGCCTCAGACTCCCCTCTGCGAACGCCAGTGTACTGATGTCTCTTTCATGCATACAACATTTATCGGCATTTAGTGCGACAGCTTGTCGGATGAAATCTGGAACTTTTACGAATCCGATAATTGTCGAATTTTGACGTACGAACTTTCGGTATTTTGTACAAATTCAATAAATGCCAGATACTTGAAAGTTTGCCTAGAAATATGTAATAGATACAAACCTACATCAAACAAATGTAATATTCAGAACATCACTTATTTCAATGCTTCTCCTCCATAAATCAGGCAAAATGTACTACCAACTCCGAATGTCCATGCCCTTTCACCAAGGGTGTTCGGGAAAAGAGGAAATAAATAAATTGGTATAATGCAGAAAAGGAGCATAACCTTAGGTGGCACGCTTCACCATTTGAAGGTTAACAGGATCGTTTTCACTTTCATTACGACCCCTTCGAAACGCCAAGAAGGAAAGCATGCTGTGCTAACAGATAATCAATCACCACAGAGGGCTTCAGATGTCCTTGTCAAGATCAAAACACTTTCCGCTTCAAGACTGCTAGCTTTCAAGCGGAATGAGTTTTGATCTTGACAAGGACTGATATGCATCTGACACACCTGAGATATATTTACCTGTAAGAAATTCTGTTTCCGCGATTTCTCAAGAAGGGGAGAGCGGCTCAACACGATACATGTATCGACAGAATGAACATCAATCTACCCAATTTATATCTTTTTCCACCAATTTTCTTCAAAATCACGTATTTTGAACCTACAATCTTTATATCACAGAAAACTTATTCGATAAGCAGACCAATGATCGCGCCGCGATTTCTCAAGAAGCGGTCAGCGACTCAACACGATACACACACGTATCGACAGAATAAACATAAGTCTACCCAATTCATATTTTCTGTCCACATATTTCCTTCAAAATCACGTATTTTGAACCCACAATGTTGAGATCACTGAAAACTTTTTCGAAAAGCAGACCAATGTTCGCGCCGCGATTTCTCAAGAAGCGCACGTCGACTCAACACGATACACTCATGTATCGACAGAATGAACATCAATCTACACAATTTATATTTTCTGTCCACCAATTTTCTTCAAAATCACGTATTTTGAACCCACAATCTTCAGATCACAGAATACTTCTTCGAAAATCAGAGCAATATTCGCGCCGCGATTTCTCAAGAAGCGCACGTCGACTCAACACAATAAACACATGTATAGACAGACAGAAGAAACATCAGTCTACACAATTCATATTTTCTGTCCACGAATTTCCTTCAATTATGAAGATAAAACATGTATTATGTAATATGTTCTTAAACTGATTAAGTGAGAAAGTGCTAAGTTTTAATTAAGAGACTATCATCATGTATGGGAATCAATGATTGGACTAGTATGATGAAACAGACTGATTTTGGTATATTTGTGGGGTACATTTTCAAACTTTATTGCTTTTTTTACACTATTTGAAAGAAACAAATTCCTTTGCGTGAGAGGCAGCCACCTCTTCCCTCATTATAATCTCCTGTGAAAGACAGGAGACTGTGTTCTATCTTTCACAGGAGAATATAATGAGGGAAGAGGTGGCTGCCTCTCTGGCAAGGAATTTGTTTCTTTCAAATAGTGGCAAAAAAGCAATAAAGTTTGAAAATGTATCCCACAGATATACCAAAATCAGTCTGTTTCATCATACTAGTCCAATCATTGCTTTCCAAGCATAATGATAGTCCCTTAATTAAAACATAGCACTTCTTCATTTCATCAGTTTAAGAACATATTACATAATACATGTTTCATCTTCATAATTCAAGGAAATGTTTATTATGTCGATACATGTGTGCAGGCACGTATCCAGAGGGGGGCTCAGGGGGCTCGATCCCCCTCCGAAATTTTTCCATTTACACTAGATAAAATGAGGTTTTTGACTTGTGTGTGTGAAATAAAATATTGTGATTATAATTTAAGGAGAAATATAATTATCGAGGATAGGCGGAGAATGTTCTAGAACCCTGAAGGATAACCATGTTATTGATAATATTGTATGTAAACTTTTCTTGCTCTCGGTGTTGTCGCAACAAACTTGAGCATTATTTAAATATTTGTCAGCATTTGGAAGTTGCACAACAAAGCACTGTTGAAGGTAGCGTCATGAGTCGGGCGATTCGTTGCATTACTACAAAAAAAAGTGCGGAACATTCCAGAATATAATATGGATATAAATACGCGGATTCAATTTCACAGTTGGTCTGTACAACAGAATAATTCAATAAGACTTCACGAGTAAGTGTGACAGTCGATTAGTGATCAGTCAGTGTCCATTGACAGTTTTATAAGATGTAGAGATTTGGGGGGAGGGGGAAGAAGAGGACTAGTGACACATTTTCCTGGAAAGTGCTGAAGTGTACCACTATTAGTACAAGTTCGGGTCCAAAGCTGAAGACATTGCCGACAGTGTAGTGCTAGTTTCGGGTCATGAGCCGAAGAGATCGAAGGTCTCTAAAGTAATTATTTCAGCAGTAATGGGCATTGGAGCATCATTTTTTTTATTATCTTAAAAAAAGGAAATAAGCTGCACAGATCGACTGAAAAACTAAGTTTTGAGTGACGATTTATTAGTGACCGGACCAAGTTTCCTGTATGCAGTCCGAAAGTTTCGTGGGTTAAAAAAGAACTTTTAAGTCAACTGTTCTGGAAAAACACTCAAACACTAACTACCACAAAGGGGCAGCTATGAAGGCCGAAAATTTTATGAATGTCGAGAAGAGAAAGCAAGAAGATGTTGCATATGTGGAAATTTTAGCGGAAAAAGCAATCTCGACCATGACTCCAAAACCAGGGTCTTGGCATATACCGTGCCATTCGTTGTTCTACCAAGTGAGCTACCGAGTCACCCTTGGCTTCGCTTGATCTTTTGCTGTCGCCAGGGACGCCGACTTGTCAAAATTATTGGGGGGGCTCTGATCACTGAAATAAATTTATGAATAACTCACTTTCTCCCTTTCTTAAGTTTTGGCCTCAGTGTTCGGAATCTCATAAAAGCCCATGAATTCCTTAAAAATATCAAAATTTTTATTCATAGTTCGAATGCAGAATATTAATTGTCCACGGATGGAAATGTCACAACTTTCGTCAAACATAATAACAAAATATACCAGACTTTTAATATATCTGCTACCACGGAGCGCAAAACAGATCTCCCTAATATATGAATGATCTCGTTCTGAATGTCATGTGAGAGCCATTTGTAGCCCGAACGTCCCATCCACTCTTTTGAAACTCTTTTTAGCAAAAATTTTAACAATACTCACAATTACATTAAAAAGTCATGTGTTTTGCTGTCTCTGGTCATAGCCCCCCCAAAGTTAATGGTCTAGTTTCTAGAACATTTCAAATATATATTTAAAGTTAAGTTCATGTGGCACAATTCAGAGTAAACTTTACAAGAGAAGCAAAATAATACATTAGATCCTCTTAAGTAAAATTATTTGGGAGGCTCTCGTTAACATTGGGGGGGCTCGAGCCCCCCAAGCCCCATGGAGTCGGCGCCTATGGCTGTCGCTGTAGAGCAATGGCACGGTATGCCTGGTGGAGTCAGCATTTTCCGCTAAAATTTCTGCATAGCACATCTCTTGTGTATGCCCAAGCGTAAGATGTTGCTTGTTTAATTAACAAGCACAGAAAAAGGAGATTGAATACAACTAAGGGACATTCCCACTGGTTGACAAGATATTTTTCTTCTGTGGTTAACACGAGCTGCCGTTTCAAGGTGACAATGAGATTGACTCACCAGGTTTCACACCGAAGCTACAAGCTATACGTGTCGCTTGAGGATTTCACAAATCGAACACAGGCTTGTGCAGCCTGTCGTGCCGCTACGGTGTGAAAAGTTTCTGTTGATTGGGTCACTCATTGCAAACGACGTGTGTGTGTGCCTTCGGTCTGAATTATTCCTAAATCTTGAAGATCCAAGTCACAAGAATGGAAAATTAGGATTTTTGTTAAGGTTACGTTTCGAAGGCAGGCGACAACACCATAAAGGATCATATCCAAACCTGGGAGAACACACTCGAATGGATTGTCCATTGCATAACAGCTTCGTGAAACGGACACACATACACATACTGAGATAATTTCGACACCAACACAACGTTCGTACATTGCAACAGAGCAGTCGAGTAATAAAAAATGTCCCGATATCATGTTCTGAAAGAAGAAAAAAACAGCAGCTTAAACAGTGGCAGATTTAGGAAACAGTTGCTCTCCATTTTTGGCCCCGCACTATGCTTTTTAATGCTAAACTTTGTCTACCAAGAGAAAGTAAATTTTTCTTTCCCCCCCCCCCCCCACCGTTTTGGAACTGAATCGCCACCATCGACTTTAAACCTTGCGAGGTTCTATCTATACCCCTGTAAAAAAATGATGTTTAGCCCCCCCCCCCCGAAAAGAATTTCTGGATACGTGCCTTCATGTGTGTATCGTGTTGAGTCGACGTGCGCTTCTTGAGAAATCGCGACGCGAACCTTGGCCTGCTTATCGAAGAAGTATTCTGTGATCTGAATATTGTGGGTTCAAAAAACGTGATTTTGAAGAAAATTGGTACACAAGAAATATGAATTGGGTAGATTAATGTTTATTCTATCGATACATGTGTGTATCGTGCTGAGTCGACGTGCGCTTCTTGAGAAATGGCGGTGCGAACATTGGTCTGATTTTCGAAGAAATTTTCTGTGATCTGAAGATTGTGGATCAGGTTTGGCATGTTTAAAACAAAAGTGTTTAAAACACTTTGTTTTAAACGTTTAAAACACTTTGTTTTAAACGTTTAAAACACACGGCTTTGTTTTTTTTACAAATGTTTTAAACGTTTAAAACAATGTGTTTGAAACAGGCGCGGTTGGCCCTATAGCGCACAGGATCAGTGAACCCCCAGTAATATACGATAATCACCTCGAGAATGAACAATGAACAATGTCTTTAAATTTTCACATTATTTCGCTAAAAATTCTACACAATAAGTCATGTATTTGTGCCCGTAACACGGCGAACTCTCTTGCTGAGAAGAAGAAACCGCGAATCGGCCGCCCTGATACAGACCCTCAGTTGAACCCCCACAGGACAGCTCGTGCCATTGTGAAAGCTTCGTGCGGGAGCAGAAGCGCGAGGAGGGTATAGGACAAAATACATGGGAGATGAGATTTGCAGAACCTATGTTCAACCCAACGGTCATGCGCAGTTCGTTCTCTCGCAGAAGGCGCGGGACAAGGCTCCTTTCTCGCTGCTTCCTCCCTTCCAGTGTTGCTGCGTGCGGTTCAAGTTTGAAGCGCACACATTACATATTCAATCTTCTCTTGTATCATTTTTGCACCGAACTTCTTGGAATAAATGCAAGATTGTGTCAGAGATGGATGAGTGGAAACAAATAGAAGCTGGAATTAGATGCGATGAATTAAAATAAAGGAGATACATTACCAAAATACCTTGTGCATGCATTCAGAGGTTTTTCCTTAAAGGTGGAAACACTTCGGGTTCGCGAAAGAGAAAGAATGGCGCGAAGACGTGACTCGCTGTCGCTCGGTGTCAAAGTCTCAAGTTTTTTAGTTTTTGAAGTGCTTGCAGTGGCGTATGCTGGTTCTAACGAGTGGGTAATCTCCGACCCTTGATCATCAAACTCCAAAAGTTTCCGTGCATTTTATATCAGGATCCATATGGGATATAGGAATATTTTGTGGGAATGTTTGTCTTATTGTGGCGACCACAATCAATTAATTCTCATTATTGCAGTTTAATATACGTGAAGAATTTCAAATAATAAAACAAGACAGTATTATAAAGCAAAATAAAAAAAACTGTGAAATATAAAATTAAAGACATGCACTAGTGAAATAGAAACCCTCATTATTAATTTAAGTGCAAAATTCAACTTACCCCAGGACCCGATTACTTGTAGTTGAACTCCAGTCTTCTTATTTGAGAGGTGAACTTCCCAATAACGACTTCATGAAATGGAAAGGTGGGGTTGTTCCGAAGATTACGTAGCAACTCCTTTTCAATTGATAGCAGAGCAAGTCCACTTAACCTGTCCTGTCCTTGGGTTGATCTGCAGAATGATTTTATTCTTTTGAGTGCCGAAAAAGAACGTTCAACAGAAGCTGTAGTGGATGGTATAGTGAGAATGAGTGTTGCCAACTTATATCCTTCTGGCAAGGCAACAGTTAGTTTGTTCTTTACCATATTAGAAACTATCTCGTAAATTGACTTCCCAGTAAAATTGAGATCTTGAGATGCATAGAGAACGGCGAGTTCATTTTTCAGCCTCACAGAATCAAAGTGTGCACCATATTTTTCCAATAGAGACATGAAAGCTCTTTCTGGAAAGTTACTCTTAAACACTGGGAACTGAAATGAATCCAAGAGGGAAACAAAGTGCAATGTATGAAAATCGCCAAATCTATCGAAGTTGACCATGTATGTGTCGATCACTTCATTAAACAATCTTCTGTAACTAGTTTCTGGTCTTCATTTTTTCGTTTCCTTTCCAGGTCTGCAACTTCTCTCTTAGTCGAGTACCATACTTGCGCAAAACCAACTCTCATTTCTTTAAGTATTTGCATCACGTTATGAATTTTTTGTGAACAATAGGCTATGTCCAAACTCTTAGTTTGCAATGTGTTGTATAACACATCAGTAAAGTAAAGTAAAAGTAAAAGTAAAGTGTTCCCCTGTGCTTAGTACCACGCCATGAAGGCGTATAGGGGGTGGGGGGTAACGCCCCACACTTTCTTGATCCGGTCGTGAGTGGGGGTGATGATCAGCACCACGCCCCTGACCGCCTTTACCCCCCAGGGTTTCCCCCAGGTACCCATGTTATTCGACGCTGGGTGGGCGCCGGGGCCGCTTCCAACGTTAGAAAAGTTCCCGGATTTGAACCGGCCGGGGATCGAACCCGGAACCTTTGGAAAATAGTTCGAGCAAAAAAACAAGTTTGGAACTTGTTTAAGAAAGAAATGCACCCATTCGCCTGTAGCATAGTCTCGGAATCCCATTCCCCAGCACTTTCGGCAATATTCTCAAAGAACTCTATTAGTTCACTTCTGCTTTCCTTTATTGTGTTGACAAGACGCGAAGAGAAGTTCCATCTGGTAGGTGCAACTTTTGGCAACTTTTTCGCGACAAATTCTTTTAATGCTTGGGTTATTTTCGTCGATTTAGAGAAAAAAGAACCCAATCCAGATAATGTTGTAAAAAAGAGCGCTACATTCTTTGATTCTGCAGACCGATTGCTGAAGTACGTGGCTCTGACAATGGACAAACAGCGCCTGAGGATAGACTTCCCTAACTTTCGCTTGCAGTCCACTAGTGCTTCCAGACATTACTGATGCCCCGTCATAAGTCTGACTGCAGAGTTTATTACTTATGCGGTAGTCTCGTATCACATCTTGGACAAGCGTGAACAAACCATTGGCTGTTCGGTCAGCACTAACGTCAGTGAAAAACAAAAATCTTTCTTGTGCATGGCCATTTTCGTCAACATAACGAATGCATGCTGACAATTGCGATTTATTAGTAATGTCAGTTGTTTCATCTAATAATATAGCTACAAAATTAGCTTTGTCTACCTCGCCTTTTATAGCTTCACTGACCACGCTACAGACTGCCTTAATAAGGCCATTTTGAATTAGAGGAGACGTGCCTTTAAAGACCGTTGCAGTTTGCAAGTGATCGGCAAGTTGCGAGTCATACTCGGCTGTATACTGCAACAATTCTACAAAGTTTCCTTTGTTCAAGGAGTCACTTTCTTCACCATGGCCTCGAAAAGGAAGTTCTTGCTTTGCGAGGAAACACACTGCATTTATTAAGCGCACTAGTATATCTCTATTTCTCTTCACCATTTCATTGTGCCGTACCACATCCAAAGCACGCTGTTTGTCCAGTTGCACGTCAATACGTGTCTGTGCGAAAGATTGCAACTTAACAAAGGAAGTTATATGACTTTTTGATTTTTCATGTTTGGCACAAGCGTTGCAAAGATAGTTTAGCTTACAGTATCCGCCACGCGTCCAAACATTCTTTTCAGCCCCGAAAAGTAAGCACGGCCAACAAAAAAGCTTATTAACACTTGTACTTCCTGTCAACCATGGTGTTTTGTCATAATTTGCCTGCGAGAAATGTCTCACATATTCCCGATTTTTGTCTTTGTATATAGAAGTAAGTTCAAGCGATGGCACTGGCCTACCTGTATTAACAATTTGCAACTTCTCCTGGCTCAGTAGTCGACCTCCGTGGCGGTGTGGTTAGCACAGCGCGCTGCAACGCCAGGGGTTCCGGGTTCGAGTCCCGGGTAAGGCATGGGTATTTGTGTTTGTCCAAACGTGAAAAACTGAGAATACTGTAAAAATTGAAAAGTGTAAAAGTTGAAAAAGTGTGAATGACGGGGGATACCACCGCGTAGGGGTATTCCTTTAAAAAAAAAAAAAAAAAAAAAAAGTCGGTAACGCGTCTGAGTACCATGCTAAAGGTCCCGGGTTCGATCCCCGGCCGGTTCAAATCCGGGAACTTTTCTAACGATGGAAGCGGCCCCGGCGCCCACCCAGCGTCGAATAACATGGGTACCTGGGGGAAACCCTGGGGGGTAAAGGCGGTCAGGGGCGTGATGCTGATCACATCACCCCCACTCAAGACCGGATCAAGAAAGTGTGGGTCGTTACCCCCACACGCCTTTATGGCGTGGTGCTATGCACAGCGGAGCACTTTTTTTTCTTCTTTTTTTCCTGAAAAGATCTTGTTCCAAAAGGTTTCACATCCATTATCCTTTAACACAGCACTATCACGACAAACACTAACACCTAAATAAATATTAAACACCAAGCACAGCACAAAGCCAACGACCACACGCATTCAGTTTCACGCGTCAAACTTCTGTTGTGTTCCTGGCTCAGAATGAAATTCCCTATGAATGATAAAAAAATTCCCTTTCCGAGCTCCAAATTCCCTGCGATGACAGGTTTTAAAAGTTCGAAGCAGTGCAGGCCTGAGCCAGAAATTTATTTCGGGGTGTGGGTGGAGAGGAGGGTACTCAACCCTTATTAGCAGCCGCCACATAAAGTTGAAAAAGTGGGGGTAGAAGTTCTGAAGATAAATCTCAGATAATTACAACGTATTATGCAAGGTGTTTAATCCTGCAAATGAAGTAAAATTAATTACCACTATACACTTTTTAAATTAGATATATGTAGGATTTCGGGGAGGGGATTTCAGCTCCCCGAGTCCTCCACCTGGCCTGATGTGTTTGTTCCTTATATGTTTTAGTCGTTCATCTTCATCACTATTAATCGAAAAAAGTGGAATAGTAACTTAAATTAACTAATATATATAT
Source organism: Lepisma saccharinum (assembly GCF_977018435.1). Taxonomy (NCBI): domain Eukaryota; kingdom Metazoa; phylum Arthropoda; class Insecta; order Zygentoma; family Lepismatidae; genus Lepisma; species Lepisma saccharinum. The sequence goes on from NW_028142979.1 coordinate 541,833, forward strand.
AATTTATTTATATCTTTTCCTTTAAAAAATATTCAGTTCCGTGAAGGAAGTACTCTCGCTGCTTTTGAAGATTGGAGAGAAGAAACAATCGCTAGTTTTGCAAATACAAGAATGGGGGGAGTCAGCTTATAGGTGCATTAATTGCTTAAGTTTTGAATTTTAATTTAGTTTGCTTCATCTTCAATATTTAAGCTTTTTCCTTTTGATAAATTTCTATGTAACAGACATCAGCAAGACAGAAGTAAATGTATAGTGAACATTAGCGTAGAATTGGTTTGCTTATGTTATTCATATTTTCCTGTTCTTCGCACTTTACCGGGTATGTTTTCCCTATTTCCCTTACAGAAGGCAATTTGTGAACCCAAAATTCCCGTTCCTGAGAAATGTCCCTGCCATAAAAAACACAGTTTCTATGTTTAGCGACGACATAGCCTTCGGGAGAGAATTGTGGAGGAGGGTTGTAGGAGGTCAATGGTCGCCAGCGGAGGGAAAGGCAAACTCTAGGGGTTGAGACCGGTGGATTCTCACCTGAAGGAGCTTACCCTGGCCACGGAATCGCCGGGCCTGAGAAGCAGAGTTTCCTCCCCCTCTTTTCTTTCTCTTCCCTCCTCGCCAAGGGTTGTAAAGAAGCGGGTGGAATGACGTCAGGGTGAGATTCCCTAACGTCATTCCACCGGCTGGAGAAAGGTTGCCGGACATTCAGCGGCAAACGGTTGGAAACATTCGCGGCGCGCTGGAAGCAAAGAAATGTATGCATCGAAATTGGTTTGGAAGAATATTGCGAAGAAATGTATAATTTTTTTTTTAAAAAAATAAAGAAATACAGCCGGGTCATCTGCGATTACCTAGATGACCCAGAGTATACGCCGCTGAGTGCTTGGATACTTGTTGGAAAGTATTAAGTGATGCTGCGAGTGAAACGAGGGATGGACTTTACCTAGGTTATGTCATTTGATGCAGTGTAGGCGTTGCTGTCCGCGCAGGTAAGAAATGACCGATAGAAATGCACATAATTAACGTAAACAAACTTCCTTGTCCACTGAAAAAAAACGTGTGCTGGTCGACCAGCCCCAAATTTGAACAAACCTGTCGCGTATAAATGAAAGGGTCTCAGGTTCGATTTCTAGTATGCGCATGCCATTAGTTGCCATTTCCCTTTAACAAATGTAGGACCAGTTCTGATTAGTCAGCATGGACGTCCGGAAGGGGAAAAGGGGGCCGCCCCCCCATGGAAATTGAATGTAAACCAAAAATTATATATTACACGCATATAATTTAATTTCATTCACAGTAATTTTTGGTAATTATTATAAAAGCGTTGCAGTAACTTCAGACTGAAGGAGTGTTTTTTGCTCCTCGTGGGAAAAAAAATATATTACTTGCCCCTACTTGAGGATGTCCATGATATTCCAACAAAACTCAACTTTTTTCATAAAGGCACAATTTATTGTAGTTTCAGCCCTAAATTTATTCGCACACCCCTACAACAAAACCTTATACTCCCAGATAAAAAGAATTCTTGACAAAGCTTTTAAACCCTCCCCCATCCTTTTGTTGGGCGAAGGAAGTATATTTTGCGGAAAGTGAATATATGTCACATCACTTCAGTGAACCCCCGGGTAAATAATGCACGAGCCGCGCCTGGTTTGAAACATGTTTTTTTTACAAGTGTTTAAAACACATTTTGGTGGTAGATATTTTATAGTATGTGATAATTTTTTTTGTTTGGCAACCCTGTTTTTCTTTGAATCTGTGTCAATTAATCCGTGCTTTACAGGTATCACTTATCGCTCAACACTTGAGCAACCTTATGTTCTGACGTCACGGGAGAAAGCTTTTTAATTTTAAGCCAAATGCCTATGTTGTTAGGTTAGACAGGCTAGCTATGTCTGCACAAGGTAGCAAAATTGTTGTGCGACAAGAAAGACCCGTGCTTTACTGTAAACATCGAAACCTCTCAGTTCCTTGTTTCGTATCGTCCTGTAAGTTTGGGACTGGTGGAAGCTTGAAATGGAAACTAATATCTAAATACACAATGCGTTTTGATCATGACGTGATCTTTTTTTTTTTTTTTTTTTTTTGCGATACGATTCATTGGTCTGTATAACTGAATGAAGCGCAGATGCTTACTTTTGGTAACATAATTTTGTACTTTGAAAAAATTCATCTGGAGAATCTATTATGACACTGCAGATTGTTTTCTGCTATATAAACTGTTCAGGCAGCAGGAAATATTTCACCGTGATTTTTTTCAGGACGAGGATAGGAATTCTATAATATTTAGTTTCTTGAAATTTAGATGAATGTAAATCCTAACCTACTTCAGTAGTGGCGGAAAAAGGGGTGCTATTACCCACAACTTTTGTCCCTGCAGTCACGGGCGCCGACTTGTCAAAATTATGGGGGGGGGGCTCTGATCACTGAAATAAATTAATGAATGACTCACTCTCTTCCTTTTTTAAGTTTTGGCCTCAGTGTTCGGAATCCCATAAAAGCTATATAGGGGTGTGCGGGACCCCGAAAAGTCAGGACCGGGATCGGGAAAATAATTTCCCGTTCCGATCCGGACTTCGGGAAATGATTTCCCGAATTTTCGGGATCCCGTGCAGTCGGGAAATACCGAATGCTCATTTGAAAATGTCGTTATTTCTCGACGTTTTCTGCATTGTCAATTTCTGGAACTTACCGTAAATTGTTAGTTTTTAATCCAGAAATCACTTAAAGTGAAAATACGTGTATAATTCGAGATTTTCAGAGCTTCGGGAAATTTTGAACATTTCCCGACTCAGTAGGGAAATTGAAAATTTTTCCCGTCCCGATCCAGTCCGGCACACCCCTAATAAAAGCCCATGAATTCCTCAAAAATATCATTTTTTTATTCACAGTTCGAATGCAGAATATTAATTGTCCACGGATGGATATGTCACAAGTTTCGTCAACCATAATAGCAAAATATTCCCGACTTTTATTATCTGTTACCACGGAGCGCAAAACAGATCTCCCTTTTATATCAATGATCTCGTTCTGAATGTCACGCGAGAGCCATTTGTAGCACGAACGTCCCATCCACTACCCTAGTTCATGCACATCGTCTTTTGAAATTCCTTTTTAGTAAAAATTTTAACAATACTCATAATTACATAATTAGTATATACTAGTAATAAAAATCATGCGTTTTGCTGTCTCTGGTCATAGACTTCCCAAAGTTGATGGTTTAGCGGTTTCAGTCCCCCAAAGTTGAAGGTCTAGAAAATTGTAAATGTGTATTAACAGTCAAGTTCATGTGGCACAATTCAAAGTAAACTTTACAAGAGAAGCAAAATAATACATTAGATCCTCTTAATCAAAATTATTTGGGGGGCTCTGCCCCCACATTGTTAATATTGGGGGGCTCGAGAGCCCCCCCAAGCCCCATGGAGTAGAGGTGTGCGATATCCCGAAAAGTCGGGACCGGGATCGGGAAAGAAAATTTCCGTCCCGATCCCGACTTCCGGAAATGACTTCCCGATTTTTTGGGATCCCAAGCAGTCTGGAAATTCCGAATGATCATTTTAAAACGTCGTCAATTCTAGACGTTCTCTGCATTGTGGTTTTGTACCACAAGTGCAAAAACAAGCACTTAAGATGGAAATTACGGGTAGAATTCGAGATTTCAAGAGCTTTGGGAAATTTCGAACACATCCCGTCCGAAAATTTTCCGACTTTTTCGGGAAATTGAGAATTTTCCCCGTCCCGAATGTCGGGAATTAAAAAATTTCCCGTCCCGACCCAAAAAATTCTGTACCGCACACCCCTACCCTGCAGTATGGTAAACGTTATCTCCAAAGGTAAATAAACTATCCTTGTCGCCATTGTACTCATAAAAATGAGTATTTTTCTCTTTAACGACTTTAACTATAATTTACTGGGAAAAGGTTGAATTTGTTTTATTTAAAACATGTTTAAAACACATGTTTAAAACTATGTTTAAAACAAAAAAAATGTAAACAAAAAAAAACAGTTTTTTTGTTTTTTTTAAAAAAAAAAAAACACAAATTTTGCCAACCCTGTTGTGGATTGAAAATTCGTGATTTTGAAGAAAATTGGTGGACAGAAAATATGAATTTGGTAGATTGATGTATATTCTGTCGACGCATGTTGGATTCTGTTAAGTCGCTGATCGCTTCTTGAGAAATCGCGGCGCGAACATTGGTCTGCTTTTCAAAGAAGTTTTCTCCGATCTGAAGATTTAGATTTCAGAATACATGATTTTGAAGAAAATTGGTGGACAAAAAATATGAATTGGGTAGATTGATGTTTCTTCTGTCGATACATGTTGTATGGTGTTGATCCGCTCTCCGCTTCTTGAGAAATCGCGACGCGAACATAGGTCTGCTTGTCGAAGAGTATTTCTGTGCTGTGGAGATTGTGATTTCTAAATACGTGATTTTGAAGCATATTGGTGAACAACAAATATGAATTGGGTAGACTGATGTTTATTCTCTTCATACATGTTGTATCGTGTAAAGTCGCTGACTGGTTCTTGAGAAATCGCGGCGCGAACATTGATCTGCTTTTCGAAGACGTTTTCTGTGATCTGAAGATTCTTGGTTCAAAATACGTGATTTTGAAGCAAATTGGTGGACAAAATATATGAATTGGGAAGATTGATGTGTGTATCGTGTTGAGCCGCTCTCCACTTCATGAGAAATCGCGGAAAAAGAATTTATTACACTTAAATATATCCCATGATTACGGAAATATGTCTTACTCTCTGATTTTAAGAGAAAATGTTCTTCCCTTCATGTTAAAAGTTTACAACACATTACATGCATGTCTGTTTGTGATTCATCGCATTGCTTAGGCGTATTACAAGCGAATCAATTCCATGTATGTCCCCCCTTCGTGCCGAAGGATACAACGGAAAATCCTTCTCGGTGGATTGCAACTTTAGTATATAGAAACGTTGTCCTCCAATGTGCTTGAAAATCGCATATTTTGAACCCACAATCTGCACATCACAGAAAACCTGTCCTCCAATGTGCTTGAAAATCGCGGATTTTGAACCCACAATGTTCAGATCAGAGAAAACTTTTTCGAAAAGCAGACCAATGTTCGCGCCGCGATTTCTCAAGAAGCGCACGTCGACACAACACGATACCCACATGCATCAACAGAATAAACATCAGTCTACACAATTCATTTTTTTTTTTTTTTTTTTTTTTTGTACAGCAATTTGCTTCAAAATCACGTATTTTAAACCCACAATCTTGAGATCACAGAAAACTTTTTTAAAAAGCAGACCAATGTTCGCGCCTCGATTTCTCAAGAAGCGGGAAGCGACTCAACACGATACCCACATATATCTACAGAATAAACATCAATCTACTTAATTCATATTTTCTGTCCACCAACTTTTTTCAATATCACGTATTTTGAACCCACAATCTTCAGATCACAGAAACCTTCTTCGAAAAGGAGACCAATGTTCGGGCCGCGATTTCTCAAGAAGCGGTCAACGACTCAACACGATACACACACGTATCGACAGAATGAACATCAATTTACAAAATTCATATTATCTGTCCACCAATTTTCTTCAAAATCACGTATTTTAAACCCACAATCTTGAGATCACGGAAAACTTTTTCCAAAAACAGACCAATGTTCGCGCCTCGATTTCTCAAGAAGCGCATGTCAACTCAACACGATACACACATGTATCGACAGAATGAACATTAATATACACAATTTATATTTTCTGTCTACCAATTTTCTTCAAAATCACGTATTTTGAACCCACAATCTTGAGATCACAGAAAACTTCTTCGAAAATCAGACCAATGTTCGCGCCGCGATTTCTCAAGAAGCGCACGTCGACTGAACACCATACACACATGTATAGACAGAATAAACATCAGTCTACACAATTCATATTTCCTGTCCACCAATTTCCTTCAATTATGAAGATAAAACATGTATTATGTAATATGTTCTTAAACTGATTAAATGAGAAAGTGCTAAGTTTTAATTAAGGGACTATCATTATGCATGGAAGCCAATGATTGGACTAGTATGATGAAACAGACTGATTTTGGTGTATCTGTGGGGTACATTTTCAAACTTAATGTTTTTTTTAAAATTATTTGAAAGAAACAAATTCCGTTGCCCGAGAGGCAGCCACCTCTTCCCTCATTATATTCTCCTGTGAAAGACAGGAGACTGTATTCTATCTTTCACAGGAGAATATAATGAGGGAAGAGGTGGCTTCCTCTCTGGCAAGGAATTTGTTTCTTTCAAATAGTGTCAAAAAAGCAATAAAGTTTGAAAATGTACCCCACAGATATACCAAAATCAGTCTCTTTCATCATACTAGTCCAATCATTGGCTTCCATGCGTAATGATAGTCCTGTAGTGCTGCCTCCTAGAGGAAGAAGAAACAAGCTACTGTTGCTAGACATGAGTCTGTGCAAACAGGACCTGGAATGGTGAACGTAGTTTCGTTATAATGTAAAGTATTACGTTGTTTGTAAGTTTGTGTAATAAATGCAGTTAATCTTGTTAACATATGTGTTTCCATCGCACAACATTATGGCGCAGTCGGTATAAAAGAACTTTTCTCTTCATGGATTGCAGGATTTGCAAGAACCTTACATTTCCGTAAGTTTTTTTCATCTCGGACTGACTGTCCTCATTCGTACAACAAACTGTTGGAACAATCATAAACGTGTCGGTTTGACGCAATTTGTCATAACACGGTAAGCATAAACCGTCTAAGTCTTATAAAAAAAAATAGTGTGGTGTAAATATATAGAACAAGATTCCTTCTAATGTGGAAACAAGTAATAATCATGAAACGTACAAAGGCTTTGTCACGTTCATAGATACATTGTGATCCGACGTAGATCGAGTATAATTATAAGTGAAAACTCACTTTTCATAGTTGTTAGGTTAAACGTTTGGATTTACAGTCATAAATATGTACACAAACTTGACATTTAACGCTTTCGACGAAGATTCAGAGGACATTGAAGATTATCTATTACGTTTCGAACAGTTGTGTATCATTCAAAAGTTCAGTGATGATCAGAGAGTTCCTATACTCATCGCCTTTATAGGTGCAAAGGCATTTAAAGTCTTGAAAAATGTAGTCGCACCAGACCTTGTACAGAATCTGTCGTATTCTCGTCTAAAAGATAGTCTTTTGTCACACTACAAACCTGTAACTAATAAGTTTGTTGAACGATATAAGTTTCGACGTTGTGTGCAAGAGGAAGGTGAAACCGTATCTGCTTATTTCATAAGACTGAAGCAACAAGCCATAAAATGTAACTACGGCAATTATCTGGACGAAGCTTTAGTTGAACAGATAATATTGGGCATACGATCTGAAGTTACTAGAAGAAAGTTACTTTCAGTACAGTCACTAACCTTTCAGCGATGTCAGGAACTGACATTACAAAATGAAATGTTAGAGAAAGAAACCCGATTGTTAATACGATCAGAAAGTGTAAAGCAAGAGTCAGCAGTTTCACGCACCTCAACCCAATTTGCAAAAAGAACAGTGCAAGGGGACAAACATACAAAAGAACATACTTATAGTTCATCTAATCCAACGATTCACGGAATGAAATATACTGATTACAGCTGTCCTAACTGTACATACAAACATGATTCTAAAGACAACTGTCCAGCCAAGGATTCTGTTTGTTCATTCTGTAGGAAACGTGGTCACTGGCAAAAGCGGTGTAGGAAGAGAGAGAAGCTTAAACGGAAACCTAATAGTAATAACGTAGGGCAAACTACTGAACACACAAATTTACAGATGTCAACATCTCAAAGTTCACTTGATGAGCAAACAACATGGTTACCTAGTGTCGTCTCATACAGTTGTGACTCGCACATCATCGGGTCACCTACGTCCAATTATTCTTTATCAAAGAATCCAATGTTAAAGGATTTACTTATTAACGGCAAGTTTATTCAATGTGAGTTCGATACAGGATCTGCCGTAACTCTGTTCCAAGCAGATTCATTCAGGAATTGGTTTCCAACGACTGATATTAACCATTCCTCCATAAAAATATATGGCGTAGGGAAACATGCTCTTTCAGTGCAAGGTCAGGCTAAACTGGAACTTACACACTCCGGATCGACTTTTTTACTTCCCGTTATTTTATGCAAGGACTTTCTCACCTATCCACTCATAGGTCGTTCATGGTTAGATATCGTTACTCCGGATTGGAGAACGCTACTGTTACGCTCAGAGCCGGCAAGTTCTATGGTAGGGATATCTACAGAGATTGAGCAACTTCAACACTCGCAGTCGAATTCAGATCCAGTCATTTCTTCTAACACTGGTGTAGTCGTAATGAAGCCAATGTCCAACACTATACACGTACCGTTAAGTGAAGATGCTACACCTACATCGGATAGCGGAAGGTCTTTTAACAAGGAAGGATTAGTTGAAGAGGAAACTTGTCAATCCGCAAGTCCGAAAGTCAAGAAAGGTTCAGGTAATAGGCGGCCGGAAGCTAGATCCGTAGGACAAAGACTCCACGTCGACCATTTCTTCTTGGCTGGGAGGAAGTTCCTGTTGCTTGTGGATGCTTACAGTCACTGGATAGATGTCTGGCCAGTATCTTCCTTAGATACACCGGAGACCATACGCTGGATTCTTCAGTCATGTTCGACTCTCGGAATTCCACAAACAATAGTTTCGGATAATGGTCCGGCATTTATCAGCCTAAAGTTCCTTTCCTTTTGTCAACAGTTCGGGATTGAACACATCATAATACCACCGTACCACAGTCCTAGCAACGGGCTTGCTGAGAGGTACGTACGCACGGTGAAGACTGGCATGTTGAAGGTGTTGCACGAACATCCACATCTGACTTCTTTACAGTTCGATGCAAAGTTAGCGGAGTACCTGCTGTTTTTGAGGAATTCCCGGTTGGGAGAGGAACGTAGTCTTCCTGCAGCCTTAGTCCTCACCTTCAGTCCAAGAACATGGTGGAACTGTATACGTGGTGATCATAATAGAGATGCCGAGAGGACAGAAGCTCCTCATTTCTTGGAACCTAGGATCAACCACAACAAACCATACAGGACATTTTCACCTACTGAAACCGTATGGATTCAATCACCGAAGCACTTTTCACCTAACTTCAACGAGGCAGATATTGTAGAAAGGTTGGGTGGCACTCACCTTTACAAAGTGCGCTTTACAGATGGATCTCAAAGAGTGGTACATTCACGTTGGATTCGTCACAGGACACACAGACAACAAAACAATCCAGAATTCTGGGATGATGATAGTCCACCCGGACCAGAAGGCGCGGCGGAGAACCGAAATTCAGATTCCAAAATTACCCCACCTCAACAAGACGTTGATGACCATCAACCCCAAGACGTTGACGCTGCTCCACGACCAAGATCCGCTAGTCATGTGCCTAGAAGATCGACCAGGATTAAGGTACCCCCTGACAGATACGGGTACCCTTGTTAATTTTTTTTCTTTTTGTAACTCTGGGAGGAATGTAGTGCTGCCTCCTAGAGGAAGAAGAAACAAGCTACTGTTGCTAGACATGAGTCTGTGCAAACAGGACCTGGAATGGTGAACGTAGTTTCGTTATAATGTAAAGTATTACGTTGTTTGTAAGTTTGTGTAATAAATGCAGTTAATCTTGTTAACATATGTGTTTCCATCGCACAACAAGTCCCTTAATTAAAACTTAGCACTTTCTCATTTCATCAGTTTAAGAACATATTACATAATAAATGTTTCATCTTCATACTTGAAGGAAATTGGTGGACAGAAAATATGAATTGGGTAGATTGATGTTTGTTCTGTCGATATATGTGGGTATCGTGTCAAGTCGCTTCCCGCTTCTTGAGAAATCGTGGCGCGAACATTAGTCTGCTTGTCGAAAAAGTTTTCTGTGATCTGAAGATTGTTGGTTCAAAATACGTGATTTTGAAGAAAATTGGTGGACAAAAAATATGAATTGGGTAGATTGATACTTCTTTTGTCGATACATGTTGTGTCGTGTTGATCCGCTCTCCGCTTCTTGAGAAATCGCGACGAGAACATTGGTCTGCTTATCGAAGAAGTATTCTGTGATCTGAAGATCGTCAGTTCAAAAAACGTGATTTTGAAGAAAATTGGTGGACAAAAAATATGAAATGGGTAGATTTATGTTTTTTTCTGTCGATATATGTGGGTATCGTGTTGAGTCGCTTCCCGCTTCTTGAGAAATCGTGGCGCGAACATTAGTGTGCTTTTCGAAAACGTTTTCTGTGATCTGAAGATTGTGGGTTCAAAATACGTGATTTTGAAGAAAATTGGTGGACAAAAAATATGAATTGGGTAGACTGATGTTTATTCTGTCGATATATGTAGGTATCGTGTTGAGTCACTTCCCGCTTCTTGAGAAATCGTGGCGCGAACATTAGTCTGCTTATCGAAAAAGTTTTCTGTGATCTGAAGATTTTGGTTCAAAATAAGTGATTTTGAAGAAATTTTTTGGAGAAAAAATATGAATTGGGTAGATTGATGTTTATTCTGTCGATATATGTGGATATCGTGTTGAGTCGCTTCCCGCTTCTTGAGAAATCGCGGCGCGAACATTGGTCTGCTTTTAAAAAATGTTTTCTGTGATCTGAAGATTGTGTGTTGAAAATACGTGATTTTGAAGAAAATTGGTGGACAAAAAATATGAATTGGGTATATTGATGTTTATTCTGCCGATATATGCGGGTATCGTGTTCAGTCGCTTTCCGCTTCTGGAGAAATCGCGGCGCGAACATTGGTCTGATTTTAAAAAAAGTTTCTCTGATCTGAAGATTGTGGGTTCAAAATACGTGATTTTCAAGAAAATTGGTGGACGAAAAATATGAATTGGGTAGATTGATGTTTATTCTGTCGATATATGTGTGTATCTTGTTGAGCCGCTCTCCACTTCTTGGGAAATCGCGGCAAGAGAATTTATTACACGTAATAAATACGGAAATATGTCTTACTCGCTGATTTTAAGAGAAAATGTTCTTCTCTTCATGTTAAAAGTTTACAACACATTTACATGCATCTCTGTTTGTGATTCATTGCACTGCTTAGGCGTATTACAAGCGAATCAATGCCAATGTATGACCGACCCCCTTCGTGCCGAAGGATACAACTGAAATTCCCTCTCGATGGATTGCAACACTGCTCATTTTTATCGCTTATCGCTAACTTCAGGAACATGCCTAATCGGCTATTTGAACTCCATGGAATATGAAATTAAATTCTTTCGAATATCTACATTTCGGGAAAATGACTTCATAATATGTACGCCACGAAACATTTTTTCTCCTTCATGACACTATTTCAATTTTATTAGTATACAAAAATAAACTTGTGTACACAATCCAACGTTTGACGTCCAGCCTCACATGCGATATGTTGATGCTCGTGTTGCGTTGCACATAAAACGTATTTATGTTACTTTTCTGTGTAAATTAATGCCATTTCGTGACTGCAAATCACTCCACAAATATAACTGTTTCCATCAATTCACTTACCGCCTTTCTAGAGAAACAAATCTACACAATATATTCCAAAAACTAACTAAGCCGCATTACTTTCATAACAAAATTAGCTGCTGTGTCGATCGCACTGCCATCTACTTGTCATCGTCTCGGGGAACCAGTTTCTTGGGTCGTTTTCCATACTACGTTATAGGATGCCAATCACTTTGTCGAGAATACAACCACTCTCGCGAAGTTGGCGGTTACTGCTCGCGTACCCCTCTCACTTATTCAAAGAGAAGGGCTAATTTTTGGTGTTGCATTGGATATCACAGAAGACGATATCATCGAAGGCTTGGACTCGGGTCCAATTCGGATACTGAGTGTGACACGACAAAAAAAGAAGATTTGGGAGGACGATGGATCCTTCCATCTCGAAGATGCCCGAGTTATCTGTGTCACCTTCAGCGGCACTCGACTCCCAGAATTTGTTATCTTGAATCGCGAAATAAAAGAGGTGAAACCCCGAATTCGCCCTGTTTTACAATGCAAAAATTGCCTGCGTTATAATCACACAGCGGGCCAATGCAGATCTCGAGCAATTTGTGGCCATTGTGGGTCGGACCGACATGAAGGACCACGTCTCACAGGTCCCAAATGCATTAACTGCAAACAGGCCCATTCAGCCAATGATAAAACCTGTACCAAATGGCAAGAGGCAACTGACATCCAAAACCGTATGGCAATCGACAACATATCATTTTTTGAGGCTAAGCACAGAATTCAAGGAACATACATTGCGCCAATAACTAAAGCAGAAGTGCTGCACTCGTTACACGACCCCCAGGCATACCCGTTACTAAAAACGCCGACCCCTAACACCCCTACGAAACCTGCCTTACCCATAAACGCGAGACGCCAGTCCTTCCGACAAGCTATCCTCGCACCTCCAGCCCATACGCCTGAACCCCTAACTACCTTTGTACAACCAGAATATGACTCGCACCACAAACTCCGGAACAAGAAACCGCATAACCCTATGCGCAACCAAACTCGCAACTATTCATCTAGTAGCTCAGCCACAGAGGAAGATATTTGTGCATCCTTGCCGGTGGGGAAACGGGCGGTTCCCAATGCCCCCCCACCATTGCCGATACAACATCGAGCCACTCCGGTTCGGTTAACCACAAAAGGGTCCTCACAACCCTCAACCTCTGCACAAATAACAAGGGAGCAAACTCAAATTTACAACTCAATATTAGCAATAATTCCCAATCTGTGGGACGCAGTGCGGGACACAACAAATAACCACCGTCGAATTCAATTAATACATCAAATCCAAGCCTTAACATCCAACCTTCTGGCGATACTAGAAGCCACACCTTGACGGAACCAGGTTTCCAACAGATATCGGAAATGGAAACAATCGTTCAATGGAATGTCAATAGTTTCTCTGCAAGAAAATTGGAACTGATAGACTTAATTGCCGAATATCAACCCCAAATTCTCTGTTTACAGGAAGTTAAGGGTACCAAACATGAAAAATATCGCCTCGCGCATTATAATTTATACGGTACCCCAACCACCAATAGGGGACCTGTCATATTTGTACATGAACAAGTACAACATACAGAGGTACCGATTCCGAATGACATAAGACTAGTACAAGATTTTCAAGCAGAAATTGTAGCCATTCGCGCTTCCATCTTCCTCCGAACTTTCACGGTAATATCGATATACGTTCCCTCCCATCCCAACTCCCAACGCATAAGCTCAAGGGACCTCCAAGAACTGAGAGAACACGTTCCGGGACCTATTGCCTTACTAGGTGACTTTAACGGGCATCATTCAACGTGGGGAAACCCACATGATGACAGACTCGGTAAAGTATTAGACACATGGATTACCGAGAACAATCTCATCATCAGTAATGATGGAACCCCCACCCACTTCCCACTAAACGGGAATCACCCCTCTTGCATCGATCTGACGATAACGTCCCCGGAAATATTCACCCAGTTCTCGTGGGATAAAGACGAAGACTTACGGGGCAGCGATCACACACCCATTTTATTAATCAGACGTCATTCTCCGTCCCGACACTCAAACTTGACAAACAGGCAGACTCCCCCAGTGCGGAGATGGACTAAGGCTTCCATTAACTGGGAGGCGTTCAAAGACACGTTCACAAGGATATATATACCAATCTTATCATTCCGAAATATCCATGTAGCTTACGATAATCTCATCGACACGATCACGGTCGCCATGGATTACAGTGCAACACGCACCCGCTTTCGTCCCTCACCCAGATATCCATCCATCAGTTGGTGGACGCGAGAATGCGAAACAATCAAAATCAGGAAAAGATATCAACTTCGCACATATGAACGATACCGCACTCGTACTAATTTGCTTGAACTAAAACGCTTGCAAGCGAAAGCCAAAAAAATATATCTCCAGGCGAAGAGAGCAGCATGGCAACATTTTTGCAACACATTAGATCGCAGTGACAGTCTAAGCTCCATCTGGCACAAATTTAATACCCTTCGTAAACCAACCCAAAGTAAGGTAAAAACGATTGACCGAACCTGGGAAAATGACTTCATTTCTCTCTTAACACCCTCTTCGGTTAGCTTTGGTTACAAACACGACGAAAGATTACATGCCTCATTCACAGATGACTTTCCTGCGGTAACCTCATTAGAACTCATCAATACTCTGGACTCACTCAAAAATACCGCACCGGGATATGACGGCATCACATATGACGTCCTTCGCCACTTGCCGGAAGAAGGTCTTCAAACCATTGTCAGAATATATAATGAAATATACCATACAGGTATTATCCCATCAACTTGGAACAACCATATCGTAATTCCTATCCTCAAACCATCCAAACCCCGCAACAACGCACACTCGTATCGCCCCATTGTCTTAATTCCGGTAATAACTAAACTTTTTGAAAAAACCTTACAATATCGAATAAACTGGGCCCTCGAAAAACAACAGTTTTTCCCCCCAACCCAAATGGGATTCCGGATCAATTATGGCAGTCAGGATGCCGTATCCACACTAACTGTAGCAATTCAAAATAGTCAGATACCTAAAGATTATTGTTTTAGCCTGTTCACAGATATAGAGAAAGCATACGATTCTGTTCATATACCAATACTCTGCAATGTCTTAGAAAAATTACAGATCCACCCTTCGGTGGTTAATATCATATGGAACTTATATAATGAACGCAATCTTGTCTTTTGGTTCGACGATCGAGTAGACGGGACCCGCAAAGTTCGAACCGGAATCCCACAGGGATCCCCCCTCAGTCCCTTACTTTTCAACATATATACTCAACACATCCACCACTTAGATCTCGCTGATTTTAAAATATTACAATATGCAGATGATTTATGCTGTTATAAACAAACATCGGACGCCACCCAAGGCATACTGGCTCTAAACCGAGCTATCACAGTACTTCGGGACAATCTCTGGAGTATAGGACTAACTTTTTCACCCCCCAAATCTAACATAATAATTTTCAATTCTCGACAACCCTTTTCCTATCCCAACAATATCTCACGTATACAAAACATACCTCTTGTAGAATCATATAAATATCTCGGAGTTGTTTTTGACAGAAAATTAACGTGGAGACCTCACCTAGCATACCTCAAAGCAAAGGGAAAAAAAATTATTAACATATTACGAAGTATAGCCACCACTAAGTGGGGGAGTCATCCATACATCATGTTACTATTTTATAAAAATTGCTTTCGTTCCCTATACGATTACGCAGCCCCAGTATATGGCGGGGCGAATATAAAACTTCTGAATTCGTTGGATATATTGCAAAGACAGACATTACGCACTTGTCTCGGATTAATGCCTTCAAGTCCTAATGTGAGTGTATATCTCGAGAGCAATGAACAATCACTCACACAAAGACGGAAAAAACTCGCTGTAAAATTTTTACTTAAAACATGGGATACTCACCCACACCCTTTCAATAGAGAATTCGCCATTCAACGACAATGGGAGATCGAAAAGAGCATCGATCATTCCAACCCCCGATATTTCTTCTTATACTGTTATTTCATAGATACCGAGGCATACCAGCTGTCCTTTACCCATGATCACCCACTTATATATCAACTAAAAATCCCCATAGAGCCCAACCTAGATCTCCACTACGTCGACCGCGGGGCACATGGAAATTATCAAGAAAGATGGCCGGAGGCTACACTAATATATACGGACGGATCAAAAGACGATACCGATGTCGGTTCTGCATTCTATATTCCATCCACGAATATCATTAGACAATTTAAACTACCTCCCGACGCGTCAATTTTTTCGGCGGAATGCTACGCAATTTATAGAGCATTACTTCATATCCTAACATCGGGCATTCCACAGTCTCTTATCCTGACAGACGCCCTGAGCGTGCTCCAAACGTTGTCCAGAGCTGGCAACGCAGCCCACAAACTTACTATCTTTCCTTATCTTATTCAAAGTGCAGCGTTACGACTTCGAAAACGGGGACAGAAAGTGACCTTCACCTACATTAAGGCCCATACCAATCAAAACAAATCCCAAGATTTAGTAGATACCTACGCAAAACAAGCTCGGTCACTTGTACACGCAACTCCCTTACGATTACCTTATACAGACTTGCTCCCCCGAGTAAAAATGAAAATACAACATGAATGGGATGAATGGTGTACCCATGAAATCCAAACCACAGCAACCTACAAGTGGAATGCGAATATCGGTACAAAACAACCTTGGTATCAATCTCTGAATCTACCTCGGGCAGTGATCGTGTTCACCTTGAGAATGCGCACGGGTCACGTGCCCGTGAATCAACATCTGGCGAGAATACACGCGGTACCCTCAACTTCCTGCCAATGCGGAGAACCCAGCCAAACAATAACGCATCTGATTTTCCAATGCCCCTTACGACAAGTTAATCGGGAAACGTTCTACAAAACCCTACTTCGATTAGCTGTTCCATTTCCGGTGTCAATCTCAACCTTAATAAGTCAGCCTCGAGCTCCCACTATGTGGGCGCTATATAGCTTCGCACGGAAACACAACATCGCCATGTAAACAAACAAAAAAAAAACAAACAAACGTCAACACGGAAATCTGCAGTGTAACATACCCCACAGGATACCCCCCTTAGTGAAAATTACGAGTGAAAGTGAAAGTGAATTGTGAAAGTGCCATAAGGATTACCGAGGAAGAAAACACGAAGAAGTAGGAACACATCAATCAGTCCCGCTGGCTCGAAATCGCAAAGGATAGGCGGTGTGAGCCAAGAAACAGCAAGCAAGCAAGCAAGCATACTACCAAAGAGAATGGGATTACAAGAGAGACGAAAGTTCCGATACTCACAATGGAAACTTTTCAGCAGCCGACGGCCAATCCAGAATGAGAAATTTAAATGAGATTGGCCAATCAGGAAGAAGTATAGAGTCTGTGCTGCCGCCACCGGCATCTCCCCCGAACTACTGCGGTTACCATAGCAACGCCGGAAGCAACGCAACGCGGCTGCGTACAGGTAGAATCTATTCAACATTTTATGCTGAAACGCGCATTTCTATTACGAAAAATTCGATGGCGAATTAGGCACTTTAAATTAAGCTGCGTGGCTGCTAAACACTATTAGCGAATTAATAAGCTTTCGAAGGAAAAAAATATGTATAATTTAAGCAAATGTACTTAGGAATTCAGGTTTCATTGTACAGGCTATTGCAATTTTAAAAGTGCAGAAATATAGACGTAAATTAGAATTTATCTTGAAAAGTACACGAAAAAAAAAGAAAGGAAAACTTACTTATTTCGGTATACAGCATTTACTGAAATGTGTTTGTCATTCACGAACTTTGAATGTGGATCTTGTGTTGAACGGGAGAAATATTGTACCAAAAACTCATACATGTCATGCAAGTGCGATGAAAGAAACACAAAAAACAACAAGAATGAAAACCCGATGTCATATCAGTGATAATACAGCCACAGCTTTATTTTTTTCCCCAGGAGGGAGCAAACAAACTATATCACCCTCATAATAGTGTTACCCTCACACAAACCAGTCCTTCAGTTATGTTCCTGCAATGCCCTTATCCTTATAATAATTAGGTCCTCCTCGATGGCGCAGTGGTTGCATAGTCGTCTTGCAATCAAGGGGTCCCGGGTTCAATACCCGGTGGAGGCACATAGTGGTTCGGATCCCACTTTAAACTGTAGGTCCAGTCCCGATTAGCCTTCTTGTGCATAAAGTGGACTTAAAACAACAAATCAATTAAACCTTATAAAAATTAACATAAATTACTGTTACTTAATGAAAATGTGCAATATATATATAGTATATATTTTAGGTTAACATTCAATTTGTAGGGGGTGCCCCCCCTTCCTGATGACCATGCACATATTTAACTCCATGATGATTTGATCATTTCTAAAAACCTTGTGCACTTGTTTTGTTCAAATATGAGGGAAAGTTTTTGCCAAACAAAATATGAATGCATTAAAAACTACACATTAAGAAAATTCAAACCCTTACCTGACACATTACTTACTGGAAATGTGTAAATAGCTCAACCAATGAATAATTTCATCTTTCCCAAATAAATTGTGCCAGAATTACATTTAATAGGATAATCTGGGCTTCCTCAATGATGTAGTGGTAATACTGTTGACTTGTAATGAGGAGTCATGGGTGGAGGCTCAATGCAGGTTGTCAAAATTGGCCTCTTAAACCTCGAATTTTGACAAAAAAATAATCTGGTTTTACTTAGGACCAGTGCTTTTTTCTGGGAAGAAAGGCTCCAGTACTCTCAAAGTAAATTTCTTTTTGTGTTCATCATAAGAACTTTCCAGAATACAAAATAATGTTATTAGTTTTAATTTTCACCTACATAAAGACACTGGCATGGCGTACCGTTACATACCACCAGAAAAAAGCACTGCCTGGATTTAGCACACATAGCATGTAAATATTCCAATCTAACATGCTTTTTCCTGTGACATATAGCAGGAGGAAATCTAAACCAGTGGTGTATTCTGAAAATTTGACCTGGTTTACTGCAATAATTTTTACTTATTGTATACGTTTATTATTTAATTAGATATAATAGAAATAAAACATCAATGCAGGCATTCAAGTAAAACAAATATTGAATTACGACAATTTCCACATATGTGAAAAAAAGATGGAT
This sequence comes from Lepisma saccharinum, assembly GCF_977018435.1. Classification (NCBI taxonomy): domain Eukaryota; kingdom Metazoa; phylum Arthropoda; class Insecta; order Zygentoma; family Lepismatidae; genus Lepisma; species Lepisma saccharinum. The sequence continues at coordinate 560,549 of NW_028142979.1, forward strand.
TAGCAGCGTAAACCAGATAACATGGATGAATACACCACTGATGTAAACTCAATGAAAGGGGGGAAAAGCATCAGTCATCATCATCCACAGAAAAAATCAAAATTCAATTAAATTAAAAAGAAATCCCATTCATCACAACTTGCATGTTCACATCTTCACTTAAGAAAGTAAAAAATGCAAGCATTCAATTCTCTTCACCCACACTATGTGATCAGTTAATTTCATCAGATCCTTCTTATGATAAATTATTTTCCAGCAAGAAGTAAATGTAATAATCAAATTTTCATTATCGTTTATGTGGATGTACGTCACGGACACTGCCGGCTTGTAATGAATACACTGACTTTCAATGGAATCGTTACAAGCCGGCAGTGTCCATGATGTACATGTTAAGAAGTGTTGAACATGTGGAAGAAATTATTTTCATCAAAATTTGAATGAATATATATATATATTATATTTATATATATTATCTGATGATAAATTGATCACACAACCATTGCTACATTAAAGAGTAGCATTTTTCATTGATTTGGCCCACTTCTGCAGAATATTCAACATCTAAGAAATAGCACAAGACCCTTGACAGGCAAACTAACAATACTATTGCTTTTTCTTACAACCACTACAAGTTTTTTGTGGAGAAATGCAGTAACAATAGGCAAGCAAACAAAAGGATAATATAAACAAAGACGGATACTCAAAATTTCATTATTGTCTAATTCATCATAACAGTACAGAAATATGTAATAAAAATATATAAATTACATATGAGTAATTGTTTCTCTTTGTAAAGATAACAAAAGTACCAGAAACAAAACCTCACCTAATTTTGTAATTTGTGATCAAATGAAGATTGATATGACATTTTAACCTATAGCTTATGATTGTTATGATATATGAACCTATACTTATATTGGATTGATAAACATTGTTCATTTCTATATCAGCTGAAACCAATAAACTATCAATAATCTGTCCCTTCTATTTTGGGCAACTTCTCTGACATGAATGGATATGCAAGGAAACACCCATGCCCTGACCCAGACTTGAACCGGAACCTTTGGTTATGAGATCATTCCATGTGTTTGGACACAGAGATAGGACTAATAATATTCTAAAAAAAAAAATGATTGTTCAGTGAAACCCTTACTAACATGTGTTGTATCTACACTGTGTTGCAGCATTTTCTTTATTACGTGCCCAAATGCAAAAAATACTGGGTCTTGCACACAAACAAATGTGCCACAGAAAACTGGAAATACTTTAATAATAATAATGTAATAGTTGACTTGTAGACTCATGCAGATCATTGTCACTCTATTTTTAATGCAAAAAAATAACACATGGGTTTATTTCACAATGTACGCTTCTAAAAAGACTGAATTGCAGTGAATATGTCTTGGTTATTAAATTAAAAAGAAGCAAGAATTACCTGAAAACTTTTGGGACTAGACAACAGAGCAAACATTTCTATAGTTGTCTTGCAACTTACCATCAGGTAGGGAATCTATACCCCAAGCTCCGTCAAAGTATGAGAACAGGTTGTCAAAACAAGAACTTTATTTTAATTTTCATGAAATTTCCTTCATAACGCTGACACTATTCATTGTAGAGTACATATACCTTGTTTTTCAAGTACCAATCTGAAATACTCTTCTTATCTCCCCTTATTCAATAAAGATACAATAAATCTAATAAAGGAAAGGGTAAAAAGGCACCTGCAAAATATGCAATTCCTCACAGTATATCACTTTCTTGCATACACACACACACACAAATGAGCAAATGTCCACAACAAGAATTGAACTTTTGAAGAATCAAAGCACTCATCAATTACTTTTATCTTGACGTAAACTATATAACAAGAAAATATTTCAAGATCAGAAGATTTTGGAGCACGGAAACACATATTTACGCGTTTATGGTTGAGCTATTAGAATATATTCCACAACAGGACATCTTTGCACAGTGGGGCAGTAAAATTAATATCTTATGAGTTTTTACTTCATTTCACACTTGTCACTTAATCTGAGCTGAAACCACTTTCACATTATGTATAGACACTGCACAGTATTTCTCTGCATTGCGCACTTCCAGGACTGGTCTTACAACAGCATCCAACCAATGGGAACATCTGTAAAACAAAGAAGAAAAGTTAAGATTACTTTCACTCTTAATTGATAGTTGTACATACATGCAATGAAAATCACATATGCACCCTAACTAGGTGATCTAAACACACACACACACACACACACACACATGTGCATATGAAATTCAAGATCTGAAGAAATTGGAATTTGTAAAATTTAAAGTTTGTTCACATGATGCTTATTCTTTATGTTGGAGTACTAAATCAGAATTTTAAATTTTATTTGTTATGTACCCTAATTACCCTATGAGTGTGTGCCTTGGCTGCCACTACTTTCATCAGGTGGTGAGAAGGTACTAATTTACTATAGCCTACTTCAAACAGATTTCTTCATTTTTACACAAGAAACTACTTACCGTAATAAGTTCCTGTAGCATTGTCTAACATATGGAAGGTGTTTTCTGTCATGCCTGAATGTATCATAGCGGAAATTATTTTTTTTAACTATGTTTGCCTAACCTAACCTTACATAATGTTTCTTGGGGATGGAACAAATTTTAACTATGTTTGCCTAACCTAACGTTACGTAATGTTTCTTGGTAATATTCATTCCATCCTCAAGAAACACTACATAAGGTTAGGTTAGGTTTAGTTAGGCATAGTTAAACAAGAATAACAATTTCCGCTATGCCTAACTAAACCTAACCTAACCTTATGTAGTGTTTCTTGAGGATGGAATGAATATTACCAAGAAACATTACGTAACGTTAGGTTAGGCAAACATAGTTAAAATTTGTTCCATCCCCAAGAAACATTATGTAAGGTTAGGTTAGGCAAACATAGTTAAAAAAAATAATTTCCGCTATGATACATTCAGGCATGACAGAAAACACCTTCCATATGTTAGACAATGCTACAGGAACTTATTACGGTAAGTAGTTTCTTGTGTAAAAATGAAGAAATCTGTTTGAACTACAGTAAATTAGTACCAAAAATGGTTGCTCGCACGAGAGAAAATGCATTCCGATGTAATATTGATACGTATCAACAACTAAAGAGTGTATGCATCAGTGTAACAGGCCACGTCATAGATAATGTGCATGCACAGTTCAAACCCTGGTGAAAATAGCTCAAAAGCTAGCTTCATTGTGACGGTAAATTTCTCGTAAGGGACAAACAGCTGAAATTTCCTAGTTTATTTAATTTGAATATTCGTACTTACATATTCTGCATTGAGAAACATTGCTGAAGGTGGCATTTCGCTTATTTCACGGAAATAAGCTATATTTGCGACATATTGAGTAAGTTTTCTTCGTTTCTTTTTGCCTTCGGTAACACGCAAAATGGCGATCACAGTTTCACTACCGTACTCAGCATGCAGTGTTTCCACCCCACTGCACCCAAAGATACCTACGTAGCCCACAAACCATTGACGCATAGCCCCACAAACCATTCATACATAGCCCCACGAACCATTTCTGGTAAGGTTAGGTTAGGTAGGGTCACTATAGGTTACAATAGTTAAAAATTGGTTTCGAAAAAAATATGCGTAGCCCCACACACCATTCTCGCATAGCCCCACGAACCATTGACGCATAGCCCCACGAACCATTGATGCATAGCCCCACGAACCATTGACACATAGCCCCACAAAGCATTTTTAGAAACGTATCTTCTTCAGTTACAAAAACACGTGTTTGGAAACACTGACCAGGATTACGTCATCACACACAGGCTACATCCACCTGGAAGTAAATGGATGCAAGAACTTCCGTGCATCGGTCACACATTTATATCGAAAAATAGATGATTTACCGTCAAAATTCAATGAACGATGCGAGAAAACACTTCCCCGAACTTCCAGAAGTATAAAGAAACTGCATTCGGTAAGTAATTTCTCCTGTAAATTTGATGAAATCCGTTTGTCCCTTACGAGAAATTTACCAAAAACGATAAATTGAACGGTGACTCCAAATCAAATCACCGGATATCCGTTCTTTTTGCCTACGTCGAGCTTCAGCCAACACGTCTCGCAGGTCAAAAGTGTGAAATTAAGTGAAAATAGAGGGTGGACCAAAGTATCATGCATCCGAGTTATGAATGTCTACAATCATATACGCACACCCATACGTAATAATATATATTTATTTTTGGCAATCATACTATTAACAAACTAATAATTTTCCAACTACATTTTCTTAATGTGAGTTAAGATTTATTGTACATACCTGTCTGGATTCTTCGGAATTTTTGAGAAACGAAAGCTTCACATTGTGTTGATTTCTCCCGCAAATCAGACGAACTCGTAATTCGATCGTACGAGGCACAGTGGGCTTTAAAATGCACTTCAACTGTTGCTAGTGGGCTAAAGAAAACAGCCAGATAGCATCAAAACAACACGCCAAACACGGAACACGAACAAAAATCAGCGTCCGACCGACGCGAACGAACATAGACGGTTACCCACCAATTTCAAATTCAAACCTGAGCACAGCGCAACGCCACCTTCAGTTGTCAACAGTGGAGCGCTACGTTAGTTGGGGGAGATGAACGAGATGCCGCTAGTGTCGCTGAGATCCCCACTTCCCCTCACTTCCCCTCCTAGCAGACGACGTGCGATTTCCACATTTGGGCGGACTTTCCCCTCTAATATAATCCCATTCTCTTTGCATACTACGTTATTCAAGGCGCTGTAGTAGTGCTCTCGTGTAAAAAGCAAATGGCGGGAGCAGAAAAAGCACGTTTGAGAGAGATTTTCGTATAAAACCACATGGATTCGCATTAAAATGGACCAAAACTACATTCCGGAACATCAACAACACTCCAGAAAATGAATTCCGTAAGTACTTTCTCCTGTAAATTTGAAGGAATCCGTCTCAGGTATAGTAAAGTGTTACTTTATCCCGTCTTTGGATTGTCATAAATGCAGAAAATGTGCTAGAATTGTTGATTAGTCCATACACATTCATGGCCTCGACTATTTTCACCAGGTGGTGAGAATAGCATTATGGCTATTTTCACTAGGTGGTGAAAATAGCATGTGGGGCTATTTTGGCCCAAACTTTTTTCGAGTCCAAACAGTGCTCGTTACTTTAAGCAAGGTTCAAATTTCGTGTGACAATGATTTCCAAAATTCTACGATAATTAGTCTTTGTGCTAGGAGAAATCATAAAACAATCGGAACCGTTACCGAACACTGTGCGGTATTTTCCCAACTCTATGGCATACAGAAAAAAAGTACTTGTCTCCTGCATGGAAAATAATTGCACACCGACATAAGCTTCGTACACATCAGCAACTAAAGAATACACACATCCATGTAGCAGGCCAGGATGTAGATCATGCACATGCAGTTTCAAATCTGGTGGAAATAGCTCAAAAGCTTGTCCACGTGGCGAAAATAGTCACTGCACATTTATTGGTAAAACTTCGATAAGCGTCCCAACACTCCTCACTCGTTTCTTTCGTCATTTTTAACATTCGTACTTACCTATTCTGCATTGCGAAAGATTCTTCAAGGTGCTATTTTGCTTTTTTCACGAAAAAAGTTCAATTTTTGACAGATTAATTATTTAACCATTGACGTTAGCCCCAAAAACTATCCACGGGGACGAGGTATGCCTATAAGGTTAGGTTAGGTTCCATTAGCACTCATTTCATTCAATTTAGCACATACGGACATCATCAGTTTTTCTCGATGAAAGAAAATACCAACAAGAACTTCTAAATGCTACAGAAACTCATTTTGGTAAGTAGTTTCTTGTGTAAAAATGAAGAAATCCGTTGGGATGCTATCAAAGTTTTACCCATTTATTTTTGTTACGTGGTTTAATTAATATAACAGATGCATGAATACTGTTGAAATTACAATGGTTAGCACTCTCATTTGATGTAGATTCAATTCCCGGTACAGGCTCAAAGATTTTGATGTTCACCAATCATCATGAATACGATTGGAAGTAAAAGCAACAGATACCATTCTTTAAAGCCAGAAAACAGGGGCGTTAGGACTTTATGTGCTGACCATCAATCATCTGATAAAAACCTGTTTGTCATCAAAGGCAAAACACCAATTTTATTTACGTGTGTCATACTAGGTTCTTTCTAAAAAAAACAATCAGTAGCGTAGCATCCTAATACGCCCATATGCCCGGCGTTCCCTGATTTAAAACTTTAAAAATGAGTAAATGCTGTAAATATAAAGTAAAACGTGACTAATTATATACATGTTTGAGCATAATGGCATTATAAAAGCTATTTTTCGCGATCCGTCTACAACGCTCCACTAACAGCTCTGCTTGTAGCATTTCTCTAATGTCTTTGCTTGCCGGACGCCGGCTAGGTTTGGCGTACAGGACCATACCTGCCTGTAGGCAGAGAGAAGGAGGGAAAGCTTGTGGCTTGGATCTCTACAGCACGGGTGAAATGCTCTCGCCATACGCGGGCGTACAAAAACCTGATTGGTTCTAGGGACCATGTGACCTTTCCTGCCTTCCGATTCAAGGCGCTGTACTTCCGATGCAGACGACAGAAGTAGAATTCCTACCCGGTTTTTAGCGCTCGTGACTCTGCTCATGCTGTGTGATGCTACAATAAGCAATATTGACTGACGTATCTTTCTTTAATGACCACTGCATCGTGTAATTTATCGCAAGAACAGTGAAGTGCATTAAAAACTAAAAGAACAAAAAAGTTTTTGTCAAACAAGTTGATAAAGTCCTCGTGGTGGAAGTTCAGCCTGTGGCTGCTCTACCACCTAGCCCACAAAACTATTTATTTAAAAAAATATTTTTTCGTTAGTATCTAACTGCCTAATATTGTGCCAGTGGAAATGTTTAGTATTAGTTTCAAAACTCTTAACATTGTATGATATCTTGACAAAATTATTTAAAAATGTTTATCAGCATTCTCAAGATACAATAAACAGTGGTCTGAAACTCTGAATTACTACTAATAGGCACTGTTACGTCAGTAGAGTGTACTATTGTTGGATTATCCACCCCCCTTTGTGTCAGTGTGTTTTGCACAGCGCGAGAGGTTTCCGGTTCGAATCCCGAGCCTACGCATGTTTATTCTTTGTGAGTGTCTCTTCATCAATATCATCACTCATATTCATATTTGCGATTAGCCAAAAGTGGTAGAAAGCGAAATAAAATAAACCAAATCATTCAATAGTTGTATCATCCACAACAATGAAGTCTACTGTTGTTCTAAAGGCGCTTGTGATTGAGGTAGGTTTTTTAATTACTTGCGTCATGCCGAAAGGTTTCCTTGATTATAAAATACGGTTTTGCTACACATGTGTTACGTGTGGAGCAAAATACTCCGAATGGTGTGCGGTGTTTCTGACTTGAGCAATCTAATTAAAAATGGTATAAAACACCAGTGCTCCAAGCATTTATTGCACACTGGGGCATCTTATTTTCTAGATAAAACAAGCATGGATCATGTTTTATCGGAATGTTTATTCTGCCGATATATGCGGGTATCGTGTTCAGTCGCTTTCCGCTTCTGGAGAAATCGCGGCGCGAACATTGGTCTGATTTTAAAAAAAGTTTCTCTGATCTGAAGATTGTGGGTTCAAAATACGTGATTTTCAAGAAAATTGGTGGACGAAAAATATGAATTGGGTAGATTGATGTTTATTCTGTCGATATATGTGTGTATCTTGTTGAGCCGCTCTCCACTTCTTGGGAAATCGCGGCAAGAGAATTTATTACACGTAATAAATACGGAAATATGTCTTACTCGCTGATTTTAAGAGAAAATGTTCTTCTCTTCATGTTAAAAGTTTACAACACATTTACATGCATCTCTGTTTGTGATTCATTGCACTGCTTAGGCGTATTACAAGCGAATCAATGCCAATGTATGACCGACCCCCTTCGTGCCGAAGGATACAACTGAAATTCCCTCTCGATAGATTGCAACACTGCTCATTTTTATCGCTTATCGCTAACTTCAGGAACATGCCTAATCGGCTATTTGAACTCCATGGAATATGAAATTAAATTCTTTCGAATATCTACATTTCGGGAAAATGACTTCATAATATGTACGCCACGAAACATTTTTTCTCCTTCATGACACTATTTCAATTTTATTAGTATACAAAAATAAACTTGTGTACACAATCCAACGTTTGACGTCCAGCCTCACATGCGATATGTTGATGCTCGTGTTGCGTTGCACATAAAACGTATTTATGTTACTTTTCTGTGTAAATTAATGCCATTTCGTGACTGCAAATCACTCCACAAATATAACTGTTTCCATCAATTCACTTACCGCCTTTCTAGAGAAACAAATCTACACAATATATTCCAAAAACTAACTAAGCCGCATTACTTTCATAACAAAATTAGCTGCTGTGTCGATCGCACTGCCATCTACTTGTCATCGTCTCGGGGAACCAGTTTCTTGGGTCGTTTTCCATACTACGTTATTCAAGGCGCTGTAGTAGTGCTCTCGTGTAAAAAGCAAATGGCGGGAGCAGAAAAAGCACGTTTGAGAGAGATTTTCGTATAAAACCACATGGATTCGCATTAAAATGGACCAAAACTACATTCCGGAACATCAACAACACTCCAGAAAATGAATTCCGTAAGTACTTTCTCCTGTAAATTTGAAGGAATCCGTCTCAGGTATAGTAAAGTGTTACTTTATCCCGTCTTTGGATTGTCATAAATGCAGAAAATGTGCTAGAATTGTTGATTAGTCCATACACATTCATGGCCTCGACTATTTTCACCAGGTGGTGAGAATAGCATTATGGCTATTTTCACTAGGTGGTGAAAATAGCATGTGGGGCTATTTTGGCCCAAACTTTTTTCGAGTCCAAACAGTGCTCGTTACTTTAAGCAAGGTTCAAATTTCGTGTGACAATGATTTCCAAAATTCTACGATAATTAGTCTTTGTGCTAGGAGAAATCATAAAACAATCGGAACCGTTACCGAACACTGTGCGGTATTTTCCCAACTCTATGGCATACAGAAAAAAAGTACTTGTCTCCTGCATGGAAAATAATTGCACACCGACATAAGCTTCGTACACATCAGCAACTAAAGAATACACACATCCATGTAGCAGGCCAGGATGTAGATCATGCACATGCAGTTTCAAATCTGGTGGAAATAGCTCAAAAGCTTGTCCACGTGGCGAAAATAGTCACTGCACATTTATTGGTAAAACTTCGATAAGCGTCCCAACACTCCTCACTCGTTTCTTTCGTCATTTTTAACATTCGTACTTACCTATTCTGCATTGCGAAAGATTCTTCAAGGTGCTATTTTGCTTTTTTCACGAAAAAAGTTCAATTTTTGACAGATTAATTATTTAACCATTGACGTTAGCCCCAAAAACTATCCACGGGGACGAGGTATGCCTATAAGGTTAGGTTAGGTTCCATTAGCACTCATTTCATTCAATTTAGCACATACGGACATCATCAGTTTTTCTCGATGAAAGAAAATACCAACAAGAACTTCTAAATGCTACAGAAACTCATTTTGGTAAGTAGTTTCTTGTGTAAAAATGAAGAAATCCGTTGGGATGCTATCAAAGTTTTACCCATTTATTTTTGTTACGTGGTTTAATTAATATAACAGATGCATGAATACTGTTGAAATTACAATGGTTAGCACTCTCATTTGATGTAGGTTCAATTCCCGGTACAGGCTCAAAGATTTTGATGTTCACCAATCATCATGAATACGATTGGAAGTAAAAGCAACAGATACCATTCTTTAAAGCCAGAAAACAGGGGCGTTAGGACTTTATGTGCTGACCATCAATCATCTGATAAAAACCTGTTTGTCATCAAAGGCAAAACACCAATTTTATTTACGTGTGTCATACTAGGTTCTTTCTAAAAAAAACAATCAGTAGCGTAGCATCCTAATACGCCCATATGCCCGGCGTTCCCTGATTTAAAACTTTAAAAATGAGTAAATGCTGTAAATATAAAGTAAAACGTGACTAATTATATACATGTTTGAGCATAATGGCATTATAAAAGCTATTTTTCGCGATCCGTCTACAACGCTCCACTAACAGCTCTGCTTGTAGCATTTCTCTAATGTCTTTGCTTGCCGGACGCCGGCTAGGTTTGGCGTACAGGACCATACCTGCCTGTAGGCAGAGAGAAGGAGGGAAAGCTTGTGGCTTGGATCTCTACAGCACGGGTGAAATGCTCTCGCCATACGCGGGCGTACAAAAACCTGATTGGTTCTAGGGACCATGTGACCTTTCCTGCCTTCCGATTCAAGGCGCTGTACTTCCGATGCAGACGACAGAAGTAGAATTCCTACCCGGTTTTTAGCGCTCGTGACTCTGCTCATGCTGTGTGATGCTACAATAAGCAATATTGACTGACGTATCTTTCTTTAATGACCACTGCATCGTGTAATTTATCGCAAGAACAGTGAAGTGCATTAAAAACTAAAAGAACAAAAAAGTTTTTGTCAAACAAGTTGATAAAGTCCTCGTGGTGGAAGTTCAGCCTGTGGCTGCTCTACCACCTAGCCCACAAAACTATTTATTTAAAAAAATATTTTTTCGTTAGTATCTAACTGCCTAATATTGTGCCAGTGGAAATGTTTAGTATTAGTTTCAAAACTCTTAACATTGTATGATATCTTGACAAAATTATTTAAAAATGTTTATCAGCATTCTCAAGATACAATAAACAGTGGTCTGAAACTCTGAATTACTACTAATAGGCACTGTTACGTCAGTAGAGTGTACTATTGTTGGATTATCCACCCCCCTTTGTGTCAGTGTGTTTTGCACAGCGCGAGAGGTTTCCGGTTCGAATCCCGAGCCTACGCATGTTTATTCTTTGTGAGTGTCTCTTCATCAATATCATCACTCATATTCATATTTGCGATTAGCCAAAAGTGGTAGAAAGCGAAATAAAATAAACCAAATCATTCAATAGTTGTATCATCCACAACAATGAAGTCTACTGTTGTTCTAAAGGCGCTTGTGATTGAGGTAGGTTTTTTAATTACTTGCGTCATGCCGAAAGGTTTCCTTGATTATAAAATACGGTTTTGCTACACATGTGTTACGTGTGGAACAAAATACTCCGAATGGTGTGCGGTGTTTCTGACTTGAGCAATCTAATTAAAAATGGTATAAAACACCAGTGCTCCAAGCATTTATTGCACACTGGGGCATCTTATTTTCTAGATAAAACAAGCATGGATCATGTTTTATCGGAACCTGGCTGACTTAATGTAATAAACACAATGAGATTGTGATTATAAATAGACAATACATATGTCGGCTAATTCCATAAATAAACTCTTAAGCAAAAAAAAAAAAAAAAAAAAAAAGGCCTACCCTTCCTTCTAACTTGGCGTTCCCATCCGAAATGCTCATGCTACGCCACTGAAAATAATGTTATTAAAATCTACTTGGCAGGCCTTCGGCCCAAATGGGCTGCTGTGCGGAGTTTGGTTTATTTATATGGCTGGTATGGGAGCTTATTTTTGTATTGTACCTGCTTCATAAATTTAATTATTGCATTATTATTATTCCTGTTTCAGAAATGATGCTGTCTTGCCACTACACCAGCTACTAATTACATTAAGATTTTATGCTACAGGATCAATGTATATTACAGTTGGAGATTTTGCTGGCATCGATAAATCAACTGTATGCCGTATAATACATCGTGTAACATGATGTATTGCCAATCTTGCACCACGATATATAAAGTTTCCCAGTACCGATGTCAGAAAAAGAATGACACAGACAAGATTTTATCACATTGCAAGATTCCCACGAGTAATTGGAGCTTTGGACTGTACACATGTACGGATCATGTCTCCAGGTAAGTTGCAGATTGTTCTCAATGGTGTTATGACAAAATTATAAACATTTTCCTTCTTACTAGCACCACAAAGGCTGTAGCCTGAATCACACGGGACTGGATTTCCAGTAGGAATGGCCTAGTTGGTGCTGGACTGTCTACCCATTTGCTTGTTTTTGCCTCTCACAATACTTGTTACTGAACTTGTCGATAGACTTTTGTTCCCATAAGACATTGCGCAGAGCAGACAATCTGTAAAGATGGATGAGCAATTTGAAGATTGTTGTAGGAGAATTACTGCTTTGTGCTTTTATTAAGAAAATAAAAATTAAAAAATATGTTAGAAATTTGTTCAAAAAAAATATGCTAATGAAGGCATACTGAACAAGCTTTTTGATGAACTCTGGTATGCATATACATTCATACATCAGATTCGTAGTATTCATTCACACACACAAAAAGTCAAACATTTAATACACTTGTAATAATAAGGATTTTCATTTTCAGCTAATCATATTTGTCATGTACACATCTCATCGCTTATAAATACCTAATGAACACGAATGCACTGCATGCCGTCTGTTTACTTTTTTTTATCGAGAGACTAACAAAAACAGCCAGCACTCTAAAACCACAGACAAAAAACTCTCCTTTGCAAACTTGCAGATTATCTTTACATGGCCAAACTTTGATCTGATTGGCTGTTCCACAGAATCCAGTCGAAGAAAGCCAGTAGCAATTACAACATATCCTATTCCTTCAAACCAGGCATCCAGTTCAACGCCAACTAACCGGGTATCCAGTTCCATGTGATTGGGCCATAACTGTTATCGTTTTAACTTCAGCTAGAATATGCTACATGCAGCATTGGGTTGTTTCTTATTATTTATATTGAAATAATGAGCATAACAGGCACTGATAAATGTAATTTTCTAGTATGTGCACGACGGATCAAGAAAGTGTGGGGCGTTACCCCCACACCCCCTATACGCCTTCATGGCGTGGTGCTATGCATAGGGGAGCACTTTACTTTTTTTTTAGTATGTGCATAAAGTTCAGACACAATAATTATTTAGTATGTGCATAAAGTTCAAAGACACAATAATTATTATTATTGTTGTTATTATTTACGTAAGGCATACTCACATTTTATGTCATAAACAATAAACTTTCTGAAAGGATGTAGAGCACTGTTGATATGCTATTTGTTCACACCATTTCATTAATTTGCAGGTGGAGACAATGCAGAGACTTTTAGAAATAGGAAAGGCTACTTTTCTTTGAATGTCCAAACAATCAGTGATCCAGAATTAAAAATAATGGATATTGTTGCAAGATGGCCTGGATCAGCACACGATGCAACAATATTTAATAATAGTAGAATCCGTGCTCGTTTTGAGAGTGGGGAATTTGGAGACTCCTTCTTGGTTGCAGACAGCGGGTATGGTGTGAGAAATTACCTTCTCACACCATTAGATGCTACAGCAAACAGAGCAGAGGAATTGTACAATGAATCGCATATTAGGACAAGGAATGTTGAAAGACAGTATGGAGTGTGGAAGAGAAGATTTCCTGTTTTCACAGTGGGAATGCGATGTAAGTTGGATCTTGTGCAGCCAATAATCATTGCCACAGCAGTTTTACACAACTTGGCATGTGCCATGAATGAAGATTTACCTCCTCCAAATGATGCTGACCTTCAGGAAGCTCACGTACAGGAAGAAATGCCAGTTTTGCCAGGACATAACCATCAACCCGATGTGTGAAATAATCTCATTCATGATTACTTTGGAAGGTATGTATGTTTTCATAAAGATGGTGACAATTGACGAAGTACATCAATATTATTGGTCAATAGATTGGTTCCTTTGTCTAAGTATAAGCAAGTGCTGTGTTATATCGCTTCCTACAAATGAAGGAAGCATTAAGTGATGATCATATTTTTATACAGGGTCCTACGTTCAGCCTCGAGTGCCTTGATGGCGGCACAGTTAACGCCTGCCCGGATGCCAACTCCCGTCAAATTCAGTGCAATATCTCTGCTATGAAAGCCAGTAGCATCGAAATGATTTCAAGTTCTCAGAATTATAGTTACAATTACATTCGAAATAAGCACATTAATTGTCACTGGGGATGTTGGAAATGTTGTCCTCGTGCATCCACTCATTTTTGGCACGGTTTTAGGAAATTTGGGGGCTGTTCCCGGATCTGTTTTAAATTTTATGCAATAATAGGCTAACGATTTGCCATAAAATGCCTTTTCTTTTCCCTTGGCCAGATAGTGTAGGCGTTGATGTTTAAAAATCATCTCGTGACATTTCCGAGTGGTATTGATTGAATTGGTGTTTTAAGTCCACTTTATGCACAGTAAGGCTAATCGGGACTGGACCTACAGTTTAAAGTGGGATCCGAACCACTGTGCCTCCACTGAGTATGGAACCCGGGACTCCTTGATCACAAGGCGACGATGTTACCACTACACCATCGAGGAGGAGCGTAGAGGTAACATCATCGTCTTGTAATCAAGGGGTCCTGGTGGAGGCACATGGCACAGTGGTTCGGATCCCACTTTAAAAACTGTAGGTCCAGTCCCGATTAGCCTTATTGTGCATAAAGTGCACTTAAAACAACAATCAAAAACCAACGAGGAGGCATAAAAGTTGTAAAAGGAAGAATGCATTGGCGTACCGTGAAATTATTTGCACATTATTAAATCAATAGTGAATATAGCGTGCAAAAAAATTGGATCCAAAAATTTTCTTGCTCGCGTCATTGTTCTCTGTAATGCATTGCAAATTACCAGAACCACTATGTGCCTGAGTGAGTGGTATTCGTTTCACAGGTATAGTGTTCTTTTGTGACTGTTTGTCACAAGTGCTTCTTTTGATGTTAAGCATGCCGCCGCCGTCAAGACGGTCAATGCTGAACGAAGGACCCTGTAATATGTTCATATATTTAGCTTTGTCTTTAGTGTTTCAAAATGAAATGTACCTGCTTTTCCCGAAGTTTGCCCCCTCCTGCCAAAATTCCTGGCAGTGCTCATGCTGCAGAAAGCAGTAGGGTGGAAATCATAACACTGTATAGCCTTGATTTTTTTATAACAAGGATGCCTGATTGTTTTTTCTGCTGTTTTTTTTTTTACCTTAATTAATTTCAGTGGCCACTGCCACCATCCTCATTGTAACTTGTTCCATAACAGCCACTGAAATTAATTGAGCTGCAAGAAAATAGTTTTGCAGAAAAAGTGAGTACTAGTTTCTGTGTTAATTTACTACCATGTCTCTCATTTCCCAAATATGAGTAAAGTTGTTAAGCCACGAAGCGAGACATAACGTATTTACGCGTGTATAATGCGCACTTTTTTCCAAAATTTTTGCCCTTCAAAACTGTGGTGCGTATTATGCACGGAATAATTCGGACAGCCAAAATGAAATCACGCATTTTTTTTTCCACTATGTCACTGCGTATAACATGTATATATCTACAGATTGCCTTTCTTTAGCAATAATAATTTTAAAAAATAACTTTTAAATGCGAAATGGCCGTTTTCCATGAGTTGTCACTTAGTAATGGAAAGTTTTGCGACATCGAGAAAAGCAGCACCCGTTCTGGCGGCATTCAAGCGGTATTTTTCGCGGGAGAAATAACTTCCACAAAAATTGTTTTCGCCTTAGACATGGCCATGATCAGAGATCGGGCGAAAAATACGTTTTTTGCACTCATTCCCTTCAGAAGCACTCTACCGCTCGCAAGTGGGTCTGATCTAAAAATAAACACCAGACCACGCTTCAGTTATATCCAATAGCACTTGACCTCTGCCCTCCCCTCCCCCAAGCGTACCAATGTTACCCGCAGCCGACGCCTGCTACGCAATATGCCAGGCTTGTTTTGCGTTTGTGATTTCGTTTGCTCTTTTATACATGAGAAGAGATCGAATATGCTTGGATGTTATTTTAAATCGACTTTGTAGCGTACAACTTCCGGTAATCGCTTTCATTGAAAACGTATTCTTTGTTCCCTGTAACACTTCATAAAGAAGTGAAACTGTTATAGATAATCAAAGCCACATAGACCAACTAAAGATCGTCAACACTCTTAATGTATTTTCATCCAGGTTTCCGCAAAAGTTCACTTCGATCTTACTTGCATCATAACTCCCGTTTACCACTTTCTACATTTTCATGACTGTGCCGATGTCTTAATATTTGCCAAAAGTGTTCCGTTGGCAGAGTGACTTCTCCCTCTTTTCTTCTCAGCAAACGTTTAGGGGGGGGGGGGGCAATGCCGATTGTCTTCTTGCTCGTGTGTGCACACACAAGCTGATTACAGGCAAGGGTGGAAGTGGACCGCTCTTTCTTTCCTTTGACTTCTAAAATGGTCAACCAGTTCTGGATGCATTCTTGAAAACGAACAAAAACCATAGGACAAGTATAAAAAAAATGCCTCCCTACCCAGCTTCCTCCGCCACTGGTCTGCACGGCAATGTAATAATTGCAGAATTCAGGTCCTATTTTTTTCTTTTTTTAATGCTATTGTATTGAAATATTGGGCGTATTATTGTCTGTTGCAAGGTAAAACGTAAAGAAAGGGTTTATTCTTTCTTCTTCACACAGCTGATAAAAGTTCAGCCTTCGACAGTTGCGTTATCTTTGAAATACGGAGGATTTTCCCTGACCACTTGTTGCTCGAACTTCCAGCGGGTCGCATTGTTTTTACGCTGCAACTGGCGCCAGAGTTTTGTCTAGCGTCTGCGAAGTTGTCGCTTGTGGATAACAGCAATGACTCATCCAGCGCGCAGGCAAGTCGTTTTGATTTGACGATAACGAAATTCGATCTTCAGAAAGAAAAAGTAGAGTTAAAACAACTTCATGTTCTGCACCTTTATCTTCAGAACCTCAATGTGTAAGCTGCGAACGATTTAAAAAATGCTCAATGTATAAGCTGACACCGATTACCGTCGATTAACGTGAGAGTAAATAAAGATCTGAAAATGCGCAGGTTTCATAAAGCTTGTTTTGAGTTCATTTTATGCTTTTGGGCTAATCGGGACTAAATATACAGTTTCACTTTAGTGAAATCTAATTCCAAACCAAAATGATTATCGAGTGCGACACTGTTCAATGTGTCTTAGAATACGCATTGGGTGCAAATAGATCGCAAGTTGCCCGTTTCCTTTTTCAGGCTGACTTACAATGCAAGTCGAGGAAGAGGAAGGACTGCTCCCTGGAATGGGGGAGGGGGTGAATTAGAAGTTGGTCGAAGGAAGGAAAATGACATTTTTACGACGTATTTTACACAGCCGAACCAAAACGAAATTTACAGCCCCTTTTTTTGTGCCTAGAAAGGTGAGATCTTCCGAGAGATCTTATTTTACCGGTTCATCTTGTAACAGACAATGCTCTAGTAGACCCGTATTAAATCCAACATTCATTCTGCCCGATTATCTCCTAATAATCGTTTTTGGTGCAAATTCCAATAACAACCCCTTCGAAATAACTACCTTTTTCCTGGGAACTATGAAAGGTCGTTGTATCGAGTGTTGACTGTAACAAATATGAAGTTAAAATAATTACGTCAACACTTGCCAAATAGAAATAATTACTGTATATTTACTGTGCTATTGCGGCTTGACTCACGTAAATAAATAAATAACGTTTACACTTAATTTCGTCATTCACTCCCAGTTACTAATACAAGTAGTCTGAAATGTCCTCACTTCCATCCATCTTGTTCGATATTCCCGTTACCTTAAAACTTTTGATCATCATTTCAAGGGAGATGGAGTTCCATGCCTCACGAACCCATTCACAAACAATCGGCAGGGACGCATGTTTCACCCTCCCGCTTGTTGCGAGTTCATGCTGCCTTGATGTCTATTGATGTCTATTGTAAGCATTACGTACTGCGACCTTGAACGGGTGGTTGATAACTTTGATCCCGCCTCTCCTATGAAAAGCCCAACATCTGGAAGTTCAAGGTCGCGTGGTGAATGCATCAGCTACGAAAGCAAGGAAAAGATCGTTTTTATGATCTACTGATTAATTTTAAATGAAATACGTAAATGTTAGTCCGACGCTAAGAAAGCCATTTCTGGAACCTGAATTGTACTGCGCATTATATACGAGATATATTTTTTTGTTGCTTTTCCCCATCAAAAACGAGGGTGCATATTATACACGCACGCACATTATACACGCGTAAATACGGTAAATGTAACAAATGATAAGTGCAACTTACAGCTAGTGTTGTGTGTGGAATTGATATGTCACTATATTATTTGCATAGTGTATATAGTTGCTGCTTCAGATAATACTATAAAAATCTTGCCTAAAAATCCACATATCACATGCAGATGTTAATGTTAAATTTGTTAATAGTTTTATTCTGACAACATTACTTTTCATTTTTCTCGCAACCGATTTCGCCACCCGTCTGGTGGCTTTGTCAGGCGTGTACAGTGAATGTATGTACATGCCTGACAAAGCCACCAGACGGGTGGTGAAATTGATCGCGAGAAAAATTTCCGTTGAAAAATGAAAAGTAAGCTTATCAGAGCAAATTACCTAATTCCGTGTAAATGTCAAACAGATATCTTTAGATACAATAGCTTTATGGCAATATGCCAATTGAATTTTTACTATATGTGTCAAAACTGGGGTCAAGGGGTTGACTTTTTCTTAGTAAGCAAGATTTATTCATTAGGAGGTCTTAGAAAAGAAAATAGAGAATCAAATATCATATTACTAAGTAATACAAGCCATCCCAAATTGTTAAAATGTTAATGGAAATTATTTGAAAATGTGTAGTTTTATTTGTGAATAATACACAATGGCGTAAATATACTTCTAATAAACTTCATCCCTGATAAGCATAGAGTTTTGACACAATGTTTTGAAAGACAATAAATATTGATTCCAACACCCAGGATAATTCTGATATTAAAATCTCAATTTGAATATATACAGAAGCTTACTTTTCATTTTTCCGTGCAAAATTTTATCTTGATAGATTTCGCCACCCATCTGGTAGCTTCCTTAGGCATGTGGTGCATAGTTTCAGCTGATATGACAGCAGGCTTCATCTAAGGTAGCTTCCAAAGTAAGGACAGGTGGCATGTGACTCGGAAGTTTCACACGGAAGTCAACTCAAATCTCCTTAAAATATTTCACTGCACATGTGTGGCCAGTCTGAGGCAACATGATGCACGCTATTGAGCAAACTGTCCAGTACAGTGGGATCCATGAGTATTACCGTGCAAATTGTCCATGACTATTTTCATTAATTTTTCTCTTACATCCTAAGTGTTTTTAAGCGATGGATTTTTATGTACGGCGATGCAGAAGTTGTCAACAGCTTGTTTTGAGTTATATTTTAATTCTTCAAGCTCTTATTGGGTCAAATAAAATGCACGAACATGGTGATGGACAATTTGCAAGGTAATACTCATGGATCCCACTGTACAAGGTACATGAGAAGCTTGTGTCACTTTGGTTTGAAATGTTGCATTTAATTCTGCGAGTTTATTTCCAAGTGACACTTGAAGAGTACCTTGTTTCTGCACAGTAGAGCTTTAATGATATCCTAACACATAGAAATTCATTATAATAAGAAATATAAGATATTGACAACTTGATGTAATATGATCATTGATTGAAAAAAGACAATATGTAACTCATGCATTATATATAGACTTTACTTTTCCGAATTATACATTCAACCTTAATGGTCCCAAAAACATAGTACAATGTTATAAAATTTTCCTTGATTTTACATTTTTCTGCATTTCAAGTTTTTCCAGCTTGGTCCGCTGGAAAACGTAAAGTCACTGTATATTCAAGGATCTTTATACTGTAGTTACTTAAAATGAAAAAAAAATGTTTGTCATGGTTTTTGGTTTGAATGTACGCGGAGTTCAATTGGCAAGTGAAAAAAAAAAACTTCCTTGTGGGGCCTTAAGCACATACCTTTCAGATCATGAATCCATTAACACTAACCACCCACCTGCAACTCCTACTTCATGTAGTAGGGTTGATTTGGCCTTAAAATTCTTCATATTTGAAATTTCACTCAACGCAATCAACAGAGCATTGTTTTATTTAGCAACACAATGTGACAGCATACCTTGCTGAAAAGTAAGGCATGGATTTTTTTTTTTTTTTTTTTTTGTTTATCTGTCGACATGGTTTCATTTATGCTACTATTGAATAAAACTTAAAGCAAATGGCAAATAACAAATCAGATTGTAAGAAATTGAATTCGGATTTCAGGATGATAAACTCTGTTTTAATATTATTTTCTAGATTGCTAATGGTAATAGGTGGAAAATAATTTTAAATGCTTGTAACATACATTTCATTCCAAACACTGAAAGTTTACAGGCTATCAAGTGCAATAGAACGGATTTCTTTGACATGATGGGAGTCCACTTTCATTACCTTTCTCAATTATTTGCCACATTGTATATCGATATGTAATAATGCTCCATTCTCTGCTGTCAGGTTGTACAGTGCATGGGAGAAAGTTCCACTTAACAAAAAATAATGGTGCAACGAGCCCTAAGGCACATGTTTAGGCATTAATCACATATTCTACTAATGATACTGAATACAATCTTTAAAAAGTTACTTGCTAGCTGAACTTGTAAACAAACCAGTTTACAATGGTAAAGTCAGAAGAAGAATTTGAAGGTCTCTACAAAACATGTAATTTTTCTTGTAACACGTGCAACTTGCTCAGCAAGTAATGCATTTTATTGAAGGAATCTTGTGGTTTTCACATGTTCTGTGCTTGAGGGTTTAACATCATATTCGAACCTGGTCATTCCTTTGTAACAATCCTCAAAAAGAAAAAAAGTTTAAAATTCAATGCCCTTTATTATCTATTGAAAATTATATATATATATTTTAGGTTACATGGTTAGTATCAACCCTGAAGCTCCTGTTTCTTCAGCTCAATGTCCACAATCTTCTCTTCGATTTGCAGTTGTAGCAGTTCCATCCTTTTGGCATGTTCATTCTTTTCGTGATTGCTCTTCCCCTCCGCATTAGCCAGTTTTACTTTTATAAGATCTATGTACATCCTGTTTGCTTCTGCACTCGGTGTCTCAACTGCCCGCAATTTCCTGGAGCTGATGCCAGTACATTTTGGTCGGTTTCCTACAAAAGAAGAAGAATAAATAATTCTGGACAAAAAGAAGGGCTGTATATAAAATTACATGTTGGAATAAAATCTACAGGGTGTCACTGTAGAACATTATTAAGCCTTGACTTGAGAACATCAAGGCCAACAAATTTCTCCTAGATAATCTGTGCAGTGAGTGCAAGTTTTTTGTTGTTTAAAACCCTATATGTAGTAACCAAATGACATACTTTCCTTGTATTTTCATTTTTTGATATAAATCAATAACCACATACATAAATGCCTGCATTATTTCAAGTGTATTCCAGTGATAACTATTTATAAGAAGTAATGAATTAGCGATAACCAACATTATTCAAATTCATGTGTTCCCATTCATATTGTTAATTAATGAATGTAACCAGGTGATACCTGGCAAATGCAGGTTTAGATATGTTAATTCCACTTTTCAAGTACAAAAATGACAAAATGGTAAGTTACAGGTCCTCGTTTGTGTGTTGGTAAGTTCACTGATATATCTATATTGCCCAGTACTGTTAGCAACATGCGGTGGAACCCCGATTTTACATTATACATTAATTCTTCATGGTCTCAATATAGCAAAGTGTAAAGTCAAGGTTTCACATATTTGTCCATTTCAAACAGAAAATGACCCCCCCCCCCAAATGGGGGGAGTCCAAACCTTGCAAGTAATTAATGTAATTGCCAAATAAGAGACACTGCTAACTTATGCACTTGTTTCAAGCTCTGCTTATATGTACTACATACGGATGCTCCAGTTCAGTACCATTATTTGGTTGATAACATGGCTGCTGCACCTCAGGATAGTGTCCTTCCAGCTACAGATGTCCTGGGGTTCAATTTGCCTTAAAGTCCAGTATTGTGATTTGGTTCACTTGTGAACAAACTGAATTTCCATACCACCTCTGAAAATAAATATTTACTTAATTGACATTGAATATAATACTAAGCCCCGCGACAGGTTAACCTTGCAGCAACTTTTCGCATATATAGACCCAAACGTGCGCGCAGGAAATAGTTCCGCTGCAATACTGCGGATTTTCTCACTGTCTGTGATATGAACAGCTCAGCGGTTAAGGTGAGACTGCCATGGGGATGCTGAGTGCTGCTCTAGAGTGGATTGATACATAAAACCTGCTGCAAACTTAACCTGTCGCGGGGTATAGTCATTCATAACTTCATTGATTTAAGAACTTAATTTTTCTCGTTCATTGGTAATAAGAAACTACAGTTTCAGCTGCTTACATCAAAAGGTGATGTAGTTTCATGAATATGGATTTGATTTCAGACATTTCGTGATGCAATATGTATGCACACAAGGAGTCTACAGACAAGCAGAAATTAAATTCCCTGAATTTTCCACATTTTCCAGGACAAATTTTGCAATGTCCCTGCCAATACCGAATTGTTAGAGTGAATTAGTTGTTCTTAATAAATACCATTAATTTTGTAATTTCTCAATCTGACATTTTGATTGAGGTTTGGAGTTTTCCAAGCTCCTGTTATTGGAAAGCTATGATCCAAGAACTATCACTGCAGACTCATTTTTCTATGATTTAACACTTGCATAGCTACGAACGTCACATAAGAGTGAAACAGTTCTGTTTTCAACATGAAAACAAGAGGAAACTCAACATTTGACGTTTTCTCTATTTCATAGTGTTATCATTACATATCTATGAGATCAATAGAAGACCTACACATGGTGTGAATACTGCATGGAAAAGATCTGTTTCCCCACACTAAAGTGGAGGTCTACTGTGAATAACTACATTAATTTCAATTTATGCAGGGTGTTTCTGGGCTGATGATACAAATTTTCAGGCATGGTGGAAAAGGGTACATGTATCAATTTGAGATAAGGAACCCTGGTTCTGAAACGACTTAGTCGAAAGTTATAAGCGAAAATCGGTGTATGAAGATGTAATACTTTTAATAGAAGTTTCACAAGCTGCTACATTCACAATAGTTGTTCAGAGTTCAAAGCGAAGCTGCGGGATGCCACTTTGATCAACTGTTGTGAATGTAGCAGCTTGTAAAACTTGTGCAGGTAATAAAATCTTTACATTTTCATACACCAATTTTCACTTATAACTTTCGACTAAGTCGTTTCCGGATTAGGGTTCCTAATCTCAAATTGATACATGTGCCCTTCTCCATCATCCCTGAAAGTTTGTATTATCAGCCCGGAAAACCCCTGTATAGCACACCAGTGTTCATAAAATCAACATGGATAATGTGTCTGTAACACACAAAATATTGGTACAGCTTAAATGGTATTTAAAAATGATGTAAAAGTGCAAATACATCAGTGTTGGTACCTACCTGAAGAACTCTCTCCAGCACTGCCAGAGTTAGAAGACTGAGGTGAAACCTGTGTGGTTACCATGAGCTCTTTGCTCACAGGCAATTTTAAATTTGTTGGTGTCCAAGAAGATCAATCAGGTTGGCATACATCTACTGAAGTAATGTCATTTATTTCAGTCTGTAACCAAGAGACAAAGATTGATAAACACAATGTACCGTCAGAACTAGAACTAAATTATGCTTACATGCATATTCATATCGGACACCTTTCTAAATTGGTTTGTTACACGGTAGCAGTTGACTGACTGTAGTTCCTCAATTATATCAAATTCCTATTTAATTGAAAGAGTTTGATGGTTTACATAATATAAAATGTGTTTCCGGGCACAAATAAGATATTTTATCACAAAGTATGACCGAAATAAATAAAAATCCTATTTTGGAGTACTTTTGCCAATTTCAGTCACAAAAGCACATTGTATGTACACTTAAATAGAAAAAAAAAGTTATGGTATTGTTACCAAATTTACCACTCCTACCCATTTTAAGCACCAATAAATCTAGCACTCCTATGTTCTTAAGGATTTGCACCACCACTTTTTGTGAATGTTAAATAATATAATGCAATTATTTTTAATGGTTTTTATCTTTCCTGCAATGTTTTGTACTGGTTTACCAGAACATTTTGAAGTTCATGCCAAAATACACCCACACAAACTTACATGGGTAATGTAGAGTGACTAGCCATGTAAGGTTGTATTTTTATTCAGGTGTAAGCTTGAAAAAGTTTAACGATATGTCACAGGAAAAATAAAAATAACTAAAAATATTGCATTTACTTTATTCCTTATATGCCTTCACGGTGTGTTGCAAGGCACAGGCGAACACTATACATTTTACATTACTTTATATATTTCTGCATCCAACACTTAACAATAGATTCACTTTTATTTTGGTTTTGTAAATTTCAGTGCGTGTTTGATTTACTTTATTTTATAAAGTTTTTTAATGTAAAATACCAAATATTTATTGACTTCTGTTATTGTGCCACAGTAGCTAAGGAACCAAGAGTTACTTTACTTCACCTTACACATCTCTGTGTGGGGAAAACAGAAAAAGTTTACAAAAGTCATACAAAATTGTTCACTTTTTTGTGGGTACAGAGGGGCAAGGGTACCATGGGAAGCAATGAAAATCATGCAAAACAAAACCTGTGCTACATTTGTACTTAATACTGTTTTGTAAACAATGTGATCACTACTTGAATTTGTACAGTTTCTACATCTATTCTTGTTTATGAAACTACACATGATAGGTGGTAAATATTGGGGATTACTTGTTAGCACAATGGGTACCCTTGACCCTCTGTAAATCCTAGAGAAAGTGAAATATCTTGCATGTTTCTTTAAGATTTAGTTGTTCGTGAACATTTTCAGTGATTTTAGCTCATGGAAATTTGATATTTGAAGTGGAGTACATCTGTTGCCTTAACATGTTACTTTACTGTGAAGCAGAACAGCCCGAAGGCTTGACACAAGTAATACAGAACCTGAAATGACATTCCACACCAGCAACTGTAATTTTACGTGATTAGGTTAGGATTGCTAGGTTTGGTATAGACAGTTATTTACGACACGTTCTTTCGCTATTTTAGTGTTCATACAAACAGTTTTTACTAACAAAAAGCAGAGAACATACTCCGAAATTGCAGGTTTTTAGGTATGCGGGATATGCTTTAGGATCAAATATCTCTGTTATTTGATTTTTCCTAATGCTGGAATCAATTTTATATTAAGCAAAACATCGAAATCTGTAGATTGAAAAGACATTCAATATAATTCTCAAAGCGGTACAGTGAGTAAACTGTCCCGCACAATGATTGTTGCCGTGTAAACAGATAGGTTAATATCTCTAGAATAGTGATATCGCACAGCTAATACAATTACAAAAGGATACAAAAAGTACTTACTTCACATACAATGTAGCTTTCATCTCTACTATCATTCTCTATGTTTGCATTAATGATTATTTGGCCTAGAATAAAGAAAGAGAGAATGTACATGCTATTTTCACTTCCACAATTAACTTTAATATCCTAGTTTTAGAGTGATACATTATTCAATTGTAATATAAATAGTTTAATTTTTAGACATGCATACCATCACTTATGAGGATGTGAGAAATACAAATGCTCACCCATCATGAAATTTCTATATGATTAGATTTATTTCATCCATGAATCACATTTGCATTTTCATGCTGTGATATTGGACATGTCAGTCAAACATTACAATATACTAATACAGTGAAATATAATAATTTAATATACATTGAAATTATACCTGAGCCTATTACAGTTTTAAGCTTGGAGGTGTGTACTCTTATTAGTTATACTGTCTCCAGTAAGACATGTTAAAGTTACAATATAAGTATACTATTCAGTAATGGATTAAAATATTAAATATTGAGAGATAATGTCTCTCATGTAATATGATATAACAGGTACAACATGTGAGATTGGATCCAGCACTCTTGTATGGATCCATGAACCTCCAATCCATCAACCCATAAGTGATTTGATGGCGTAGTCGTTCAGAAATTCACTCACTGATTAAAAGCAATGGTACAACAGATGATTTCTTAATTTCTTTTTGAATTTGGCTATTGGTTCAATAGTTTCTATGTGATCTGGTAACTTGTTGTATGTGGATTTTGGACCTTTTTCAAATAGTGTTATGTATTGAAACTGCAAGATTGGAGTTATTCCTCGTGTTGTAATGATGCACTTCCTTGTTGCATTTGAGGAACTTTGTCAGATCCATTTTTACATGCCACAATAAGCCCCACGAACCATTGACGTGTGGTTAGGTTAGTTTCAGTTAGGTTACGCAAACATTGTTAAAATTTTGTGTCGTGGTAGTATCAGGATCTAGAAATTGCAAAATAATTGCGAACCATTGGCGTGTGGTTAGGTTAGTTTCGGATAGGCAAACATAGTTAAAATTTGGTGTCGTGGTAGTATCAGGAATATATATATATTTGCTTGTGAAACAAAAAAGTTGGTAAATGTTTACTATCCTTCGGACACCTGTGGGGCTATGCGTCAATGGTTCGTGGGGCTATGCGAGAATGGTGTGTGGGGCTACGAATATTTTTTGGAAACCAATTTTTAACTATTGTAACCTATGCGTGGCCCTACCTAACCTAACCTTACCGGAAATGGTTCGTGGGGCTATGTACGAAATCTGTCCGAAGGATAGTAAACAAGTACCAAAATGTTTGCGAAAATCAACGGTTTCCATTCCGAAAACCGTACCGGTTCTGTTTGTTTTATGATTTCTTCTAGTACAAAATACTAATTATCGTATAATTTTGGAAATCATTGTAACACGAAATTTGAACCTTCCTTAAAGTAATAAGCACTGTTTGGACCCGAAAAAAAGTTGTTTATGTTGAAAAAAAAAATTCAAAATAACCTTACGCACTTCTCATGGACAAGATATTCTCAGCAACAAGTGACAGTAAATATTGTAGAAGCGTGGGAATGAATATGGAAGTAAATCGAAACCTTAGTAGAATGCATTAAGGACCTTATTTGGCCCAAGTTCCTTTTGTTTTATTGCAATTTCATCATGCTATGAATGTAATTTTTACATGGTTAGATTTTGATGTACGTCTGTTAACACATACTGCGAAGTTTTAGCAATTGCGTAAGGTTTTGTTCAATATATGCTTTCCTGGTTTAGTTTAGGCAGATTACGTTTGGTTCCATTAGCATTAAAATAAAGTCCCTAAATGAATTCTACTAAGGTTCAGATTTGCTTCTACATTCATTCCCATGCT
Source organism: Lepisma saccharinum (assembly GCF_977018435.1). Lineage (NCBI taxonomy): Eukaryota > Metazoa > Arthropoda > Insecta > Zygentoma > Lepismatidae > Lepisma > Lepisma saccharinum. The sequence continues at coordinate 587,771 of NW_028142979.1, forward strand.
TCTACGATATTTACTGTCGCTTGTTGACAGACAATATCTTGTCCATGAGAAGTGCGTAAGGTAATTTTCAAGTTGTTTTTTTTCAACATAAATAACTTTTTTCGAGTACAAACAGTACTCATTACTTTAAGAAAGGTTCAAATTTCGTGACAATGATTTCCAAAATTCTACGATAATTATTCTTTGTGCTGGAGAAATCATGAAACAATCGGAACCGTTACCCTTTATTTTAATGCTAAGGGAACCAAAACTAACCTGCCTAACTTAACCACAAAAGCATATTTTGAACAAAACCATAAGTAATCGCTAAAACTCCGCAGTATGTGTCATAAGACGTACATCGAAATCGAACCATGTAAAAATTGCATTCGTAGCATTATGAAATCGCAATTAAACAAGAGGAACTTGGGCCAGTGATTAATTTCTATGTTAGACGAATGTAAATAGTACCTACCTGAACTGGGTGTGCTGCTGTCACTGTCGAAAATACTTGGCATTCCATCGACTGACAATGCAACGAGTTGATACACTCGCTGTAATGCCGGAGATAACTTTATCTCCTTTCCTTTCCCACCTCCGGTCTTCATCACTTCCGCCCGTTGTTCTGCCATTATCTTTCGCACGTCTTTCTTCATATTTCTTTCTGAGAAGTTTGGCTTCTCGAGGATAATTCCCGCTCCTGCTATTAAACTCATCTGCTATTACTTTCCACTCATCTTCTTTGTCTCTCCACGATACGGCGTCCGTTTTTTTATTTTCCAGTATAGACTTCCTCTCTTGGACCAAACTGACCAATAACTCAGTTTCCTGTGTTGTATAATTTGTGGACCTCCTTTTCTTTTCAGTCATGGTCAATATGAAATAGTAATCTTATAAAGCCTGTACACCAATCGTAAGATTCCTTTTTTCCTCGCAGACGGAGACAAAACACAATCGAAACTGCTACCTACTACGACTTTCTCCGGTTTCTGTTGCCAGATCGTGAGGCAAGCAGGAGAAAGTTCCACCTTACAAGGCCGAGGATAAAAATGCTTGGTGCAACCCACCGCCACCTAAATCTCCCGCCTGTCGTTATCCACCACTTTGTTAACTAGCGGTTTAAGTAGAGATGGTGCAACCGGCCATAAATATAACTGATGATACAAATCTAAGCAATTATAATAGAATAAAGCGAGAAGTTAACTGCACGTTTAGAAGTAAAAAAAGAGATTACTTGAAAAGTAAAATTAACGAAATTAAAACTAACCACAAATACAAAAATATCAGAGATTTATATAAAGGTGTAAATGAATTTAGAAAGGGGTGGCAACCTAAAGTAAACTTCATAAAAAGATAAAGATGGTGATTTTTTGGCCAATCCAAGCGATATTTTAAATAGATGGAAGCACTTCTTTAATGACCTCTTAAATGTTCATGTAGGAGATAAATCAGAAGTAAATGAAGTACACACAGCAGAACCTTTAGTTCCAGAACCTAACTTGACTGAAGTTAAAGATGCTATTAAAAAGGTAAAGAATAACAAAGCACTTGGCATTGATTTAATACCAGCTGAGTTAATTAAATATGGAAATTCGTTAATATGTCAAATTCGTGAATTAATTTGTTTAATATGGAATAAAGAAGAAATCCCTCAACAGTGGAAAGAATCCATAATTGTTCCTGTGTTTAAAAAAGGTGATAAAATGAACTGTAATAATTACCGTGGAATTTATCTACTCTCAGCAACATATAAAATATTATCTAACATTTTTTTAACAAGACTAACCCCATATGCTAATGAAATTATAGGTGATTATCAATGTGGATTCAAACGTAACAGATCAACTACAGACACTTGAGAAAAAGTGGGAATATAATCAAAGTATCCATTCAGGAAATGCATGTTACTTTTCTCTTCATAAAATTTTGTCTTCTCGTTTAATATCTAAGAAACTAAAAGTTAAAATATACAAAACAGTAATTTTGCCTGTATTATTATATGGATGCGAAACTTGGTCCCTTACATTGAAAGAGGAACATAAATTGAGAGTATTTGAAAATAAGATCCTCAGGAAAATATTTGGACCTAAAAGGGATGAGGAGAGAGGTGAATGGAGAAGGTTACATAATTTAGAACTACATAATTTGTACTCGTGTCCAGATATTATTACAACCTTAGTGACAATGAAGTTCGACCAGTCACAAATATAGGAGTGCGTTGTGAAAGAAGGAGAACACATGCATATGCTGAACATATTTTATTCAGCAGGCTACATGGAACAAAGGAAAACATACATTTCCACTGCAACGCAGCAATGTATGGTGTCCACACAAAATAAAACATTTTCGTCCATCTACACGTGACATTGAAGTTCGACCACTGTTAGAGGGGATCCTGTTTACCATGGTGTGACGCCGCCCCGTCGGCGAATAACTGTGGCAATGCGTCGGGGCATGCTGCGGACGAGTCGTTCAAGGTATTCCACATCGATGCGGTGCCATTCCTCCTGCAGGCAGGCGATAAGAGCAGCCACTGTCGTGGGTCCCCTCTGTTGCACACGTCGCTTAAGAACACGCCACACATTCTCAATGGGCGAGAGGTCGGGACTCGATGGTGGCCATGGCAGAGTTTGCACGTGATGGCGAGTCAACCATTCTCTTGTCAACCGCGCTGTATGAGGCCTGGCATTGTCGTGTTGAAAGATGAGACGCATCCTGTGGAACAGGTGCCTTCGCACTGTGGGAAGATGCCGCTCCAGTATGCGTGTATAGGCGTGTGCATTCACAATGCCCTCACAGACGTGTAGTGGGCCAACCCCAGATGCCGTCATTCATCCCCATACCATCACTGACGCAGGTTTCTGTACCCGACGTGCATAACATTTTGCTTCATTCTGTTCCTCCTTCCCACAAATGACTGTTTTCCGTATTTTCCCGTACACAACATTGAAAATGGATTCGTCCGTCCACAAAACCTTGTTCCACTGCCGAAATGTCCATCCCCGGTACATTCGTGCCCACTGTAGTCGATTGCCTTTGTTCAACATGGAAAGGAAGGGTTTACGTTTCGCCTTGTACACTCGGTAACCGCATCGCTGTAGGTAACGGCGAATGGTTCTGGTTGACACTTCAATGTGAAAGCGTTCTCGAGTCCACAGTCATAATTTGGCCACAGAAACATGATTGTTGGTCTGGATATAGCGTCTAAATATCCGTAGGTCACGCACGCTCAGCAGGCGTTTTCGACCGGGGGCCTTACCTGGCTCTGTAGTACCCGTATTTTGGTGGTGTTTGATGATGCAGTGGACGGTTGACTTGGGTAAGTTCAATTGGCGCCCTATTTCCCGTTCACTGAGTCCATCCCGTTGCAACTCCACCACTCTTCTCCTCACGGTGTTGTCAATAGGTTTGCCCCTGGCCATGGTGATGATGCACTGCGGTTCCTCGGTGCACAGCACGCGCTTATATACGGCGGACTCCCTTATCGTGTCCGTGACGTCATGCTTCCGTCGAATGCGCCACTATCTGGAATATTCCGTATGGGTCTGGTGCCTGGTCGAAGTTCAATGTCACGCATATAGTTCCCCGTTTTCGTTCTTTACGTGACCTTGGGTGCAACATGCTAGGATCACGATTCTTGCCTGCTCACACGCCTCCTTTTACACACATGCGTCACTTCTGCGGGTCACCCATTCCACCGCCTATGCCTCTGTGCATTTAATCACGTATTCCTTTCTGGTCGAACTTCATTGTCACCAAGGTTGTAGAATGATTAAATCAAGAAGACTTAGGTGGGCAGGCCATGTGGTACAAATAGGAGAGGAAAGAGGAGTTTACAGGATTCTTGTTGGGAGACCTGATGGTAAGAGACCTGTAGGAAGGCCAAGACGAAGATGGAGGGATAACTTGAGATGGACCTAAAGGAAATCGGTAGGGATGGAAAAGAGTATATAGATGTTGCTCAGGATAGTGACAGATGGAAGGCCTGTGTTGCTGCAGCCATGAACCTTTAAGAAAGCTACAGAGTTAGTTAGTTACTGTCACCGATTCCCACCGATACCAATACTTGAAAATTGTAATAATTAAAAAGTATTCAAAATATTCATTAACAATAATTTGGAAGTATTCCATTCTAATTATATACATCAATTGATGAAGATTTTTGCTTTAAAATGTACAAATATTGCATTCTAATATTAAATTACATGTTATGTCATGACAAATTTTTTTTCACACAAAAGTGATGCGAAATAAGGAGAAAATTTGAATTTTTGGATAATTAAGACTCCTACGGCATTTTTGCGAAACCCCAAGAAAGACCAAAATTCCAGAAAAGTATCAGTCGGTATCGGTTAATAAGTTCCAATCGATACTTTCTAATACCGATACCAGTATCGGCTCAGTCCTAATATAAACAAAATATGACTTTCTATAAATACTCTCTTTTGCCCATGGGACCTGCACCTTCTGCCCCCACCTCTCCACAACTTTTTGGTGAGTTGTTCATTTTTCTAGGTTCAGTAAAATAACATTTCTCATTACTCTCTGTGTTCAAATTTTCATATAAGTCCGTTGTTTTTTCCGTAGGTTTTGGAAGAAGTGTCCCACCTTAGCTCTGATCACCAGCAATGCATTTTGACATGCTATGCAGTCAGACTAGACGATATTAGGGCTGTGCTGCTTCAGGAAACATGTGCAATATCTGCCCCATACTTGCAGGACTTTGATTGAAAACTGCAGGTTGGTGCTTTTTTTTTTAAGTCTTGAAAGAATAGGAAATCTTGTTATAAATTAAGCCTATATGTTGATGCAGTTTTTAATTGTTTTGTGTGTGTTCTGCATAATTGCAGTAATAGTTTGTGTTGATTTATTTTAATGCAGTTAATTGTGTTAGGGGAACTAACTAAGCACAGTGGTGTACCTACATTGAAGACAGTTTTGAGGAAAAGGCACATTTTAATTACTTAGTACTATGTTTTGTTGTTAGCAGGGGTGCCCACAGAGGGGGGGGGGAGGGTGTAGGCTGCACCAGCGAGATTTTTGGGGGAAATAATATAAAATTCAACATTTATATATTTGTACAAAAATATATGTAAAAATTTTACACCTTACATGCACCATATTTAATCCATTAGATGAATAAATAAAGTGTTTAAGGGTATTCTCGAAAATGGGGGGGGGGATATCCAACTCTTACATAATTGAATTTACTACATTTAACCAATCAATGTGCTAGCTTTACGTTTTTCCGAAAATCGAACAATTAAAAAATGTGGACAGTTTAACATGGAATTTCTTTCAAATATACATAAATTATTACGTATTCATCCAACCAATTTTTTTTAGGGATTATAATGAACGATTTTAGATTTTAGGGGCAGTCTTGAGTGACTGGCACCCCTGTTTAGGGAGGAGGGGCAGATCTGCCATTTTGTTATAATTTTTGAGGATAATCCTCATGCCCTACATTTAAAAAAAAAGTAAATGTCTAATTATGCAACTGGAAACAAACATTTATTAACCCTTAGTCCACCCCCGTAACACATATGTTACCAAAAAAGTATGTCCCTTGTAGCCTCTGTAACACATATGTTACAAACAGCTTTAGGTACAATTATCGAGGGTTTGCCACACTTATATTTGTATATTGAGGTTGAAACACTGACAGTTCGTTCGGGAACATGTTTTACAATCGTGTTTACGAAAATTCCAATAACAAAAGTTATCCGAAGTAGATTGGTCCCATAGTGTCAGTTATAACAATTTTATGAATAATATGCAAATTGGCTAAAATTCGCTAGTTTTACGTTTTGCCTTATTATTCAAATTGTATTGCACCTACGAACATGAATCAAGTTTCATTCTGTTGCGGAAGGTCCATTCTTAAAAAAAAAAAGCAAAAGTTCCGGTTTTCTCCCCAAAGTAGCTGGAGAAGAGGGGGCAAACTCCACATTTTCATGCTTTTTTCATTGAAATTCGAGGGATGCAGCCCCCGCCCGTAACCCCCCGCGGTTGGGACATCCAAATTTTACATGGTTGCATGCACCAATATATTACCTGCAAAACAAAAGTTATCCGAAGTAGATTGGTCCCATAGTGTCAGTTATAACAATTTTATGAATAATATGCAAATTGGCTAAAATTTGCTAGAGTTTTACGTTTTGCCTTATTATTCAAATTGTATTGCACCTACGAACATGAATCAAGTTTCATTCTGTTGCGGAAGGTCCATTCTTAAAAAAAAAAGCAAAAGTTCCGGTTTTCTCCCCAAAGTAGCTGGAGAAGAGGGGGCAAACTCCACATTTTCATGCTTTTTTCATTGAAATTCGGGGGATGCAGCCCCCGCCCGTAACCCCCCCGCGGTTGGGGCATCCAAATTTTACATGGTTGAATGCACCGATGTATTACCTGCAAAACAAAAGTTATCCGAAGTAGATTGGTCCCATAGTGCCAGAGTTATTACGATTTTTCTCCATTATGTATACGAATTCAAATTTCCCGCTCAAAGCCTCGGCGACACTGGGCTTACTTTCGTCAGACCGCGCGTCATACTAAGGGTTAAGGAGGTCAATGAACTAGTCAGGTTCTTCAAGGACCATTTAGAATTTTATATTGGTAGTTTATTGTTATCGGCCCATCCTTAATATAAATTGTTTAATGCTATTAGGAGTATAAGCGAAAGCACAACATAATTCAACACGAGTACAAGTCAAATTTATCAACGAAGAAAACAACATCAGACGATTCTAATTTGAAAGACATGCACAGTGCAATTATAGTATTGTGTATATATAATGTTCTTTCAAAATATGAGTGTATAGCAAAGGGTGACTATGCTCATTTCACATCTGGAGTATCTTAACACTTAAACAATAAAATCCACGGAAAAGTAGTTAGTTTTGCATTTTTTTTTTTACATGTGGGAAATATTAAATAACAAATCTTGAAGCAAATTGGAGAACTGCTCTTCAGTTTCGTTATTTAGAAATAAGATGCATGTTCTTAATTGTAAACTCACTTCCTTCCTTTAAATATTTCAGTGGGTCATGGGAAGTATCAAAATATCGTCCCTACAAGAACCTTTGCTATCTGTCGATTTTCATTTGAAGGATAGCAACAGTCACCAGAGCACCACCAGTGTTGAGCTAGACTCAGGAGAGCTTAAAAAAATGGTGGCAGTGTTGGAGCAAGTGGAACAAGCTATAAACCAATGAAAATACATTTTCTAGATTTAAGTGGATACTTAATGCACTAAAGTCAAAAAGTTTAGACTTAGTGTGGGCCAGAAATACAAGTGTATATACATGATTAATATATACTTCACCAGATTATATTTACTGCATATGTTTTTGTACAAAAGAAAGCTCAATAAATAGAGAAAAAAGTGTTTTTTTTTAATCATTTAAAGTTAAAGTTAAAGTATATATATAATCTCACACAGCACAATATAATATTTTTGCGTCAGTGGTAGTTCTGGGCAGTCCGATCTCGGTGCATTCCTCATGTGTTAGGAGCATTCTGGCACTGTTTTCTCACACTTGGAAAATGAGGTATTTGTTACAATCATGCAGATGAAACCTTTTCCTAATTAAAGACTGGTTGGAAAACCTTCACTTTTGCATTTCTCGTGAAATTCTAGCCTGATTTGATATATCACACCACCCCATTCCCATTTAAAAAAATTGATGTATCAGAAATGACTGAACTTTCATCAATCAGAGCATCTGCACACCCCTTTGGTCAAGAACTCGAGCAAACTCGAAAATTAGAGTGAGAAGTGCACAAACTTAGCCAGAACTTACTATTTTCTACCAATTTATCCAAATAATAAACAGTTGTAAGAATTCCCCCCTGCCATAAAGGCACATTTAGGGAATGTGGGGGTTGGGCCTCACATATTCTAGTCCTTGGCCATTTTGGAGGTGATGTGATCAGCACCACCCTCCAGTCGCCTTTTACCTCCCAGGGTTGCCTGCAGGATCCCACTGATTTGAGGTTGGTTAGGCCCCAGAGCTGCTTTATGTGGGAATAAGGCCAGAAAAATTCTGATCCTCAATCACCCAACCTGGGAATCGAACTCGGTCTCCCACATGGCAGACACACTAGACCATTGCAGATCCACAGTTTCAAGAGAGGCTGTCAGAAATCCAAAAGTAAGATGTTTGCCTGTGAATGTTGCAGAATGCTCCTAAAAATGTTAAATTGTACGAGGGCTATCTAGAAAGTCACTCAAGTTTCGGCAGGGTGAGTACCGCCATTTTGTGCAGGGACTTCCACCCGTTCAGTGCGCTTCCAGCTGTGGATGTCTGAAGTTTGTGCCGCTTCTGCTCTGTTCATAATACATTGTTAACACGAGTGCTCAGATTGAAAATTGGTCATACGAGTTTTGTTGGCAAAAGACACTGAACCGATTGACATTATCGACAACTGTGTGAAGTTTACGGTAAAGATGTGATGAGTGAAAGTGGAGTGAGCCGTTGGGAGCCTCATGTTTAAAGATGGCCGCACAAACGTTCACAATGAAGGACCGAAGTGGGCGACTGAGCATTGAGACAGATGAACTGGTCTCAAAAATCAATGACAAGAGTCGTGAAAATCGCAGTTTTACAATAACAGAGCTCTCGTTTGAGTTTCCGCAAATTTCACTGAGCTTATGGCATGAAGTTGTGACCCAAAAGTTAGGCTACCATAAGTTTTGTGCAAGATGGGTTCTGAAAATTTTGACAGGAACAAAAATCTCGCAATGAAAGGCCTGTAAAAGTTCACAGGCAACAATGGACTTTGTAAGCTTGTTCATCACTATGATAAGTGCCTAAACTTGTACGGCGACTATGTCGAAAAGTAGTTTAAGAGTGTCTCTTCAAAATGTATATAAAAAAAAAATGTCTACTTCACTTGTCTTCTTGTTATTCCAAAACGTGAGTTACTTTCTGGATAGCCCTCGTATTATTAAAGTAGTGGACACTACAATACTAAAGTGTATTTCCCATGTTTTCCAGAGAGGTTACGTCAGTAACAAAGACATGTTAACAACTTTAGTAAATTAAGAAAAATGTGTTAGTCTAGTAATTTTTATTGAATGCTTGGTTTTAATGGAGGTGAATTCATTTGACTATGACACTTTACGCTTCAGTATAGTGAGCGGAGGTCAGGTTGGAGAAGACAATCCAGCTTACATTTACTGCATAGTTTTTGTACAAAAGAAAGCTCAATAAATAACGAAACAACAAACAGTGTTTTTTTAATCATTTAATGCCAACTCTGCGCATATCACACTGCTCAAGTTAATATATAATACACTCTCAGCACAATATAATACTTTCTGTATCGGAAACATGCAAATGCCCACACACACTTTTGTACATATATTTACATATGCAAATGGAATTACAGGATCTCAAACTATTAACATCAACACTGCCAATAATTTTTAAGTGTGCACGGAAACATGTGGAATCCTTTTTAAGATTTCTTGAGAGAGAGAGAGAGAGAGAGAGAGAGAGAGAGAGAGGTAAGGGGGAGCAAGGCTCTCTCAACCCCCCCCCCCCTCTCGAGAAAAAAAGAGGAGAAGACCAAAGAGCAGAAAAGGCTTTTTCCTTTCTTCCCTCCAAGGAGAAGAGAGGAGGAAAATGTGATATGGGGGCAAGGAGGTGAGGAAGAAGATAAAAGAGAGACAGAGTAGAGAAAGATTCCAAAGGTGGGAGTCAGATGGAGACACAGGTACAGGCCTCTTCTCTTCCTTCTTTTCTGACCCCTCTCTGATTCATGGTTAGGGTAATGTTCTCCTCCTTCAGGGAGCTCCCCCCTCTTTCCATAAAAGAAAGATAGCCAAGAAGAAAAAACAGAAAATATAGGTTTCTCTCAGGATATGGGGGTGAGGAAAAAGATAAGAGTCTCAGCGGGGCCGGGGCAGATGGAGAGGGAGGTAGAAGGCACCACCTTTTCTACTTCGTGATTAAATAGGAGGGAGAGATAAGCCCCACCTTTCCTCCCCCATTTCAGGGAAAATTCTATATCTCTGTCATTTCTTTTTTTTTCCTCTCTCTCTCGAAAAAAGAGTTATCCCTTTCTTCTTTTCGGGAGAGGAAAGAACAGTGAATAAGAGGAAAGAGCTTTTAACATTAACATTGCCAATAATTTTTAAGTGTGCACAGAAACGTGTGGAATGCTTTTTAAGTTTTTGGCAACATAAAAAAATTCTGACCCTGTTTGTGCATTAGAATTACACAAAAAAATAACAATATGTACACATAATGTTCACCAATTATCTTAATCATGTGTATTTGAATATTTTTTTAGGTTTGACCTCAAAATATCTTATTTCGATGAAGTACTAATCTTGTTACTTGTGAAAACTGATTTTCAATGTTCTTTACTTTAAAATTCTACAAATAATTCAGCACAGGTTTGGTTTGATATTCACCAATGAACATTGTTCAATACCCATCTTCATTGGGCCATGGTTACATGTAAGGTATTGACAGACATTTTAACAAAATGGAAAATGGGATATATATATACACACATATATGAGACTTTGCTAACACAGCCATGAATAATAATAATAATTTTAGAAAAGTAACAAAATACCTCACATACAAAATACCCAACAGCGTAGCAAATTATTCACAATTTTGGGCAGTAGTCTGCAGAAAATGTCCATCTTTTTTTTTTCTTTCTTTTACATTAGTGGGTGCGTAACATTATTTCTGCCTTGTCAGTACAACTGTTTTTAGAAATACTGATTTTGAAATTCAAAATTCCAGGCAGGAAGTTTTACTTGAAGGTCTTCTCAATACTAAAAGTTATAATAATTATAACAAAAATTTAATAGAAACAATAATGACATCAAATTAAAGGCATTCCCTATTGCTTCTTCCCTACAAGCTAACAAAAAATAATTTACGCACAGTCAAATTATTTCTGGCCCCAATCACAAACAGTTGTAAATGCTCTTTCATTTACAAAGTTATTTTGCGATGATTTGTACAACCAACCAATCAGAAAGCATTAATGACTTAGTTTGTATGGCTCAGTGAAACATTCAAAGCACCATTTATTTCACTGAAAATGTTTACTCCCTGTTAGTTTTGAACAGCTTGTGTTGTCCATCATGAATGCGAGTGGGAGATGATGAGCCAGGAGATCACGAAATAAGATAATAAAATTGGGTAAACTGCTAAGGCCATGCATCCAGGTGGTTGACTATCTCCCAGGAAGACGATGGAATCTGGAAGTAACAATAATACACCTATATATTTTGTTTTACATGGAGAAAAAGGAAAAAATAAGCACAGTTTGCCTGTACCATTCAAATGAATGTACGCTATACAAAATACAATGGCACTAAATAAAAGTAATGGTGATTTTGTGTGGCATTGGAATATTTTTTCCTGGTGGAAAATATTCTTTGACAAACAGTTAAAGATGATAAATATACACAGTGTGGCAATTTGAAATCGAGACTGATTTTGTTTCTCGGTAGGTGTCGTCACTGTGCAAGCATTCTGTGGTACGAACAAGCAACGGTATCTCACAAACAACTGACTCAGAGCTCGTTGACTTGAGTGACATTGCAGCTTGTGACGTTGTTGAATGTGAGCATGTGTCGTCAAAGTGCGTCGTGATTTCAACATGGAACAAAGAGCAAATATCCTGTTTGGTGCACTCTTGGGCAAAACTGCTGCGGAAACATTTCACAGGAGAAACTACACAGAAAATCCACAAGGATTTAAGTTGTTAACCTGGATCTTCATTCATGGTTAGGTCCATAAACACTATCTATCATATTTAGCTAGTAAAACACTTATCATCTTGTAATGAAGATGCTTGGGGTTCGATCTCCATTTGAAACATATAGCATAGTAGAAATTTCATGAAAAATGCAGGCTCGATCAAGGCTCAAACCAGGTCTGTGGTATACCATGCCATTGTTCTACCAACTCGGCTACTGAGCCCGCCTTAGTTTCACCTGATATTTTTTATTATATATATATATATATACAGGGAGGTTATTGCAGCATGCCACCGTAAGAGCGTCGGCCGCTTGCCGGCCCAGTCATGCAACAGGTGCCGGCAAATTGCGTAACAGATAGCCCGTTACACAAACCGCTTGTTTTGTAATGTTTCCACTTTTCACAATTATAGTTACAATTACAACTTAAATAAGCACGTACCTTGTCGTAAGGATGCTGGAAAAGGTGTCCTCTAAAATACAAATATTTCTGGCACTTTATTTTTGACATGTAATCTTTCTTAGACACCGCGAGAGCGTGGGCCGCTTACCGGCCTTGTCATGCATCAGGTGCCGCCAAATTGCATAACAGATAGTCCGTAACAGAAACAGCATCGCGGCGCATAAAGCAAACCGAAAGTGTAAAATTATATTTAAAACTAATAATAATGATGATCACTAACCTTCTGTGTTATAAATGATGTTGAAAATGACCTCCTTCAACACCAATACATTTCCGGCATCTGCGTATGAAATTCCTCTGAACATCCATAAGCTCATCAGGTGTGATTCTGGCAATTTTGTAGGGTTTTAATCTAAGTAATTTAGTGGCATTTCTTGCTGAGGATTTTGAAATGCCTGTTTCCTGAGCAAGCCGACGGAGGGATTTTTTTGGAGTATGTTCAAGTCGTTCACCAATTTCGTCTAGCTTTTCTTCCGTAAGAACACGTCGTCTGGAAACACGTTTTTTAGGTTCAAGAGATCCTGTCTCTCGTAATCTTTTAACGAGGTTGTAAACAGTATGTCTGTCCGGAACAGGATTGCCAGGAAATTTTCTTGCGAATCGCCTGACTACTTTTCTGCAAGAGTTCGTTTTCACGTAAGTATCGTACATAAAAACTCTTTGTTCAAGACTATATTTGTTTGGCGGCATAACTAATGAATGAATAACAATTAACACACGATAAAGCACTAGCACTGAACAACACGAGTACTGATAAACGCAAACCGAAGTGAACACGTCTAAACAACTGGTAGCCGACAGCTGTCGCATTCGCGTAGTATCGAGAGGCTTCTCGCGGCTTACCACTACTCCGATAAGCCGCTGACGCTCTTGCGACATCTGAGGAATTTCGCTTCTAGCGTCGGCTCTATAGACACTGGATGGACCAAATTTTGAGGGAAGTACAACAAAAGACTACTCTATGAGGAAATGTAATGCTCCTGCCGCAACTTTGAAAAAAAAAAAATATGGAAATTAAGACGTTCAGAAATTTTGCGTAATTACGGGGAAAATAGAACTTTGGGATTTGGCCCCCGTTTCCCCCTGGACTCACAATTGTCGGAATTTACATAAAATGTTGCTTTTTGTTCATTCTTACATTTAGAATTTAAATTTCTTAAAAAGATGCAGTTGTTGAGCAGTTATAGCCTTTTATATTCAGTTTATCCCATAGTAGCAAAAGGGGAAAAGTGCTTATTTCAAATGGCGCTCTCAGAAAGAAAAACGCACACAGTGTATGATCGCTACTTTACTTCAAATATATTCACACGTTAAAATTAAGTGACACTGTTAAATAATTCGTTTATCTGCGCTTTCGTTTTGCATAATAATGTATACGTAACCTCCCCCCTCGAAAATCTTGGGCACGCCACTGACTCTAGTCTTCAAAAGGATTAATCTTGTGTTATCTGCAAAATAAGAGTCACGGTTTTGTTTATTCGAAGGCAAGACAAGAATGAAAAATTGAATCCTTTATGTTGGATGAGTCATTGCTGTCAGAAGCGATATGGGCAGAAATAAAGTGCCAGAAATATTTGTATTTTAGAGGACACCTTTTCCAGCATCCTTGCGGCAAGGTACGTGCTTATTTAAGTTGTAATTGTAACTATAATTGTGAAAAGTGGAAACATTACAAAACAAGCGGTTTGTGTAACGGGCTATCTGTTATGCAATTTGCCGGCACCTGTTGCATGACTGGGCCGGCAAGCGGCCGACGCTCTTACGGTGGCATGCTGCAATAACATCCCTGTATATAATAACCTCCGCATCAATAACCACCGCTCCTCTACCCACAACCTGGACTTCACTGTCGCCGTCCACACCAACCACCACAACATCAGTTTCAACGACTGCTTCCGGGTAGCGATCATCCATCTCCTACCCAAACCAGCCAACACCTCTGTTCGCAAAAGATGGGAAAGGGCCTATATATCAGCCATGAGTGCAACCACTCCACCTGGCCTGAACAAGGCCACCCAGTAATACCCATCCCTCACCCACCTTCCCCCCCAAACCATCCCGTCCCTCCCGCCCTCCCAACCCTTCCTACACACTCACAGTTTACGACGAGCCTGGTGACGAAACAGTGTTTTTTCGTTCTACGCACCGCTTCTTCTTCGATGGGGACCTGGCAACTCTGCAGTGCCCCAACTTCCGGTTCCGTCTATTTCTTCTCACACCGATGATGCTATAAATTAGCGAAAATTTTGAATCTTTCTACTGTCCGGTGAGTGTTTCCTTTTACCTTCTTTGATATATATATATATATACTTGTGTGGAATTATCTCTGTAGGTGCTACCACAACGGAATCTGTTGCCTTGGAAACACTAGGATGTTGGCAGTGTATAGTTTCTTCCAGCATGGAGAGAAACCTTACCTTATAACATTTCTACACAGTACATCTCCTGTATAGTTTTACATCTGTTTTATTTTACATCAAACACAACTTAAATCCTTGTGGATTTTCTGTGTAGTTGAACCCACTGCAGAATGGATAATGATATAGGCAGAGATGTGCACTTATATATTTAGAATTAATTTCATCAATACAGAAGAGAAAACTGGTTTGAATCCTATAATTAGATTTCCTCTTTAACCTTTTAAATGCCATGCTCCATTTTTGGAAGTTTTTTAAATTAGGTTATGGCTATGTTGTTCCAAGATAGCAAAAGCTTTATTTATGTCTTAATGAAATATAAAGTAAGTAAATTACATTAAAATTAATGTTCATCATTTATATGTGATGTGTATATATGTATAATAAATATTTTCAAAATTTTGATTTGGCAATTCTGTTTCAGATTTATTTTTTCGAGTAAAGGCAATAAATGATGATAATCCGAATGTGGAAGAATGTGTTGCTTTAAAATGGTGTTTGACTAACAATGTTGCTTCCCTCTGCATGTTTCATCGTAATAAGCTGTGTCTTTCTCTTCTAGGACATTCCTTTTTCGAAACATTGACCACTAATGATATGGCTGTCCTATAAGCCTAGAACCATAGGTATAGTTCATATTACCATTTTTCTGTTACAGGTAAACCATGGCACTGACTAAGGAGGAGCGAATCCAAATTATTTTGCTGGTGGTGACTTTGAACACATTCTTTAACTGTATTGTACAATAATAAGTTCCAAATATTAACTTGTTTTGTTCTTCTCCTATGGTTCCAGACTTATGGGACACCTTGTACATGCTAGTCATGCTATAGCATATAGGAATTCCCAATTTTTGTTAGTTCTGTTTGTACTTGTTCTATGGGATTTGCATTTTTCAGCGCAATGTGTGATTTTATTGGTTTATAATGTTAGCAGAATACTTATTTATATGCATATATATTCAAGCAATGCAAGATGCATATATATTAGTGCTGCATCAAGGCTTTTTTTGCTCGATCGTCTAATAGTTCACACGGATGATGCTAGATGACTTATGGAATTTACTGTTTCTTCGCTCGAGTGAATAATGCTCGAACAGGCAAACGATCGGTGCTCGAAGCCCAGTAGTTCACGTACATCAGTAATTTGTCTGTAGTAGTGGACCTTCAAATATGCTTCATGAAGTGAAAGATGCAGTGAAATTAAAACTCAAGTGAACATAGTCATCCTCTCCATGTTAAATTGTAATTTAGTCTATCTTACCAATACATAGCAATATATGAAAATGAATAGATGATTATGGGCTGAAATACCAGCACTAATTTTACACATATTTGTACGATTATTGTCACATTATAATGATATTTGATATTCTATATATTCAAGTGAATCACACTATAGCGTGGGAGATTCAATTGAGTTTGAGGGAGTGAAAGTGGTTCGGTGCATTACTCTAATATGTATATATTCAATGCAATGCTGTCTGTCTGCCAGAATTCGAATACCTAAATTAAGATAGAAAGCAATATAATCCCAACTGCATTACATATAAGTAAGTTACTTTTCTGTTTGGCACACACAGGAGATGTACTACATAGGAATTTTAGCAAACAATGCAGATTCGACCAGGACTTGAACCTGTGTCTCGGGCAAACCTGCCATTTCTCTACCAACTGAGCTACCGAGACAGCCCTGCTTTTGCCAGATTCTTCTCTCTTGCTCTTTTACTTGTGTGGAATTGCCTGCAAATTTGTTGCCTTTGAAACCCTAAACTCAATATGCTGGCCAAGGCAGAAATTTATTTTATGTTTTAAAACATAAACTAAACTTTTTTATGAACATTTATTTTAATTTGTCTTTGGTACAGAGTCTGAAGAAGAACTTGCTAGAAGGTTGAAACGTAGTTTAGTTTATGTTTTAAAAGAAAATGAATTTCTGCCTTGGTCAGCATATTGAGTTTTGGGTCATTCCATGTCAATTCAACCAAGAAAGAGGGGGAGGTGGGTGTTGGAACCCATGCTCTCAGATTTTGATGAAACTTGGCACATTTAATCCTTCCATGGCGGTGAGAAACCACACATTTTTTTATCTCTAACTTGTCTGGTTCCATTTTTATAGCCCTTCAAACTTTCAGTGATTCATCCTTTCTTCCATTCCAAGAGCCTCCAAGTGAGAGCTGCACTGTCTTAGAAAAATAATTCTATCTCCCTTATAAATTATTCAATTTTTATGAAACATCACAACAATGTTAATCAAACAATAAGGATTCCAGAAAAAAATTGCCAACATATCATATTTATATTTTAGTACACTAATAAATTAATACAATTTTAATATGCGATATTTTGGACTGAAAACATGGATTACTAAAATTTGAATTATCATTGAAAGGGAAGGTACAATGGCAACACAAATATTTTTAAAATGAACTTAGGTATATGATTTAACTTACCCAGAAATAAAATTGATGGCTTTTTTATTTTTTCTGAAAATATGAAAACTTATTTCTGAAATTTTTTAAAAATGGCTGCCGGATTTTATATTTTTCAAATTAACTCAAAATCTAAGAATCTAGCTTCAAAATATCATTGAAGCCAATTTTTAGAGTATAAAATTTTAAATAATATTTGCATAAATGCATGGACAGTGGGGCAAGGGGGGCCATGTCCCCTTCCTTGGAAAATGAATGTCAACCTAAAAGCTAAAAGTATATATTTCACACACACAATTTTAATTCAGTCACAGTTGTTTTTGTTAATTTTTAAAATAATATTGCAGGAACATGTAAAATTCATATTGACGGAGTGTTTCATTAAGGTGGAGACACTATTACTAGGGGAATACACCTTGTTTACTCCCCACCAAAGAAAATCCTGTATGACTGTTTTGTTGTTAATGATTATTTGACGTGAAAGAATATTCTTATAATTTCTTATATTAGTTTATTTACATTTATTAGGAAAAAGGCACATTTTAAAAAGTTTCACAAATCGAGAAGAACAGTTTTTTTGACCAATTTTTGAATTTGAAAATTAAGAATTGTGTTTAAAACCATTCTCCCTGCACCGTATTAAAATTTCATCACGATTGGACCACCAGTTTTTTATTTATAGAATTTCAAAGAGAGGGATAATTTGCAAAACTCAAAAGAAGGCCACTTCTTTTTCTCATACCGATAAAAAAAATAGAAGACGTACTGGAGAAAAATTGGTTAACATAGAATAATGCAGAATTGAATAAGCTAAATTTTGATGTAAATCATTTCTATGTAGGTCTACTGGTTAATTTTTAGTTGGAGTCCAAACTCTAGTATTTATGATTTTTAATCCTTTCTTTTGGCATCCACATTAATTTCTTTGCATATGAATATTCCAAAAATCTATCACGTGACAGTTTTGTGAATATTATTGGATAAATATTGTTAGTTCCTGTATACTCAGATGGGATAATGGGAAACTTTACTACTATGCCATGGGCGAGGCTTGTGTAATGCTTTTTATTCTCTTGTGTTTGTAGTCATATATTTTGTTATGTTGCAGCATATTTTAATGTTGCTTATTATATGAATTATGCATATTGTTAATATAATTTGTATAATTGCACCAATTTTTAACCCATGCTATTTGATAGCTGAGGGGAAGAAATAGCTCCCTTTCCCCTCCCCCACACAGATATAAAGAGAGGGGAGGGGCTGGTTAACAACATTGTGAGGACCCCCTTATACACAATTTCAGTTATAACTCTTAAACCAACTTGCTTCAGATAGTCAGTATGTTTTGAGCACATTTAAAATATTTTTTTCATTTTGTGGCCATTTTCAACCCAATTTTTCCTCAATTGAAGCCCCTTGCAGATTAAATTATTGTCCTGTACATTGAAAGTACTATGAGGTAGATTTTATTTTAACTTACATGGGCCATACTTTGGAAGCAAATATATCTGTTATTTATGATTTCCGCACTCGGAAACACATTTTGCATTACATAAAAGTCTAAATGTATCAATAAAAAATATTTTTTAGTTATTAAAGAAATAATACATAATTCTTGAGGGGTATTGTCGGACATATCACTCCTAAACCACCACTCACATTCGTAATATAAGTAATTATAAGGGTATGCTTTCAGTCCAATAATCACTAACACTTACGGGCATCCGCAGGATTTTTCTATGGGTAGGGGTAAATGAGGCATATTCCCCTATAATAGTGTCTTCTCCTTAAAGAAACACTCCATCAATATGATTTTATCATGTTCCTGCAATATTATTTTAATAATAAACACAAACAACTGTGACTGAATTAAAATTATCTGTGTGAGATATATATACTTTTAGGTTAACATTCATTTTTTATGGGCCAGTCCCCGTGGTGGAGTGGTTAGCACATCGTGCTACGCCAGGGGTCGCAGGTTCGAATCCTGGTCTGGGCATGGATGTTTGTGAGTGTCCATTCATTAATTAGCATATCATCACTCATCCCCATCTTCGAAAATTAGCCAAAAGTGACAGAAAGGCAAAGTAAAAGAAAATCAAATTATTTTCTATGGAAGGGGACATGATCACCTCTTGCCCCACTGATCGTGCATCTATGCAAATATTATTTAAAATTTTATACTCTAAAAATTGGCTTCAATGATATTTTGAAGCTAGGTTTTTAGATTTTGAGTTAATTTGAAAAATATAAAATCCGGTAGCCATTTTTAAAATTTTTCAGAAATAAGTTGTCATATTTTCAGAAAAAATGAAAAAACCATCAATTTTATTTCTGGGTAAATTAAATCATATACCTAAGTTCATTTTAAATAATATTTGTGTTGCCGTTGCACCTTTCCCTTTCAATAATAATTCAAATTTTAGTAATCCATGTTTTCGGTCCATAAAAATCGCATATTAAAATGTTATTAATTTATTAGTGTACTAAAATATAAGTATGATATGTTGGCATATTTTTTTCTGGAATCCTTATTGTTTGGTTAATATTGTTGTGAAGTTTCATAAAAATTGAATAATTTATAAGGGAGATAGAATTATTTTTCTAAGACAGTGCCGCTCTCACTTGGAGGCTCTGGTAATGGAAGAAAGAATGAATCACTGAAAGTTTGAAGGGCTATAAAAATAAAACCAGACAAGTTATAGACAAAAAAAAAAATATGTGGTTTCTCACCACCATGGAAGGATTAAATGTGCCAAGTTTCATCAAAATCTGGGAGCATGGGTACCATGGTCTGGTTGAACTGACATGGAATGACCCTTTTTGGTTATCATGGAAACAAGGCCTTTGAAACCCTGTCGACATCAACGGCATCTAGTTTCTCTCAGTCTAGAGACATAATCACCTTACTAAATGGCACACACAGTAGATATTCTACAGATATGGCATGGTATGCCGGAGACCCAGGGTTCGAGTCCTGGTCAAGCCTGCTATTTACGCTGAGGTATTCTTTAAATGGAAAGCCAGGCTACACTTCTGGTGGTTCTACAATGAATTCCACACACTCTGTTTCCACAAACAGCGATCCCTATGCCATTGTTCACTCCAGACCTGGAAGTCGCTATTCGGTTCCAGGATCACACAAAGGTGCTTCACGGGGACCGGGCTCAGTTGTTGGTTCATATTATTCAGGAAAAGTTTGATTTAGACAGTGTATTTTTTGAGATATAAAAAAAGTGAAAGTGTAACATTAAAAGATGAAAGAAAAAGTTAATGACTTGACTTTAGTGACCATTAACATAAGACTAATGAAAACTAAAGTAAAAAAAATACTAATACAATAACAATTGTAGTAAATGACAGACTTTATTGTGTCCGGTTACAAAAGAGAAATCAAGAAGTACACGAGAGGACGTGGATGACCAGGCACTAGCAGTGCACTAACAGCCTTAGAAGCAGTGATAAAATCAGGTCTGCTTAAGGATATAGCCACCTGTTTGTAGTGTAACTATAATGGGGTGAGATCAATGGTAATCGTGCCTTCATTATCACCTCCAATGGATGGTGGTTAGTTATATATATTTTTACAACAAATGATAAGTCAGTAAGGAATTAAAATGATTTTACTGTTCGTCTGCCAAATTTTATATACTGTTTTTTAATAATTTTTTTTCATAAAGAAATGTTTTGTGTGATAGTCACAAAGAGAGGAAAAAATGGTTGATGATTCAGTGTACGGGAGTACATTTTATTGGTGCTGGATGAGACATTACATTGCAAGTATGATCAATAACTTTAAAAATATATTTTAGATGAATTCACATTGATTGTACATATGCTTGTGTGTAAGTGTGTCACGACTAACATAATTTCATGTTTTCATTCTTGAGTACACAGTGCTGTGAAAACAATGTCTATATTTTTTAAATCTGTACGTAAGGAACTTTTATTTTTATATAAAAAAGAACTAAAGAAACAAGTAAGTCTGTATAATATAGAATAAGTGTGTCTAAGAAGAAGAGTACACTAAAACTTGTATAATATCAACATAGTTCCCTTGAATATTATTTTGTACTTAGTACCTAACAATTGTCATTTACTATTTCTAGACTACATTTGTGTTAATAAATAACTACACAAAAAATGTATGATGTGTTTTTCTTCAATTAATGTTGTGTATTGGAGTGGTTACAGATTGACCAAGACGAGAGAAACCCTCTGGTAATGTTGAATTTTCAACGCTAAGCAAGTGAAAGGAGTATGGGTGATGCAATCTGCTGCTTGCCATGGAATCTTATCACTGCATTGCCAAAATGTGTGGAGTTCTACAACATATCATCGTCATCTTTATTCCATGTCAGGGGTTTGTATCATTGTGAATGGAAAAACTATACATATTGAAAGTAGACATAATACGTATTTAATGTTGAAGTTTTTGTCAACGAAGCAAGAGAGGTATATAGAAAAAATACTTCACAAGAAGAAACAGTCATATTTCTCCAAAGATTCAGCAGATTCAACAATAGCAGATGTTGTTTTCATTCAAAATGGAAATTACATAAGAACTCGTGGAATACAGTATGTAACATTCTTATTCGTACACATGGATTTTCGAAGAAAATGCTTTAATATCTGAAAGGAAATACACTCTTTTGAAATTGTTTCTTTACAATTGAATAACTAATATCATTAGGAACATAAAATCTTACCTAAATTTTGTATAACCAATGACAATAATAAATTATATGAAATTGAAAGAGAAACATGCAATTTTTTGTACAACTTTTCTATTCGTACACTTAATAATATAAAAGAAAAATGTATATTCAGAGCAAATTGACTGACAGTTCTAATACTTTGATGCGTATCCTTTGGCTTTAATTACTGTTTGACACCTGTTCTTCATAGAATTAACCAGTTTCCGACATGTTTCAGAGTTTATTTTATTCCACTCGGCTTGCACAACGGTTTTCAACTCTTGTTTGGACTTGACGCCTACTTTATGGACTCGCCTCTTCAAAATTGCCCATAAATGCTCAATGGGATTTAAGTCTGGACTTTGAGCTGGTGTTTGTAGTAGTTTGGGCACATTCCATATTAGCCAATTCACATTAACTCGTGCCTTATGCTTACTGTCATTGTCTTGTTGGAATCTGTAGATAGGCGTCATGTCCATTTTTTGGGCACTCTGCTTTACATTGTTCTCCAATATGTCCAAATACACATATGCATCCATGATACCATCAATAAACTGGATGGAACCAACATCCTTGGACGACATACAGCCCCAAATCATTAATGACCCACCACCATGTTTAATTGTTGGAACTGTGTTAATGTGATCATTGTCTTTATTTGATTTTCTCCAGACCCTATTTATCCCATCTGACCCGTATATATTAATCTTGGACTCACCTGACCATAGGACAGACACTATCCCAAAATTACTGGTCCTTGTGGATGTGCTCTTTCGCAAATGAAAGTCTATTCCTGCGATTCACCTTATTTACATACGGCCTTTTTCGTGGTATTCTGCCATGATATCCATGCTTCCACAAGGCACGTCGGACAGTTTGATCGGACATCATCTTGACAGCAACATTTTCTACTAACGGTCGTAACTGAGGAACACTTAGTCGAGGGTTTTCTCGCACATTTTTTTAAAATAAAATGTTCATCACGTTTATTCAACAGTCTCTCTTTTGGTTTTCTCAGCACATTCTGTGTTGAACCTTCCTCTCTAAATTTGTTTACTATGTATTGAACTGTGGAGTGTGATTTATTGACTGTCCAATTTTTCTTAACAAATTTATAATAACATCCTTCAGATCGGAACTAAGTTCTTTCACCTTGCCCATTTCGAACGTGCTGATAGATAGACGATAGGCCTACAACAATTCCTACGCCAGCATTCCACTTGACGGGGAGCGGGCCTGCATGTTCAAACTTGTTACGAAGTTGCAAACTGCTCGAAATCGCCCGAATAGCGGTGGCGCTGTATGCGAGGAAGATTGGAACTCTTGCCTGTACGAATAACAATGTTGCATGAAACAGCGTGTTTTTTTTCTTTTCACACAAATTATATGCTCTGTTTATACACTTTGAACATACATTTTTATAGAAATTTGTTGGTGAAACCTTCATTAACATTAATTTCCAGGTACATATGAAAATGATTAAATTTACTAGTAGATATGACATTTTTTCCTCGTTAATTCTATGTGTACGAATAACAATGTTACATACTGTATATGGAATGATGTGTTCCACTGAGTGGCATCAAGACTGTCAACCTTCTGCAGAACTTGCTTTCTTTTCTTTCTTTCCATTATGTTTTATAGCAGCCTACACATTCATTATGCATTGCTGCTTTAGACACATACCAACTCTATTTTGCAGCTGCATGGAATGACTAAAAGCAAAGAT
Organism: Lepisma saccharinum; assembly: GCF_977018435.1. Classification (NCBI taxonomy): domain Eukaryota; kingdom Metazoa; phylum Arthropoda; class Insecta; order Zygentoma; family Lepismatidae; genus Lepisma; species Lepisma saccharinum. Next base: position 611,221 of record NW_028142979.1, read on the forward strand.
GAGAGGAGGATATGAATGATTTGTCCATTCAATCTCGTCGGGATTGCATTCTCTAGGTTTGACCAAATATTAATTTTTACATTATGAAAACATGCTCTACCAGCTATGGAAAACTTGGTAGGAGATTGCAACATGAAAGAAAACAACATTTTTTTTGTTGAATTGACATTCTGGAGAAAGTCTCTCACTTCCCTCTTGGTATCAGGGATTGATAGTACAGTCGATTGTCCAGTGGAATACAAATCTCTGATTGAAACCCAACAGTGTGAGAACACCATTTCACTAAAATGATCTACTACTCACACTGTTTTCACATTGTCTCAAACTTGATCGGCCAAAGCTGCAGTGTGAAGGTGGTCTATAGAACACATCAACACTACTTTCACATTTTGGTGTTTAAGTCCACTTTATGCACAGTAAGGCTAATTGGGACTGGACCTACAGTTTAAAGTGGGATCCAAACCACTATGTGCCTCCATTGGGTATCGAACCCGGGACCCCTTGATTACAAGGCGACAACGCTATAACACCATTGGGGAGTCTCTAACACTACTTTCATATTACATATTCAACTTCCCACCGATACTTCCCTAGGTTACCCATAACCATAAAATATATCACCACATATTGTAATATAGTCTGAGCTGAGATCTTTAACCCTGATTTGTTCTGTTACTGTGCAATCGATGAACAGTGTAGCACAAGCACTGGGAGAATTGCACGCCCACGTTCATTTAGGGTCTGACAGTTGCACATAAGCAGCACTGGAGGAGAAAACCCTTACCAGAAAAAAAAACTTGCTGTTCAAACATTCCTGAAGCCTGGCTACCGAGATACAATCCTTCCAGGCTGTTTCAAATAGAATAATAAACAAATCAATTTGTCATTCACAGCATACCTCAATAATCTTTTCTTCTAGATACAGTTCAGCCTTGGCCACCACTGAACAATAATTACATACCTAGGTGTATATATACAAGGGTCGTTCAAGGTTGATCAGGACTTTTATTTCTGCAGAGGAAATAGGTAGCAGAAGAAACATCAAACTATGTCAGTTTTTCAAAGTATTCTCCATGTGCGCCGAGGCACCGTTGCCATCGTTCTGGCAGCTCCCGAATTCCTTTGGCGTAGAAAGAACTTAGTTGTTGTCGTAGCCACTGGAGGACATTGCTCCGCAGTGCTTCGTCTGTCTTGAATTTCTTCCCTCCCAGATGGTCTTTAAGGGGTGCAAACAAATGATAATCACTGGGGGCTAAATCCAGACTGTAGGGGGGATGGGGCAGAACTTCCCAGCGCATGTCGGCCAGAATTGTTGTTGTCACATTGGCCGTGTGAGGGCGGGCATTGTCATGGAGAAGAATGACATTTCCAGACAACATCCCAGGTCTTTTCTTGCGAATGGACTTTCGTACAGCACCACTCAACAATGTGGAGTAATACTGGGCATTAATCGTGCTCCCTTTGTCCAGAAAATCCACATGGATAATGCCCTTCATGTCCCAGAAGACACTTGCCATGATCTTTCCAGCGGACGGCTGCGTTTTGCTTTTCTTGGGGGGCGAAGAGCCTTTATGCTGCCACTCCATGCTGCGTCTTTTGGTCTCTGGGGTTGAATTGTGCAACCATGTTTCATCACACGTGATGATGGATTGCAACAATTCATCACCTTCTGCTCGAACCGATTCATCAGAAGCTGTTCACAGACCGTCCTTCGCGAAACTGCTCACACCATTCGTGCACTCTTGTCCGCGACATCGTTTGTTCACCATACTGTGCTTGCAATCGTCTGAAAATCTCAGCTGGTTTCACTTTCTCCTTCACGAGAAATTTGATTACACACCGCTGCTCCACAGCCACAGACACACTGCTTGCCGCCATGTTCGCTGCAACTGCTGCACATGCGCGAAATACGTCATGCCGGGCGCTAGTTACTCCCGAAGGAATACATTACGTCACCCGCACGTTTCATCATGATCCGGCTATTCATCGATTTTTTACGTACGAAAATCCCGGTCAACCTTGAACGACCCTTGTACGAGGCGCATCCAGAAAGTAAGTTTCCCTATTTTTTTCCCGTTAAAGTAAACATAATGAGCCATGTAAATTGCGCATGTGCAGCAGAGCTAAGACGTATCAATCATATGCCAGGCAGACAGATCACGCCCGGCGCCAGTTGCGAGGCAGCAGTGGTCCGAAGTGGAAGCTCGTATTCCTTCTCCCGCCACATGCCAGTAGCGAGGCAGCAGTGGTCCGAAATGGAAGCTCGTATTCCTTCTCCCGCCGCATGCGAGGTTCGGTCGTGATAAAGTTCCTGAATGCACAAAGCATTGCACCAATTGACATTCATCGTCAGCTCTGTGAGGTCTATGAGCCGAACATTATGAGTAAGCAGATGGTGCGTCGCTGGTGTCGGCAGTTTTCGGAAGGTCGTCAAAGTGTCCATGATGAAGAGCGCAGTGGGCGTCCGTCCCTCATCACTGATGATCTGGTTGAGCTGGTGCGGCAGCGCATCGTAGAGAACCGTCGCTTCACGATTACGGAGTTGAGTAGCCATTTCCCGCAGATATCACGGTCCGTGTTGCATGAGATTGTCACGCAGCGCCTTCTGTTCAAAAAATTGTGTGCCAGGTGGGTGCCGAAAAACGTGTCACCCGAACACAAAATGAAACGTTCAGGAGCAGCACTGACATTCCTGCAACGGTACCATGATGACAGCGATGATTTCCTCGACAGGATCGTCACGGGCGATGAGACGTGGATTTCGCACTTCACCCAGGAAACCAAGCAGCAATCAATGCATTGGCGGCATAGCGGATCTCCGGTCAAGAAGAAATTCAAACAGACGCTGTCAGTACAGAAAGTGATGTGCACCGTGTTTTGGGACAGGAAGGGCATTTTGCTCATTGACTTCCTCCCCAGAGGTGAAACGGTGAACGATGACCATTACTGTGAAACACTAAGGAAATTGCGACGTGCCATTCAAAACAAGAGGCGTGGCATGCTTACTGCAAGTGTTGTGCTCCTCCATGACAATGCTCGTCCACATACGGCTCGGCACACAGCAGCTGTTTTGACGGAATTTGGCTGGGAGTTGTTTGATCATCCACCTTACAGTCCTGATCTGGCTCTCAGCGATTTTCACGTTTTCTTGCACCTCAAGAAATTCCTGTCCTCCGGTGAGCGTTTTGGCAACGACGAAGAGCTGAAAACGTCTGTCACAAGCTGGTTCCATTCACAGCCAGCAGAGTTCTACGACAGTGGGATCCAAAAGTTGATACCACGATACGACAAGTGTCTCAATTCTGGTGGTTGCTATGTTGAAAAATAGCTGAACCTTTGCTGTACCTGTTGCCAATAAATGGTTCCCTGAAACTGTGTTGTTGTTTTTTTTAAAAAAAACAGGGAAACTTACTTTCTGGATGCGACTCGTACATATATATAAGCAGACATGTGTTGGTCCTGAAACACATATCTAGATGACTATATAAATTACTATTGAATCCCTGAAGGTCTGAGCTGATTCTCCCAAGAACTGATACCAGAGAGGCCACTCTAGGACTACGATAAAATTCAAGTAAAATACTCGGTTTTCAAGGCGAACTTTCCAAAAATTCAAGGCTACAAGCATACGTTTTCTCTATTTTAACCTTACGTAATATCGCCTCTCACTATCCTCACACATACAAAGGCAAATATATCAATAATATATAAAGGGTCTGCGTGATTCCAATTAATCCAAAAATTCCAATCCAATCCAAAAATTCCAATCCAATTAATCCAATACAATTAAACGGTATATACATTTAAAATATTAAACTTAAGGTGTAGAATTTACATTTGCTATTTCACATACTCAGACTCAAAATACATCTACAGACACAAGTCACAAATGTTATGGGATATACTAATCTATGAAAAACTGTTAATTGTATAAGAATTTTTAACTAATGAACTTCAACATATGTTAACTTGTAATAATCTTCTGTCTGTCAGACAGACTGTTCTGCAAAGAACACTAACAAAATAAACGGATTGAGTGAATTCTGTTCTATTTCCCACGCAACTTTCTTTTCCTTCCTAGATAAAAATAGAAGCTAAACAGTGAAAACCTACCTCAGAGCATTTATAAATATGTATTAATTCAATGGTATTTTGATTAATAAAAGCTACAATTTTTCACGTCTACAGAGAAAAATTCACGCAAAATTCCCAGATCCAATAATTCATGCATAATTCCCGGAATTCAGGGAATTCCCGTTGAGTAGCCACCCTGTGATACCCAAACCGATGCCAAATAATTTTAACAGTTCCCACTGTTACCAATGCTTGAAAATTGTTAACAGTTAAAAGTTGTTGAAAATATTGGTTAATATAAGTGGCCGACTATTCCACTCCGATTATAAGCACCAAGAATTACATGAGAATGTTAAAATACCTGTTATGAAATCACAAAATACTGCTTTAGGCACAATCTTGGTGCAAAAGAAAATTTTTGAATTGCTTAACTCCTAGGATAATGAGGCTTCATGAAAATGTCATATAGTATTTTTGAGGAGCCTGCAAAAGACCAAAATGCTGGAAAAGTATCAGGTGGTAACGGTCAACAAAATCCAACCCATGCTTTCTGACAGCCAGGCCCGTAGCCAGGATTTTATTTCGGGGAGAAGGCTCATTCCTAATGAGCACAGACATCGCCAGAAATATTTGTAAAGGAGGGCAGGCCACTGATAAAACTTGATTAGTAGAATTAATAATAACAATAATAATTATTACCAGGGTTATAGGCCTAATTGTCATTTTACAATAATAAATATTATAAGTTAATAAAAATTAAAAATAATCCAAATTTATTATTATTATATAAATTGAGAGACATTGCTACTTGATCCTCCATATGAGTGAATGTTCAACGCAAGTACAGTTTGTGTACTGAAATTCATAGTTATTGTATTTTTTTAAATTAACTTTTACACATTTTGTTAATATAGAGGCTTTACAAGTTATTGTCAAACTTTACTCATAATTATATTATGTGGCCTCTCACAAAGAAAACCATAAATTTAGGGAGCTGTGGATCCATTTAGCTATTCTTTGGATTAAATGGTAGAACATAAAAATATAACCTGATTCCTCTATTATACACTAAACTTTTTTCGATCTAATGATTATTCTTGCTATGGAATTAAAATTAATTACCACTGAACATGATTTAAATTAGATATTTGTAGGATTTTGAGGGGGGCTTCACCTCCCTTAGCCCTCCCTCTGGCTATGTGCCTGCTGACAGCAATAGAACTTGTATCGACTGATACCGATACATTGACTCAGGCTTATTGAAGACTGAAACAGTACAAGTCTCTGTCTCTGAAATGCTATAGTAAGAGTAGTTCTTGTAAAAGTAAGATCACTGTTTCACAGAAGTTCACTTTTACAAATAAAGTGGTACGTTATTATTAATAGTAAAACAGTGTTACAAGTCCAAGTAAATACAATATGAGCCAACCATTACATAGACCATTGTGCATTTATCTTGGTAGCATCATCTTCTTCATCTTTGTCATATGTCAGTACCACCATTATTTTCTTGATACTTTCATTACAAATCTTGTTTTGTAATTCATACTATTCTTCTGTTTTCTCATTCCTGTTGTCTGCATCCTTTCTCACCTTTTCCCCTTGTTTAATTTTTAAATTATATGTTACAATTGCACTATGCCAGAGACCCAGGTTCGATCCCCAGCAGGGAAAAACTGTGATTTTTTCCACCTGTACAAGCAGCTCTGGCATCCACCCAGCATCGATAAAGTGGGTACCTGGATGAAACTCTAGGGGATAAAGGCAGCCAGGGTTGTGGTACTGATAACATCACCCCCACCTTCGGCCGTGATCAAGAAAGTGTGTAGCCACACCCCCTATATGCCTTCATGGTGTGGTGCAAAGCACTGGGGAGTACTTTTATGCTACAATTGCATAATAATATGTAATAAACCTAAATTTCTTTACAACTCTTGTAACACATCTTTGCTCGATAATTGACACTTCACTTGTTTACAAAAATAATTGATTTAACTGGGAGCTGTTAACTTAATAAACAGAGCACAGAACAAATTAAAACATTAATTCCATACTTTTGATCTCTTTTTAGGACCATCATCTGGGAAAAGAGCACACAGGTTAGAAATCAGATATTTCAACCCCTCTCCCCCCATTGGTTTAGTAAAACATTGCATTGATTATATGATCAAAACAAGAAATCACTTCATTATGTTACTTGGAAGAATTTTGAAAAATTTATGGATGGTCACATATTCTTCAATGTTATTTTCTTCATAACCTAAGCGTGATTCAGGGCCGGCGCTAGTAATTTTGCCGCCCTGGGCGGTGGCGGCAGATGCTGCTCCCTTTCGACCCCCCCTGGTCATTACGCAGCAAGGGGAAATTGAAATAATCCTAAGTAAAACATCAAACTATAAAATAAATAATAAGACTTGTTACGCCAGTTCAGTACTATTAAGCACAAAATAATCTCGCTCAACCACAGTTAAACTTTAAAAAATGTGACACTAATTTTATATTATTACAAAAACCTCTCTCTCTCTTTCTTAAACGTATCTTAAATGTAACAAGTATTAGGAAAGAAATGAAGGCTTGACTTTATATGTTTACCGTTGTAGGTCTGTAATATATGATTGGATTTTTAAAAGAATTACATGTAATATTCCCGGATCTCCCACATGGGCCATCTAAGGTCTGAATTCTTTCCTGCGTTGTCGGCTCATAAAGCAGCTCTGGGGTTCACCCAGCCTGACATTAATGTGTACCTGGGGGCAACCCTGGGAGGTAAAGGTGGCCGGAGAGTGGTGCTGATCACATTACCTCCAAAATGGCAGAGATCGAGAATGTGTGTGGACCTACCCCCACATCCCCTAAATGTGCCTTCATGACATGATGCTATATGCACAGGGAACTTTACCTTTACCTTTGCATGTAATATTCTTTTTCGTATAAAGCTATCTTGCATAAAATGGAAACAAGCATGTTTCAGACATGATTGACAGAAGATATTATTTTTATTAGCCTTAATTAAAAAAAAAAACTTTGTTCGCTATTTGCCACGGTTACCGACAAAAGTTAATAAATTCGAAGTTCTACCAGTCACATTAGGTGCAAAATCATGACGCTTTATCAGTTTAAGGTCTCCTTTGTGTGATTGTTTTATTATACTGTAGCCCAAAGCACTTTTAGTTCATCTTTTAATTCAGTAGCCTTCATGTGCTAACATTCCGGCAAGTTTTCTACACTTTTCAGACAAAAGATCAGCTGGCATGTTTTATGCTTACTAATATCATTAAAAAAGTTGAAAAATTCACTATGATGTTTAAGCTGCTCAAATCTTTCTCTTAGAGCTAAAATAATCATCTAAGACCTGGTAATAAAAATCAACTTTGTACTGTTTTTTGTGGATCTTCAACAGTTTCATCATACTGAAACTGCTGCTTCTTTCGATTTCGGCCCTGTACAGCAGTGTTTCCTATCTTTGGATCATCTATATCAAAATACCATGTCAATTCTTTCTCATCAACTGGAACTCTCAGGTTGCCACCAACCGACACCTCCACAAGTAGAAGGAGGGAGGCCCTGCCAGCTGCCAGTGGTGTCTAAGAAACTTTGAATTTTTCATCACTCCTGCTTCTTTTAAAGCACTTGATATGTTTGTAAGAAATCTAACAGCATCTAACACATTGTAGATTAATGTTTTGAAGGCATTTGCTCATTACATTACGTGGAATAAGAAGTCATACCAGATTTAATTAGTGAGCAAAGGAATGTAAAGCCACGCAACTGGTTTGCAATACACTGAGCCTCATGTGCGGCCATTTGGACAGTTTTATTATCGCCAATTATTTGAAGGAACGCATCATAGACCTCTGCCATTTTATATCTCAACGGAGTTAAGGCATCAAATCTGCTTTCCCACCTTGTGGCAATCAGTGGTTTTAAAGTGAGACTACTGATATGTTCCTTCAAAATGGTGGGTTGGCATATATTAACTTCCAAGTTATATACAAGGCACGTCCAGAAAGTAAGTTCCGTTTGGTAATAAAATTAAATTGTGTACAGATACAGAAAAGTTATTTATTGCACAAAATTCTACAACTCTTAAACTACTTTTCCACATACTAACTGCCGAAATTTTGCAGGCATTTGTCATAGCGTGGCACAAGTTTTTGTATACCTTCTTCATAGAAATTTGCCGCCTGTGTCTTCAACCAGTTGGAAACAGTTTCTTTCAGCTCGTCGTCATTGTTGAAGTGTTGACCGCCAAGGAAAGACTTGAGATGTAAGAACAGATAAAAGTCGCTAGGAGCGAGGTCAGGACTGTACGGAGGATGGTCAAACACGTCCCAGCCAAATCCCTGTAGGAGGTTTTTCGTCACATTTGCAGTGTGTGGTCGTGCGTTGTTGTCGTTGTCGTTCTTCATCGTGCACATCACTACGTCCGTCATTGAACTGTCGGACCCATCTTCTCACCATTGAATCACTCATCGCATTTGGTCCGTAAACATCGCAAATTTGCCGATAAATTTCACTTGGTTTCACTTTCCTCGCATTCAGAAAACGAATCACAGATCTGATTTCACAAGCGGCGGGATTTTCAATCAACACCGACATTGTAAAGAAGCACAACAAAGCGTACGTGACTGACAGCGATCTCCAAATGGCTCACGTTTCTTCTCCTTGATACAGAGCATCTACCGCGCATGTGCAGAACTGCGATCGCAGCGCTGCAGCAGAGATAAATTGAAACGGAACTTACTTTCTGGACGTGCCTTGTAATATAATATTATAACTTTCAAGTTTTCAATAGGCTTATTTTTTCTTCTCTTCAAATTTCGCAGCCCTGAAAATTTGCCACTCTGGGCGGTGGCACGGTTTGCCACCCCCCCCCCCCCCCATCTCTTTCCGTCAGCCCTGGCATGATTCAGAATTTGTTATGAAAAAATATATGTGTATATGTAATTGGCAATAAGTAATTGTATGTACTCTCAAAAAGTGAAAATTCACACACATTTTGATAGATTTTACAAAAGTTAAAAATAGAAATATGAATGCACTCCTACAATAAACATAATGAAGGATAATGTCATTCTTAACAGATGCACTTCAATATACAGGGTGTTTCGTAAGTTCGTTTGCAACACTTGGGAGGTGATTGTACGAGTGAAAATAAGGTGGAAAGTTCATATAACAAAATTCCGGAAACGGCTTTGTTGCCGAGTTATTGACGTTTGAAAACGTGGGAAAATGATTATCCGAAGTGAATAATGGCAAAACGGGTGGAGAGAAGTCGTTGGTGTTGGGAGGTCCACTAAGAAATTGGGTACACTCTTGTCAAAAAATCACACGGCAATGTTGTGCAAGGTCGGCACAAGGGATTCCCCAAAGGATGCGAACGAAGATGTGGACGGGAGTGGGGTGGGTGTGCGTTCTGCGTGAGCTGATATCGACGAAAATTGGCATGTGTTGAATGGCAGCAAAAAACAAATAAAATTTCCTGAGCGAAGAGCACCATGATGTAAAAACGAAAAAAATGAACTGTCATAGGTTGCATACCCTGAAGGGCAGATGGGTGTCTGTGTGATCTAACGTTAAGTACCACATTTCCCTGTAGGGGCGCCAACAGTGTAGGTTTCCTCATGAAGGAGCGCACGTGTCTGTGCCATTCGTGCTTCAGGTGCTGTGCCAGCAGCAGGTTGTTAAACATTCACGGTTGAATGGAAAGACGTGAGGTTCTTGGACAGTAGTGTTGGGCAAACATTTGACCTAGCAGTGTTACGTGTTAATTCTTAGCCACAACCCATCGTATTCTGTGAAGTGTACTAGTGTTAACGGTCATAAACACTTGTAGCCCGGTGTAAGGGATGGCTGCATACACGTCCCAAGAGCTGGCGGACATGCATCTGATTTATGGGGAGGCTGGAGGTAATAGCCGTGCTGCAAGGCGTCTGCATGGGGCACGTTTTCCAAATAGCGTCTTACCATCACACACCTTATTTCAAACTGTAGACACTCGACTTCGGGAAACAGGATCAGTGTTGCCACCTCATCCAGAAATTGGGCGACCGCGAAGTGTGCGAACACGACGGTTTGTGGAAGATGTGCTAACTGCAGTGATGGATCATCCAGACACCAGTACGCACGCACTAGCCCTCGAACGAAACACCTCCCATGTGAATGTGTGGCGAGTCCTGGCAGAGGAGGGGATGCACACGTACAAATTGAAGAAAGTGCAAGACCTTTTACCTCGGGACTTTGGCCCACGTGAGGACTTTTGCCAATGGTCATCAAATTGAAACTATCCCCAATTTTCAGAATACGGTACTATGGACTGATGAGGCTATCTTCACGAAAACTGGTGTGTTCAATAGTAAAAACATTCATGTGTGGGAACATGAAAATCCACATGCACTGCTAGAGGCACATCTCAGCACAGATTTACAGTGAATGTGTGGTGCGGGATACTGTATGACCATTTGATTGGACCGTACATTCTCCCTGTTCGTCTATGTGGACCCACTTATCAAGCATTTCTCAGTGAGGTTTTGCCTGAACTACTAGAGGACGTGCCCTTGGCACTGAGACAAAGACTGTGGTTTCAACATAACGGTGCACCCCCACATTTCGATCGGAATGTGCGCCATTTCCTCAATACCGAATTCCACAACCAGTGCATTGGCAGGGGAGAGCCTGTGCCATGGCCACCTCGATCGCCTGATATTACGCCCCTGGATTTCTTCCTCTGGGGAGAGATGAAACGCTTCGTTTACGAAACACCTGTTGTGTCAGCCGAGGACCTCGTTGCCCGTATCAATGTAGCTGCAGCATCGATAGCAGAAACGCCGGGGTTGTTGGGTCGCACTAGACAATCCTTGATTCGCCGTTGTCGCCTCTGCTTGGAAGCACATGGTGGACACATTGAAAACCGTCTGTGATGAGGTTCCCTTCACATCTCCATTAAGCATACTGTGTGCCCTTCAGGGTATGCAACCTATGACAGTTGATTTTTTTCGTTTTTACTTCATGGTGCCCTTTGCTCAGGAAATTTTCTTTGTTTTTTGGTGCCATTCAACACATGACAATTTTCGTCGATACCAGCTCACACAACGCACACCCACCCCACTCCAGTCAACATCTTTGTTCGCATCCTTTGGGGAATCCCTTGCGCTGACATTGCCGTGCGATTTTTTGACAAGAGCGTACCCAATTTCTTAGTGGACCGCCCAACACCAACGACTTCTCTCCACCCGTTTAGCCATTCTTCACTTCGGAAAATCATTTTCCCATGTTTTCAAACATCAATAACTCGGCAACAAAGCCGTTTCCGGAATTTCATTACATGAACTTTCCACCTTATTTTCACTCGTACAATCACCTCCCAAGCATTGTAAACGAACTTATTAAACACCCTGTATATACAATGAGATTGTTTAAAAGGAAATATATTATTATACCATTATTATTAATAGACTAAATATTAAAATTATAATATCCTTGGGATGTTGAAAATTGAATCTTTCCCATTATTTCGTTCTCTATATGGGCATGGATATGATTGTCTCACCACACTGCATTAAGAAATTTTATAAAATTGTTTGCAGAGCTGGCACCTAATTGCCTTCTGTTTAGTGTATCCTCTCCTGTTTATCATGCTTCTCACCCATTGAAAGCTCTGTACATGTGTTAGTTTTCAGACACCTGAAAACATCGTTTCAACCTGAAGAAGGAGGTAGTATAACCTTTGAAACGTAGTTCAATAAATCTCATGCTCACACACGTAAGTTACTGATTTTTAATCTTTTAACCTTTAGTTGATATTTAATTGTGAGCAATCAGCACATTACCAGTATGTTATCGAATGTTACCACTTTTCCTGTTTTAATTTCTTGTTATTGCCAAAGTTTAACTTTTCTTCAAACTGAATTTCATTTCTCATTTTTTACATTCTACACTTCTATGCATCCAAGTGTTTAAGGACCTCTTCTTTCTTCTCTCCATATGACTAAAACCTGTGGCGCAACAGACTACCTACCGACTTCCAGCCTCATTCCCACATGTCTCAACAGAGGTGGGAGATCATCCAACCGGTTAAGGAATGACAAACCTGCTCACATCCGAAAAAACAGGTGACCATTAGTTTCGATGTGCTTCAAGCACGAACAACTTTTGTTGGATTGGGTTCATCTTGAAACACCCATACAGTCGACTGCTGTTTACGTTCCGGCTCATATGCATATATCCATGATTCGTCACGTGTTACAATGTTATATACGTTTTTTTGAAGCACCCCGATTGTATTTATTGAGCATTTGTTTGCACCAATTGACGCGGGCGTCTTTTTGAGTTTTTGTCAAATTGTGTGGGATCCAACGAGAACATACCTTTCTCACAGCTAAATGATCATGTAATATTTTATATATGCTGGTGGAACTAATGCCTATGGTTGCTTCAATCTCACAGTATGTCACATGACGATCTTGCTGTATTAGGTTTTGCACAGCATCAATGTTTTCTTGAACAACTGATTTTGGACGACCTTCGCGAATCTCGTCGGTGAGCGAATGGCGGCCACGATTAAATTCGTTATACCAGCGTTTCACAGTGGCAAAGGATGGGGCTTCATCGCCAAATGTGGAAGTAAGTTCATCGATGCACTCTTGTCTTGATAATCCACGTCGAAAATCGTAAAAAATCATCGCACGAAAATGTTCAAGAGTTAATTCAATTTTATTGTTGTCACGCAATCTCCAAGGCAACATAAACAACACAAATGAAGCTATTGACAAAACATTTGAAGTACGTTATGGTCAATAATGCCAGACGATTCCGTGCAAACATCAAATCGCGCCTAACTTCAATCAGTGTTGCCAAGGCTCAAAATATAAATAGTGACCCTCGTAATCCAGAAATGTACCTGCTTCAGTATATACTTTTGTGACAAATTAAGGCTTTTAAGATTGATTTTTTTGTCCAATATAGTATTTTAGGTCTTTTTCTTACTTCTGAGGCTTAAATATTTTTACACTTAACGATTTATTAAAATATTAATTTTTCCTCACTCTATTTTGGCTAATAGGTCGACCTTCCTGGAAATGAAAGCCAACTGTTTATTGTATCTTTCTAAACTTGCAGAAAATCTTTGTAACATACTGCAACCCAAACATTGAACTAAAATGACAGGCATAGCGGCAACTGATTGTATCTGAAGTGGTAATAAAAGAATCATTTTGATTTTAGAATATTTCTTTTACATTTTAAGTCATAAATTATGTGTTTGCCAGTTCAAATTCTTTAGTCAGTTGCCAGCCAGAGATGGAGTAGGAAGCTGTGACAGGACACTCTGCATTGTCTTTTACGTTCCATTTTCTTAAACTTTTTTTTAACCAACTCACCTTCACATGTTTTAAACTTTGACTTTTCTTGTCTTAACTCCTGAAGAAGCCGCATAATGTGGTGAAAGCTTGAGTAACTGAAAAAGTATGTATAATGCCTACTAGACTTCAGATACTCAGTGAAATGATGACATGTGGTGTAAGTTATGCCTTATCTACTTTTACTTCCTTATCAAAAAAGATAAAGTGAGTTAATTAGTACCATACTGTAGTATAATAGATTTGTGGTAGTTTAAATTCTTTTGAATGGGGAGGTAATGTGGACAAAAAATGCTTTTCTCGCATTTAACTACTAAAAAAGATATTATTTCAGGGGAGTTAGTAGAATGGGTACAATTTGGATCAAAGGATTTAGGGGGTTAATGTGCCCCTCTCAAAAATTTGAAAGGGGGAGGGGTACAATGTAGCCCTGTACCTGTGACCTCCATGTTACCCTGTACCCCCATGAATACATTATTTTTCAATACCTTTATGCTAGTTCATTATTGTAAGCACTGACTTTTTATGTCTAAAAACCACTATTAAAGCATTTGATATTTATGTATTCACATGTACTATTAAGTAGATGCTACGGAAGAGAAGTCATTAGTTTAATGTGCAACATGTCACAGTTAATATGAATGTTTTCAGAATGTTGGAACCAATGCCAGCCTCTCGCTAAAGAGTAGAAAGTGACACTTTTAGTTAATTTTGATTTAAGTCCACTTTAAACACATAATTGTGACTGAGTCTACAGTTTAAAGTGGGATCTGAACCACTAAATGCTTCCACTGAGTATCGAACTGGGTACTCCTTCATTACAAGCCAATGGCATTACTACTATGCCATTGGGGAGGTACAACTTTAGTTTGTTGTGTACGTACAGTGGAATAATGACAATAAAATAATGTATCACTGCAATGCAAAATGATAAAATGAGCGTTGCCATGTGCAGATATTACTAAATAAATGCTTGAACAGGAAAACTTCTATGTAAAGTTGTCCAAGAACCACACGGAAAACCGAACACAAATGTCACTTGTACAAATCAGAGTTGGATGGGAACTTCAAGTTACAAAACCACAGACAAGTAATAGATTCTGCCCTGATTAGGTTTTTGTGATTAGCCCACAGCTAACATGCAAATCATGAAATGTTTCACTAAAGTTTATCAGGCTATAGTTTGTCATGGTTAATGAGGTTCCATTGACATTTTCAATTTACCTGAAGCCAGAAACTGTAAATGGGTTTGTTATTAATAAAGAGGAAAGCATCTGACATCAGGAAATGTGTATTTGTGTATTCAGATTTCATGTGTTCAATTGTTGTTTAACACTTTTTATATCGACACTGGTGAATATAGTTCCGAATTAGTTTCATGGATGAATTCACCTTCTACTGTTGTTATATCATCACACGAAAACTATTCTCTTAGTAATTTTTCATTGGAACACTTAAATCCAACACTTCTGAACTTTTGCTCATAGGATCAAAGAGAAATTTAACATATAAGTTCTTAGAAATTCAACTGTTCACACCCAAAAATTAAAATCTTTCCATTTTGTTTTTAAAGTGCATTCACACTTGTTCTTCCAAATAGATATTATTCACAAAACCACAAATATGCAATCAATAACATATTTTAAAAAATGTGCTACAATAAACAGTTTAAAAACAGATTAACTGTATATTTTTTAGTAACATTACTATGTGTATGAAAAATTCTATGTAGTACAAAACACACATAGATGTTCAGGCATTACTTCATAAGTGCACAATAATACATATATGTATTTTATTCGATACAAAAAGTTTTAAAACTGTTCTGAGAAACAGTAACAAATATAATAAAATTCAACACTACATGCAAACTCAGATGAGAATACAAAACAACAAATATTCGTTTTTATTCATTTACAGTTACAATTTGTACATAGCACCGTGACAAAGTATGTCCAACAAATAACATGTTAAGATTAATAAAAAATCACATTCTGCTTTCAATTACGCGGGTACACCATATTTACAACATGCAAATCAAAACTAAAAATTTCATGAAGGAAAGCTATGTACTTCCAGAGATGTGTTATGGAAAGACAGTGGCTAGATTTTAAGTTTTGTCAGTTGATATGGAAGAATGAGTTGACTTAAACATAGGCAGTTTTTCAACAAAGCATCTGATAAACTATTCCAAGGGGCTTGGATCCAAAGAAGTGTTGAGGGAATAGTTGCGATACATCCCACCTGATGAGTACTTCTTGGTAAACTGCTGGTTCCTGGGGAAGAAACATGATGGCACTGTGTGCACTGATGGAGAAAGCTTACCATATTCGTAAGATGTAGTTCTATAAAAAGGATGCTGAGAACGCTCGCACCCATAACCAGTAAATCAACCTGGAATCAGATATTATGAATCAGTGGTTGCTTGTGCCGAAATATTTAGAGAAAAATAATTAATTAATATACATTATTAATAGAATAATGGTGTTCTTAAGATAATAGTTTTTAATTTCTTTTACTAGCCAATTGTATATTTTACCATTTTCTCATGAATCTGCTGTTTCTTTTTGGAAAGTTTTGTGAAAGGAGTATTAAACCTCTATCAATAATCCCATCCCCATTCAGGCATGTAATGGAATAAGGTAATAAATACGCTTTACGATTTCGCACACAGAGATGAAATTTTAGTGAAACATGCAGTCTCGATCAGGACTCAAACCCCAGGTTTCTGGCTGGTTTTGTTCTACCAACTAAGCAATGGCATGGTACAGCAGAGACCCAGGTTTGAGTCCTGGTCGAGCTTTCATTTTTCACCAAAATTTCTAATAAGTTCTCTGATAAGGACTCAAGTCGTAAGCGTAACAACTTTTCTCCTGAGATTTTGGTACGTGTATGGTAACGGTAGCCACCCACCATTGTGAAGAAATTGGGGAGCTACGAATTAGTAGTGTAACCCGGTCATAGAAAACCTACAAAAACGACTGGGGGTTCATTGTGCGGACCCCATGCCACCCCGTAACTTGTTGGATGATCTCCCACCGGTGGGAGTGAGGCTGTCAGGCGATGTGTAGGCACTGGCCCTCACAAACTGTTATGCTACAGAGGCAGGGGGGAGGGTAAAAAATACAGCTAATTTTAGACATTCAATGCTGGAACTTCCTCGGTACAATACCTGTATGAACAGGGGTGCCCATTCCCCCCAAGGTCAATGGCATGTCCCCCCAAGCATGTCATAATTCCCCTAAAGTATTTAATTACAACAGCGTATCTAGTGAAAGTAACTTTTTTTTTAGCTTTACTTAACCCTATATTTCATCTGCCCCTCCCCCTACACTATTCTATCCCCCCCAGGTTAATGGATGCATTATCCCCCATACATCGTAACAATAATCATTCCAAAATAGATTGGATGAATGCGTAATAATTGATTTTTTAATACAATAGCCACACAACTGTCCATATTTTTTTTGAAAAAACTTCAAATCTTCAAAATAACAGGAGCCAGCACATTGACTAAATAAATGCTTCAGTTAATCTCAAATGTCATGTCTCGTATAAATATGCATTTAAGCAGTGTTTGTTGGTGGAGAATAAGATTTTAAAAATCTACAATTTGAATATTTAACTCAAATTGCTACACAACTAAGATAGAAAATTAGATAAAACTTCGATAGCGTCCCAACACCTCTCACTCATTTATTTCGTCATTTTTAACATACATACTTACCTATTCTGCATTGCAAAAGATTCTTCAATGTGCTATTTTGCTTTTTTCATGAAAAAAGTTCAATTCTTGACATAAAGAGTAATTATTAAACCTTTGACGTTAGCCCCAGAAACCATTGATGTTAGCCCCAAAAACCATCCATGGGTAGCCAGCCCCATAAACCATTGATGTTAGCCCCAAAAACCAGCCACGGGTAGCCACAAAAACCATTGACGTTAGCCCCAAAAATTCACAATAGCCCCACGAACCATCACGGGAACGAGGTATGCCTACGAGGTTAGGTTAGGCCTGTTAGGTTAGGTTCCAGTAGCACCACTCATTTTGTTCAATTTAGCATATACGGAATCCCCATGCACCTTATAATAGCTGGCTTCAATTACCCCACGGTCCACCTAACAAACTGGCTAAAAAACAAAATATCTCATCCACAAACTAACATATGTGTTCCGCAACAGTGCTGATGCTAAAAATCTGATGACTTCAATAGAGCAAGCTGACAGTGCAAAATTTGCCAGCATTGACATAGTAGATATGTACAGTTCAATCCCCATAGACCTAGCGCTGCGAAAGATGGCTGACAACAAACAGAATCCCTGCTTTAGAGGTACAAGAGATAACCAGGCTATTGAAAGTTTGTCTAAAACACAATTACTTTCAGTTTGAGGATAAATTCTACAATCAATCCGAGGGCCTTACAATGGGTAATCCGCTATCAGCTCCTTTAGCCAACATCACCATGCACCTGGCTGAAAAAGAGATACTCCACACTCCAGAACTACAATACATCCGATATGGAAGGTACGCGGACGGCACAATAGTCGTATACAAAAAGACAGAAGAACTCGACCTTCTAGTGAATAAGCTAAATAGCATCCACCCCAGGCTCAACTTCACCGTAGAACAAGAAAAACATGGTAAAATCAACTTCCTGGACATCACCATCAGCCGTGCACTTAACAAATTCACAACCACTGTATACAGAAAACCGGATGCAGGCAACCAGTACATACATGCTCTCTCTTGCCATCCTCCCAAGAAAAAAGCCAATGTGTGGCTGAACTTTTATCGAAAAGCCTTCGCCTACTGTTGCAGAGAAGAGGATCTACGACAGGAGATAGCCATCATCACTGAAATAGCCCTGAAGCATAGATACACTGAAGCACAACTTTCCACTTGGTGCAGTAAAGCGGAAATACAGGGCAGACACCCTAACCAACCACAATCAACCCATCCGCAAGCAACCCAGACACAATCAACCTCCAGCGGCCAATATAAATGGTTTGTCTTCCCCTACCATCCCACCACTTCCAACCGCATATCCATAGCCCTTCTTTCATATGGCATCGAAGTAGCAAACAAACACAATTCCAAAATAGCTGATAAACTGAACAAACACAAAAGGTACTTCCTCTCCCCCCTTGATAATGTATATGATGCAGAATGTGAATGCAAGGCACATTACATCGGCAGGTCCATCAGATCTGTCAATGAAAGAATCCAACAGCACCTAGCAGATGCGAAAAAAGCCCAATCCACCACTGGTCTTGCTAAACATATCAAATACAATAGCCATAAAATTCAAAAGATTCAAGTTAAACGCACTGCCCACACGCTTGTAGACACCAAAATCAAGGAAACGCATGCCATAATGCACTTCCCGCACGTGCTAAACATTGATAGCGGGCAAGCGCACCACACTTGGATTCCCCTACAACAACAGTTATTGCCCGGAAATAGAAGTCGACACAGACCCAGATGCACAGTTAACAACAGCACACCTAGCGGCAGCCAGAGAACTACAAACAAAAGATGCATGCCAAGCAACGGTACAGCAAGTTCCAAGGAGGATGGTGGCAGTGGCCACTGAAATTAATCGAAAAAGAAAAAAAACAGCTCCGCGGATAAAAGTGAGTACTAGTTTCTCCGTATTTATATACTGCCGTGTCTCTCTTTTCCCAATTATGAATTAGGCAGCATTGTAAAAAGAAGAAAAGAAAACCTTTAAATACAAAAGCAAAAATGTATCCTAAATTATAAAACAATCAGGATTGGAAAAAAACAAACCATACATCAAAGAAATCCAGAAAAACAATGGAAACTCAAAAATCTGTTTAACATTCAATAACCTCTCCCCCACCCCTTTTTTTGTTAGTTACTGGAAGATACAGTTCAAATTAAATTAGATCAAATACTAAGCTCAAATATAAGGAAGCCCTTTTGTATACTGGCTCTCACCACATCCAACCATACATTCTTTATTTCAATATCAATTTTTGATAAACATCCTCACCATGACATGATGAAATGGTCCTCGATTTTTAGCTTTAATTTGGTGATGCAAATGAGAAGTTTGTGAAATAATCAATGTGCTGTTTATAAATATATAATGAATAATAATGTATTTTCCAGCACAAGGGGTAAGACAGTTTCTTATATCTTATTTGGCACTGTTTGAGAATGATTTGTACATCAGTAAAAGGAGGCCACAGGCACGAAATATATCAACATACATTTTCAGGTATGATTATTTTGAAAAAGAATAGAAATAATTTCCTCCAAACTGGTTTAAAAGACAAATTCTCTTCTTACACACAAATAAACCAATAAGTAATTTTTACAAGAATTTGCATTTGGTGGGGGCTCTCAAAATTTTAGTTAAGATACTCAACAATAGAATTACCCCATCAAATTTCACTTTCACATATAATTATACTAAATTAGTATCACTAATTCTTTGCAATAAACAGCCATATTTTTTATATTAAAAAAAGATTAATTGCATACGAGCTTAACTAATCAAACATTTTTTAAAATTAATTTCCTCAACTATTCTTTGGCCCTACTGAGAGGAAGAAAAGTATGTATGTGCCCCACAGCACCTCTTGAACACGAAAGTTAACTAAAGAACACTCTTCCAAACAGTGGCAGCAATTGGGTTCAAAAACTGAAGGGGAGGAGGGGGCAAGGGCAGTTTACTTTCCCTTGGTACATATGGTTTAGCATAGTGCAGTGGCAATAACTCCCCCCCCTCCTTCCCTCCTAATTGCTGCCACAGATTCTAAATCAAGTGATGCAAGGAACAAACAATTTGATGATGAAACAAAGCTTTATTTTCAATCATGATTTAACTTGTTGCAGACACATTTTACAATGAAAGTATGTTGATCACCAAACAATCACCTACTACACAATGATTAACTTTCAAACTACATTTTCAGAGGATGTATTTGTTTGATAAAATACTTACCATTCTTTTAAAGTATTCTGACTAAAGATTTGAAAGCCCACTGGGCTCGTACTAGGCTGCATTGTCCCCTGGCTTCTCCGAAGAAACATGTGAATCTACGATTGGTAAAGAAAGTCTTCATGAATCAAGTAATGATAATGGTATAAGATTGATTACTTTTGCAACCTCAAAGAATTTAATTGTGAAAAGTACCACTTTTAAACATAAAGATATCCATAAATATACCTGGTCTTCTCCAGATGGTAAAACTCATAATCAGATAGATCATATTCTCATTGATAAGAGAAGGCATACTAGTATAATTGACGTTCGTACACATAGAGGTGCTGACTGTGCCAGTGACCATTATTTAGTAATTGCTAAATTAAGAGAAAGACTCTCAGTGATAAATCATAAGCAACAAAATCTAAAAGTTATAAAATTTGATACAGGAAAGTTTGCTGATGAAAGAATTAAGAAAGATTACCAAATTAAACTGTCAAATAGATTTGATGTTTTGCAGGATTTAAATGATGATGAAAATGTAAATGAAACAGACGTAAATAAGAATTGGGAGCACATACGTAATGCAATAGAATCAGCAGCTAAAGAAAGTATACGATACCATAAACCAAGAAAAAGTAAGCCATGGTTTGATAATGAATGTCATAATCTAATAGAAATAAGAAATCAGGCTAGACTTAGGTGGTTAAATAACTCTGATGATACAAATCTAAACAATTATAATAGAATAAAGCGAGAAGTTAACCGCACGTTTAGAAGTAAAAAAAGAGATTACTTGAAAAGCAAAATTAACGAAATTGAAACAAACAGCAAAAATAAAAATATCAGAGATCTATATAAAGGTATAAATGAGTTTAGAAAGGGGTGGCAACCTAAAGTAAACTTGATAAAAGATAAAGACGGTGATTTTCTAGCTGACCCAAGCGATATTCTAAATAGATGGAAGAACTACTTTAATGACCTTTTAAATGTCCATGTAGGAGATAAATCAGAAGTAAATGAAGTACACACAGCAGAACCTTTAGTTCCAGAACCTAACTTGACTGAAGTTAAAGATGCTATTAAAAGGCTAAAGAATAACAAAGCACCTGGCATTGATTTAATACCAGCTGAGTTAATTAAATATGGTGGAAATTCATTAATATGTCAAATTCATAAATTAATTTGTTTAATATGGAATAAAGAAGAAATCCCTCAACAGTGGAAAGAATCCATAATTGTTCCTGTGTTTAAAAAAGGTGATAAAATGAACTGCAATAATTACCGTGGAATTTCTCTACTCTCAACAACATACAAAATATTGTCTAACATTCTTTTAACAAGACTAACCCCATATGCTAATGAAATTATAGGTGATTATCAATGTGGATTTAAACGTAACAGATCAACTACAGATCAAATTTTTCACAGCAGACAGACAATTGAAAAAAAGTGGGAATATAATCAAAATGTCCATCAGCTATTCATTGATTTCAAAAAAGCATATGATTCGGTCAAAAGAGATAAATTATATAATATATTAGTAGAGTTTGGAATACCTAAGAAGCTTGTTAGTATGATAAAAATATGCACCAGTGAAACAGAAAGTAAAATCCGTGTAGGTATTAATATGTCTGACAAATTTACAATTCATGATGGGTTAAAACAAGGAGATGCATTATCTCCATTGCTCTTTAATTTTGCCTTAGAATATGCTGTTAGGAAGGTAAAAGAAACTAAAGAAGGACTAAAATTAAATGGTGTGACTCAGATGTTAGCATATGCAGATGATGTAGACTTACTAGGGGATGATGTGATTACAATTAAGAATAATGCTAAAATATTTTTCAAAACTGCTAGAGAGATAGGTTTGGAAGTTAACAAAGAGAAAACTAAATATATGCTTACAGGCTGAAACCAAGTGTTAGGTAATAATCAAGATCTAATTATTGATAACAACTCGTTTGAACCAGTTCCCAAATTCAAATACTTAGGAGTAATATTAACAAATGAAAATTATATTAAAGAGGAAATAAAAAGTAGGCTTAATTCAGGAAATGCATGTTACTTCTCTCTTCATAAACTTTTGTCTTCTCGTTTAATATCTAAGAAATTAAAAGTTAAAATATACAAAACCGTAATTTTGCCTGTAGTATTATATGGATGCGAAACTTGGTCCCTTACATTGAAAGAGGAACATAAATTGAGAGTATTTGAAAATAAGATCCTTAGGAAAATCTTTGGACCTAAAAGGGATGAGGAAACAGGTGAGTGGAGAAGGTTACATAATTTAGAACTACATAATTTGTATTCATGTCCAGATATTATTAGAATAATTAAATCAAGAAGACTTAGGTGGGCAGGCCATGTGGCACGAATGGGAGAGGAAAGAGGAGTTTACAGGATTCTTGTTGGGAAACCTGATGGTAAGAGACCTGTAGGAAGGCCAAGACGAAGATGGAGGGACAACGTTGAGATGGACCTAAGGGAAATCGGTAGAGATGGAAAAGAGTATATGGAACTTGCTCAGGATAGGGAAGGATGGAAGGCCTGTGTTGCTGCAGCCATGAACCTTCGGGTTTGAGAAAGCTAGAGAGTTAGTTAGTTAGTTAGTTTTGATGATAAGCCTGGGTGTTGCAATAAGTATGTGCATAAAATAGAGGTAGATACCACAGAACCTTTGGTAGCGAAGACTTATCCCATACCGTATAACTATAAATCTCAAGTCAGGGAACACTTACAGAAACTTTTAGAGTGGGATATAATAGAATTTAGTGAATCTTGTCACCTCAACCCCCTGGTGGTAATACCGAAATCTGATGGGTTGCTACGCATTTGCACTGACATGCGTAATGTCAACTTGCACCAGAAATTGATTCAAACAAAGCCTATTAGGATAGATGAGGCTTTGCAAGGTTTTCAAGGCAAGAAATACATAACCACCATAGACATGTTTTCAGGTTTTTACCAGATTTTGATTACAGAAGAGTCTAAACCACTTACAGCATTCAGTTTCGATGGTAAACTATACCAGTATAAAAGGTTAGTTTTCGGTTCTTCGAACGGAGTGCAAGCTTTTACTGAAGCTATGAATAGAACACTGGGGGATACACTTTCAGATAAAGTAATGATCTATGTAGATGATTTGTGTATTAGGACAGAGACTTTCGAAGAACACATAGAGCTCTTAAAAGAAGTATTTTCGAAGATTAGGGCTGCTAACATGACCATCAAACTGAAGAAAAGTTCCTTTTGCAAAGAGAAAATAAACTATTTAGGCCATACAATTGATCAGAAAGGGATTCACATAAATCAAGATAGGATACAGTCAATAGTTGAACTTCCTAGACCTAGAACTAGGAAACAACTACAGAAAATTGTAGGTGCTTTTGGTTGGTTGAGAAAATTCATTCCCAGTTATTCAGAAATCTGTAAACCACTAACAGACTTGCTTAAGAAAGACAAAAAGTGGGAGTGGGGTAGAAAAGAAGAAAATAGTTTCTTATCTATGAAGGATGCCATAGCCAGGGATGCTACATTACACCACCCTGACATGCAAAAGGAATTTTTCATACAGACAGATGCGAGTGGAATTGGCATAGGGGGATATCTATTTCAAATTGATAACGGGGAGCCTCGTGTCATCTATTATGTAAGTAGAACATTGAGACCATATGAGGAAAAGTACACTATTACTGAACTAGAGTGTTTGAGTATAATCTTTTGCATTTCTAAATTTAGACAATATGTAGGTGGTACTAAATTTACAGTCATTTGTGACCACCATGCTTTGCAGTGGCTAAACAGCTCAAAAAACGGGAATGCTAGGCTGACCAGGTGGTCTTTACAGTTGCAAGCCTTCCAGTTTCAAGTACATTACTGCAAGGGCAAAGAAAATGGTCTGGCAGACCTGTTAAGCAGGACTTTTGAAAATAAAGAAACTGAAAACTTACATATAAATGCCACAAGTGAAACGTTCCATAACGAGATACTTGACTTTTCCGTTGACTTCGTAGCTGCGGAGCAACGGAAAGACCCCATACTTCTTCCTATCATACAGTTTTTTGATGGTACACACACAGAAAATTCAACTAGATCTAGAAATTGGTTTAAGTTTTACAAAATTTTGTCAAACAACTTATTAGTTACTAGGGATTATCATTTTTTGAATGAATGGAAGCTCTGCATACCGGAATCATTTGTACCAGTAGTTCTTAGAGCTTACCATGACAATTTAGGACATTTTGGGGTAGATAAAATGATGAGAAGGATTTTAAAACTGTATAATTGGAGAAATATGAGGAAAGATGTCAGATCTTATGTTGCAGACTGCATTACATGTCAAAGTACTAAAGATAACACACACCCACCTAGACGAACGCTGTTAATGCACAGTATGGAAGGTAGAGATATTGTTTTGTTCATAGATATTCAGGGCCCATTACCAAGGGTAAGAGAGGTGAAAGGTTCTTACTAACTATTCAAAATGCAAAAACTAGGTTTCTAACCGCATACACATTACGTAACAGTACTACCGACAGCATACTACGGAAGCTAATTGATATCTATTTTTTACATTTCGGGATAACAAACTTAATAGTAAGTGACAATGGAGTCCAGTTCAAGGCAAATGAATATGTACAGTCATTAGCCTCTCTAGGCATAAAGGTTGCTTACACCCCGGTATACAAACCGAGCAGTAACCTAGTAGAGAGGATACACAAAGATTTGAACCGGGTTATGCGAGTGGTCTGTGAAGGCGCGCATAATGCTTGGCCAGAATATGTCACTAAAGTTGTTAACTTGTTGAACGGAAGCGTCAACCATTCCACTGTTTTGCACCCATAGAGCTTCAGCTAAATTATCCCATTGACAATGCAGTAAAAACACACTTTGACTTGCCAGCTGGTGAAGAAATGAACTGGGAACACAAGCTGTACATGGCCGTGTCTTAATTCTAATTCTAATGGTACATTTAAATTTCTATTATGTGAATGAACATCCATGCCTTAATTAACGGAAGACCAGATTTCGAACCCATAAACGCCCCCTATAATTGTTAATTCCTATTATACTTAATAGCTAATATGTTCTTCTTTCTGTTATATAATTTGTATTACACGATTTGTCATAGATTCATTATCATGAAACCATAGTCAAGTTTGAGACTATCATGCATAAAAATATCTTGTTCCGATTAATTCACACGGGAATGTACTACATAGATTGATTGATTGATTTAGTTTATTTTACTTCGCGTTTTGTGCCTCTTGGCTAATTTGCAAAGATGGGGATGAGTGATGAAATGATGAAATTGATGAATGGACATTCACAAAATTTCAATGAAAAATGCAGGTTGGAGCAGGTCTTAAACCTGGGTATCTGGCATACCGTGCCATTGCTCTACCACTGAGTTACTGAGCCAGCCTGGTTTCGCCTGATTTTTCGCTTATTCCACACAGGTAAAACAGCAACATTTAATAATTGAAATGGAAACAATTCTTACCTTGTTTCACAAAATTATTTTGCAAAGCCTCAGTTGGAGTTAGCCTATAACTTGGCAATGGGTGTAGGCACCAACTGAAACAAAGAAAAAATAATAATTTATGCATAATTCCCAGAATTCAGAGGAATTCTACACTTAAGCTAAGAACATTAAGATACCAAAAAAAAACAAGAAAAAATAAAAGAGAAAGATGCAAAAAAAACATAAAAAATAAAAACAAAAATACATACACACTAAGTAAAAAAATACGTAAAATATAAACACACACGCAACAAACATAATCAAATTACAGAAAAAGTCGGTGGGTGTTGGTCCTACAAGTTTACACGAAGGTTTAATTTTATTTCCCTGTTTTCAGTACTTGTAATTTCACTCCAGAAGATTATTTGTTAATTTTGATTTGAATTGGCCGAGAGAAGACGAGTTTCTTATGTCGTTGGGGAGGTCATTCCACGCTCTGGTAGCAGTGACCGTTAAGGAATTTCCATAAAACGTTGTCTTGTTGGAGGGGATGGCCAGCAGAGAGTTGTCTCTCGAACGGGTGGCAAAGGTGTGTGCTGAACTTAGGGGTTGAAATCGAGAAAGTAGGTAGGAGGGCTCTCGTGAGTTTACTATTTTGTAGAGCGCTGTAATAGCGTGGAAGCGGCGGCTAGTGGAAAGGTCGAACCAGCCTAGGTCCTTGAAAGCCGGGGTCAGGTGGTCAAAAAATTTGATATTATAAATGTAGCGCACACATGCATTTTGTATTCGCTGTAGACGTCTTCCTAGTTCACCGTTGAGGTCAATATATGTCAAGTCACAGTAGTCTATTTGGGACAGAACTAACGACTCCACGAGTGTTTTCTTTACTTCTTGTGGTAAAATATTTTTAAGGCGGTACAGCGAGTGTAATGCTGCGTACGATTTTTTGCATATGGCCTTCACATGGTCACTCCAAGTGAGGTTTTCGTCCACAACGACTCCCAGGTCTTTGACCGAAAGCGACAACGAAATGGGGTTTCCTTTGACAAGAACGTCAGGGATGGAGGACTTCTCTGTTGTGGAAATGAGCTGACGTGAGCCAATTAAAATACATTTCGTTTTCTCAGCATTTACTCGCAGGCCGTTTGCCTGAGACCACTTGCAGACGTTCATAATATCAGTGTTTAGGGCTTTGATGGCCATATTGATGCTTGTTTTAGGGAACGACAAATAACATTGGACGTCATCAGCGTACAGATGGTAATTTGTCGATTGAAAGTTTCCAGATATATCATTTACGTACATGGAGAACAGCAGCGGAGAAAGAACACTACCTTGGGGTACACCGCAATTCGTCGGCAGCCACGACGACTTATTGTCAGAAACGAGTGTACGTTGCTGTCTGGCTGCTAAATATGAGCGAGCCCAGTCAAGAGCGGGTTGGAAAAAGTTGAAATAAGATGACAATTTCGCCAGAAGGATATCGTGGTCTACGGTTTGGAAGGCTTTGCTGTAATCGAGGAGAACTAGCATTGTCAAATATCTTTTATCCATCGCCGACCTTACGTCATCCACCACTTTAATGAGCGCTGTGCTGGTGCTGTGATGTGGGCGGAAACCGGACTGGAAGGGGTTTAACAATTTTTTCGATTGCACATAGCTAAAAATTTGCTCGTGAACGATGTTTTCAAATACTTTTGACAAAGTTGGGAGAATACTGATCGGTCGAAAATCTTCAGCGGTTACTGGGTTGGTGATTTTAGCCAGGGAGCGTATGTGAGCGAGTTTCCAAATGCTTGGGAATGTGCCAGTGTACACAAATGTGTTGAAAATATCTGCAATTGTGGGTGAGATGTGGGTAGCAATATATTTTAACACGTTAATTGAAATTTCGTCTGCTCCGGTTGCATTGGATTTGATTTTATTAATTGTAGTTTGGACCTTTACATGCGTTATAAAAGAGAAATCGAAACTATTGTTGTTGTTGCTTTTATGAACACTTATGGAGTCGATTGTACGTTTCTTAATTTCAGGATTTATACCTGATACGTTTTGGAAGTGGCCATTTAGTTCTTCTGTGGAGATGCCAACAATTTCATTACTATTAAATTTTTTCCCAACGCCGAACATTTCAAGTTTATTCCACAGCGATTTCGGCTGCGATCTGTAGTTTAATAGTTGTCCTGCAAAGCAAAACTTTCTCTTTCGTATTTCCTGCGTGCACCGATTCCGAAGAATGCGGTATTCTTCGAAATAATCATGTATTGATTGCAGGTTTGCTTTGAGTGCGGACTTATACCGCCTGTATGCTGCATCCCTACGGGACATCAGCTGCAGAATCTCAGGGGTGATCCACGGGCTGGGAGGTCTCGAAACTCTCTTTCTTTTCACGGGCGCGTGCTTGTTGTAAATATCAAGAATGAGGGAGTTTAAGAGATTCACTTTCTCGTTAACTGTTTGAAAAGAGGACACGAGGTGCCATGGCATGTTTCCTGCTTCAATATTCAGGGCTTGAATATCAAGCCGTTTAAAATCTCTGAAGGAGATTACTTTTGGTTTATATTTATATGTTTTCAGAGAATAGGACAGAAAAATAAGATCGTGCTTCGATATGACTGGAACTGGAAATTGGCCGAAATTTAGAATTTTTAGTGGGTTGGTTGTTAATATATGGTCAATAAGCGTTTCGCTTTGGTGAGAACGATGTGTGGCTTTTAACGAACAGGTTGATAGGTTGAGAGACGATATGGTGTCTTTGTAATTCCGTACTTCCGGTTTTAAGGTCAAGAGGTCGAAGTTTACGTCACGCAGGATAATACAATGTTCGTATATCGGTAAAAAAATTGATATTTCTTTTTCGAAATTTTCAAAATCAGCTTTCGGGGGTCGATACACTCTGCTGAGGAGGATTTTTTGGTTGTTTACATTAGGAATTCGTCGTAGTGGGACAAAAGACTCTGACAGTTGACGTGCGCTGCATGGAATGCCCTTGGGTGTTTGGCTAGCTCCTCCTTCAGTACCGTTACAGCAGGGTGGGAATGGGGAAGAGAAAGCGAGGGAGGGTCGGCAGAGGGTTGGGCGCTGGACTCGACTTCCATTTGGCATAGCTTCTTAAAATAGGCCGTGGTTGGGCTTAGTGTTGCCATCTCTTTAAAATAGATACAAAAACAACTAGCCTGGTCCGGGAGTGAAAATAAGGTATATTACACTGTTCGGCAAAATTAAACTTTTTGTCGCTCCCATGAACCAAATTAGGTGATTCTTATAGATTTCGAGCTCCTGAGTTTGAATCCGCAACCCGTTTTTCTCCAATACGTACCAGTTTTGAGGGAGGGGGTGGGGGCGGGTTTCAATTACCACGCAAAGGTGCTATTCTCCCCCCATATAGAATTGCATGCTATCATCAGAATTTCAATATAAAACAAGCAGATACAACTACATAAAGAGTAAAAGTTCAACATTTGCATGTGAATTGGTGTTCCTGCTCCTCTTGTAATTTGTACAGGGTGTCTCGCGTGTCGCATTCCAACAGAAGTCGGCCAACATATTCACACTCCATTTCCTACTGTAGCGCCTCTCCATGGTGGCTATTTGTTGATGAAATCTTTCACCGTGTTCATCGGAGACCTCCCCCAAGCTGTACTGTTGAGGGAAGAAGTCCAAGTGACAATGCAGGAAATGTAACTTGAGGGACATATTACACCTCATGGTACGAAATGAAATAATTAACCTGCCCACAATGTCTTTGTAATTAGGTGACTAATGATTCCTGAGAAAATTACTGCACACGTTCCGCATCACTCAGCTTAGAAGGAAATGTAAGATCCTTCAAAACGTCTCTGATTTGAGACCCTGTATAAACACCTTCTTTCACCTTGGCCTCGCTCAGTCTTGGGAACAGTTTTTTGATATGAGTAAATGCTTCACCATCCCGCTTCAGGGCCTTGACAAATACCTTCATTAGACCTAATTTTATATGGAGAGGTGGTAAGAATACTTTCTCCGGATCCACAAGAGGTTCATTAGCCACGTTCATCTCTCCTGGGACCAGTTGGTTCCTTGGTGGCCATTTTGTGATGGTATACTGCTCTTTGGCTCGACTGTCCCAATGACACAAGAAACAGCAGTGTTTGGTGTAACCTCCTTGTAAACCGGTGAGGATGGCAATAACCTTAAGGTCAGCACATACACACCACTTAAACTGTTCGTAATTTAATTTCTGTAGTAGGTTCCGCATGTTCTCGTATGTTTCTTTCATATGCACAGCATGAGCAACAGGGATGGCAGGATATTGATTGCCATTGTGTAGTAACACTTCCTTCAGGCTAGTCCGCGACGAATCTACGAACAGTCTATATTCTTCAGTGATATAGTCAAATTTCAGTTGTTCCATAAGCGACGGAATGTCACTGCAATACACCAAATCACCATCCTTTGTAAAATTATGAACTAGGCTCACCTCTCTTTTTCTGTACATCGATATATTCACATCTCGGTCAAGTAGATTCCATTGTTGAAGTCGTGATGCAAGCAACAGGGCCTTGGTCTTCGGAAGGTTTAAGTCTCTGATCAGAACATTCAGTTCTTCCTGACTTATCACATGTGTTCCTTAGTGTCAGACACTGGGGCGTAATTGGGATCTGAATGCGTACTCGAAGATTGTGCAACATCCTGACAAGTCGCAGGTTCTTCGTCGGATGAAACACTGCTCAGTGTGTATGAGTCTGGTGGTACGGTTACATGCAGAACAACATCATGTGGGACAGGTCTCCTCGCGGAATCCAAGTCAGGATACTGTATTTTATGCTTCGTGCCTTTTGAGAAACCTGTAAAATTGGTCAGGAAGAAGTAACAGTCTGCAACATGATCCCGGGGCTCGCGCCAAACCATAGGTACGGCGAATGGTATCGATTTATGTGTACCTTTTAACCATCCTTTTAGAGTACGCGCACACGAGTTACAACTTTGTTTGGGAGCCCAATCGCGATCCTGGTCGCCGACTTTACACCCAAAGTACAGGTGGTACGCTGTCTTTAGGAACGGTGACAATGCCCTACTTTGCCCCTTGAAGACCACTTCTCCACATATGTAGAAGAATGAATCTACCGTCTTTTTGCAAGTTCGTGGCATGTTGGTTTAACACAAATGTCAATATTTCACGCAGAAATATTTTTCCTTAACGATATAAACAGACACAGAGTAACGCGACTCTCTTACACCACGATCACCTCGGAAGTAAAATATCTGCTTCATGGGACAACGAGGTGGATGTCTTGGCACCTTTTTCCAGCTACATCCTGTTTGTCGTCTAGACAAGGGGGTGCCAACGAATGACCATAAGTGATTACGAATCCTTTTACCGTGAAGGAAGCCGAGGTGATAGTGTAGGAAGAGTGTAACGAAAATAAAACATTGAACTTCAATGTACACAAATAAGCCTGTCACACATAGTTAAAAACTGTAAGATATCATCCATTTTAGAGCCAGTCACTTATGGCTCATGGGACATCGTGAAAATATTTCTTCCAGCAGTAATGTTAAAATGCAATATTATTCACATTTTTGTTTTGACATTTATCTGGAATTCTCAAAAAAATGTGTGTTGTGGCAGAATTCACTGTTTTTTTGGAGTGGGTGGGGTGTATTTGGATTTTTTTCTATTTCGGGGTGGGGGGTTGTGGGGGCAGGAGAAAGAATGTTCCTAGGATATAGTAACAATTCTTGGATTAAGGTAAAAATACACAATTATGCATTCCAAGCATAAAAAATACAATTTCATTAGAAAAATACAATATTTCGGTAAATTTTTATGGAAAATGCCCCCTAAAAAAAACCTTACGTGCTGGAACTTTTTCAATGCGATATTCGTAATCAGCGACTCGAAATCTATAGGGTACACCCTTTCATCCTCGTGGGAGGATTTTCATGCCGATCAGTGTTATTGGACTTACCAGTACTGAAACCAGGATTCTCTTGCTGCATGTATTGAAGTGGATGACCAAAATAAACTGGAGAACACCCGCATGTTATTTTTAACACTTGCACAGATTTGACATGAACGCACACACACTCGACAAACACTTGAAATATGATTAAAACACACACACACACAAAAACACACACACTTAAGTACGAAAACACAAAAGAACACACTGAAACAAACACAGTACATAAACTCAGAGATGCAGTACATTTTGTGGCGATTTATGAGATGTCCTTCGTTCCCTTTTGTTTCGCTTCCGTCGTTGCGGTTTGCTGCTTCACCTTAGCGCTGTAGGAGAGATTCAAACTCGCGAGTTGTGTTGATGCTTGTCCTGCCATTGCTGCCCTGGATGATGATCCGGCCATCGGACGTCCAGCAGCTCCTCACCCCGAACGTCTCCTTGGCATGGCGGAGAAGTTGTTGCCTCGTTGCCATCAGGGATTCTGTTATCAGGAGGCCGCTTCCTTTGAGTTTCCTCTTGGCTCTCCACACGTGCTCCCGAGTTTGGTACCTCAGGAACTTCACGATGATCGGATGGTGCCCCTGCTGTACAACTTCAGCCGACGTACGAGTACATTTGGGGCCCAACCTGTGCAGGCGATCCACATCAGAGGCACCAAAACTGATGCCAAGTTCCGTGGACAAAGTATCCATGACAACCTTCATCGTATCTTCGTCCGGCGTTTCCGAGATGCCGTGGCTTAGCACTGTATGAAATTTTTACATAATCTGAAGCATTATATTGTTTAACTAATGATATAACAGTGTGTCTAATAATGTAAAGACAAAAAACACATTTTTGGCAAAATTCGTTCTTAATGCACATTTTGCAGGTGAAAAATGATGAATGTCCATTATTCGCACAGAAAAAAAAGCAAAAAAAGATGAATGTCCATTTGAATTGTAAATACCTCAATAAAGAATATGAATGCTTTGTGAAATACACGAACAAAATGCAAATTCATAAAGTCACTCATTTGTCACTATGAGGAAGTTCTTCATAGAACCTTCTTGCATATTGTCGACAGAATTTCTTCAAGTCTTGCAAGTCTTTATATTTTTCAAAAGAAATTGGAAGTGCCATATCATATTTTCTTGATGGATACACAAATTCAGCTTCTTCTAAATAAGGCTGGATGTTTCTCTTGCATTTTTCAAGTGTTGTCACACTTGAAGACCAAGCGCCGTTATGTGTGTTCCTGTGTAGTACAAGTTGAGTTGGTTGAGTGAGTACAATCTGAAGCTCACGGATGCCTTGTAACAAACAGGTAACTCAGCCATTACTCCACCTCCAAGTACACGGACTTTGTAACTGTATGAATGTGTATGTAAATTGGCGTCATCCTGATTTTGTCTTGGCCTTCTTCGTGAAACATCGTTAACAGTAATTAAACCCCCTAGATAACAGTTTTGTGAATTATAATTGTCCATTCTATTAAATTGCACAATTATGTTATTTCTTTCTGTAGGAGGTATCACCGCAAAGCGTTTCAAATGAGAGCACTTGCAGTCTGTCCCTGTTTCATGAGTACTGCACAGCATTTTCTTTCTAACATCACTCACCCTTTGTTCTCCCAAAGTTATCATCCACTTCTGGGTCACTCATGGCGAACACTGTGAAACCAACAAAACCTGCATTCAAACTGACAATGTCAGAACTGAGACGACAATGCGTCTGTCAAGTAAAGGCTGTTGTTGTTATATTGCGCAATGAGTCCATATCGTACGCGACGATCTGTTCCTACACAATGGATGGACAATCATCATTTTTGCCCTGTAAACCTAGGACATCTATCGTTTTTCCCCTGCACACGTTTTTTTAAACCTTCATTAAATATGTCTCTCTCAGCACTTTAAGCCTGTTTTGACATTTTAACCGTTAGTGTGGACTGCCTTTAATATCAAGGAAGCAAAATATCAATTTTTGTGATTTTGTGACATTCATCTTTTTTCCCCTGTACCCTTCAAATATAAGATAAAAAATATATATAGAAAAAAATTAGACATACCGGATAAAATCCTTTCCAGAGTCAGCTACAACCGGGTTGGATGGAAAAGATGGAATGTGGAGGTATTGTTGATGTACAATTTGTTGAGTGGTACCTATGTAAGGAAGACTGTCGTACAGCAACATGTATGCCAAACAGCCTACGCTGTACATGTCTAGATGACGACTATCATATACCAGACTCTGAAAAACAGAAGAATACATTGGAAAATAGTGATTATGAACAAAAATGGTTAAATGGTTAAAAAAAAAATAACTTACCTTAACTATTTGAAGATGAATTCTATGCATTATACAAGGGTCACTATTTATACAGGGTGATTCTAAAGGTATAGTACAAACGAAAACCACAGATACCTCCCATGAAATAGAGACGAAAGTTCCCCTTCCACTTTGCCGAGAGATGCCTCCATGAGGAGCTAGACAACGCCGAAAACGTGTGCAAATGAACTTCACACCTCTGTACAGCCAGTACCAGTGAAGATAGAAAGGCGGAACAAATGAAGTCAAAAGGAACACCAAAGTCGCCCATCCGAAAAACACTAGGCGGCAGCTGCGCAACGCATGCGCATGGGGTTCCACAAAGGAAATAGGAGTGTCCCGCAAGACAAGTGAAGGGAAAGAGTAGCGATAGACAACGGTAGGGAGAAAAGAAGCAATGAAGCATGAAGTAACAATTGCACAGGGGGAAACAAACACATGCAGCGCGTGGGGAGTCTCCAAACACAGAGGGGAGACACCGCAGCAAGAACAAAGCATGGTTCAACAAAAGAGAAAGAGGACCGGACGGGGAATGGTACCTGTCAAGGAGACAACAAATGCGGGATGAGGGATTCCCCGTAGCAGCACCGAGGGGATATCACACAGAGGTCGTGCGCCAGCAGGACAAACACAGCAACTACGGGCACAGGAGGTTTATTGCCACGCAAAGGTGCACTTACAGATAGGAATAGTACGTAGTACGTAGTCGTACCCCGGACTGACGTTGTTACAAAAGTTGCTCAAATTGACGACCACCACATTCAATGCAGCCATTGCAGCGTCGCAGGAAATTCTGGCGAACCCTATCAAAAATCCCTGGCATGGTACACACCTCGGCCGATGCTGCAAGTATCCGCGCTACCAATGTTTCCTTGTCAGGCACCGGGGTCTCGTAGACGAGTGTTTTCACATGGCCCCACAAGAAGAAATCCATTGGTGTGAGGTCAGGCGAACGGGCGGGCCAGGGGACGGGGCCCTCTCTGCCGATCCAGCGCTGTGGGTAGGTACGGTGCAAAAGGTTTCGCACTGTGCCATCAAAATGTGAGGCGCTCCATCCAATTGAAACCACATACGATGTCGCACGTTGAGGGGTACATCTTCTAGCAGCTCTGGAAGGGCTGATGCAAGAAAGGTGCGATAGAGGCGGCCATTTAAACGTGGTGGCAGCAGGTATGGACCGATAATCTGTTCATCGATGATACCTGCCCAGATATTCACTGCAAACTGGGTCTGGTGGTGCACCTCGACTGCTGCATGTGGATTTTCATAATCCCACACATGGCTGTTTCGGCAATTGAAGATGCCCTCACGGGTGAATGTTGCCTCGTCCGTGAAAAGCACATGGCGCAAAAAATGGGGATCGTCGGTACAAAACTGCAACAGTCGTTGACAGAATTCCACACGTCGTGGGTAATCCCCAGCCTGCAACGCGTGGACTCGCTGTGGATGATAGGGATACAGCAGATCATCATGAAGGACACGCCACACTGTCGACTGTAATACTCCCACTGCACGTGCAATGCTACGGGTGCTAGAGGACGGTGTGTCGTCCACGCGATATGGTTCATTGTGTTTAACCTCGTCCTTCAATGGTATTCGCTGGGGCATTCTTCCCAGAAGGGAAGTTTCGTGGGAATGGGAAAATTTTCAGGGAGAAGCACTTGTGTTGCAAGGGAGGGGGTTAGGGGTATGTGTCTGTGTGTGCATGCAAAACTATATTTTGAGGTTGCAGAGGGTTTTTTTGGCATCCTTTGTGTCATGTGTCTGGCTCCTTTGGACTCTACAGGTATCTTTACCTTTTTTGACCGGACACTGTTCTTAAGGCTAAGGTAACACCTGGTCCGTTGCCAGTGATACAGGTAGGAATCTTCCGTTCTTAATACTTGAACGGCTTGTTTCTATTTACTGATTAATTTTAGTCGATATTGTTGCTGTTTCTCGATCACAAATCTTTCATACTATATCCCATGTGCCTCATAATAGCTGGCTGACTTCAACCACCCTACCATACATCTTACCAACTGGCTCAAAAACAAAATATCTCAATTCAACCGCAAGCTCTCATATGTATTTTGCAACAGTGCCGATGCCAAAAAAACCTGGTAACATCCATAGTGCAAGCAGATAGTGCTAAAATCGCAAGCATCGACATAGTGGACATGTATAATGCAATACCCATAAACCTAGCCCTAACATCAGTTGAAAGGTGGCTGACCATAAACAAAGTCCCCGCACTGGAAGTAGCCGAAACTGCCAATTTGCTAGAAGTGTGTTTAAGACACAATTATTTTCAATTTGAAAATAATTTCTGTGAGCAATCTGAAGGCCTTGCCATGGGAAACCCACTATCAGCAAACATAGTAATGCATTTGGCTGAAAAAAGCATACTCCAAACTCCGGAACTCAAATTCATCAGATATGTACGATACGCTGATGACACCATAGTCATATACAATAAACCCGAAGAGATCAACCTGTTGTTGGAAAAACTAGATAGCATCCACTCCAGACTAAAATTCACCATGGAACATGAAAAGCAGAGCAAAATCAATATCTTGGACCTCACCATCAACTGTGGGGGCAACAAATTTACAACCACAGTTTTCAGAAAACCAGATGCATAGGCAACCAATATATCCATGCACTATCCAACCATCCACCCAAGCAAAAGGCAAACGTATGGCTAAACTTCTTCCGAAAAGCCTCCTCCTACTGTTCCAAAGAAGAAGACCTGAGGGACGAGATAGCAACCATCACAGAACTGGCACTAAAACATGGATATACTGAATGTCAACTCTCCACATGGTGCAGCAAAGCTGAAATCCAAGTCACACAACCTGCACCATCAACACAACCCGCAACCAGATGCCAGTGGTTTTTCTTTCCCTACCATCCTACCACATCCAACCACCTTACCAAAACCCTCTGCCCCTACAACATCCAAATAGCACACAAACCAACCTCCAAAATAGCTGAACAACTAAACAAGCATAAACGGTACTTCCTCTTCCCCCTCAACAACCCAGGTGTCTTATGATGCTGAATGCGAGTGCAAGGCTCATTGCATCGGCAGATCCATCAGTGAAAGAATTCAACAAAAACTGCCAAACCCAGCACCGGACTTTCCAAGCATATCAAATTCCACAACCATAAAATTGAGAAAGTACATGTCAAATACAAAGCACACACTCTCATAAACACAAAAATTAAAGAAACACACGCCACCATGCACTACAACCATGAACTGAACATAAATAGTGGTCAGGCACACCATGCCTGGCTTTCGTTACTGCAGCAATTAACACTGGTGAACAACAGACAACATACAAGCGACAGCAGCACACCTAGCAGCGATTTAGGAAGAAACAACAGAAACTCGCCAAGCAACAACACAACAAATTCCAACGAGGATGGTGGCAGTGGCTACCGAAATTAATAGAAAATAATTTAAAACAGTTTCACGGAAAACGTCTTTCTTTTGATATTACCAGCTTTATATGATACCGCTATTCCAAGCTGTAGCTTTACGTAGGATATCTTGAGGTAGCTGCTGCCTGCGAAAAGATCAAAAATGCTTGTTGGCAATGAGAAAAAGGTAGCCGAGTGTGATTATCAGTCAAAAGGTCCTGGTTGGGTTTAGGTGAAAACCTCATCCCCCTTCCAGGTTTCGGAAGTGATCCTCATTCAGCTAAGTCGTCTTGCAACGGATGAAAACCCTGTTGGCGGGACTTGGGAGCGGAGTGCATCACAAAACACCTTCCCGATGTTAGACAATACTACAGGAACTTATTACGGTAAGTAGTTTCTTCTGTAAATGAAGAAAGCTGTCCGAACAATAGTAAACTAGTACCGAAACAGCATGTCGGACAGAGATTTTCGCAGAAATCAACATGCATTCGCATTAAAATGGATCAAAACTCCATTCATGAACTTCCACACATTTGCGTAAGTACTTTCTCCTGTAAAAAGTAAGAAATCCATCACCCCTATTGTTAAGTGATTCCAAAAGGGGAGGCTGTAAAGGGGGCACTCAGCACATGGCAAGTCACCAGAGCCTCGTTAGTCTGCAAAATGCAGTCCAGGGTGTACTACTTGGAAGTGAGGTTGACAACTGGGTGTACTATCTGGAAGGATCACCCCTTACACCCCATAATAATAATAATAATGTAAATTGTATTTTATATTTAGAAATGAGTGTCTATTTTACAGTAGGGAGATAAACTAAAACCATGGAACAGGAAAAATACTGCCAACTCCTGTATTTTCATGGATTCGAGACACTTTTGTGAAAAATGCCAAAAAAAAGCCCAAAAAAACCTCAGTTTTTTTCCCCAAAAAGAGCAGTATTTTTCCCGACCACTTCCAACTCTACTCTAGACAAAAAGCAGAATTTCTCCCCCACTGAAAATTTACTTACCCGCAATATTTCAGGAGCCTGCATGCCAATTGTACCAACATCCCCTTTGGTAGAGAACCGTTGACTTACGGGATCAGCCAGAAAAGCCTGACCGAGATCAGATAACACAGGAACATCATTTTGACCCAATAGTACGTTTTCCATTTTGATGTCCCTGTGTCCAATATTTGCCCTGTGCAAATCGGCCACTGCAGTGATCACACACCTGAAATTAAAGAGAAATTTTAACACACACTGTTGTGGTGCAGTTTACACATTAAATAAACAGTTCAAACATACATGGGCATCAGGATGGAGTGTTGAGTGGCGGAAAGTTTGTTTTTATTGTTAATAAATCTAATAATATAAAAGACTGAATTAGATAGAGGAAAATTAATGAAAATACAGGAACGTATTTTCATATTCTACTATTCAAATAT
Organism: Lepisma saccharinum; assembly: GCF_977018435.1. Taxonomy (NCBI): domain Eukaryota; kingdom Metazoa; phylum Arthropoda; class Insecta; order Zygentoma; family Lepismatidae; genus Lepisma; species Lepisma saccharinum. The sequence goes on from NW_028142979.1 coordinate 650,162, forward strand.
TCAATATGGGTCCAGTGGACCCACGACACTACTTAAGGGTTAAGAGAGAATTGTACAAATATTTACTGGAACACCTATAAATAATTTTTACAAGATTCAATTTCGATGTATGTCTGTTACGTATCACATACCGCAACGTTTTAGCGATTGCTTAAGGTTTTGTTCAATATATGCTTTCATGGTTAGGTTAGGCAGGTTAGGTTTGGTTCCCATAGCATTAAAATAAAGTCCCTAAATGCATTCTACTAAGGTTCCGATTTACTTCTACATTCATTCCCACGCTTTTACGATATTTACTGTCGCTTGTCGACTGAGAATATCTTGTCCATGAGAAGTGCGTAAGGTAATTTTAAAGTTGTTTTTTCGGTAACAGTTAGATATAGCGGAAACACATTCCTTGAAAGGAACGACTTGAGATGACCGAACCCCTCTCCGATTTTCTTCATATTTGGCATACTCACTAATTGAAGCCTCCTAATCACGAATCTGAAGTTAGAAGTTGTCGGAAACGTCTAGAAATTGCAAAATAAGTGAAAATAAGGCGTTAGTTTTCGGAATGGTAACCGTCGATTTTCGCGAAATTTTTTGTTTCACAAGCGAATATATATATTCCTGACACTACCACGACACCAAATTTTAACTATGTTTGCCTAACCTAACCACACGTCAATGGTTCGCAATTATTTTGCAATTTTTAGATCCTGATACTACCACACGAAATTTTAACTGTTTGCCTAACCTAACCACACGTCAATGGTTCGCAAGATATTTTGATTTTGCCTTGACGTTGTATTTATTTGTGCCTTTAATATATTTTTATGTCTACTTTATTCAGATTGAAACATAATTTCTATTTCGATTTTTAATAGCGATATCAATGATACATTCATATGTAGTCCCAGGTAGTCAAATGTTGCTTTCGGTGTGAACTGTCTGGCCTTCTATACCCAATGGGAGTCGCAAATGTCAGTGTTGGCCAAGCTTTATTTGGTTTATTTTTCATCGTTTTTCTGCCACTTTCGGCTAATGAGAATGAGTGATATGATATTATGAAATTGGTAAAAGGACGACACTCACAAAAAACATCCATACCCAAGCCAAGATTTCGAACCCGGGAATCCTGGCGTCGTAGCGCGCTGTGCTAACCATTCGACCACGAAGGTCGGCACGACACGATAAAGACAATTGGACTCGTTGCGCTGAGCAGGTGTTATCCAAAGATAAGCCACTCGGCAGGTATTAAACCTCAGACGATATTTCCACCAAGGAGTGTATTATTCCAAAGCTGCCACCTGGGTGGTGCAGAACTGACTTTTGTTCTAAAAGGCTCTAGGTTCGAATTATGGCCATGGTTTGGATATTTTGGTGCATTTGTTCTATTCCCTGCTTCATCGGCTCAACATTTAACCTCGCCGTGAAAAGAGACGAAGGTTTTGGTTCACTAGTTGCTCAGATAGGCAAATCGGAACTAACGTACAATGCAGTTTCCGAGCCACTGTATAATGTGTTCTCACCTGGGATCGAACCCAGTCCCCTTGATCACAGGGCGACACCGTTATCCACTACGCTATCGAGGAGGCCTGAAATGCAGATTTTGGAATTTATTGGTAACAACACGGAATAACCATCACCAAAACAATCGCATAGAAAATTCCAACCCAACCTGAGTGGCTGGTCAACCTAGCCTCGGGGACAGACAGAAATCAAAACAAAAGCAGTCGAAGGGTGTTGGTTGAATGTTCTGCGACGAAGGAATTTACAGACCCGGAAAGATGGGGAGGGGAGCTTGAACGAGGGTCGGCGCGTGTTTCGTATTTTGTGGGTGAAAGTTTTATTTTTGCGTATACTATTTTTTGCTGTTTGTAATACAGAGTGAGTAACTTATATTTTAGGAAAGGAATCAAATGGCAACATTGTACACAGATAACACTATAACACTTCCATATAGTAGTTTGGGAACATAACATTCACCTTTCATTTTTGTTCGCTAAATTAAATTGAAATGTAAAACAACCTTTCGCATCTTGTCTAGTCTAACGCATAACATACTGCCAAAGTACATCTACGTTTCGTGTGCTACACTAAGGATGGGTAAATTGTAGAGGAAGAACTGCAGCGACGGAGGAAAATACAAATGGAACGGGGAACTATATTCCATCGCGGAATAAGCCACACTCTTGCGTTGGGCCCGCTCGCGAAACTATCGTTGGTGGCTGCTAGTAATTCGGAAGTTTCACCACCAGATGTCTCAGACGTAAGGGTGACAAACTCGTCTCCTTGATCCATCGCGTTGAGCGTGAGGAAAATACATAGCGCGCTGCAAATTTTTGAGCCTCTTAACGTGAGAAGTTTCATTTCATTGCAGTGTTTTATTAATCTTCTTCAATCTATGAAATGTGTCCCTTCCTTTCTTTTCATTTTAGTAAATTGAGTAGCGTGCTATAGCACGGTAGCACGTATTATGCAGCCGCCACTGGGTGCGGTGACAATACATTATTTGTCCAGCATAAACAAAAGCGTCTCAACAGCAATTACGCTCACGTGGGCGGACGTTTTCCTTTTACTTCACCTCACGTGGTTCCAAACATAACAATAACCTCCGTTGAGTGACGCAAACATATACTCTCTAGCAGGCGGGACTTCAACATTTCGCCGCGACGAGCAATTAATATTACCAGGCAAATACTTTAACAAATAATCACATACGCGACCTGACGTAACTATAGCAGCGACACAGCGCTGACACATACTAAAATGAACAAACCTCAAATAGATTAAACAATTAAGCGGGCGGCGCTTTACTCTAGCAGTACGCACTTCAATCAAATACAAAAAGAGCACAAACAACAGTGAATTTAAGATCATTAAAAAAATCACAAATAATGAGTAAAATTGACCTGCGTTGGGAGTTTGTATTGGAAGGGATGTGTATAGTGATCGGGAGGGGGGAAGCAAAAGTGGGATGTGAAACACCCCACCTTACCAATTACGCTACAAAAAAAACACGTTACCAGTTAAGGGTTAATTATATAAATTAGCATTTTTTTTTTAAATACTACCTACCGTAGGATCTTTTGTACTGTCTCCACTCTGTTGTTGCTCTTCTTAACAAAGTCAACGAGTTTCATCTCAGAGCAAGCTTCTAAAACTATAAACCAATGGGTGGGAGAGGAGAAGTGGCAAATCATTTGATTGACGTTTCGCAGACCCTGCGCGCGCTGAAGTGCAAGTATCTCTTCTGGACATTTTCTTCTCCATTTGCCTTCCTTTGGTATAATCTTCACTGCAACTTGCTGATTGTTCTTATCTGAACATCTCATTACTATACCCTGTACTCCCCTCCCATACTCTCCTAGAATTCTATAACCTTGGCTGTTCAGGAACGCTTCAACCATTTTGTGTTCTGAAAAGATAGGGAAAAAGTATAATGGGTACGTTACATTTTGTTATAAGCTCAAATCATTATTGTAATGTATAGTCACGGACACTGGCGGGTTGTAATTAATACATTGACTTTCAATGGAATCGTTACAACTCGGCAGTGTCCGTGACTGTACGGGGTGCGGATTTGTCTAAAAAGCTCTCAAACAGGCAGGCAAATAAGCACCCAAAATTATTGAAACAGGCACATCAAAAATCCGAAGGTAGTCACTGCCATTGTTTACTACGGCCCTGCTCCAGCCATACTGGCGACAATCGCAATAAAATTTCTCGCCCAAACAGACCCTTCTTTCATTTGCGACCCTCTTCTCAAAATCCACAGCAGCCTCGAGTGCTGGTTGCAAACTCCAAAGATTTCGTACAAAAAACCTAGGTAAAGGTAAAGTTCCAAGTGCATATAACACACCACAGTGCCATAAAGGCACATTTAAGGGAAAGGTCTTTTTGGAGGCGAAGTGATCAGCATCACACTCCGGCCGCTTTTGCCCTCCAGGATTCCCACATGCACCCATTGATATGAGGCTGTTGAGTCCCGGAGCTGCTTTATGCGGGAACAGTGCGGAATAATTCCGACCTTTATTCACCCACTCCGGAAATCGAACCCGGGTCTCCCGCCTGGCAGTCAGACGCCCTAACGACTACACCACCGCGGCTCTAAAAACCTAGTAAAAAGCTAGTGCAATTAGATACTCTGCTTTGACGTAACGAACATAAAATTGCCTGAAGTCACAGGAGTAATAAGCGACATGCGACAGCAACAAGTATCGCTTGGAAATGAACCCACAGTAATAAATGCAACCTTCCGAACAGAAGCGACTAGACCAGCAAGCGGCACTTGTTGCTTTGTCGCTTGCGTGTCGTTCGGACTGGGCAGTTTTTTAATAGCGTGCATTGTGTCGCCTCTGTCAGTTGGTAGTGAATTCACAGTGAAAGCTTGCTTATATACTAAGGGAGATTTCACATCTAAGCGACACGCGACCCATAACACGTGTCGCTTCAGGATTTCACCAATCGAACGCAGGTTTGTGCGGCCTGCCATGCTCCTACGCTGTGAAACGTTGCTGTTAATTGGCTTGCTCCAAAGCAACATGTGCCGCGTGTCGCTTGTCGCTCCGGTCTGAAATCTCCCTAAAGGATCGTGTCGCTTGTTGCTTTGGTGCGAAAACCCTGAGTAGCTTGTCGCCTGTCGCTTCAACCTGAAAGCTAGCTATCTTGTGGAAATTTCACACCGAAGCGACAAGCACCACGTATAATTCACACCCAAGCGACAAGCGACACAATTCCCTTCAGTCTGAAGGAAAGCATTCACCCCGCATCCGTGAAAAACGGACCGAAGCGACAAGAGACACGTGCAGCTTTTCGTGTGTCTTCTGTTCGAAAGGTTGCATTGACTACTGAAAGTTTGCTTCCAAGCGACTCGTGTCGCTTGTCGCCTGTAACTTTGGTGTGAAGAAATCTTCCTCACAGGAAACTCTTCGAACCGAAGCTGCACGTCTCGCTTGTCGCTTGTCGCTTGCTTGTTGTTCTGCTTAGGCCGTTTTCTGGATACCGTGTATAGTCGCGAGGATTGTTATCCGAGCATGCGCGATGCATGCTTGCTTATAAACTGAAGTGTCCCTGTCGTTCGTTGCTTCAATGTGATACTTCTGTGTCGCTTGTCACGTTGAACAAGTCACAGGAGAGAAGCGACAAGCAACATGTTTCGCTTGGATACGAACCCTCAGTAAACACAACCTTCCGAACCGAAGCACCACGTGTCTCTTGTCGCTTTCATGTAGCTCAAATTGGGTCGTTTTCTTAATATCGAGCGTAGAATCGCCACGATCTGTTGATACTGCCCGTGCGGTGAATACTTTTATCATAGACGGAACGGAAGGGGATTCTGTCGGATGTCACTTCAGTGTAAACTCCCGTGTGGCTTGTCGCCTGTCGCGTGTTCCTTCTGTCTGAAAGCTCCTTACGAGTACGATGGATAAATAGTGGATGGGAGTCAGAAAAGCAAGGCAGATTCTATACACTATCTAGCTATTGATAATCAACAAACTTTATTTGAAATACGTACTCATGTTCTTATGATTAAGGAATCATATTTATTCTCACTATAACTACAGTGAGCAAAGTGATTACAGGTTTAACCCATTTTCGAGATTAATATTTTGTGATGTCTCCCAGTTATAACTTTTGTTGGCATAATATCCTGCATTACTTTTACGAGACGAGACGAGACAAAACGAGACGAGACAGAACCCTTCGAGACGAGACACGAGACGGGACACGAGACGGGACAAACGAATATTTTCGAGACGAGACAGCATTTCCACGAGACGAGACGAGACAGACTAAAGTCTCGTCTCGTAGGGGACGGGAGCATTATGCTGATCACATCACTCAAATCCCACCTTCTTTGTGAGAGGGTGTAACAAACCACGGAGAGCTTATTATTGCATGTAAAACTTTACACACATTTGAAGGTAGTTTAGGATTTGGTGGCGAATACGAGTATTTTTCTTTTTTTTAGTTGTAACTGTTGTCTGGTGTGAATGAATGTGTATTTCGTAATTTTATGCACTTTTCCCCTCCTCGAGATTAATTGTAGCAATTGAGATACGTAGTCATTTGAGGAGAGGTAAAATAAATATAATTAAATATCATTCCTAATTACGTATCAAACATTGTGAATTTTATTTTCAGGAAATGATTTACAAATAAATATTGAAATAAAGGGGCTTAACCCTAATAGGCCCCCTTATATATTTCACTCGTGAATACAGTACTGATTCCATTCAATATAACCGTAATGTAAAATGATATCACTGTAATGTAGCTGACATATCACAAAACCTTACGGAAATGTATTTGTAATGTTAGAATGACATGTTTCTGCAATGTTACATTGACACGTTTCTGTAATGTTGCACTGATATGTTTCTGTAACATTACGAATGTTATGTTAGATTCGCGGACATTTTTACATTGCTGAAACATACCTGAAACATCACAGTAATGTTTCGCAATGTTGCTGCAATGTTACAATGTTTCACGAGTTACGTATCCGTAACATATCTGAAACCATGTTGTGCTGTGTGGGTGATAATATTTAGGCATTGCACTGTACATGCCTTTTTCTTTAGTTTACATTTTGTACGTGGATACTGTAAACCTATATATATGTGTGTAATCTGAGCTGTTAACTATACGTTATACATTCTTGTAACACTCAATATACATTCCTTTAAAAATAACACAATGCTCTGTAATGTTCAAAAGGTACTTCTTAAAAAGTAACTGACTTACAGTTACTGCTAGTTGAAAAGTAACTAAGTTACTTTTACAGTTACCTTATGATGGAAGTTTTCATACAATGAAATTACCCACAACGAATGATCATTAACTGTAAAAATATTAAAATATGAAGACTTACTTAGATTTTACAACAAGAAAAAATGATGAAACATATTGCTCACTCAAAAACTATACAAACGAGTTGAGAAGTAGGAAAATTACATTCAATATGACCACTGTTTTTTATTCACATGTGCCAGACAACAGTAGTAACAGATTTGTACGAAATGTAAGATCCTCAATTCAAAACAACAGTTTGACATAACTATTAAGAACAGAATCAAAACAAATTTTGATGAAATTGTAACTTATTTCTAGTTCACAAAATATCATTAAATAGTGATTAACTTCTAGTGCAATAAAGATAAATTTAACAGTATGACACAAACAAATTTAACTAAATAGAAATTGCATTTAACAGCACACCACCGTGCAATCTTTGAAGCAAAAAAAGCAACATCATAGAATTTTCTGAATTAACTTCACCACATGGGCATATCCCTGATTTCACTAATAATGTGGCTTGCGCGTTGAAGTGCCTTCAACATGTCAACAGCTTCCTTGCGCCTCTGTGCGATGTGTTCAGATTCAGTTAATAACTCCTCTGCTTGGTCAGTCTTATAAAGATGAGTTACTAGTTCAGACTGCAAAGTATCTTTTACAAAGTTGACCAAGAAGTGCATTATTGCTTTAGGAACACTATCTTGGATCGATTTCCGCACAATGTAGAAATATGACTGAATCAGTCGTTCTATAACATCACAGTCCCTCTGTTCTCTCTCTGACAATTTCCTATTGGTTTGGATTGGAACTTCTGGTAAGAGATTTACTAGTTTATGTGGACTCAAAGTATATTTTGATTTCATCTGATGTACAGGAGTGGTTGTTGATGAATTCTCTGCTGATGGATCCTTGCTATCCACACGTCCACTTGGAAGAAGTTTATCTAGCCAACCACTTGCATTGATGGTCTCCTCAATATACCGAAGCCCATGACTTGATATTGGTCTTGAGACTTCTCTGTCTCCCTCTGAAGTAAAGGGCATTGCAAAGTTGCTTCCTGGAGCATTGATCTTGTGGTGTCTTTTTTCTTGTGTCTCCATTTCATCTTCAACAGACTTCAACATGGAAGAGACTAGAGCTGCATCCTTATGGAAATCTGGATGTTTCGTATTTATATATGACAATTCAATGGCTACTAAGTTTTCAACCATGGTGTTTGTGTCAGGCAACCGCCGGCGAAGAAGGTGTGTCACCACATCGACTATCCTTTCGTGCAATTTTGGAAAACGCAACATTTCCTGCTGTACTTCAGTCCCACAGTGTTGAATAATCCGCTGCATTTCTTCGTGAACTAACTCTACGCAACGCAAGGATGGCTCTTCCAGTTTGCGAATCTGTCGCTTCACTAAAAGTTCAAACGAAACTTCGGGAACAAAAAGGGCTGGCCTGGGACCTGTTGCATTTCGAATTGCTGTCAAAATATCCACTCTTGTTAGACCTGACAGTGGATGAATGGAATCCAAAGTTCTTCCAAATGTCTCGTGGAATATGTAACATATACGAGCGCCACCACACAATTCAGTTGTTTCAATATTCTTTGCTGTCCCTTCTATTGTCGAGCAATATGCTGAAGCAAACTTAGTGATTATCTGAAGAAGAGTTTGACTTTTATCGGACACATCGTCTCCGTATGAATTTAAGAGGGACTGAAACTGAGATACCATCACATTCACCCGTGTCTTCAGCTCTGGCAGGCAGTCTCTTATATGATGCATAAGAAGTCGATTCAAAGTTTTAGCAAGATAGGGAGTTCCGTTTCTATTAGCCAATGTAGGATATCTTCTTTGCAAAAATGCTCCCTCATCCTTCAAAGCATCTGCAATCGACTTATTATTCATTATGTCCTGCTGTGACCTATTCACAACACCTATGATTCCAAGCTTTACTGGAATAACCCTACCACACAAAATGTCAACTGCGTCAGTGCCTGCATCCATCAAGTCCAGTTTAGTTACTACTGCCAATGTCCTCCTTCCATCTGGATCAACTGCTTTTGAAATTTTTAAACTTTCACTTGTTGCCAGAATTATAGAATTTGGATTGCTGATATATTTTAACACCAATTTCCTTATCTGCATTTCAATATCTTGTGGCTGATCACCAACTGGGACCTTAGTAATGCCTGGCAAATCAACCAATGTCAAATTAACAACCTTGGTTGAATATATTTTAAGGTTGATTGGATCTGGACAAATGCCTTTATTCCTACCAGCCATTCGATCAGTTTCATTTTGAATTTCATCTCTAATTTCGTTGAAGTCAGTGTATATTTTGTTCTTTGTATGCAGAAATTTTCCCCATTCTTCCAAATCGGGACTTCCATCTTCAGGCAAGCGACGTTCATGATCATTCTTGGGACAATACACTAACTGAAGGACCAGAGGTTGTCTTGTTATAATTCCTGTTCCTCGTGGAAGAAATGAGCGACCCACAAGGCTCTCAAGAACAGAGCTTTTTCCTGAACTCTGAGTCCCCACAACAACAATTTGTGGCAATTGGATTACATCTGTTCCTACAGTATTAAATACATCTTGCAGTTTATTTATCACAGGTATTAGAGCTTCCATTTCGAACAATTTGAACAACAGTTACAAATCTATAAAGCGAGACACAGATTCATTATATTGGAGCACATTAACATACTAGCATAAAAAGCGTTCATTAAATCAGAAGTTGTACATCGAGAAAACCATGGTTTAACAATTGATGTGAAATGTGTTACTGCAACGTTTGCGCCAAGTGAAGATAACGTTATCTGTCTACATTACACTCTTCCCTTGAAGCTGTGATGATTCCACACTTGACACTGCAGAAATATTTCTAAATACAATGCTTTGTGTCTCTAAAATCTTGTGCTTTTAGTGTTTATAATACTCACTCCCAAAGTACATGTGCATAGTGCACCTTCAATTTTGCAACACTGATACTGATGAAGTACATAATTGTAAAGAAAATGTACACGATATCGAATATATTTGTTCCACCGAATTGGGTTGTAGAGAAGCTGTCCAAACTTGAACAAAATAAACAATGCTTATCTTAATTTATGGCGAATTGCCTTACCTTGTCAGTAGTATTCTTCGGTAAACTACGGCAATATCTTGAAGTTAATCCAATCTTCATATAATCTCCGATACTTTACACAATAGTAAAGAAGTCATAAACATTTAGAATAAAATGGTCGAGACATAAATCAAACTCCCATCACATATGAAGTTGAGAACGAAGACGCTCACAGGTTACGAGAAACACAAACTGTACACTAGATTAAACGATCAGCTTTCTATTGCATTTCACAAACTGAATAATGCAATATTACTTCACTTTAAGTCTCTTTTCATTCCAACGAACACTTCTTTTATTACACCAAGCAGTGCAGATAAGCAGATAATTTGTACCAAACACAACGGTTGTACTCTTTCAATGTTGCCAGTTACATGCTCCACAAATAATGCTCATTTCTGTAAAATTCCACAAATTTTCATTCACAGAAGTTAGGATATATTCTCACGTTACAAATCAAGATTAGCAAAATCATTGTCTCAAAACAAATAAACTTTTCTTCTTTATTTAAACGGCTGAAACTGTGTTTTAAATAAGAACAAAAATATGTTTTAAACAAATAAGGTAAAGGTAAACTTTCCCGTCGATATAGCACCATGCAATGAAGGCACATTTAGGGGATGTGGGGGTAAGGTCCCACAAATTCTCGACCTCGCCAATTTTTGTAGATGATGTGATCAGCACCACGCACCAGCCGCCTTTGCCCCACGGTACCAATTGATTTGAGGCTGGCTAACCCCCGGAGCCGCTTTATGCGGAGATTAGGGCGGATAAATTCCCGCATAGATTATACCAGGCAAATTGTCCATTGCCATGTTTATTTAATTGGTTTTACGTTCAAAAGGTTCAAGAATTTAAACTAAACGCCAAAGAAGCAGTTGACAACTTCTGCTCCAGCGTAAGCACAATTCCATATCTTAACGTATGAAGATTGTAACAGACAAATGAATGAAATATATATGAAACGAAAATCAAAGGAATTACGATGGACAAGTTATGACGTGTGTCTGAATTAAATCAAACATTAACAATTTTAATAATATTAATTTTTAATCATTGCATTTTTTTAAATTAAAATTTCACAAGTATTCATCTCTTTCTTTACTTATTTTTTTCATTTTTTGTTTACGGATAATGAGAAATAACTTCATACAATTTTTATATTTTTAATTAAATGGAAAAGATCACATTAAGTGATCACTTCCCTTCTATATATCAAGAAATGCAATGTGCATTTTATTATAAACCTAGATGAAAAGCAAGCTTCCTGCCATCTATGGAGTAGTATGATAACTAAGTCGCTGCTCTGGCTCCACAGTCGATGCATATGCCACCTAACGGTTGCTATTTGAATTTAGATACTAAGACGGTCGATTATTATCCACGTTGTAATAACTTGTTTATTTTACGAAACAGTGACCTGTTTAAGCAGAAAAGAACGGTGAGGCAGGCCGGAGCATTCTATGTGTGTGTGTGAGGGGAAGTGACGATATGACGACATTGATGAAGGGACATTACAAAGAACATCTCTATGACCAGGTCGGAATTCAAATCCGGAACCTCTGCCGTTATAGCGTGGCGGCCTGTTACAGTTTAGTGTGGAATCCGAACTACCATGTTCCTCCACCGGGTTTCGAACCTGGGACCCCTTGATTTCAAGGCGAGTACGTTTTCAATTTTTATGCAAGCACTGACTGCACTGTGTTTAATAATAGGCCGAGTCTGCTGCCACGCACGTGTCAGCAGTAAGAATAAGCGTCAAATTTGCTCCTGCCACGTAATTCGTCTGCTACAAATCTTAAGAACAGATTAAGACGAGAGAAATGCAAGTTTATGATTAGTGGGAATAAATGTACAGGCAATTTAGAACCTTTTTCTTTAGAAAGCATTTAGCGATATTATTTTAATGATTACAGAACCTAACCTAACTACGAGAGCATTTATGTTTATTATTAGAAGAATGCTGAGGGATCTAATCTTAAAACTTTTTTTGAAAGTAATCGCTACAACTTCACAGTATGTGTTACAGACGTAATTGCATACATAGCATGATGAAATCACGATAAAACAAAGACCGAGTCTACTGCCACGCGCATCTTTTTGAGATTCCAGCAGAACAAGAACGTGGCAGTAGACACTGCCTTAATAATAATAATTCATTAAACTTTAAACCCACTCAAGTTAAAAGAGAGCTCGAGAAGTAAGTTAAAACTAATTTGTTTTTGACCTCCAAGTTTATGAAAGTCACTTGGGGTGTGCAAGATCACGAAATTTCAGCGAACCCTATTTGACAAAAGCATTTCCCGACTTTTGGGATCGAAGTTTTCTGAACTGTATTGGAAATGTCCATTTCCATTCCTGCGAGTACAGTCATAGGCAGTTGTGGATTGTAACGATAAAAGGGAAGATGGTAAACAAATAAGGATTAGAAATCTACGTTTAATATTTTATTGGGTGTTCCTACGTTTTCAATCTTTACGATTAATTACAAGAATAAAAATGTGAAACACGTGTATGCTAAGTATATAACCAACTTTAATTTTCATATATTTTTTCAAGAGCTATTGAAAAAAGTAAATAACAAAAATAAATTTGTATACAAACTGTCAAGCATAATTTTGGAGTTCTTATTGCAAATCTTTATAGTTTCTAGTGAGAAGTATGTGCCTGCATAGCCTGACATAGTTTCTTGATGTCTGATTGTGCACCTGAAACTTTCAAGCAGAGATTCGGCTCCAAATTTAGTCTATAATAGATTTCGAACGAGTAATTTGTTTAAAAAACGTATGAAACAAACATTAGAGTGTCAGTGAAAAAATCAGCCTTATTTTTGTGATGAGTGTTAAAGCTATGAACTCTACACACCTCAGCAAAAATGTTGTCGTGTGGGTATTCCCCATATTTCTCTTCCGAACTGATCGCGTAACCCCTTCATATCGTTCATGTACTCCCCTGGGGTACGCCTAGCACAGTTTGAGAACCATGCTATAGCATGTATTTTGTAAGTTTTATCATCAACCACAGCAACACAGAATAAATTTCCACAGCGCAAACAGTTCTCAACTTGGCCGTAGATGTCACTGTCTGCTGGTGTCCTATAGCGCCATCTCCTGCCATCTTTCGGAACTAGTTGAAGGGTCTTGGATTGGCGACAGAGGGGCGAATACGTGTTTTTCAAAATTATACGAATAAAAAAACAACTGGTAATTCAATTTGGGAAAGCAAGCGCCATGAACACAGGACGCCCTCAGTTACAAACATTATTTAGGCTACTCAAACGATTGGCAGCGATTTGGTTCCAAAACTAGGAGGGCAAAACTCGTAGATAAGGTTTTGCATAGCACGGGGGCAAGAGCCCTCCCTTATAATCTCCGCCTCTGCTCTACATATACCTATTGTAATTGAAACTAGAGCTCTGTTACAGGTTACAGGTTACGAGAAACTATTTCTGCAAAGCTCTTCATTGGAACTACACTAAATAACTTCTCAGAGAAAGATAACTAAGTTTGCTCGTGCAATTGCAGAAGACATCTAATTGCGCTGATTTCTGTTAACACCGATTGAAGCATTCCCATTTCACTTAGAGGGGCTCGCAGGAAATTTGGTAGGAAGCAATTCCTCCCGTGAACGTGAGGTTCGCATAAATTCGATTACTTTTAAGCTACAATTAATGTCTCTTGCTTAATTTATGAAGGGATTAGTTTCCCGAACTTCCATTCCATTATTAGGTTAATTTATTGCCGCTTTCTTACATTCCTCCCGCGCGGAAGATCAAAAACCAATTATCGAACGTAAATTATCCGCCGTTCTCCTTTTCAAGATGACATGCCTTTCAATTTTTCCATTTTCTTTAGCCCAGGAAAGCGTGCATGCAATGTTTCATTATAGACGTACAGTCACGGGCAATAAAAATGAGACCTAGATCCTGAAATATTCGCTTCCCACAACGCCTTGCGGGGAAGCGGGTATTTCAGGATCTAGGTATCCCATTTGTTATTGCCGGTGACTTTACATACACGACGCTATGTTCGCGCCGTCTGTGGAAACAGAAAAGCACACACACACACACACACACACACACACAGAGAGAGAGAGAGAGAGAGAGAGAGAGAGAGAAATAGAAGAACAATAAACACAGAAAAACAGAATGAGGAAAGAAATAAAATAAAAGTGAGAGAAAGAGAGAGAGAAGATGAAATATAGATTGAGCAAAGAAGGAAATAAAAGTGGGAGAAAGAAACCAGATCAAAAGAGAGAAAGAGAGAGAAGGAAATAGAAAGTTGCATATAGCTCACAGAAAAGAGAGAAGAAGAGAAAATAAATTCAGAGATTAAGGAGGAAGAGAAAGAGGAAGAGAGAGAGAGAAAGAGAGAGAGAGAGAGAGAAATAGAAGAACAATAAACACAGAAAAACAGAGTCAGGAAAGAAATAAATAAAAGTGAGAGAAAGAGAGAGAGAAGAAAACTGACATATAGAGTGAGCAAAGAAGAAAATAAAAGTGGGAGAAAGAAACCAGATCAAAAGAGAGAAAGAGAGAGAAGGAAATAGAAAGTTGCAAATAGCTCACAGAAAAGAGAGAAGAAGAGAAAATACATTCAGAGATTAAGGAGGAAGAGAAAGAGGAAGAGAGAGAGAGAGAGAGAGAGAGAGAGAGAGAGAGAGAGAGAGAGAGAGAGAGAGAAATAAAAAATAATTAGTGATAAGTGAGTGAGTCACAGAGAAGGAAAGAAAGTAGTCCACATAGACTGATAGGGAAAGAGAGAGAGAGAGAGAGAGTGAGTGAGAAAGAGACAAAGAGAGAGAGAGTGAGAGAGGGATAGAGGGGATAATCTAGAAAATTATATGAAAATCAGAGAAGTAAAACAAACTGCCAACAAGAGGCAGTAAGAATGTAGCAGTAGATTCTAAGTCACAAAGAGGAAGGCGAATATCTTGAAAGGAATACAAAAGACTTAAAAGGGAGAAAAGGAATACAAACAAAAGAAAGAACAGAAGAATTAGCAACATTCCCATATCCAGGGTTACGGTCGAGTAACCTCCCCACCCCCCCTCTTCCTGTCCATTTATCTAACCAGCTCTAAAGTTCTGAAGGCCGCAAATCAGACCATGTGGTTCTTTCGGCTAATATTCCCACACATCTCTGAATATGTCCTTGTACTTTAGTAATAATAAAAGAAACTTAATCCTTCCTGTAAAAGGACCGCTTGGAAACATCCAATCCTCTAAAGCAGCTTTAAACTACTAATCTCCAGACTACCCCGAAATATAAGCGACCATGTGTAAAACAGGATTCTGTTACCAAGCTGATTAAGGCGAAGGTGTTAAGGTGCATTAAGCCCTTGAGAATCGATGCAATTTCGACCTTCAAGAACTCTGGCCAGAGCGTTCTTATCTGGCGAGGCCAAACGTCTCAAAATACAAACTTGCAAGTGAAGCAAATCGTCCACTTGCCAGAAATCACCGATGCATACATCGATGCCCTCGGAGAGGTGTTCGTATTTCACTGATTCACATCGCAGGCTGCCAGTCCGCACTGTGACGTCATTGGTCTGCTTCTGCTTTTGAGAGACGCTGCTTCCGCAACAGAGACGACTGTTTCCGCCAACCAAACTAAGTTTCTGGGAAGATTTTCTTATATCAGGCTGTGGGACAACCCTGGGGAATTATATGAATGCAAAATGTGCATGCAGATATGCCGTAAAACCTGAGAAATATGCACAATGTGAAAGAGCATGTAGAATGATAAAGCAAGGCAGAAAAAAGAAAGAGAACGTAATAGAAACAGACATAGAGAGTAGAGGACAGACAGAAAGGGAAATAATAGAGGATATAAAGATAAAATATTGAAAGGGAGAAACAGGTAGAAAAATAACAAATTAAAGAATGAAAGGTGGAGATAAATATTAGGAGAAAGAAGGAGATGGAGAGGTACAGACGAAGAAAAATGTAAAAGGAAAAGATAAAGGGACACAGAAATGAGGAGACAGAAGAGGAAAGAGAGGGAAAAAAGAGAAATAGGGAAGAGAGGGAGAGAGAGAAATGGACCTGAAATTATTGTGCTATTAGGACGAAAGGAAAATGTAAAAAAAAGAGTAAAACAGCACTTTGCTGATCAACACAACAGCTGTTACCTTTATCACTTGAACTTCCACTGCCATCTGTTGGCAGTTGAATGAATCTCTGACTTACTTCACGTGCTCAGTTAGCAGATTGACTTATCTCGATCTGGTTTCTGTGTCTGTTTTTTTTTAAAAAAGTGACTTACTCTACTGTAACTTTAATACGTCCATTTTGAAAACGACACCCTAACCCGTTAGAATTTAAATTTAATTATAGAAGCAGGACAGTGCCTTTATTGCATGTGCAGTGAATATCTATTTCACTCTTATGTGCTTGAAAAGCATAATTTAAGAAATAGCTTCACAATATTTACTCATTAAAATTAGTACTCTCTTTTGCATGAAGTTATCTCTATCATGATTTGCTTTTACGCTTCCAAGTTTAATTTTATGCTGAAATAGCTACAGCGACATCTCTTGACGAAGAAAATAATTAATGATGAACTTATCAAAGGCTTCGACTGAGTTAGTTCCCTTCTTCACCGCCAGGTTCGCTTTAATTACTTCCTATAATGGGGGGTGTATTTTCAGCAAGAGTTTTCGCAGATTGCGTTGCATTGTGTTTCCCATTTACCCTTTAGGAGTGCTCGGGTGGCAAGAAATTGAGGTTGTTACACTCTGAAATTGGGCTGGAAGATGGAATCCATTGACTGTAAGCGAGTATAAAACAATCAACTTCAACCCCCTCCTTTTTTTGGGGAGGGGGTTGCTCGAGTGACGGAGAGCATTTCTTTCTTCGTTCCCTTCAGTGCTTAGCTCCATTTTTCTCTCCTTTGTGACACTGAATGCTAAAGTTCAACGCTGAGACGAGAAACGAACGCAACCCCGTGGTATACGGCGAATGTCAAATGAGTTGCCTCATAATCAGTGTTGCCAAATAAAGGGAAATTTCATTCGGAGTATTAATAATTGTAGTTAATAAAGTGACTATGGTTTCGGATTTTCTAGATCCCTGGTGGAGGTTCCGATTTAACTTAAAACTCTAGGTCCAGTCTCGATTAGCTTAATCTGTGCATAAAGTAGAGTCTATTTTTTAAATCTAAGTTGAAGGGGAAATTTTGGTGGAAACTTTTAAAGGAAAATTGTGCATTGCGGTTGTGGTAACATTGCACATAAAGGTAAAAAAATCAATCTTTACATGAGTTCTGACTTTGGGATGAGGAGCTGGGAGACAAACCCTTTCTGCTTCCCAACATTACTGTATGAGAAAGTAAAGTTAGTTTTTGGGTTCCTCTTAAAAACCTCCCCGATGATGTATTCGATGTTGCCCTGTAATCAAACCTTCCAGTCAGTGGCGTATACTGGGTTAAGAACCTGGGCTATCGCACCATATCATAGTGTTCGAATGGACAAACATTTGTTGGTGGGGATGTTTTTGTTTTTTTAATTCATTTGGGGTGGCGAGTTGAAGTGATGTGACTCTGTGATTAAAAATATATACCTCATAAATAAAACATGGAAATATACACTGTCAGTAAGGAACGGATTTCAAGAATTTCATTCTTATTTGCATAAATGAGAGGTCCATATTGTGAAATATTATATAGGCCTTTATACGAGAATAAAAATAAAATTTCAACCTACCTATTTTCACGATTTTAAGTTCGGGTACTCCTTGTTGGCGCAGTAATAACGTCGTTGCCTTGAAACTAAGAGGTTACGGGTTCGATGCATGGTGGTTTAGATACCACTTTAACTGTAGGTCCGATCCCCATTAGCTTATCTGTTCATAAAGTGGACATACAAGAAAAATCCACAACGATTTGGAGCTTATCGTAATTCGTAAGCCGAAAAGACAGCTTGTTAATTATGTGCCTCATTTCAGTTCACTACACAACACACAGCACATATCATTCACAAAAATACAATCCACTCACTACTGTATTCACACGCTGCCTCTAAATAAATTCCACGCACCAAGTCCACTCGACGCGATCTAGACTAAAACTGGTCCTTGTCATTTCGGTAAACCATTCCCGCTCAGCCAACAATTTTCTACTCCCCACTGTATCTAGTTGTTTGAAGGTCAACGATCTCTTTTTCAACTCCTCTGCAAGCGTTCAATGATGTTCTTGTCCTTGCGGCATGACACTTTTCCCCTTTGGTCGCGATAATTTGGCTTCAAAAGTCCCCATTCCTGAGAAGAATACATGCTGGGAAAAAATGGTTTGCAACATTGACCCAGACTGTTGAGGAAGTTCAGAGAGTTTTTTCCCCGCCATATTCAACCCTGTTCTCTCTCCTGTAACAGTTTGACTCCACAATTCACCGATCCTGGGGAAATTACATGGTGGGAAAAATTGGTTTGCAACATTGATCGGAGCCCTGTCAAGCTTACCCGTCACCCCCGTGGAGTTGCCCTCCAGCTGGGTCAGCCGTCTCGCGAATTCAAAGAAAGCGGGCAATGTTTCCAACTTCTAAGAAATCAGGTCCATCTTCTTATTGAAATGAACAATTTTATGCACATTTTCTGATAGATATTTTTTCTGTATTTTATTCCCCGAGTCTGGGCTTCGCAGATAGCCTAGGTAGCCCCGAATATACGCCTCTGCTTCCAGTGTAGAGGGATATTACACAGAAGTTCGAATACACACTTTCAACTGAAGGTCCAGTCTCAATTAGCTTATATGAGCACAAAGTGGACTTAAATAAATAAAGGTCTTGACATACGTTTTGGCTTCCCCCTCCTAATATCCGTTCACAATCAACATTTTAAAAGAAAATTGATAGGTGCAAAGATTATTTACTGCTGCTTATTTTCTGACAATAGAGAATAGTTACCAAGACAAGACATCACATAAAAAATACAGTGTTGTGACTGTTACAATTGGTTTCACATAAAATGTGTTTGTCTAAAAGAAACTGATGTAGAATATATGGAGTCCGTAAATGAAACATAGCGGTGCAAAAAATGCTCAAATACGAGGAGGAGTAGCTTGCAAGATAATAACATGTCACTACCTTCGCATTCATCAACTCCATCAATATCAGATGTTTACAACATGTTACGGGATTTAAAGACAGAAGTAGAGAAGGGTAATGAGAAGGCTGAGCGTGAGCTGGGAAAATTCCTAAACCTGGCACATGACGAGAATGCGAACTTTATGAAGAAACAATCTGAGAGTATCAGTGCTTGTCCAGCACAAATTCAGGAACTGAAGGAGGAGAATCTTCTCTTGAAAAAACAACTGAAGGAAACTCAGCAACAACACGATGATCTCGATCAATATGGAAGAAGAAACACGCTTGAAATCTATGGTATTCCGGAGAAGAAAAATGAAGACTCGTATGAAATTGTAAAATGTGTTGGAAGGGCATTGGATATTGAGATGACAAATGATATGATAGATGTGTGTCATAGGTTAAGAAAACTACCGACTCAAAAAGCAGGAGGTATAATTGTTAAATTTGTAAGACGTGCAGACACGGATAGGTTTCTGGAAAGGCCAGAGGTGAAGATAAATTTAAATTGTATTCATTTAGGTTATGAAAGCAATGAGATGGTATATGTTAATCAGAATCTTACCCCATATAGAAGGAATATTTATAGTGAAGCTAGGAAACTTAAACGCGAAAGAAATTACGCCTACCTATGGGTGGATAATACAGACACTATTAAACTGCGAAAGAATGAGGGAGAGAAAAATGTATAGGCTATATATTGAGAACACTTGAAGATGTATTTAACTTAAATTGATGTAATTGCCACTAATTACTTCTAGATGACGACTATTGATAACATAACAGATTATTATCAAAATGTAAGGGGGCTTAACACAAAGACTCAAGAATTCTATGTAAACAATATTGAAAATGGCTATGACATAGTTATTATTACAGAAACCTGGTTACATGAAGGTGCCTTTAGTAGTGAGTTGTTTAGTGATAATTATACAATATTTCGTCACGATAAGAAACACCGAAATGGAGGAGGTGGAGTAATAATAGCAGTGAGGCAAAACATAACATCTAGGAATGTTATTTTAGATGATAATTTCGATGTTTTTTGTGTGAGAATGAATTTAAGAAATAAGGTATACTATATAGTAGCTGTGTATTTTACTCCTTCCTCAACGATTGATAATTATATGCATTTTTATAATTTGTTTGAGAATTGTAATGAATTTCATAATGCCAACATTATTATTGATGGTGATTTTAATCTGCCAAAAATCTCTGATTCGAGTTACAACCCGCAACTAGGTGAACCGTGTTACAGAGCCCTAGATAACTTTTTGAGTCTATATGGCTTACGCTCATTAAACAACATACAAAATCATAATGATAGGACACTGGATTTAATCTTAGCTAACGTGAATGATGGTGTTACTATTAACAGAGAAGAACTCCCTCTTGTTAAGGAAGATGCACACCACCCAGCATTAGTAATAATTCTACATTTCGCAAAATCAACAAATAATATAGAAAATAACCCAGTCAGATCGTTGAATTTTAGAAAGGCAAACTTTCTTGGAATTTACGAAATGTTACGTGATGTAAACTTGGCACTTATTAGTAGCATGGATAATGTAGATGATGCTGTAAAGTTCTTTAATGACAATATTAACTCAATATTTAATCTTAAAGTACCAACAAAGAAAATCTATGCAAATAATAAATATCCTTGTTGGTTTACGCGAGAGATCATTGAAACACTTAAACTTAAAGAACGACATAGAAGGCGCATGAAATACGATAGCGACAGTAGAATTAAGTATAAAGATACTCGTAAAAAAGTAAAAACACTCATAGATAAGGCATATAATATGTATCTAAGAGAAACCGAAGGAAGTATTGAGAATAATAGTAAATTATTTTGGAGTTACGTAAAAACCAGAAAACATGGAAATACTTATTCAAACCAAAGTAGGACATATATAGATAATGTTAAAGAAACAAATCAAGGCATGGTCGATAAATAACTTTGCTTGTTACTTTAAATCTGTCTAATCCTAGTTTCCAAGCACGTATGATGTAACAGAGCAAATGGAATTATGCGTATCTAATTCACTCTCAAGCAACAAAATTACTGAACTGTAATACTGGGAGGCAATAAAAAAATTAAAACCCAAGAAATCTAGTGGGCCTGATGGATTCCCTCCATATTTACTTAAAGGGTGCGCTGAAGTGCTTGAAACGCCTCTGTGTTTAATATTTAATCTAATTATGAGGACGCAAACCTTTCCTACAATCTGGAAGCTAACAAGAATATGTCCTATCTTTAAATCAGGTGAAAATGCAAAAATTGAAAACTACAGACCGATTGCCATTCTGTGTGCTCCAGCAAAAATGTGGGAACAAATTTTGTATTCATGTATTTTTAAATATGTTAGAAGCTATATAAGTAGCAATCAACATGGCTTTTATCCATGCCGATCCACTACAACTAACCTAGTAAATTTTGTCCAAGATGTCCACAATGCCTTTTATAATAGATCAAGTGTGCATTCAATTTATATTGATTTTGCTAAAGCATTTGATAGAATTAACCATAATCTTTTTTTACGTAAGTTATCAAGTTTTAGGTTCACAATCAATTTAATAAACTTATTCAAATCATATCTTCAGTGAAGAAAGCAATATGTAACATATAAACAATCAATATCTCGTGAGTATTATGTGAACTCTGGTGTGCCCCAAGGATCAAATCTCGGGCATCTATTATTTATGTTGTTTATAAATGATTTGCCATCTTATGTTAAGTATTCAAAATGCCTTATTTACGCTGATGATGTAAAATTATATAAAGAAATTACTAGTGTAGAGGATACATTAAATCTTCAAGAAGATCTAAATGCATTATATGAGTGGAGTTGTATAAATGATCTTAGTTTTAATATAAACAAGTGTTGCTTTTTGCAGTTAACAAATAAGATAAATACCATTCATTATACATTCACTGTAAATGGTCAATTGCTTCCTCAGGTGTACGTAGTAAAATACCTTGGTGTTCTTATTGATTCTTCCTTGATGTTCAAACAGCATATCTCACATGCTGTTAATAACGCATACAAAATACTAGGCTTTGTTTTTAGAAATACTAAGAATTTCAGAAGTATAAACTGTATAACAACCATATACAACAGTATTGTAAGAAGTAGACTGGAATATGCTTCTATTATCTGGTCACCAATCTACAAATCACATGAAAATACCGTAGAGAGAACATAGAAGAATTTTTTGAGGTATTTATATTATATAAAATTAAGCCAGTACAATATAATGTGCCATATCAAAATTTGCTCTATGAATTTAATTTGAAGAGCCTTTGTAATAGGCGGAATATTCTGTATCACTTATACTTACATAAAACGGTATATTAGACAATAGTTATTTCCTCAGTCAACTACAATTCAATACGAGAAAAAAGTAATTTACGTGGGCGAAACTTACCGATTCCGAAAATTCCTAAAACTGAGAAATATAAAAGCAGCCCATTAAGTAGAATGTGTGATTTGTATAATACGCTTTCAATGAATAACCAGGCCTTAGATTTATCATTGCCATTCAAACTATATAAAAAAATGATTGAATCAGAATTATGACAAAAATACACTGTAATCATTCCGGTATCACTACTTTCCCCATTATTTTCCATTATATTCTACAATTGTATATCTATAGGTATTTTATGCCTGTAATTATTGCACAAGTCTTTGTTCTTGTATGGTGAAAGACAAGGGAAAGGGCCAGATTGTTTAATTTCATTATTGATTATGTTATTGATTACTTGTATTATCGGTTGATGTATGTTTATATATTTGCTAAATGTATTGTTTCCTAGTAGTGGTATTGATGCTATTATAAACTCACGAAAGTATGAACCCCCCTCCAGCAGATTTGCTTACACTTAAAACTTGCTCAACATGGCCATATGAGCTTTTTGCTCTAGTGTGGAATCTTGTCTAATCAAAGATTTTTGTGAAAATGCCCCTCGGAAAGTATGACCCCCTCAGATTGATGAGGCTACACTTATAAAAGGTACTTCTGAGAGATTGTTGTCCATAAATTTGTTACAAATATGCCCCTTTTTTGGCCACACTTAAAACTAGGCCAAGATGCTTATAAGAGCTACCTACACATACACCCATACATATTTACTTCTGGTTTAAGTTCAATTGGATACCAGCTTTAATTTGTTTATCTAATATTAAAACAATATAATTCTTATAACAATGTAATATATATTTGATAAGCAACAACAACAGGGCCATCTATGTGCAAATGTCTGAACTCGGTGAACACTTGGGAACAAGTCAATTTTTTTCAATATATATATTTGATAAGCAACAACAACAGGGCCATCTATGTGCAAATGTCTGAACTCGGTGAACACTTGGGAACAAGTCAATTTTTTTCATTATGTCAATATTTTTAACTCTTTTTGCCAGTAATAGGGAATGGTAGTAAGTGTTAAACAAAGTACTTTGGAGCTGAATATGCCTTTCTTAAGACGTCGTATATTACTAAAATATCTTTAATTCACATATTTCTCATACCGCTGTATCTTGTTCTATTAGGTTTTTTCAATAAAATTGCCTCTTCAAGAAAATTGCACAACAGCAAAAGAGGTACCAATAGGGCAAGCATACAATGATATGGGGATATGTGAATTGTTGGTTTCTTCGATTCAGATAAATGGATTGAATTGAAACTGGGATATTTTGCATTTGTTACATCCAGCTTGTTTGTTGTAATCTGTTCATATATAAAATCAAGCACCGAGAGGGTATAAGATCAATACTTGAACAATATGTGCGCATGACGGCCCCAAAGCAATGGGATCAATATTTGGAGCGGCAGTTCTATTGCCTGTAAAACTCCTGCAGTTTTATTAGCAAAACTCCTGCAGTTTTATTGACATCGATTAGTTCCAGACAATTCCGCCGCCGCGCCGGGAAGCATGGCGCTGCGGTATGGATTGCATGTACGCTCAGCAGAAAAACGGGATGTACGCTCAGAAGAAAATACTTCAGCAAAAAATATTAGAGAAGAGCTCATGTTTCTGAATGCACCCCCAACCCACCCCCATACACACCTACCCACATCCATACATATTTACTTCCCGGTCCACTTCTATTGCATGAATTGATTAAATGGTTATGACATAATGTGATGATGTGGTGTTTTCTGATTGGTTTAAATAAGCAGTGTTTCTATTGGCTCTGTAAATCTATATAAGCCAGGGCACAGTGCAGATTCTTCACCATTGCTGGATCGGCAGTGGAACCCACAAGTGGGGGGCAGAACCTGAACAGGCTCCACCAAAGTATAGGAGACTTGAAGCATATAATTTGGCGGAATAACCCAAGTAAGGTCATAGAGACAATATACACTGATGCAATAAAAGCCAATTTTTGGCAGGGGGGCCAAAGTGGTTCCTAAATACAAAACTCAAGAACTAATTGACATAGAGCTATGCAGTTTTTTTGTCTGCACTGAACTCAACTGATCCAGCATAGAGTTTTGATTTGAACCCCAAGAAATTGTATATAAATACCAAAGCCAAAAATATTAAGTGTATACACACATACACACATACACACACATACAAAGCACAGTGCTGAACTCAACTGATCCAGCATAGAGTTTTGATTTGAACCCCAAGAAATTGTATATAAATACCAAAGCCAAAAATATTAAGTGTATACACACATACATACATACACACACACACAAAGTACAGTGCTGAACCCAGCTGCTATTTTTATCCAGCATAGAATTTTGATTTGAATCCCAGGAAATTGTATATAATAAACAACAACAAAAATGCCGAATCAAAAACATTGTAATCAATGCAATAAGAATATATCCAGCCCCAATTGGGCCAAGCACCAAAAGATTTGTAACCCGGACAAATACAGAACTCCCACAAAAATTTGCCCCAAATGCAATAGAAAATACAGCATGCAATACTTCACATATACACATAAAGATACTTGCTCTGCACAATCATCAACACAACCATCTACATCTGGTCTGAAAAGGAAGCATGAAGCACCTGTTAATGCTAGAGCAGCAAAGCAGCCACGCCATGAACCTATCCGTAGCAGTTTTAACGGCCAATTAAGAGATCACCGTTTTGTATCAGAGCCAAGATGTGGCATTGAGAATTTTTTGAACAGTATAAATTCTGATGTGCAGGCAATTCTAAATGCACAAAATGGCTCTTATAAGCTCTCCCTCAAATTGTTTATACAATATAAAAAACCAAATGGCACAAAATTTACACAGCCCCACATAACAGAAACTGTACCGGTATATTCAAATGCAAATTCGGACAAAATAATAAGCAGTTTGATGGATCAACTGAATATCAAACACTCTGAATTTGCGGCAAAAGAGTCCGGATGGAGCCTATGTGGCTCTCCGCACAAGTTATATGTTAATATTTCTGAATTCAGCCCATTACAAGGATCTACATATCTGCCATTACCTGATAATATCAAAAACAGAAGAGCCGTGGTCAATATTGAAAATACCGACCAGAAATGCTTTTTGTGGTGTATATTAGCTGCTTTGTATCCAGTTTCAAGGAATCCTCAGAGAATAAGTTATTACAAACAACATGAACATGATTTTGACGATGCAATGGAGGGTTTAGAATATCCAATGTCTGTTCAGAATATTGATAAATTTGAAAAAAGGGCCAAGCATATCAATGGCAAACAATTATCTATTAATGTATTTATTTGTTCCACTGGCAATTGCCCGATAGCACCTCTCAGAATCAGTACACTTGATGATGATTCTGCAATTCCGATTGATCTGCTCTTAATTGAAGGGGATGGCACATATCATTACACTTTGATACATAATCTTGAAGCTATAGTCAGAACACAACTAGACAAATCTAATAGAATATTTAAGTTGTGCAGAAGATGTTTAACTGTATTTGATGGTCAAAAAATGGTAAATGGGGTTCGTGAAAAAAATGCAGAAATTGCTAAAAACAAGTTAATTGAGCATCTGAAATACTGTGGGAACCATAAACCTGTTCATATGGTGATGCCCAATCCAAGTGAAAATTGCAAATTCAAAAAGTTTGAAGCCTTGTTGGAACACCCAGCATATATTGTCTGTGATTTTGAATCGAACCTCAAACCTCTTGCATTCTGCAATCCAGATCCTGAAGAATCTTCAAGTACATCATACCAGTTACATGAACCTTCCAGCTTTTGTTATATAGTTATACGGGATGGTGTAGCTAGTGAGCCACACTTATACTTGGGACCAAATGCCATCAAAATATTTGCAGATAAAATAGAAAATGTGTGCCGTGACATAGCATCTAACATCTTATTAAAATCAAAGCCTATGTTGCCTTTAACAGAGGAACAGATTGAAGATTTCAACAATGCAGAAAAATGCCCGGTATGTGATTCTGAATTTTCAGATACAAATATCAAGGTTCATCACCATTCTCATACAGATGGTAAATTCTTAATGGCCCTGTGTAATAGCTGTAATATTAAGATCAAGAGACCAAGATTTGTCCCCATATTTTGCCATGGAGCATCCAATTATGATTTCCATCATCTGATCAGGTACGAGGGGTTTGAGAAGCAGAATTTAAATATTTTAGCTGAAAATGATGAAAAATATATATCTATTAGCAAAATAATTAAAGTTAATGGTGTTCCTATTCACATAAGATTTCTTGATTCTTACAGAATTTTATCTGCTAGCCTGGCTACACTGGCCACTCAATTATCTGATGATCAATTCAAAATCACAAGTGCCTTGTTTCCAAATCAGGACCTGAAATTAATTAGGCGGAAGGGTGTATATCCATATGACTATGTTACAGATTTTTCTAAATTTGATGAATGTTCCCTGCCACCACAACAAGAGTTTTACAGCAAAATCAGAGGATCTGGAATCACTGATGAAGATTATCACCATGCTCAGTTGATGTGGAATAATTTAAATTGCCAGACATTTGGTGATTATCACATGGCATATTTGAAACTTGATGTGACCCTCTTAGCTGATATATTGCAGGCATTCAGAAAATCTTCCATGCAAAATTATAAACTGGATCCAATGTATTTTTACAGTGCTCCGGGTCTAGCATGGGCCGCAATGTTTTTCAACACCAAAAAGCCATTGGATCTAATCCAAGATCAAGATATGTATCTGTTTATGGAGAAAGGTATAAGAGGAGGGATGGTGCAATGTTCCCAGAGATATGCCAGAGCAAATAACAAATATATGCCTGATTATGATCCAGCACGGCCATCAAATTATATAACGTATTTAGATGCAAACAGCCTCTATGGTGACGCCATGATGAAAAAACTGCCATATGCAGGGCTTGAATGGGTTGAAAATTACAATATTGAAGATCTTCAGGATTTTGATGACAGTGAAGATGGTCTCATCTTAGAGGTTGATCTGATAATCCCAGATCATTCGCACAATAAATTTTCTGATCTGCCCCCAATTTCCGAGGTTCAGTGCTCACCTGGCTCTAAACAGAAGAAGCTCATGATGACTCTGGAGCCAAAACAGGGATATGTCACATATTACAAAAACCTCCAGTTCCTGATGAAACATGGTGTCCAAGTGACCAAAGTTAGAAAAGTCTTAAGGTTCAGGCACTCAGAATGGTTGAAACCATACATTGATACAAACACGGAGCTTCGAACATCTGCAAAGAGCCAATTTGATAAGGGCTTGTTTCAATTGATGGTGAATTCAGTGTATGGCAAAACTATTGAAAATGTCAGAAAACATACCGATGTTAAAATAATTACTGACCCCAGCCTGAGCAAAAAATTGGTTGCAAAGCCCAACTTCAATTATAGAAGAATTTATGATGAGCACATGGCACTTTTCAACATGATGAAAACAAAGATTAAGTTTGATAAACCTATTTATGTAGGGGCTGTGATATTGGAATTGGCCAAATTACATATGTTAATATTGTATTATGATGTGCTGAAACCTTTTTATGGTGATCGTGTAAAATTATTGTACATGGACACGGATAGTTTTATTCTTGATATTCAAACAGAAGATGTTTATCAAGATATGTCACAGCCTGAATTGTTTCAATACTTTGATACCAGTGAACATACAAAGATTCAACACCACCACAACAAAAAGGTGCCTGGCAAGTTAAAAGATGAGACACTTGGTGATGTTATTGTGAAATTTGCTGGGTTAAGTGCCAAGATGTACACTTTTGAAACATGTAGTGGCGCTGTTGCCAAAAAAGCCAAGGGCATTGGCAGAGTTACTGTTGAAAAAGATCTTGAATTTGAAGATTATGAAAATTGCCTCAAATCCCAGAATTCAATCAAAACATCAGAAAATAGAATTCAGAGTGAGGATCACTTGCTGACTAGCAATATTGTAAGAAAAGTAGCCCTGGACCCACATGATGATAAGAGATGCATTTTATCATGTGGCATACATACTCTACCATGGGGGCATTGTGATTTGAAAAATGGGAATCAATGCCCAATTACAGAGCATGATTTGAAATAAATAAACATGCCTATGAACTTATTTGGGTTAAAAAAACAGGCTATTATGGAGCTGCCAACACCACAACCCTCTTCTGATATGCTGTCTAAACTGAGTGGCTTGTTAATTATTCATCTGAACAGCATACTTACAGATGTTGATGATGAAACAGGTAAAACATTGTACATATTTAACAATAATTTAAATCATTACCAATTACCTGTAGGTGGGCAATTGCAATTTATTACAACCCCTGAGGGTGATGTCAAGATTTCAATAGGGAGAAATATTTATAGAATTAAGCACTCAAACATGATTTCTGGCACTGTATATACTGTTTCTGCTGGTGACTGCTTATATATTGAGGTCCCTGGATCATATGACAAGCTTATACCTTTTTTTATAGAATTAAGAATCAGATACTCTATAATAAATAACCACTAAAACAAAAATGCCTAATGATATATTTGGCCATACAAGACATGAAGATCACAGTGATGAGATTCTGATGCTTGATGTCAGAGTCAAGAAATTAAGAAGTGATTTACAAGCTTTACAAACCACACTCAATGCCAGTCTTCAATTAGAAATTACAAATTTACAATCACAATGCATGGACCCTCTTCTTAAAATTGATTCCGAACTCAAAGTGCTGCTTCAGAAATATACTGACCTGGCAACATTAGATAATTTTCAAAGTTTAGAAGAAGCTGTAGCAGCTCTTCAAGCCAAATTTAAGACCCAGGCTAACAACTCTGAGCAATTGAAACAACAATTGGAAGAGCAAATAAATAATGTCCAGGCACAACTCCAAACAATTGTCAAAAGCATAAAATCACAAGAAGATTTTGATCTAGTGATTTCCACTCTAAAAGAACAGATTCAATCCCTCCAAATACCTAATCTGGATCCTCTGCACAATGCCATAGCCGAGGTTAAAGAAAAAATTGAGACACTTGAAAATTTTATGAACAACTTGCCATCTTCTGATGCTTTGAATGCAATAACTCGGAGTGTAGCAAATATTAAGCTGCAACTTGAAACATATGAAGATTTTGGAAAAATTCAAAGTACCATAACCCATCTTGAAGGTACAATAGCAGCAGTGCAAAGTGATTTGGCAAATGTACAAGAAACTCGCCTGCCCGGTATTGTAGACACACTTGTCAGTGTCCAGCAACAAATCACAAAGCTTGAAAACCTCAACACTGAATCTGAGCTATCTCATTTTCATCACTTGATCGATGATATCCAAACAAAGCTTGAAATTTTACAACAATCAACACCCACTCAGGCAGATATAGCTCTGCTCCAAAATGCTATGCAAAATGTGGCTGATGCTTCTGAATTAAACAATGTAAAATTGGCACTTGAATTTTTGCAAAATACAGTATCAAATCTTCCTACATCACAGGAACTTAAAAATATTAAGAGGGCAGTGAATAGGATATTGAAATCAGAAGATATCAAGAATATCCAGCCAGAGATCAAACAACTTACTCAGACAGTGGCCACTCTACCAACCAATCAACATATTAATGAACTGCATGCCCTGTTTGAGGATATCAGAAGACAGGTCCATGATCTTACTGCTCAAAATTCAAAATTGGCAGTTGTTGAAAATTTGCAACAAATTGTAGCTAATATCAAGCAACAGCTAGGAACCATGGAATCCAATCAAGCAAATGCTCTGTCTGTTTTTGCCACCCAGCTTCAAGAGATTGTGCAACAATACAAGAAACTTATTGTGGACATAAAAATCAAGCCAGGCCATGATGATGTTGTTAGGACCATCAATGAGCACCTTGAATCTGTAACAAGCAGATTGCTTACAGCAGAAAAGGAAATAACAGGCATAATCGAGAATCCAAAACACACAGTAATTCTTGAATTGTACAGCATCCCCAACAAAGAATATGATTCTCCATTTACACCAGGTGGCAAAATATATATGCTGTCCCCTGTACAATTTTATTACCAGTTTTTTGTTGGGGGCACACTGAGACCAATCAAGATCAAATATTGGCATCAGCCACAGGCACACCACTACCCTACCTTATCAATAACAAATGCTGACAACAAAGTGAAAATCACCAGTGTAGAGTTGGAGGATTTTACAGTTCCCAATACATTAGAAACAGCCTATGTTGAAGATGATGGCACTCTGGAATTTAAAATACAAATAGGGGACAAATTATATTTAGAAAATCCTGCAGTATCAGCTGCTGAACACCCTATAGTTGCAATATTCTTGTTTACATATTATGTCTAGACAAATTATTGTTGATGAATTACACAGACAGGCCAGACATAATTTTAAGAGACTGCCAGTAGTCACAAAAGGCATAGATGATTTATGGCAGAGCGACTTGATTGAGTTGGCAAGTGGACAGTTGAAAAACTTAGACAAAATCAACAAGGGCTACAAGTATCTACTCACTGTAATAGATACATTTTCAAAATTTGCCTGGGCTGTGCCACTCAAATCCAAGACTGGAAAATGTGTTACAGAAGCCTTCAGGACAATCGTCAATCAGAGTGGAAGATCACCGCGCTATTTGCAAACAGATAATGGCAAAGAATTTTATAATTCTGTGTTCCAACAATTTATTAAAAGCCAGGCAATACAACATTATTCGAGTTACAGTGATCTCAAGGCCTCAATTGTAGAGAGATTCAACAGAACCTTAAAAAATCTTATGTATAAACAATTTACACTTCAAGGTAATTATAAATGGATTAATATTCTTCCAGAACTTCTACATAAATATAACAACTCTATCCATTCCACAATCAACATGAAACCCTCTGAAGTAACTTCATCTGATGAGCAAAAATTGATCAGGACTGTTTATTATCCTAGATACCAGCCAACAACAAGAAAGGCCAAATACAGGGTGGGTGATCAAGTAAGAATCAGCAAATATAAGCACTTATTCAAAAGAGGCTTTACAAGAAACTGGAGCACCGAATTATTTACAGTGGTTCAAGTTAAACCCGGGACTCTTAACACATATATAATAAAAGATCATCGAGGAGAAATTCTCAAAGGCAGGTTCTATGAACAAGAACTCAGCAAAACTAAACAGCCTGACACATATCTCATAGAAAAAATCATCCGCAGAAAAGGCAACAAGTTATTTGTCAAATGGCTGGGTCATCCGGAAAACAGCTGGATCGATGCAAACAAAGTGATAATATGAGCACCTGGGATGTTATAAAAAGGCTGCCAGAACCTGAACAACAGAATAAGAAAAATGGCAACTTGCTGCCTGATAATATTAGGTGTCTTATTGTTGGGCCATCTGCTTGTGGTAAAACTACACTAATGGTTGATAATTTTTTATTGGCACCCAACTGGTTAGACTGGAAAAACAGGCACTTGTATGTCTTTTCTAAGAGCTTGGAACAATTAAAATATCAGCAGCTGATGAAGCTATATGATGGATTAGATATTGCCACTTTTGAATCAGATGTTAAGCCACTTCATGAATGTCTCGATAATTCTGTTGTTGTGTTTGATGACATTATACTGGATAATCAAAACAAGGTTAGAAATTTCTTTACACAGGGCCGGCACAAAAACATTGATTGCTTCTACCTGGCACAGACTTTTTCAAAAATACCCAAGCAACTGATCCGAGACAACAGCAATTTTATATGTGTGTTTCATCAAGATCATACCAACCTCAAACACATACATGACGAATATGTAGGTGGGGACTTGAGCTACAATGATTTTTCCAAGTTTTGCAGTAGGTGCTGGAACCAGGACAGTTATGGGTTTGTCACAATTGATATGACAAGAACACCCAGTAGTGGCAAATACAGAAATAAAATCAACGATTTTCTAGACGTTGAAACATAAATAAATAACCATGAAAAGGCCAATTATTGATGATCTTAAGTTAAGAGATTATCTTGTAAAAAGATTTAAGGGATGGAAATCAGAGAACCGGGGAATTTATGAAAAACACAAACAAACAGAACAGCCTGTAATTGATGCTATTAATAATTTAGGTAAAAATATCAAAACTGTTACAGAGCAAAATCAAGATTTGATCACAGAGCTTGTACCTGTAGCTGCTAGGAACATTTTAGATTATCCATTCACCCCACTTTCCAGTATTCATACACCTAGTCCTGTTGCTCCTAGAAGAATTGAAGCTACACAGGATCCTATTGAATTGGGTCTTCTTGCTCAAAAATATTTAACCACACCTAAAGACAATAAAGATGAGGTTTTTGGCTTATATGCTGACACAGAGCTTGATGGTAGCATCATACATAGAATTGGCAATTTCAGAGTAACATTTATGGGAGATGATCTGATTGTTTATTCAGAATCTCGTCTCGGAGAAAAAGGTGCTTTTGTTAAATATCCCGGCACACCTGGGTTGTGGGAACTGATGACTAGGAAAAGGCCTGGCAGCTATAGAGATCAAGATTATGAGTATTACAAAGAAATATTAATAAAATCAGATGCTCTATACCAGAACAATGATCCCACACAAAAAAGAGTCAAGTCTAGCAGTGGGGCAAAATACAATAATTTAATCAAGCCCATATGGTCACAGATCAAGACTGGCAGTGGAATCAAACAATACAACACCCTGCCTAAAGAATGTGTGTGGGTTGATGATGTCAGGAAACTTGTGGATAGGTTATTGGTGATAGCTGGGGAGGAAAATGCTGGGAACCACAATTTTTACAATGAAAAAGTTGGAATTATGGACATGATAAGCACAAAATAATCTAATTTTATAGTGAATGACCCTAAGGGGATTGGATATCTCATAAAAATTATTAATACTCTACCACCTAAATTTTGGAATGTTTCTGAGGGCCGGGGCTTGGTTAATGACATTATAAACAAGCTGCCATTTGAACTACATATTCCAGGCTATCAGTATTGTGGTCCAGGCACAAAATTGGACCATAGATTAAACAGAGGGGATCCTGGTGTTAATCCCCTAGATGCTGCTTGTAGAGACCATGACATAGCATACAACACACATTCTGATCTTGACAAGAGACATGTTGCAGACAAGAAATTAGAAGAGGCTGCATTTGGTAGATTTGTAAGCAAAGATGCTTCTTTGAGTGAAAAAATAGCAGCATTGGGAACCACCATAGCTATGAGCACCAAACAAAAACTGGGGTGGGGGTTGTGAATATGTATATAATAAACCTACAATGAAGGCCAAGGGTGTTATGTATCAAATACCTTATGCAGGTCTTAAATCTCTTAAAACTATTGATAGCCTTTTAACCAAAAAGCAGCGCAAGAAAAAAAGCTCTTGTATTGCAAAGGGCCATGGTATGAAATTGTTGCTTAGCACCCCCCAATTAAAAAAATTACAGCAATCAAGAAAAAAATCACATGTGGGGGGTTTCATATTTACCATCCCTGCCATCTTAGCTGCTCTCGGGGCTGTAGGGAGCTTGGCTGGGGGATCAGCTGCCATAGCAAAAACAGTAATAGATGCCAAGAAAAATAGGGCAGAATTAGATGAGCAGAGGCGCCATAACCTGGCCATGGAGAAAAAAGGCAAAGGTGTTAAGAGAGCCATGAATAAGTTTAAAAAAAACAAGAGCCGCTTACAAACCAAGATATTGAAGCTTTAATCAAGCCACTGGGCATCAAACATTTTAGAGGTGTGTACATGTCTGATTCTTTACCAGAACAACCACTCAACAAAGAGTGTGGCATTGTTAATTTGGATGAGTACAAAAATCAGGGCACTCACTGGATTTGTTATCTTAAATATTTAAACAATAAGGCATTTGTGTTTGATTCATTTGGAGGTGATCCACCTGAAAATTTAATAAAATATCTAAATTCATCTAATCTTTATTACAATAATGCCCGTGTTCAAAACTTCAAAGATGTTAATTGCGGACATTTGTGTTTATCTGTTCTCAGATATATGTCTCAAATAAATAAACCATCAATTGAAGATTTTCAAAAAGCCTTGTGGTATCTGAAACATCATGGGGGTATTCCATCTCACCAGCCAAAATTCAATATTGAAACTCAGATTGCATGATGATATAGTGTATCCCAAAACAATAGCTCTCAGAGCATTTTACGGCATGTACTTGATCCCTAATATTACACACCACAACAACAAAATTGCAGTAGGGGATCAAAAAATTGTCATCACTCCAGGGCAATATAATCTGTCCACTCTAAATGCTCAATTACCCAGAGGTGTAGTGTTAAGTCAAAATTCTGTCACTCACAGAGTAGAGATTGTATCTGCTACAGAAACAGTGGATCTGGGTACTATAGGAGAGCTGTTAGGCTTTGAGAACAACACAAAACTTGAACCGGCCATCAAACACACTGCTATGAATATACCTAAATTCTTGGCCATAGAGACTCTGAATATTCACTGTAATGTGGCTGAGGGTATGATCACCAAATCAAATGGCATAGGCACCCACAAACAAACTGGCATCATTGCAACATTCAAACCTAACTCTGAATTTATGGAGCCCATCATCTACAATCCATCCCCAACATTATATTTTCCTGTGTGCCATAATAGAATAGATTACATTGAATTGATGGTCACTAATGAAAAAGAAGAATTAGTTGATTTTGCTGGAGCCACAACAACTGCTTTCATAGAGATTAACATTTAAATAAAAATACATACAATGGAAAATATTGAGAGTTATGAGCTACAATCATTCCCTCCAAACAGGAGGACATTTGCAAATTTAAATCAACCCAACACAGAGATTGAGGTTGATCTTGATGTAGGGGATGGATTTATACACCCCACAGAGCAGATCTATACATCAAATTTGATGTTGTAAAGCTGGATGGAACAGATTATCCGGCAAATTCAAATATAAGATTGGTGGACAATTTTGTGCCGCATCTGTTCTCTGAAATTGAGATCAGAAAGCATGGTGTTGTTATAAACAGAGTAGATTATCCCGGCATTACCTCCACAGCTTTGGCCACACTAAAATTATCCAAAACCGAGGCTTCTTACTACAAAATCGGTGGATTTGAGGCTGGTGATAAAATATTATCTAAAAACCACACTGTATTGTTTCCTATGCGCCTGTTGCCAGGATTCTTCTCGGATTACAAAGATATTATGTGGAAGGGCGGGTTAAGAATCACATTTAGAAGAGCTGCCAATGATAATAATGCTTTGATGAGGTACAGCACATTAAACTCTACTGGGGAAGCTCTGCCTAATACCTTACCAGATGCAGGCAAATGCATTATTCAGACTATGGAGCTAAGAATTCCGGTTGTTGAATATGAAGCCAGTTATGCTCTTAAATACAAAGCTGATATAATAAAAAATCCACAGGTTCCTCTTCAATTTTACACATATCAATGTGTACAGAAGCCTGCATCTGGCACATATTATGAGTTTGATGCTACAAATTCATTCTCCAGTATTCAATATGACATGCCTGATTTTGTAGTGGTATTGTTTCAGACTGGAAGACACAACAATCAGGAAAAAAATTCAAGTAGATTTGATAACTGCAACATCAAGAACATATATCTTAAAAATGGCAGAAATGAGGTCTTTCCTAGAGAAAATTATAATTTAGACATGTCCAAAAATGATTTCCTCAAATTATATGAGGCATTTTCTTCCTTCAAAAGGGTTACTACTGGCAATACTGACATGTATTACACACCAGATGAATTCAAAGCACGGAAACCCATGTTTGTAATCAACACTTCAAAAAGGAAACAAGTTGTGGTGAATGACAGGACAAACATTAAAATTATCTGTGAATTCCATGAGGCATTACCTGAAGACACCATTTGTAGTGTTATTCTCATAGGGGAAAAATCATATGTTTATGACATAAGAAATGAGAGAGTCACGGAGCAATTCTAGAAGAATTACATTGTTTTAATATTAGATAAACAAATTAAAGCTGGTATCCAATTGAACTTAAACCAGAAGTAAATATGTATGGGTGTATGTGTAGGTAGCTCTTATAAGCATCTTGGCCTAGTTTTAAGTGTGGCCAAAAGAGGGGCATATTTTTAACAAATTTATGGACAACAATCTCTCAGAAGTGCCTTTTATAAGTGTAGCCTCATCAATCTGAGGGGGTCATACTTTCCGAGGGGCATTTTTTACAAAAATCTTGAATTAGACAAGATTCCACACTAGAGCAAAAAGCTCATATGGCCATGTTGAGCAAGTTTTAAGTGTAAGCAAATCTGCTGGAGGGGGGTTCATACTTTCGTGAGTTTATAATAGCATCAATACCACTACTTTTCCTTTGTTTTTTTTATGCCGTCTGTAATTGGAGGTTTATCTCTGTTGAGGGCAGTAAATAAATAAATAAAAAAATAAATACCATCATACAAAAGCTATACAAAACTACAGGGTGTCCAAAAAGTCACGCAACCGAGACACTGAATGTACGTAACTTTTGTACAAAAAGTGATAGAGAAATGAATCATACATTGGGCATTAACTTTGTCTATGTGGATATTTTAACATTTTCAGTTGTACTCTGGCCTCCCAGATGGCGCAGTGGTAGCGTCGTCGCCTTGTAATCAAGGGATCCCAGGTTCGATACCCGGTGGAGGCACAGAGTGGTTCGGATTCTACTTTAAACTGTAGGTCCAGTCCAGATTTGCCTTACTGTGCATAAAGTGGACTTAAAACACCAAATCAATCAATCAATCAATATGTTGTACTCTGTTTCAGTTATGGCTGCTAAACGTTCTGGCTTTCTTTCTTTTTCTTTCCTTCCCGATAAATCTCTTTCTTTTTCTACTTACATTTCCTGTCTCCTATTCTCTTTCTTTCTGTTTATTTCATTCCGCCGTTCCCTGTTTCCCTGTCTCTCATTCTATCTCCCTTCATCCATTTCAGTACATGTGCTTTGTTGTTGAATGACTACTAAATATTACAAGCAGTTAGAAGAGGGACATGTTACAGCGGCAGAAACTTCTCGGCTGCTTAGGCATACAACTTCTAGTTTCTGTCAGTTCAGATGCGGCTCTGCAGGCTTGTACCTTTCCACCGGATGAGGCAAGTAATGAAATTAGTAAGGCCTTGCTCTAATACCCCTCCTGTATCTGCTTGCAATATTTATTAGTCACTTGACACTATTATAAATGATTCCAGTAATTTCATATGTAGACCATTTGTGTCTTAGGCTGTTTCACGGTAGGATAAAGCCCGCACTTGCTCACCCGCTGGCGACGCCTGTTACTTGCCTGGCCCCCACACACTTTACCTCCGCACTCAAGGTTCGGTGCACTCCGTACTCGGCTCTGATTTGTCTAGGGGTATCAAGAGACATCGGATAACCTTTACGAAACCTTATTGTTATAGGGGATAAATTACCTTGTCCAGCAACTGTGAAATTAAAAACCAGGAATTTTGAGTATTTTCTAAGTTTAATTAAAGTAAATGTAAATATATATAAACCATATCTCAACGTTTGCTTCTCTAATTATTGAGCTAAGACTCTAATTTTGTGATGTTGGAAATCTCTAATGTTTGTACCTGGATGCTTTACATTTTATCAATTAGTACATCGGGAGTACGGATGATATGATCCATATTTTTATGTGACGTCACCGGTAGAAAATATGTCAATAATATATGTAATTTTGTGAAACAACGCGTAATTCCCTTGTTATTATATGTAATATTGCTTGTTTGTAATGTATATCTTTTGTTTAATATTTATTGTTGATTATGACACCACCTAGCGACGATATATGGAACTACACGTAACACCTGCAATGGGAAAAAAACTTACAACTTTACTTTTTGAAATGATGTACTTTGTCACTTTGTAATGCTACTCGTTTGGCTACAATATATTTTTTAAAGTGTTCCCGGACTTTTGTTACACGCTGTATTTGTGGCACACGCAATCACTCTACACTGAGTCGCGTCTCAAGGTCAAGGGTACGGTCCATTTTGTTGAGGGGTGTTATGGT
This sequence comes from Lepisma saccharinum, assembly GCF_977018435.1. Taxonomy (NCBI): domain Eukaryota; kingdom Metazoa; phylum Arthropoda; class Insecta; order Zygentoma; family Lepismatidae; genus Lepisma; species Lepisma saccharinum. The sequence continues at coordinate 688,628 of NW_028142979.1, forward strand.
TCTTTTTTCGAGGAAGTGTCCATATACATTTTCATTGGGAAACATACAAAAATAAAACGTTATTCAGGAATATTTGGGTTTCCTTTACCGAGTGAATCACCCTGCATAAACAACGTCCGTAAGGTCCTCAGCGACAGCGAATAAGGGCGTTATCCCCGGGTTTTTAACTTCCTCCTCTAATTCAATTATCCTCTCACAATCCCAGGCAACAGCCTGTGCGAATTTCCTATAATTATTAACAGGTTCTGTAATTATCGCTCATTTCCCTGGGGCCTCGCTAGGAGGAAGAGACAGATTTCAGAAGGTTTTTTTTTCCAGTCCTACTTGTCCTGCGTAATAAACAAGTTGGATCTTGTAATGGAGCAAGAACAGTACACCGAGCAAAACTGACACCTTTGGGTTTCTTTGTAAGTTGTTTGTTGTAACGGATCAGTCTGAGGGTGCTTATCGGGGAAGTCGAGAAAGCTATCTTATTGTCTTTGGGTTCCTGCACGTTCTCAACATGGGCGTAACGTGGAGCTAAATTTTAAGGGGGCATACTCGAAAAGTTTACCATCTCGTAGAAGCAGCATCCAGGATTATATGCTAAATAACTATGACATTTGCGAAATCAGAAATATTACTCTTTTTTACTTTGCTCCTCAGGTTCCATGACGTTAATAAAAGTACCCCCCCCCCCAACTTGTATACTTTAATAAACCTGAAACTTTTGGAAAACAAATGCCCCCTTACCCCCGCCAAGGTACGCCTGTAATTCTCAACCTCCGGCCCGGTAAATTCTTTTTAGAAGTCGATGTCCTGATCTCAACAATTCTGCTCCTAAATATGTTTCTACTTTTTTAAACGTCATACATTAATCAATAAGGCCCATGAAATAATCATATAGACTGTTAGTTCGATAATGTCTAGGCTTGTTGACAAATAAAAAAATTGGTTTAAATTAGTTGAGAACGACTGGGTCAATTGGAATCCTTTAGCTTCCTCTGGCCAAGATAATTATATAAATTTAGTAAGTGATGATATTCATATTATTAGAATAATTAAATGAAGAAAACCTAGGTGGACGCGTATGGGAAGATGAAAGAAGAGTTTACAGGATTCTTGTTTGGAAACCTGATGGTAAGAGACATGTAGGAAGGAGAGAGAGAGAGAGAGAGAGAGAGAGAGAGAGAGAGAGAGTATGTGTGTGTGTGTGTGTGTGTGTGTGTGTGTGTGTGTGTGTTGATATTCATTGGCAATTTGCATTCATGACGCCGAAAAATTCCAATTAATCAGAATATTATTAATATTTGTTAATAAAAACTGATGCTCAAACTACAGAAGAACGAACCTCTCGCAACCCACCTAACACTTTCTGAGAAACGTGTGGCATTATGTTTACAGATATTAGTAGAATTTAAAAAAATGGTAAACTTTCCGTATCCGGAAAACGGATTTCTTAAAATTTACAGGAGAAATTACTTACCGAATGCCGTTTCTTTAGACTTGTGGAAGTTCGGGGAAGTGTTTTCTCGCATCGTTCATTGAATTTTGCCGGTAAATCATGTATTTTTCGATATAAATGTGTGACCGATGCACGAAAGCTGTTGCATCCATTTCCTTCCAGCCGGGTGTTGCCTGTGTGTGATGGCGTAATCCCAGTCAATCCCGGTTAGTGTTTCCAAACACGTGTTTTTGTAACTGAAGAAGGTACGTTTCCGCAAATGGTTTTTTGGGCTATGTGTCAATGGTTCGTGGAGCTATGTGTCAATGGTTCGTGGGGCTATGTGTCAATGGTTCGTGGGGCTATGCGAGAATGGTGTGTGGGGCTACGCATTTCTAAACCAATTTTTAACTATTCTAACCTAAACGTGACCCAACCTAACCTGACCTTACCGGAAATGGTTCGTGGGGCTATTTATGAACGGTTCGTGTGGCTATGCGTCAATGGTTTGTGAGGCTACGTAGGTATTTTTGGGTGGAGTGGGGTGGAAACACTGCATGCCGACTACGGTAGTGAAACTGTGACCGCTATTTCGTACCATACCCCGTTCGATTAAGAAATATTGACCCTGGCAGACCTTGTCAGCTCCTGCTCAGAATGTGTAGAATAAGCATTCTACAGGAAATGGTAAGAACACTGGCCTTTGGCAAGAGGTGACGAGAGGCCAAGCGAGTGTTTAAATACGTGCGCATGAGAGCGACACGAGGTCTTTTAATCTGGAATCATCGGAGAAGCAGGAGCTACTGGTCTTATTTCTAAACCGAACAGGGTAAGCTAGTCTACACCCATTCTGCCATTTGCATTGCTCACTTCAGTCTAGAAACGAATCATGAGTCTATTTTAATGTATAGTTAGATATTTGTACCTGCCCGTTCAGGGCTGTCTCTACCATCAACTAGTTCTAATAGTACATCCCTATTTAAGATCTCCGAGTTAGATGAAAGGTACGTGGTGGAGATGAACGGTACGTGGTGGATTGATGCGGGCCTTTTCATTTTCTTTTGGAAATGAAAAGCGTCATGCCTTGTTTTCCTAAACAGACATGAAAATTGAAAGAGGAACGCTACGTAGTGGAGTTGCGGAATTTTTTCATTTATTTCACTCTGAAATAAATGAAAATTGAAATTTGTTAAATAGTGACATGTCAGAATTGTTTTTTTTCTTCGCGAATCTTTATTTTTGGGGAAAGCTGCGTAGCACGCTGTTTTAATGTTAATCATGGTTAATGTCGATAATCAGCTTTAATTCAGTCCTTACCCACCACACCCACCCAATAGGCTAATCACCCGCTGCATTAAAGCACATTACAATGCGGAGGAAACGAAAACAGAATGTTTCCTTTGGTAGCCACGGGCAATGAGGCAACAGCTCTGCGCTCTTGCTTCGTCGCGGTTTTCCGCGTCGATGCGATGTGGCATAAGGTACGTCCGTCATTCCGCGCGCCGGAAGGTTCGATGTCGGACATCCGAGTGTCATATTCCGCCAGAATTTGGCCAGCCCGGGCACGTCTACCGACGAGCCCTTGTCATTCCGCTCCTAGTAACGCCGTGGTTCGCTCGAACCCGGTACCTTCGGTCAGGTCCTGATGGCTATGACAGAACTACCACCTGGGAAATTTTCATCAATTCCCAGGATTTTATCTAAATTTTGAAAGTGGCACTTGATTTTGATGACCCTTGTTTTTGCAGTAGTCTCTTGAACAATTTGGTATTTTTTTTAACGTAAATTTGGTGCGTAACTTATGATATTTCGGCTATAAACGATACGACTCAATCACACCATGGTGTGTGTACTTAGTGGGTCACAGCAGAGAGTATTGCTGAAGTCAATTGTGTTTTTAATTAATTAAAGTCCTTTAAAGTTTCAATTTCATATATATTTTTAAAACAGACCGTAACTTGTTAATGATCCGAAAAGTAACGCCGTTTGTGTTTATGTGTTTTAAGTTAAACTGTTAAAGATTATCGCAAGGAGGATATTTAATTTTATCACGTATAGTTTTGAAATGCACAAGGATCAGTGGTCGACTCACTCGTAATTTAAAATGACTGAAATCTCCTCTCCCCGAAGATGGGAGCCTTGGTACTAATAATTGTAGTGCAAATTGATAAGGAGATAGTCGAGAGAATACACGAGTCAGTCGCAGAGCATTTTTATTTTTACCTTGTTTAAGGAATTTTTTTTTACTAAAGTAAAGTTAATATGTGAAAAAACGAAACGCTAATTATATTTCTAGGAATAGAGGAGCAATTATATGTCCGCTACTATACGCTGGCGTAAGTAGTAAGAGTGACGCTACCATTCGGTTAGAGTATAACCCGCTCGTTGATTCAATGTTCTAGCTAAGGATTAACAATAGGTGTTTTAGTTGTACGCGCAGAAATACCGGTAGTGAAATATAAAAGAGTGCGCAAGTGTTTATATATATGTTTTAAGGAAGAGAGGAGCAATGATGTCCGCTACTAAAGGTAGTAAGTGTGACGCTCCCTTCCATTAGTTTTGAGGTTATGTCTTCCCCTACGAATTAATTGTGTACACAGAGGTACCCGTAGCAAGAGGAATGACACTGTCATTGTAGCGCAATGACATAAGAATGACTTAGTCTGCATGACTTTTAGTTTGTTAAAACACCATAGTTAGGCGTAAGCCAACTTGTAATGAAAAGTAGAACGAGACGTAAGCGGTATTCAAGGCGTGGAGTATTTCACATATTAAGGAGATTTTTTTGTTATTATCCATATTTATTGTCTCCTTCAGCTATTTATTAAAGGATAGCTTAATATTCCTCCTTTTGCGTTTTCTAGCTTTGAATTTTAAATACCTTAAATTTCATGTGTATTTATATTATGATATTTATATTTCAAGTTACGGCATTCCTTAATGTTTAAATAAACACTCTTCAGCATTATTCAACAGATTTCGTGTGGTTATTTAATCGCATCGCAAATAACTAAATCACTAAATAGCGATAAAAGTTAAAAAGGTTGTTTAAATTAAGGCAAAACTGGTTGTCATTTTTTTTATTAAATAACGATGAAGTATTGCGAATAGTATAATCAATCAAGCCCTCCCCTTAGGTATAATCACGTTTACATTCCGTCAGCTTACGATAGGTTTAAACAAGCAAGTTTAATCTCTGCACCGAAAGCACGATTCATTCGTTGTTTTCCTTTCGTTCCTTCGAACTCAGGATATGTGCAGTCGCAAGACTCAAGTCAAAGATTTTTCCTTCCATGTAAGTCGCCAGATTTCCGTGCGGAAATTTTCACATTCGAGTTAGCGGAAGAAACATATCTTATTTCAGTCTCGGAGAGAGAGAATTTGATGACACCTTTCTTTGTTGTAGATGAACTTTACACTCAGCTGGCTTCGGCAATGAAATTCCTAGTCTCCAAACGAGGTGTGAATAATAGCCTCTTTAAGGGCGCTTATTTATGCGATTTTTTTCCTCGTTCCTTCAGAATTTTCAAAAGTTTCCCAAATGAACTTTAATTACCTCTTACAGATTAATTTCGTGTTAATCTTCGTAAAGTAGGTAATAGCGAGTAATTGTGCTTATATTTTAATCTCCCACACGTCATAGACTTTAGTTGAAGTAATATCATACGAAATCCTATAATTTTCTCCCGGCCCGGCGTCATGATGTTCATTTACGGTTCCGTTTCAATTTTTTTCCTAAGGCGACCATAAAAAGTAGTTTTTGTTTACCTTATTAGGCTAAAACCTCAAAAGAGTGGATTTAGACGCTTACAGTTGTCATGGGTCAAGTGTAATCTCTTACGCGGCGAGCATTTATGCTAAGTGACAAAGAAAATACACGGCGGGCTATAGCATGACGTAGAGAAGTTTTTCCTCTTTTCTGTTTAACGCAATGCCTTATATATTTTTCTTTCCTTTATTCTCAGAACCGTAAATTTACTTCACAGATAGCCAAGAAATGTTTTCTAAATCAATAACCCAGATTAGTTTCAGTTTTAAATGTACATCTTTTACCTAAGAGAGACAAATGCCGTCACTATGTCGCCTTGATTTAGTCATCCATTTTATTATGTACCTTACGTAATTAATGATCTTAACGTCATTGGAGCCATGTCATTTACTCTTTTATTATATCTTCGTGATCCCGAATTTACTTGTGGCTAGGTCCGTTTTAACAGCTGTGACGTTACCAAATTTTGGGTTAATTATTTTTTTTTTCGTCAGTTCCTCATTTGACACTTCTGACATGATATTAATGGATTTCGTCGGGTTAACTTTCTGATACCAGGGGATATATTTTACACCATCTACATATTACTTTTATATATTTATCAATATTTAAACCTAGATATTTTCGTTCATTTTATTGTATAATGATCATGTCCCAACAAAGGGCATTTAGTGCCATGTCATAACTTTAGTTTTATATTGCACATTATTTTATATTTTGGGAGAAGACAGGGGCTATATATATATATATATATATAATTTAGTCAATATATACATATATTACTTTTGAAGTCATATTTTCATTTTAATGGTGTTCCAGTGTTAAGGCGTCAAATTACATTTTCCGCCTTTTATTTTCTTTAGCCTTCATTCAAACTTTGTTTTATAATTTTATCACTTATTGGGCAGTTTATTTTTTAGTTTACCTATCTTTACTCATGATTTTCACTTGCATATAGAAGACGATTCCTTTACACATTTTTTATATATTTTCAATATTGAATGACCGTGAGCAATGTAGTTTATTCCTATGTCCAACCTGTTTCCTCCCCTGTTCGGGAATTCCAAGAGTTCAAGGAATTTCGAAAAGTCCAGTGATTTTTTGAGGCCGGAAGAAGAACGCATTCCTGAAGGCTTTGGAGCTCACCAGCCTCCTTTGGGTTTCAGCGGTGTATGTCACGTAGCAGCACCGAAAACCCTATTCCAAGTGACATCCCAGGATCAGAAGAGCGTCAGAAACATAAGAAGAAATGTCATCTTACAGAGCAAACCCCCCCCCCCACGACTCTAACCCCCTTAAGAAGAAGCATGAACATCTTTCATGTACATCGTCCCCTTTTGCTCTGTAAGGCCAGGCAGTGTCCTTCACCCCATATTGGAACTTTCCGGGTACAGTCAACGACCCAAATGTGTTGAGACCCAGCCCTGTGGATCAGCAACCTGCCAGGCCACCTGTGACGTTTCATCCTACCAGTGGCCATAATTACTGTATGCAATGGCGTCTGCTGTGAACTTTCGGGGGCCTATCCTAACATCCCCCCAGTGTTCGCCATTGGACAAGGCATATTTTTGGGGCTTGGAACCGCTACTTGGAGTGGTTTCCCATGGACTACCCTGTGTCCGCCCGCCCCACGCCCCACGTCTTTTCATCTGACCTTTGCTGACCAGTATTCCGGAACTTTCCACACCGGGATTCGAATCCGGTCCCCCAGTGAAAATGATCGGTCAAGGACCATGTAAGTCACAGAACAGTGCTTCGTACCCCAGGACTCCGGGGTTGGAATGTATTTGGATTGCCCTGCCGTCTCATTTCTCAGGTCATGGTGTGCACACATAGTGTGCTAAGAACGTCAGTGGCATAGTGCAAACATAACCTTCATCTATTTTTTAATCTTCGTGTGGTTGTGCGCAGTCCAGTGGAGTTTGGTGTTTACCACGGTCCTTTGCTCTCGCCTCGAACTGTCATCCTGATGAGGCGGAAGATTGCGAGCATGCGGCATTAAAGTTTCTCACGGATTACGTTCTGTGCTTATTTAGCACTTGTTCAGAAGCAAGTCGCATGTACCGCGTTACGATGCAGTGTGTTGAACTTTCCGCTGACTCCACGGACCTGCGAACAACACTTTATATCGCATGTTGACCAACCGTCAGCATTGTTGATTACGAAAGACTCTTCCAGCGTGTGGCTAATGTAAACATAGGACTTTATTTCAGCATTCAAGCTTGAGCTAAATTCTGTTTCATTTAATTTTCGGTGAAGGGTCTCCGACATTTTTTTTTATTATTTTATTTTATGTAACCTTTTTTTCATGTAATAAACAAAAACCTTTTAAATTTTGGTGAATGGCAGAAGGTTCAATTTAAACTTTTCATGACTACAATTTCAATTTTAGAAATTGTCTTGCAAGAGGGGGTGTCGTACCATACCCCGTTCGATTAAGAAATATTGACCCTGGCAGACCTTGTCAGCTCCTGCTCAGAATGTGTAGAATAAGCATTCTACAGGAAATGGTAAGAACACTGGCCTTTGGCAAGAGGTGACGAGAGGCCAAGCGAGTGTTTAAATACGTGCGCATGAGAGCGACACGAGGTCTTTTAATCTGGAATCATCGGAGAAGCAGGAGCTACTGGTCTTATTTCTAAACCGAACAGGGTAAGCTAGTCTACACCCATTCTGCCATTTGCATTGCTCACTTCAGTCTAGAAACGAATCATGAGTCTATTTTAATGTATAGTTAGATATTTGTACCTGCCCGTTCAGGGCTGTCTCTACCATCAACTAGTTCTAATAGTACATCCCTATTTAAGATCCCAGAGTTAGAGGAACGGTACGATTTAGCGTGTTACCGAAGGGAGAAAGAAACGAACAAAACTTACTTCATACGTCGAAAATATACATTATTTCCGTGATAAAAGTGAAATGCCACCTTCAGCAATGTTTCTCAATGCAGAATACGTAAGTAGGAATATGGAAAGTGACATAAATAGTAAGTTTCAGGCGTTTACCAAAAAAATTAATACAAAAAAAAACCCAACAAAAAACAACGAAGTTTTCCTATCTTAAGTTTTCCGACCATACATCGAACACAGGTCTACCGAGTGGCAGTCCGACGTCCTACCGATTAGACCTCCGCTGATGAAGAATGATCCATAAAAATAACCCTACCCGATAATGAAACCATAAGGAATAGGAGGGGTGCCGTAACCAGAGGGTGAAAATTGAACCGCGTCCTCTTTACAAACACCATCGTGGGAAGTGTATATCATGGCATAAAGGCCCGATTTAAAGCTTGGAACTTTCCCCATACCCCCATCCGGCTGGCATCATTCTCCCCCACCCCAACCCCCTCGGGGTAACTTTACGTCTGTTACCTCAACACCATAGGAATTGAAGATGAGTAGGAGCGTTGCTCTGTGATAGAAAAGCAGCATGCTCCCCCTTTCCGTCCCTTTTATTTACTTCCAGAAGTTTTCGGGTCGCAACTTACTCCACAAAGTAATGCATTACTTTGCGAAGTGACCTGTGAGCATCCCCTGGCTCTTTCATCATTTCATCACGGCAGGGGTTTGACTGTTGCGCAGGGGAGGGAGGGGGGTGCAGAAGCCCCAGAGAGGGCTACAAAACGCGGATTCGCTGGCAGACGTCGATATTCAGTCACGAGGACATGTTTTTGAAGTTGCCCGAGGGCGGAAGAGATGCTTTTCGGATTGCAAGTGCTTCCGGCTGTGTGCGTGAAAGGAAGAGGTAGAGTGTGCTTGGTTCAGTAAAGCCCCTGTCCGCTCATTGAAGGGACAGACTGCGAGCGAGTCTCACGGACATAATAGCCTCACGTCAAGTGACGTCGTCTTCAAGGTAACTTTCCACCCTATCTAGCTTTCCTATTTGTATTTCGCGTCCCTTTAGGATAATCGTGACGTTGAGGAAAAATGGACATTCACAAGGAATCTGCCTGGTGTGTGACTTGTCTGTTTCCTGGGAAACCTGTCACTTTCACTTTCATTTTCACTTTCACTTTCCCCATTTCCAACATTTAGTCTATACCTACATCAGTGGCGGCGATTAGGATGGTGTAAGCCCATAGTGTAATATTGCTCATGAATGACGGATGGAGACTCAACAGACAGGTGACTCTGGAAGGTTCTGCCATTGGCTGGGCTTCTGCGCTGGTCGAGCGAGAAGTTTAGCGTGGCAGATCCTTGCCGACTACGAGAGACTTCTGACGTACTGGACACTGGCTGAACAGGCTGAGTATATTGCATTACAGTCTATAGCCCTTCATTGGCCCTCATGGCCGGTTGTAATTTACCTAAAGTCCATTGATTTATTTTGAGTTCTTAAAAGTGCTAGAAAAGGAAATTGTTTTAGTTTAGATTTTTTTGGTGGATTGCTCCGGGTCATGTTGGCTGTGGGGGTTTTTGGGCTGGGTTGCGATTTGCTCTGACTCGTGTAGCCTTTACTTACTGACTGCTGACTATCAAATGGGACAAATTAAACTAGGTTAACTGGGAGATAATCCATAGGCATTTTTGTTGAATTAATTGTATTTGGAAAGTATAAGTACTAATATGTTTTGTAATAAATATTGGGTTAACGAATATTAAGATCCAAATGTATACTTTAAGTACCTAATATATGATCATCCACTGCGCCGATAAGACAATCCTCGTCTCACTTCTTTGGTATTAAAGGGGAAACAAGAGACGTAGAGGATTATAAGAGCAGAGCATGGTTCCATGCTGGTTCTGTCTCTGGTACTTATGTACAATTGGCTATCAAAATATCAATATTTCTAGTTTTGTTAGACTGTAAATGGTGCGGTACTATGGCTACCTCCCGGTATTACTAAACTGTAGATATTACGGGAACAGTGGATGGGAGGAATTTTGGTCCGCCTTTCCCCCCACTTTCTTCAACTCGTAGAGAACATTCTGCTTCGCAGTTGTTAAATGAATTTGTAGGACCCTTACCACACACCCCAGAAAATGCCCAAGGACGACAAAGGGAGGGGGAAGATGTAGAAACGTACGTAAAAATCCCTTGTAAACCCCGGTGGGTGAATAAACGCCCAAGTAAGCCTTTGGAAAGTTCGTCGTCGTCTGATGAAGACGAACGAGTATTATATAATAGGTCCGATTTGAGAAAGTTAAATATGGAAATGGCCAAAGAAAATTTGACTCAATTAATAGCTACCGTACCTATAGTTAAGGAAATTAATGCTGAAAGCCTGTATAGATTTTTGTATGTATTGCAGGGTATTAAAGACAGAAAAATGTTTCCTTCTCACGAGATTATGCTCACAGTTTTACCAAAATTAAATACTGAAATGGGTAAATTATGGATGAAATGTATAATTGAAAATATCCCTTGGAATGATGTATTTCAAATGATCTTAAATAAGTATGCAACTTCTATTGGGAGACAGTATTTATGTAATAAATATGTACTGGGTAATTAAAGAGATAATGAAACTCCCTTAGAGTATTTAGAAAGTAGAGATTTTACAGTATGATATGGATGAATGTACTTTTGTAAGTTATCTTGTTGATAGACTTAAACCTCAGTATTCCCAAAAATTGTATCTAATGGGGATACCTACTACTTTTAAATGACTTACAGAACGAGTTGAAAGTTTTATAAAAACTTTCTTATTTGTCCAAAGATTTTTGGGGATTGCCTAATATGGAACGACAATTCAAGGCTAAAGGTCATGCATTCAAAGACTATACGCCCAAATATTGTCGTAAATGTTCAGCAAGTGATCATTTTGAGCGATGGTGTCCGATGCAGGTGCGAGGTGCTCAATTTGCTTTGCAAGGATCGCGTAGTGACATAGGACCCAGACAAGGTGGTGAAACGAAAGTGACTGCTGTGTTTGTTGACTGTAAAATCAATAATCTGAATTTATTGGCCTGTTTAGATTCTGCGTCAACATATAGTCTCTTAGATCGAATAAAGACTAGGGGAACTGTTCGAGAATGGGATTTGGATATGCAAGTGATAGTTGGTAACAACAACCTTATGAATATCAATAAAGGAGTTATGTTAAATGTTGGTCTTGGAAATTTATCGTGGACCACAACTTTTCATGTCTGCAAAAACATGCCTCTAGACTTAGTGCTTGGTGTGAGATTTCAGAAACAGTGCCACATGGTGATTAACTATTTAGAACAAATTGTTGGTTTTTCCGGAAGTGATGAGAAAATCCCTATTAAATGGACATCTGAAAGCTTATGCAAAAATTTTCGTGTTTTACAGAATATAGGTCAAAGACAAAGACAAGATCGTCCTTCATTTCCTGTACGTTCTCCTGCCCAGGGTTCAGCCAGCACAGGCCAAGGTGTCGGAGCTCGGTCTTATCAGCGCACGAGAACTGACCAAGGTCAACATGTAGCTTTCCAGCAGGCAGCAGGCGCGAACCAGGAAAACTTCGTCAGAAATGTAAACAATGGTGAGAACTCCTTTCGGAGCCAGTCCAGGACTTCGTGGAGGCCACGAGAGAGAAGGCGTGGACTAGAATCCAGAGCTTCTGATGTTTCTGGCGCATCTTGTGGACAGTTTGCATTAGAGGATACTGAACAACAGTTATGTAAGTTGAAAAGTGAATTTTCTGATGTTATTACTTCTAAGCTAGGACGTTTAAAGAACTTTTCGTATAAAATTAAATTATATGATAATGTTCCTGTACATCGGAGTCCTTATTTTGTTCCACCATCTAAACAACAAGAACTAGATGGAGTGATTACTGAATTATTAGAACAAAACATTATTGAAGCATCTTCGTCACCGTACGCAGCACCTTGCTTTGTAATTCCTTCTTCAGGGGGGACTAAAAGACTTATTTGTGATTATTCTGCAGTGAATTAGAAAATAATCTATGATGCGCACCCAGTGGCTAATATGGAAGAAACTATGGCTCAATTGAGTCAGGGGAGAGTATTTTCTGTTATTGATTTGAAAAGAGCATTCAACCAGGTAAACTTGGATGAATCTAGTAGAGATGTAACAGCCTTTGTAACTCCCAATAATCAGTATAGATATAAGGTCATTCCATTTGGCATTAGTATTGGGCCAAGTTGCATGTCACGAGTTATGAACCAAGTTTTTCATGATTATAAGGGAAGGTTTTTACATTTATTTTGTGATGACATAATTGTTCATAGTGCTAATGAGAAAGAACATATGGAACATTTACGTTTAGTACTGCAGAGATTACGAGAATATGGGTTAACTATTTCCCCCAATAAAAGTTGTATTTTGAAAAGGAGAATAAAATTCTTGGGATTTATTGTGGGGCAAGGAAATTGTGAAATGGATCCAGACAGAATTGAAGCTATTCAAAATCTCCCTTCGCCGAGAAATTTAAAAGGATTATTAAGATTATTGGGTACCTTAAATTTTTATTCTAAATTTATTCCAGAGTATTCTACTGTGGTAGCTCCCTTAAATGAAATCCGGACACCCAAAATAAAGTTTCATTGGGGTTCTAGGCAACAAGAGGCACTAGAAAAAATTAAAACTCTATTTAGAGAACATGTAATTTTGAAATTGCCTGACTTAAATAAACCGTTTGTTATTCAATGTGATGGGTCCTTGAGAGGATTCGGCTCTTGTCTTTTACAAGCTGATGAAAATAATAATCTGAGACCAGTGGCGTTCTTTTCTAAAAGATTAAAAGAAGTTGATAGAAAACGAACAATTTATGAGATTGAACTTATAAGTTTAATGCAAGCCATATCACGTTTTGAATACTGTTTGAAAATTCAGCCTTTTATTATTCAATTAGATAATATGAGCCTTAGTTATATGGTTAAACAATCTCGGAAATATTCCAAATATGCGAGATGGATGGAGAAACTCTCTTGTTATAAGTTTGAAGTGGTGCACATACCCTCTAAGCAAAATGTGACTTCTGATTTATTATCTCGTATGTATGATTGGAGAGAATATCAGACGGAAGAATTAGATTCTGATTATGTTAGTAATGTTAATTTGGCCATGGTAAACCCATTTCATGCCGATACCTTGAAGAAAGAAATGTTGAAAGATCAGGAATTGGCCAATATTATGAGACAAATGGAGCAAGGTATAAATTTCCCAAATTATAAATTGCATCGAGGTTTCTTATACAAAAGAACTAAAGCCCAGAATTTTCCTTATAGGATATGTGTACCAGATAATTTGAAACATCCTTTAATATTATATTATCACACTAATATGCGAACAGGATCTCATGGTAATTGGTTGAAAACACTTAAGCGTCTACAGAGACACGTTACTTGGGAACATATGTCTCAGGATGTTAAGGATTTAGTTCAATCTTGTGATGTATGTCAACGAGCTAAGTGTAAAAACACAATCCCTTAAAATATATTAACGTCTGAAATTGTAACAATTCCTATGAAAAGGTTGTACATAGATATTTGTGGACCATTACCTGTATCTAATGGTTATAAATATATTTTTGTTCTGGTAGATGGAGCCTCAAAATTTTGTATATTTGAGCCTATTAGGAAATTGAGTTCAAGGGTATTGATTGATAAATTAGATCATATATTTTTGACTTATGGCTATTGTTATGAGATTGTATCAGACAATGCTTCATATTTTGTATCAGATGCATTCACCAGTTATTTATTTAACCATGGAATTCAGCATATTAGATTATCTGTTGGCAATCCTCAGGCCAATTTAAGTGAAAGATACATACGTACTTTGAAAACTGCCTTGAGATGTTATTATTCAGCAGATCAAACTAAATGGCATGAAGGTTTGAAAAGGATACAGTATAGTTTAAATTGTTCATACCATCATACATTGAAGTATACTCCGTCGGAATTGTTTTTGGGACGACAATTGTGGGATCCATTGGAAGTCCAATGGCAATTATCTGATATGGATTTTAATGTAGCAGATGGTAATTTGCAAGATAAATGGAAAAATGCTATCAGAAATATGCAAAGGGAATGGGAAAAGGGAAAACAATTGTATAAGAAGCGATATGCACCCATAACGTTTCAAGTCAATGACAAAGTATTAGTTAGGACTAAGATTAAATCTTCCTTAGAGGACAAGATAACTAAAAGTCTTTCTAATATGTACGAGGGTCCATATTTTATAAGTAAATTTCTAACAGAGAATTCAGTTCTGGTTAAGAAAGTTGATGATGACAAGGTATGTTCCAAAGTACATGTACATAAATTGAAAAGATATTTGGAGCCCAGGAGAGGCAATAATAGGTAATTTTATACATGGATCGACAAGATCTCTGACTATGTAAGGTTAATTAAGGATTCTCCCATTATATAAATGTAAATTATTGTAGATTTGGTGTAGGTTGCCTGTATTATAGTAAGAATGAATGGTTTATGTTTGTAAACTTGTACTGGTACCAGTTTGTTTTCTTTTTCTTTTTAAATATTTACAGGCGATGGAGTTGGAGGGATGACATGCGCAAACCCCTATAACTATTACGAAACCTCGCTCTAAAGCTTGAAACTTGGTTATGTAAGAAGAGTATGTTTGAAATGTGAATTCTAAAAAGATATGTGTAACTAGTAGTACACTATGTGCTAGAAAATTGTAATTTTTGGGGGAGAGGTTGTTTTGTAAGCCCATAGTGTAATATTGCTCATGAATGACGGATGGAGACTCAACAGACAGGTGACTCTGGAAGGTTCTGCCATTGGCTGGGCTTCTGCGCTGGTCGAGCGAGAAGTTTAGCGTGGCAGATCCTTGCCGACTACGAGAGACTTCTGACGTACTGGACACTGGCTGAACAGGCTGAGTATATTGCATTACAGTCTATAGCCCTTCATTGGCCCTCATGGCCGGGTGTAATTTACCTAAAGTCCATTGATTTATTTTGAGTTCTTAAAAGTGCTAGAAAAGGAAATTGTTTTAGTTTAGATTTTTTTGGTGGATTGCTCCGGGTCATGTTGGCTGTGGGGGTTTTTGGGCTGGGTTGCGATTTGCTCTGACTCGTGTAGCCTTTACTTACTGACTGCTGACTATCAAATGGGACAAATTAAACTAGGTTAACTGGGAGATAATCCATAGGCATTTTTGTTGAATTAATTGTATTTGGAAAGTATAAGTACTAATATGTTTTGTAATAAATATTGGGTTAACGAATATTAAGATCCAAATGTATACTTTAAGTACCTAATATATGATCATCCACTGCGCCGATAAGACAATCCTCGTCTCACTTCTTTGGTATTAAAGGGGAAACAAGAGACGTAGAGGATTATAATGGGCAGTTGCCCCCCGTTTTTGCCACTTTTGCCCCCACCCCACTTTTGCAACCCAACCGCCGCCACTGCCTGCAATACTAAACCATAGCCATCACTGACCCTCACAGTCATAGGCGTCACGAGAGAGTTTTGGTAGGGGTGTCAGAAAATCAATAAAACTTCAATAGTAGTAGTAATAACAATACTTATAAATATCATGGTCATGATTATTATGCAATAATAACTTATAAAAATAAATATAAACTAATTTTATTTGTAATATATTGTTATTATATCCTTATCTACCGTCTGAGTGAATATTCAGCATTCCTTTTTCATTATTATATTATACAATTTCATACTTTTAGCGCACTGATAGTTATGCAATTTCTTTCACGCCTCTTCAATAAGAAGCTTTGGGGAATATTTTACTGATAATGTTGTGTAGCCTCTCACATAAGCCTTTTTTTTTTTTTTTTTTTTGAATTTTGAAAACTGTGCAACCATTTATTCTTTAGATTAAATGGTAGAATATGAAAACATAAATCTGGTTTCTTTATTTTCCACTCAATTTTTTGGACGTAATGCAGTTTTCACTGTAATTTGTTCTAAAACAAACAAACTGAACTTTATTTCTGTTATTAATAAAAATAACGAGCCGTGTGCTTTTTTTGTAACTTGAAATGAACAATTTCAATTTTCAGGAGGGCCCCCCCCTCCCCCTACAGTCCTCAATGTCTGCAGTGTCCTCCTCCCTGTGACCCTTCCGGAAATTGTATGTCTTCTTCTCGTTCCCTTCCCAGCCTGTCCTCTCTAGGTTTGCACTGCAATCAATACATAGATAATTATATCGTTAATTGGCAACACTACCTCTGCCGATGGAAAGTAAAAAAGATTAATTTGGTGTAAACGTTCCAATTAGTTTCCAGGTATTCAAACATTTCCTCTTTCAAAGTAGGATGTTTCTTTAGAAAAAAGTGGGGGAGGGATTTGTAATGAAATTCAGATCAGATTAGCAATTCACATCTCTGTTTTCAAAGCTTCTATTCGAGGTGTTCTGAAATACGAATTAAATTTCTTTGGAATGAATTGCTTGATCATTCTGATGTTGCATTTTTTTATTCCTTTGAGATAATTAATTTTTTTAAAAGTAAGATATTTTTTCTTCGTTTTGTAACTTCACAGGAATTTGAAAGTAAGAACTCAAAGCAGTTGACATATACAGAAATGAATTTAATATTTTGACGTCTTCTTGAGCCTTTGTAATGCTTATTTTGTTTGTTTAATTCTAGAAAGCTCTTTCCAGGAGGCTCTAGAATTTAAATGAAGCAATCAGTGACGTCACCTCCTACGACAAAAGTACTTGGTAATTAAAGCAGCTTTACACACCTGCTTTGTATTTTTCTTTTGATATTATGGGGTGCGATAACCATTAACAAGAAAATATATCCCCTTGGTTAATTTACCCTTCATGCTTTGCTTCTGTTTCTCTCTATTGCTCTATTTCCTTCTTCGTCTTACCCTACTTCTCTCTCGTTCTTCTCTTATTGCTTTCTCTGTGTTTGACTAGATCTCTTCCTCTCTTCTTGTTTGTTTCCTGGTTTTTCTTTCGCTTGCTCCTTTTCTATCCCATGCCCTTCCCTGTTTTATTTTTCTCACTTAATCTTTCTGTTTGTCTACCTCTCCTTCTGTCGTTTTCTCTTTCACTTACTAATCTATTTCTTTTCCACTTGTTTGGTTCTCACTTCCTCTCTGCTTGCCTAGCTCTCTCTTTGTTAGTTCCTCACTTTTCTTTCGCTTGTATTTCTATCTATATTTTTTCGTCCCTTTGTTAATATTTTCCACTTACTGTATTTGTTTGTCTACCCTCTCTTCCTCTCTATTTCTCGCTTTTAATTTGCCTTGCCTTATTTCTCTCTCTCTCTCTCTCCCTCCCTTGTTTTATATTTCTCTTACACTCTCTACACCTCTCTCTCTCTGTGTAAGTTTTCGGCTATATTTTGCCTGGTACTTTCCCTATCTATTTCTCTTCTTTGTTTTATATTTTCAGTTAGTCTCTTTCTTTCTCTTTCTCTCTTTGTTTCTCACCATTTCCTTGCCTTGCTCTATTTTTATCTATTTTTTCCCTTGTTTTATATTTTTCACTTATCTCGTACACTAATATCTAGGCCCTTCTTTCTCTCTGCTCGTTTGTTTCTCGTATTTTGCTTTATATTATTTTTATGTCTCTCGTCCCATTGTTTTGCATTTCTTATCTGCTATCTTTTTCTGTTCCGCTGTCGTCGCTCCTTTCATTGTTTCTGTTCACCCTACACCTTTCTCTCACTCTATTCCTATTTCCCTCTACCTACTTTCAACTATTTCACCTCTTTCGCACTCAACATACGTCCGATTCATTAACTATGCAAAACAAACAGCTGTCAAATAGTAAAAGTGAAACAGAATCCGAAACATGTCGACTCTTATCTCTAACAATGCGATGAAATTGTAGATGGAGTATTTTAATGAGGCATTTTTTTTTCGTCGAGATCCCAACTCAACATTTTTTGGTGCTCAATACTAATTACAGAACCCAGTCCATTGTGATGTCTCTAATGGTGTCAATTTACAGCTACTGGTCCATTACTGTTTATATTGATTCATTTGTTTTTCAAAATGTATGGGTCAGTTAATTGTGTGGATGAGAAAGGAATGAAGGTTGAAACAACGAACTTTGACATATCCATCCACAAACACACACACACACATCCACACACACACACATCCACCCCCGTTTGTGAGATGTAGATGCGAGGAAAATCAACTTTTCACAGGCGTTCCGAGGTACCTCTCCGATTGCAATCTGACATGTCTTAAATGATAGCTTTTGATGTGGTTTACTAGAAAAAATCTGACTTTGGCGTGTCAGGCTTATTTTAAACCCTAAAAATAGAAATTTAGAACCGAGGTATTTTACAAACCTAAAATCTGCATTCAGAGGAAAAATTTGAATTGTGTATAGAATGTGTATGGGGTTTGTTACACCTACTTTAAGAGGTAATTCTTGCGTGTATGGAATTTCGAGGTAAAATTTGAATTTTCAAATTGTTTATGGAACTTCGAGGAAAATTTCAAATTATTGTCGTTGTGTATGCACATCGAGGTATTCACCTGTGTATCGACTTCCGAGGAATTTCCATTTGTACATATGGCAATACAAGAAACTGTGTATTAATGGCTCCAGAGGAGAGTAAGGGCGTTGAACCCCCCCCCCCCCTTTCCCACCCGTTTGACGACTTCTTTATGATAAGGTATTCATGTTTTCAGGATTCCAACCGAGAAACCTAAAATCTGGAGAATCTGGAATTTCAAGCAATTTGAATAAATTACAAATCTCGTGCAAATATCCTGGAAAATCTTCTAATTGATAAATGTAATACCATTTGAGCGCATCAGAGGCACTAGAATATGATTCTTCCTACGACTAATAAGTAATATTCATTACAATTAATAAGCATTAATAATTTCAACTGCAATAACTTACTTTACGCAAGCTACTTTGAGGACATAGACTTTAGTTTCTCATTACACATTATTTAACATCGCGTACATTTGTAAAATTCTGTTTGTCAAAAACTGAAATCATATAGAGTTTTTCTATATGATTTGTTTGACATTTTATTTTTTGAACTGTAATACAGTTAGAACAGATGTTTTATTTCAATAAATTTTTCTACCTTTGTCTTTAATTAAATGCAAATATATGTCGCTTTATAATTTGTTTCTTGAGTCGTATGAGAAAGTAATAATTAGGGATGATCCGATGTAAGTTTATGCTACTATCAGTAAACCATAAAATTTACTGATTTTGATAAACAAATAAATTTACTGATATTGATAACCAATATCATAGTGATCCAATGTAAAATTGCAAACTTTCCTTGAAGAACATGAGCAGTTCATACACCTCTTAGTTATTGTGTATAACCAGGTGACCCCAATGGGTTTTGTCTTTGAAAAGGAAACAGGTATTTAGAATTTTTTCCAAAGGTACGGCACATGAAAATATTAACAAATATTTTAATTTTTCACTAAATTACTGGTCATTGATAAATGTGTATGACTGATAAAATTACCTGTAATTTTCGTGATAAACGGATATGCCTATATTGGGCCTCCCCTATGGCGCAGTGGTCCCGTTTTCGATTCCCGGTGGAGGCACATAGTGGTTCGGATTCCACTTTAAACTGTAGGTCTAGTCCCGATTAGCCTTACTGTGCATAAAGTGGACTTAAAACACCAAGTCAAGCAATCAAACGGGTATACCTATATCAGCTAATACTGATAGGATACTAATTAATCTGCAACACTCTTAATGTTAGTAATGTAAGATGAGGTGAGGGTATTATGGTTGTAAGGCAAAATGTAAAGGGCTTTATAACATGAATTTACAATATTAATGAACAATGTATCAGGCATTCTGAAAAAAAAAAACGTTTCTGAAAACTAGGGGAAATATCACGGAAAATGGACTTGAAATTTATGTGGGAACCTTCATACACTCCTATAACTTCATACCGAGGTACTTTTTTTGTGTTTGACAATACGAGGAATGTTCGTCATATTTGTGTATGTTCAAGCTATTACTAATATGGGAGTGAATGCATATTGAGGTATTCAAGTGTGTAGAACTTCCGAGGAAAATTCATACACTCGCATAACTTCATATCGAGGTACTATTTGTGTTTGACAATACGAGGAATGTTTGTCATATCTGTGTATGTTCAAGCTATTACTAATATGGGAGTGAATGCATATTGAGGTATTCATGTGTGTAGAACTTCCGATGAAAATTCATACACTCGCATAACTTCATACAGAGGTACTTTTTGTGTTTAACAATACGAGGAATGTTTGTCATATCTGTGTATGTTCAAGCTATTACTAATATGGGAGTGAATGCATATTGAGGTATTCAAGTGTGTAGAACTTCCGAGGAAAATTCATACACTCGCATAACTTCATATCGAGGTATTATTTGTGTTTGACAATACGAGGAATGCTTGTCATATCTGTGTATGTTCAAGCTATTACTAATATGGGCGTGAATGCATATTAAGGTATTAGTGTGTGTAGACTTCTGAGGAAAATTTATACACTCGTATAACTTCATATCGAGGTACTATTTGTGTTTGACAATGCGAGGAATATTTATTAGTTTAAGCGATTACTAATGTGTGCGTGAATTCATGGTGAAGGTGAACTAGTTTGATGGGAATGCTACAACAAAACTGAAATTGTCTCATTATGTGGTGAAAAGACTTAACTACTGATGTGGGGATACTATAACAATTGGAGAAAATATGTTTGGTTCGGTATATTTTGCTTCACATTTGTCACTTTTGGCAAATTAGAAAGATGAAGATGAATAACAATATGATGAAATTGATGACCAGATGTTCATAAAGGGTATCCATGCCGTGATTCCAACCCGGAATCCCTGGCGTAGTAGCACGCTGATTATTTGATCATGTAGAATCTATAGGTCTAAGAAGCAAAGACAAACTTCCAAATTTCATTACCCCCATGTGAACTGGGGATTACATCGTATACATGGGAAGAAGTGCATAATTTTCTGCACAAATACAAGTTGTCGTTTTTCTAGGTTTCCCGTAAATATAAATGTAGTCACTGGCGTACAAAAGGTTTTTTCGGTAGGGGCTGGAATTTTGCAGGTATATACCACATAGCTGATTTCTAGTGGGCGCGGCATTCGCAATATATTTTGTATTTTTAGAAGTTTCCATTCTCAAAACTGGCAATCGGGAACCATTTTAATGGATGTGTGCATTTACCACATTGTTTTTACAGAGTTTTCTACTACTTTCATTTAAAAATGTTGATTTTCTAAAAATTTTGGAAGGATCTGTAGCCCCATCAGCCTCCCTCTGTGTACGCCAGTGTATGCAGTATCTCATTTAGTATAAACATCCTGCGAACTGTTTTATTAAGTGTGATACACATAGTTTATTGGATTGTACACGGATACTATTAATAATATTTTGTAAATTCTGCAGCACAATTAAAGCAAATATGCACATTTATCTATTCTTTCTTCTGACCGTCCGTCCTTACTGAAACAATATTTAACCAACAACAGCGCTTTTTCAACATTTGGCAGCCCGATATTGGTTCTTCTACCTGTGAAGAAGATGGTGAGTCACACGCCTCCTGTTTCTCCGAAGGCAACGTCACTCTGATGGACAGACCAAGTTTTACGAACATAATTTCGAGATATGTTGGAATTAGGCAGTTTTCATGCGCCATTTTCTTTGAACGGTACTGCATCTCATTTTGTTTAGGAGATAATGTTTTTAAAATTCAATTCATTATTAATAAAATGGTATGGTTTATTGAACTGTATACACAAGGAAAGTTTCTAAAAGTAACTTCTTGAGATAATTATACTTATAATGTTTATGCTGTGAGCTCTGTCTATTAGTTATTTTGTGTTTTACATTTAGTTTTGAGTCAGGAGATAAAGTTATTGAAATTATGGCGAAACTTGAGGATGATGCACGCAGTTTTCTTGTTCTCCGTATAAAGCAAACTAAATCGTTTTTTAACTCTGCTCTTTTCAGCAATAAACTTTTCAATCATAAATATTTTAATAATCAAAATGAGAACCAAACGTTGTTATAAGTGAGGAAAACAATTGTCAATGTCACAATCACATTATAAGTTTTTGCTTAATTTTAATAATAACTAAGGTGCAAAATTTGGAGGGGAGGCAGGGAGGAATTTCCCCATTAACAATTTTTTCTCTATGCACCTCCCCCCACCCTCCACCAATCTGCAGTGATTTTACACCATGATAATAACGTATGAAAATTTGTTACACCTTAAATTTATTATCGTGTGCTTGTATATTATTCTGGATCATAGCTTTATCATTATTCATTAGATATGTACAAGTCGGTGGTGAAGCGTGGTCTTGATAGGAAGGCAAGCAAGGCAGCGCTTAGATTATCGCTTCCAAAAATGTGTCAGGCACGTATCTAGAAACCAAGTGTCTCATAAGTAGTAGTAATAATATAAATATTTAAATTAGTATGTTTATGTAATTTATAAGTCTCATATTTATAATAATATGTAAATTAATTAATAATTAATATTGTACTTTTATTATTACATGAATGTGTAAAAAAAGGTAGAAAAATAATAGAGATATAACAGCTCCTATTCATCGCAAATTTTGTAGCTATATAAACAACAGCTCTAGCAAGTGATGTCAAGAAGGTAAAAAAAATATATATTTATTGAATAACAAAACCAATTGTCACAGATTTCCTAGAAAAGGATGGACATTTAAATAATAAGAATGCATGTCCTCCTCTCTCAACAACCATGTTTCCATTTATTCAAAATTTTTGTTAAGTTATTGATATAATAAAATACTTGTACTATTAAAAATATTCATTTTAGTTTTGGTAAATTCACAACACACATACAAAAAGATAACACTCACTTCAACCGTGCGTTATTTATTAACTACAAATGGAGGATCATTCCGAAAAGGTCTGAAACTAACAGAAAGTGATACTAACCTCGTTGCATTGCTTGTATTACTATATGTTCACCAGTGGGGTCACCGACACTGCGATGCTCAAGTCCTTGCTAACCAACTAACTCTCTAGCCTTCTTGAACCCGAAGGTTCATGACTGCAGTAACATACGCCTTCCATCTGTCCCTATTCTGAGCCAGATCTATATACTCTTTTCCATCCCTGCCAATTTCCTTTTCTCAACATTATCCCTCTATCTTCGTATGTATCTTCCTACTGGTCTCTTACCATCAGGTATCCCAACAAGAATCCTGTAAACTCTTCTTTCCTCTCCCATTCGTGCCACATGGCCTGCCGACCTAAGTCTTCTTGATTTATTAATTCTAATAATATCTGGACATGAATACAAATTTTGTAACCTTCTCCACTCACCTGTCTCCTCATCCTTTTTTGGCCCAAATATTTTCAATTTATGTTCCTCTTTCAATGTAAGGGACCAAGTTTCGCATACATATAATAGTACAGGCAGTGTTACTGTTTTGTATATTTTAACTTTTAGTTTCTTAGATATTAAACGAGAAGACAAAAGTTTATGAAGAGAAAGGTAACATGCATTTCGTGAATTAAGCCTGCTTTTTATTTTATCTTTAATATAATTTTCATTTGTTAGGATTACTTGGATTTGGAAACAGGTTCAAACGAGTTGTTAGCCTATCAATAATTAGATTTTGATTATTACCTAACATTTGGTTTCAGCCTGTAAGCATATATTTAGTTTTTTCTTTGCTAATTTCCAAACCTAATTCCTTAACTGCTTTGAAAAATATTTGAGCATTATTCTTATTTGTATTTACATCATCCCCCAGTAAGTCTACATCATCTGCATATGCTAACAGCTGAGCCACGTCCTTGCTAATTATGGATATAAATAAATGAAATATAGCAATTTTGGCGGGAAAAAAATATTTTCTTTTTGACAGTTGTTAGAAGAGCAGTACATTTAAAGTACACTGATTGAGGGTCAGACCGTCCTTTACATAAACTAAACTAAACTAGGCATGTTCGGACAGGTCTACAAAAATTCAGGTCAGCATACTCAAAACACCAGGCCAGCATACTCAGGAATATAGCCTTGCTCTTTGTGTATGACAGTACGAGGAACGTATGCCCTTTCTGCGAATATTTAAGTAACTATCAGTATGGACGTGATTCAACTTGAGGTATAGACTTCCGAGGAAAATTCGTGAACTCCTCAGGTTTAAAGGCGATCTCCCACATAGCCATATGTCTATGACTAGTGGAAAACATTATGGGTTCTATTTCAGATGGGAGATCCAAAATTTAGGTGTTGATCATGTAATGTAAAGAAAATCTAGATTTGAGTTTCGTTTAAAGTCCACTGTCATGCACAGATTGACTAATTGGGACTGGACCTACACCACAGTTTAAAATGGTACTAGCCACTATGTGCCTGCCTCCACCAGTTATCTAACCCGGAACTCCTCGATTACAAAGCGCCGGCGTTACTACTACGTCACCACGGAGGCCACAAAGAAAATCTAGAAATAGTAACTACTAACCACTCTAGTGACAAAAGCTGAATTATCGGCGATTAATTAATTCTCAAAGGACCCTACTGATTTGAACAAAGACATACTTTTTTTTTATTTATAACATTTTTATTCGAACACGTCTTGAGTAGAACTAATTGGATACTACAATGATCGACAATGAAAATCTACATATATTTCGGAGATTTCCGAGAATGCATTTTATTTTGAAATGGAAGTTGCAGTAGCATAGTAAAGCGCCTTCTACACGATTAAAAAAATCACGAACAAGTCCTCGAATTGAACGCTAAAAGGAAATACCGTCAGAGAAAACGGCATTTTACTCATTGGATTCAAGGTTCGGTCAAATAATTTCTATTTAGGAATATTTCTAATCAGTGGTGGCAATTGGGTTCCAAAACTACGGAGGCACAGGCTATATACTTCCCTTTGTAGATACGATTTAGCATAGTGCGGGTGCAAAAGTGACGAAAAGGGAGAAGCAACTGCCCCCTCACCCCCCTAATCGCCGCCACTGGTTCTAATTAACTTAATCCGAGCCTATCGACCAGTCAGAGCACATTCTATTGAAATCGATTATCAGAAAGCGACCTGTAGATCACGAATGTAGTTGTAATAGCGGCCGCGTGAGAGGTAAACAATGTATCACTTCACATTTTTAAAATACGATAACTATTCAACCAAGAGGAATAACGTTTCGTATAAATTGAATTTAGGTACAAATCAATGGCGTTTCTTAAATACATACTTTTTAGCGTTTACTCTACACGTATAGAATAATATTTTAATATTTTCAATTGCAAACAAACTGCACTGATCCAGCCCCTGTTTTGCTGGAAGATCTCGCAGACAGTGATCGAGCTACATTATGGCGCCACCACCCTTTCCATATCGCTTGGCACACTTACCAGATACGCTTATGGTAGAGATCGGCTGCAAAGCACCATGATCGCTTGATTCACTGTTCGTTACGAAGTTCTAATTACACGTCTTAGAAAGTCAGGCGAATTTATGAAGGATATTTAAAAGTACATTCTTGAATGTTCTATTTCGCTTACATGGGAGTTGTTTAAGGTTCCCCACACAGCTATTTTTGTTCTTTGATTTTTGGGCTGTTTTCAGTACAAGTCGTCATAGCAATGAGAACAAGTGAAATATTCGTTCGAGACTGCAAGAATAAATTGTAACAGAATTGGCTCTTTTGGTACGAATCGTACAGTGGGATGAATAATTATTGCATAGCAAGTTGTCAATCAGCACGTTTATTCTCTCTCTTATTTTAACGCAATGAGATTTTCTGGAATTGAAACAAAATTTCAAACAAGCTACTGAAAAAATCCAGTCTTAAATAAACATATGATTTAACAGAAAATATAACGAAAATAATCGTGGACAATTTGCCGAGCAATACTTGTGCATTCCGCTGTACAAGCGCTAAGAGCTAGTTCCGAATGAGCCAGCTGCTCCCTGGCGCCAAAATGTCGGAAATAGTCTCAAGCAGACCCTCAGTCAGCACACGTATAACTAACTAATTCGCTTTCTGATGAACTCCCACTTATATACAAGACCAGTGGCGTGGTCAGCGATGGAAGGTTCGGGCAATATATATTTTGTTAAATTTGGGAAGAAATTGTCGATTTTTACAATATATTTAGTAACAATGTTATTGCTCGCTTCACATTCTAAACATTTGTTTCCAAGGTTATAGTCATTACTTTCAAATTGACACTCAGTTTCCCAAGAAATATATTTAGTAAAAAATTCTTCCTGGAAGTGCGCAGTGCGAACCGTTCTATAACAGTCACATCAATCTCATTCTTCCTTAGAAAGAACAAGGGTCTTAAATTAAGTTTCTCAGTTTCAAGAAAATGTTGCTCACTCCACTCGCAATGCGCTATACATGTCTCATTTACATTTTTCTTTCGCTTTGCTCGAAACATGTACAATTGTTTTATGACGGTCATGATCACCTTTTCCTCTTAAAAAATATTTCTGATATGAATAAGTCTTTGCTAAGGTGAGATGTAAAGGGGCTACCAATACTATTCTCGACCCGAGCATATGAATCTATCCAACTTTCATTTCTGTTACTATCATATTAAAACCAAAAGTAAAAACGTTTTAGACGTTCTTGTATAATAACAAAATTGTCATGGAATACTAATTCCACTAATGATGATGAACTTTAAGTGGCTTTTCTCTGTATTATTTGCTTTGCCTCACATAGGAATCATAACAAATACCCGCATATCCCTGAAAGTGGTTTTTGCCCAAGGCTGATAAATTTCTGCGGAAGCCCTTGTACTTGCTTTTAAGTTAATGTTGTTGTAATGATTGTGGTTCCTATATATTCCGTTCTTCTCAGTTCTTGCGCATATTACTGTGTCCTAACGGCAACTCAAATTCTAAACGTAAAATAATAGTTACTTTGAATAAATTTGTAATAAGTAAGAACAAGCTATAGAGCTTCAAATTTTGAGTAGATTCTTGACTTGCAATACTGGATTTGGAAAGTCAGAACTTGTCCTCTATTGCCACAGAGTCTAGAGGCTATTACAAACTTGTTAATGAGTTCCTGATGTTTAGAAAACTTGAGTTTTCAGTTTTTTCAGTGAAATACAGATGCTCTACATGGCCATGAAAAGGTATACTCTATATTTCACCAGCATTTTGAACACCAGAGCCTATGAAAGGGTTCTTCGTTGAGTGCTTTGAGTCCCATCGTCGCCTGTTTCAGACTTTCTCAATAAGGGCCAGATCGCCCTTATTAAGTTTCTCCGAATTGTATTCACTCTGCTGCATCAACACCCAAATTTTGGAACTCTGACTTGAGTTCGAAGCCGAGACCGCTGATAGTACGCGGGTACTTGCAAACTACCACCCCGTAGACTTCTTGACGCGAAGCGGTGCTCATTACTCAGCCAAAGGAGGGAAGGGGAGACATAATCTAAGCTGGTAAAATATTGGTAAAACATCGAGCTAGTTGTTGCAATGTTACCATTGTTAACCTTATAAACATAGTCCCATCTCTTTATTTTTGACTAGAGAGGTGAGAAATCCCTCCCAACCTGGTAATTTCCATTACAATTGCTGGGGTGTAAAGGGTGGTTCTTCCACGTAGTACGCCCCATTGTCAACCTCACTTCCACGTAGTACACCCTGGACTGTAGACTAACGAGGCTCTGGCGACTGGCCTCATGGCCAGTATAATTCTGTGTCTTGTCCTTATGTGTGCTGAGTGCCCATTTACAGCCTCAACTTTTAACCAGTCAGAAAATTTTAAGATTTTACTTGTGCAATGTTGGAGTTATTTGTAACGGGGAAGGGCTGGACCCCGTATAATGTGACGGGTGCAAGGTAGCCTAGGTGCTGACGCACCCAAAATTTTACAATAAAAAAACCATTACAATAGCTGGAGTGACAGTGTGTACCTTGGAAGTGTCAATCCTATAGTGCGCGTCAAATCTCCTGCATATGGCGATAGCCAATAGCAGCGCACTGCAGCGGTGCCATGTCGAAATCTCACACGGAAAGAGACAGCGTGGTCGAGCGAAACGCCTTGTCACGGAGAGCACGGAACATTAGATAATATAACATATAATAAACATAATGGGAGAAAAGAACATACCTGATTAGGGACTGCATAATTCTTTCAATATTCTCAAGGTGGAAGTTGTAGAGCCTTTGTAAGATATTTTGTCCCGTAAAGAGTACGTTATCTTTTTGGTAGTAGAAAATTCGCCACGATCGTAAATTTCAAAGACTGTTCTACGAACTACGTCTTTTTTCAAAGTCATCTAAATTTGTCGTTCTTTTCGGTATATTAATGTGCTTTCTAGTCTAGGTTATTGAAACATTGGAGCAGGCCCCGATCCACATTGTTTTGCCCCCGAACATATCCGAGAAACGGTAGCTTGATTCACACCACACGCTTGAGCTGTTAGATCCTGGCACTTCTTAAAGTCAATTTTACTTCTTTGTTCGTCACTCGAACACTTTTTTTTTTAAAAAAAATGTACACCTGAAAAATCACCTGTCGTGCCTGGCTTCGTACAACACTGTATTTTTCCCTCTTCTCTCGCCATCACTACCACTTGGTTTACTCAACGACATGCTGCACACACCCACTAAACACATGAAAAAAAAACGAACAATGACGGTATCCTCTTCGTCAACTTCTTCTGCCATCACTGGGAACGAACGTGCCCTGTTCCCTTAGCTAATCGGAAAGTTTCAGAATGCAACAGGAACGAAGGGAGAGCAAAAAGGATACAATGCAAATACGTTTATAATAACATTGCTTCTACAGAGGGAACGGTATAAGCTACAATCACGCTTGTTTTTCGTACATACTCGCAAATTCATTATCTTTCCATCTGTTGAACTACTGACACTTGAAATAATCTATTTATATCCGAGCGCCAGGTACACGATTTAGTAGCGAGGTGAAACAGCTTCTGAACTACGCAACGCTGCACGTCCGTGATTCGCTGGTGCTGTTCAGTCGTTCAAGGTCATATGCAGGAGATTTGACGCGCACTCTAGTACTGCCTGATAATGAGTTGTAAATACCAGGTTTCACAATACAGGCCACATCGAAGATAAAGAAAATAACGGAGGTACCGTTCCGATATATCGATATTTCTTCGTTGCCAATACTTCTGGTTCTGCTAATTCCATTGGTATTACCAGCAGATCTAATAAGTATCACGTTTCTTATACGTTATATATTTATTTTGCAATCAGACAACGGCTTGTACTTCTACCCTGAGGTTTTCGTAACAATACCTTCCCCCACACAAACACAATTACACATATGCATTTAATATACAGATTGGCCCAAAAGTTCGCACCATAGGCGTATGACAATAAATGTGAAATATTTGCAATTTCTTCTTGCAGGTAACTACTGAACAGCGGGTATAAGAGCGACCACAAGGAAATAACCTTCGGCGAAAATTCTCCCCGCGCATTCCCCTCCATCGTTTCAACTCAGCATGTTCCACTCTGCCCCTCCACGAGGGAGTACGGTGCACAGGAGTCGCGAGTCTGCCCAGGCCTTTTTCCTTGTGGATCCACAAGCCATTCTACTACAGTCCATACCAGCTAACTGTAGACCAGGCGAACGAGAACAAGTCTCTGCGCAAGTAGTGACACGAGACGGCTCCACCAATGTGCAGTGAGAGAAACTGGATTGTGTAATCGGCAACGGGAATTTTCCCGATTTCCTCCAGCGTTGCAAACTTTTGAAAAGGATAATACCGAATGCACATGGCAAACGGACCGTATTTTTGTCTCCAGGTCCATCCGATTGGTTCAAGAATTTCTTATGGAAATATTAGGGATAAAACTGCACGAGCAAATTTTCACAAGCCCTGCATTTAGCGTACGGACTAAGGTCTGGACCGTACGTCCGTACATGTACGCTCAGGACCGTACGGTTGGCAACGCTGCGCTTTCACCACTCCATATTCCTCCTCTTCCTCTGCCAATATGCGCGGCCCTGCTCTACAGTTAGCTGGTATGGACTTTATGTGGATTGAAGGCTACTCCTACAGAGAAGGGGGGGGGGGGCAGGGGGCACCCGAATCGAGACAAACAGCGCCTGCGTGAGCGAATTTCATCTAAGTGCCGTGCTATTTCGCAGACTTGGTTACCCATAGAGTCAGGGTGCAAAATCACTGAAGACTGGTGGAGTAGAGGATAATCTAAATCTACATACACACACACATATGTATTATACATATATTATATATATATAATTAGACATTTATAATGTTATTAGCCGGTCCCTGTGGCGTCGCGCTACGACGCCAAGGGCCCTGGGTTCGAATATTGGCCTGGACATGAATGTTTGAAAGTGTCCATTCATCAATTTCATCATATTATAGCTCATTCCCATTTTCGCAAATTAGCCAAAAGTGGCACAAAAAGCGATGTAAAATAAAGCAAATCAATCAATCAATCAATTATAATGTTATTAAATATAAAAGTCAATTACTAGATAGTTAAAATACATTATTAAATGCATATAAAGTACCTTTATATGCATTTGTTATTTATAAAGTAGCACACTAATTCCTGTATTAACTAGTTAAAGATGTCAATATAAATTACGAAATGCTTTATTTTTAAGTTATTGTTTAGTTTTTGCTTTCTATTAATATAAATCAATTAGATTTCATAGTTATATTTCTCTTGCATTCTTATTTTACTTTCATTGTCCGTATGTACGTAGTTATTACTGTTAATAGTCCCTTGAAAGAGAGAGAGAGAGCATTCAACACTCACTACTTTCTGTGTGTTTTTGATATTGTCTTTAGCAAAGTATATTTGAAGTCAACACTAATTGATTATCTTTTATTGTTACAACAAAAACTCTCTCCTTGCAATTGGAGGGGGGATTTTTGAAGTGAAGATAGTTTGTTGGGGGGAAATCCCCCTCCCCGAGATTTCGCAACCTGCATACAGTTGTGTTTTGACAATGGTGGCCAAGACATTGAACAAATATTGTGATCCAGCCTAAAGTGTGGGACATTTGGGTCACGGTATATATATATATATTGAAGTGTGACTCGGGTTATACCTCATCAATATATATATATATATATATATATATATATATATATATATATATATATATATTGTTGACTTTCTTGTTTTATAAAGGTGAAGTTTTGACCACCCCATAGCCCCATTGGACACGTCACGTCATTCACATCAATACAAGCCGGACCACGTGGCACCACATTGCGCTACGACGCCAGGGGTCGCGGGTTCGAATCCTGGCTTGGTCATGGATGTTTGTGAGTGTCCATTCATCAATTTCATCACATCATCACCAATCCCCATCTTCGCAAATTAGTGACACAAAAGGCGAAGCAAATAAATAAATCAAGCAATCAATCAAACATCAATACAATTACAAGGGTTGATTCTAGGTCTTATTTGTGGTCAGATGAACTAATCGGGACTGAACCTTCATCGTATAATCCGTCCTAGAATGTACCACCACCAGGAAACTAACCCAGAGCCCTTTGATTATAAGGGAATGACATTAGCAGATTTTCCGTCGTCGCTTTATAATCAAGGGATCCATGGTTCGATACCTGCTGAAGGGACATAGTATTTCACATAAAACTGTAGGTCAAGTACCAATTAAGCTCTACGTATAAAAGTGGACTTAAAACTCAATCAATCAATTATTAGTAGAAGTGTGAAATGAAAGAAGTTCTATTGTATTTATATGAACAATGATTACAGAAAGAAATAGACTGATATTCTTTTAACTATGTGGGGAAATCGGCTCCATCATTCTTTGTTCATTTAATATGATGCTATCAATACTTTCCATAATACTTAACCATCCTTTTGGGAGGGGTCCTCCCGCTAAATTCGCCAATAGCGCTGTCTAGTTGGCTGCACTTTTTGACTCGATGTGACTCTCTCTGCACCGTAGCGTCTAGTTGCTTGCACGGTGTAACACCGTGTCGTTTAGTTCGTTGATTTCGAGTCAAGTAGTGTAATTGATGTTTACACCGTCTGCACTACCTTCCGGACCAGTGCAAGGGTGGTGTATGATCACGTGGTGCGTGCTAACTAATAAAATGACCGTTGAAAGCAGCAAATAGGCATTTGTTGAATATTCTGAACTCGAACACCGCTTTCCGTCTAGTTGGTTGAACGTCATTTCCTTGCACCACCCTTGACACTGGATACACCTGCACTGCACCGAGTGTTAAAAAGTGCAGCGAACTATACAGGGCTAATGTATAGGTGGGTTTCACGTGACGTCAGAATGCGCACTTCCGTCATGTTTATGGCAAATGTTATTTGTTGTTTGCAAAGAATCCACCATTTAACATTCGTTACATCTGCACCAACTGTATGTTTGTTTTAAATCACGAGTGATTGCATTCGTATCTTCGGCGAAGTTTTGCGTACCTGTTGTTTTTTGGCGGTTTTCTTCCGTTTGGTGTTGCAAGAGGACCTTGTCTCTCTTCAGTTGTGAGACTCTGGACAGGCCAAGGGGGAAACAAAGATGTCGGTGGAAAGAGCAGATAGTGGAGAGTGTTAGTAGAAGACAATATTGGAACACAGTGGAAAGAGAGGAGGGGTGGAAGAGCAAGAAAAAATGGAGATGCTTGACTTCTACGTCGACCCAGCCAGAGGCAAGAAACGGCGAAGGGTGATGATGAATACCACCCCTTGCCATTTTGCTGTTGTAGAATAATTATAATAATAAATTCCTTCAAGAACTACCCAAAATGGGAAAGCGCGCACACAAATAATAAAGCACTTGACCCCGTCGGAAGCCTGTTCACGAACTTTTGCTTGGACATTCCCCCACCCTTCCCTCTTCCCAACACGTGTTTGCTGCAAGTGGCAACCGTCTGACGGCTGTTATTTTTAGCTCCCTAAATCGCGGTAAACACAAGAAAGGAAAACGTCTCTTTTTCGATGCTCCGAATTGCAAAATAATGTGTAGATTATCAAAACTTTACATTTCCTTAGGTTTTTGTATATTTATTATTTTCTCTTCGAATGTAACGACTTTTCTTTATGACAGAAATACTCTAGTTTCGGGGTAAAAGTAAAAGCCCATAACAGTCCATCAACCTGCCCTAACTGACATTCGCCAGAATCCACAGTATGTTGGTGTTTTAAATCCACTTTATGCACAGTAAGGTTAGTCGGGACTGGACCTACGGTTTGGGAGGCCCTGAGAATCCACAGTCAAACTGCTAAACAATAGGAGGGAGCAGGGCGAGGGGAGAAAGATGTTATCGGTTTCATGAGCGGTGGTTCCATGGATCATGGCTCAATCGCCCATCTACTAGCTCACTGCATGTTGTGACAAAGAATACAGACGTCCCATAATACAAGGATGGTCAAATCCAATCAATGGTGCCCATACCCCCCCCCCTCCAAAAGCCCTGGACACATCCCCCAAAGTCGTTCATGAAAATTCCCCCTAACAGAATTAATCATCATAACCTCACTTTCATGTTTGCTAACATAAAACGTACAAAACTGCACAGATCGTACTACTATTGTTAGTGTACTGAACCTTTTTCTTAACAGTTTGTCTGTATTAATGCGAAAATCACGTGTACACCCCCCCCCCAAGTCTTCCGAACCGATTCTACACATATAAGAGGTGGTGTTTCATTTCTACCCTATCGCCGCAATCACCCACACGTAGGTAGCAAAAATGTACATAATAACCATAACCCCCCATTTTTGTTTGAAGATATATGGTAGAACTACAACATTTTGTCCCCTAAAAGTTCCCATGACGCAGGCGCATCATGAATCCCCCCTGTGGGAACCGCTTGTCAAATCACCTTGTCTTTGGCATTGAATTTATTTGTTTTTATTTGATTTATTTTATTTTACTTCGCGTTTTGTGCCCCTTGGCTAATTTGCGAAGATGGGGATGAATGACGAAATTGATTAATAGACATTCACAAACAACAATGCCCGAGCGGGATTCGAACCCAGGACACTTGGCGTCGTAGCGCGAATTGATAAGTCACACAGCCACAGGTTCCGGCACCTCTTTGGCATTGAACTCGCTTCAGAAGTTATGCATAACATTTAACCTGATAATTGAAGAACAAACGTAATTAAGTAACAGGAGACTGTATATACATAGATACCAAGTTGAAGAAGTGAGGATAGAAGCTGAGATATTTTAAAGTGACTAGATCCTTGTCAGTGAAGTAATCCAGAAGAACCAATTATTTCCTTATATATGCAGATAACGGCCGTGTCGAGATTCATTTTTTAAAAAAATAGTTTTATGTCTCGTTTCTATCGCTAGACTGATCACAAAGATAACAATGAGTAGAATGGTTGATGATAGCAAATAAATAGAGACGAGCACAAATATATAAATGAATGTCACCATTAGAGAGAGTACTTTATGTTGGTTACCGAAGATACGGAAAATGTCGGTTATCAGGATATCGATAATTGGAGGTTACTGTGTATTCGAGTGCAGATAACGGGTCTCGTATATCGATAGTTTCAGTCTCCGTGGCGGCGTGGTTAGCACAGAGGCCAGGGGTTCCGAGTTCGAATCCTGGCCAGGGCATGGGTGTTTCTGAGAGTCTCTTAATCAATTTCATTGTTATCATCACTCATCCTCATCTTCGCAATTAGCCATAGGTGGCAGAAAAGCGAAGTAAAAAAAACAAATCAATCACTAAAATACTCCGATTATGCAACAATTTCAGGACTTTTATTTCTTTTATTTTGCCTGCTTTGCGGTGCATTATTTACACCAGCAAGTTAACCACAAGGAAAAGAAGGAAATAGCTCACGAGGCGAATTACATGAAAAATAAAACCATCGTAGATTCTAGCCGAGGCCACTCCCTTAATATCAGCCATGGTATCACTTAATGGCAATGAACAAGGGCAATTACATAAACATATTATTAACTAAATATTAAATAGAATAGGATTATACAAAGTGGCGGCGACGGGGGGATGTGGGGACAGTAGAATCATTAGATGACTGAAAAGTAAGTAATGGTCTCTTAAACCACAAAATAGTAATATAACAACTACTTCTAATGAAAAGAGTTAGTTAATATATAACATAGGAATGTCAAACCTAAATTATCTTTATAGATACTTTTTTATTCCACAAATATACCCATTAAATTGAATTATTCTATTTATAATATTTATACTAAGTGGTGGTACATTCTAGGACGGATTATACGATGAAGGACAGTTGCCTTCCCCCAAACTTTGACACTTTCTGCCCCCGCGGTATGGTCTGTTAATGTAAGCCTTGTGTACAAGAGAAAATAAACTGTCCTTGACCCCCTAGTTTTGGCACCCTATCGCCGGTACTGGTTATACAAATTGCAACGTTAAAATGTAGAACAGAATGCGGCATGCGACATGTTTATGGACAGCCACGTAACAGATTCACTATAATATGAAAAGACACTACCGTCTCCTGCACGTTGCACCGTTCCGGGGAGGCACATGATTGATTGATATATTTGGTTTACTATACTTCGCTTTTCTTCCTCATTTGGCTAATCACGAAGATGTGAATGAGTGATTATGTGATGAAATTGATGCAGGGACAATCGCATATTGGACTGTTTGCTACATCCTAAGTCGCCTTTTTAGCTAGTGTTGACGAATATCAACGATGAGGTAGAATGGAAATTAGGTAAAAGTGATGAAGGGACGAACACAAACACATGGACACATAAAACAAGCCCACACGATGGTTTGAGGCGCCAGAGATTCGTTGGCCTGCAAGACACAGTTTCCAGGGTTTAATCCGCAGGAGAGAGGTTGTTGACATTTGAGTCTGTTCGAAGAAGTCAATTTTACAGCCCAAGCAAGATGTGAAAAATAAATTAATTATTACGATTACCTACTTGCTAGATTCCTTGTGTTCAAATCGCTTTCTTCAAAAGGTATGAAGAAAATCTGGAATGGAACATGGGGTGGGGGAGGGGTGCATATTAAAACTCTATCGACTTGTATTTATACTGCCCTCTTAATTTATCATACAGTTTCTGCCTTTCCCGTCGAATATTTCTGGCGTCCCCTCTGTCTCATGAATCCTGCACTTGCTAAAAGTAAGTTCCAAACGACCGAGTTGCCCGTTGGCGCCAAAATGTCTGGAATCGTTTGAAGCAAACCTTCAGTGAGCACACAAGCAACAACTTCCCTTCCTTGCGAACTGCCACAATCTAATATACAAGACCAGTGGCGTGACGAACCCGGAACCGCTTACACCAAAGGCTACGCGGGAATCTCTTCATAATAATCAGTATAATAATGATAAAATAAATTAATGTGTAACTTGGGAGCAGTCACTTCAGTACAGAAACCGGGTCAAGTTTAAGGCTACCAGACGTCCCAATTTTTTCGGGACAGTCCCTTTTTTTCAGTCCGTGTCCCGACTTTTTTCTGACCTCATTCGGGACGTCGAAATGTCCCGATTTCTTGTCATACCATTTTTTCTTCAATTTTCTAGTGTTTACTCAGTCACAATAAACATACGAACGCACATTTTCCACAAAACATTGTTGATTGCGAAAAATAAAGGAAAAGATACCATGCAAGAAACTGTTTCTTGCATGTTAGTCAGGCGGAGGGGTAGAGAGAGGTTGAGCGTATGCAGTTATGTTTGTTAATAGCGGTGCACGACTGTGTGGGTAATTGTTGTCGGATGGAAAACAACGGCGCAAGTTGAACACAACTGTGTGCTGTGTTAAAAAAAAAATCTAATAAAATTTGGAATTAAACTACACGAACAATTTGTAAGAAATATTGCTCTCTAAATTTTTAATTTACATTTCCATATTAATATCTTTATACTACTGTAATCTGTTTTCTTCATTTCCAATAATGTGCTTTTGTTCTTGTTCCATTACATATTGTGCGTAATAACATTTGTTTATTTTGAGTAATTAATAACATATGTATCATTTATGATTTATGTGTACGTGCACGCGCATTAGGTCATGCATTGTGACATACAAATAGAGTATAGTAAAAACGTCCCGATTTCAAGTTCTGAAAATATGGTAGCTTTAGTCAAGTTCCTCTGTTGCCCATCATAAAAACCGGGATTCTTAGGAAACATCAAGGACTATTCGGTCCAACTGTTACTTCTCCCTATTTTTTTATTTTTAGTGGATGGGCCACGTTAGTGTAGAACGTGATAATTTCTATAACTGTTTCAGAATGTACCTTCTGTTCAAAATTAGTCCCAAATTATTTTTAGAATGAATTCATACATACGTTCATTAAAGTGCTCAAACCTATAAAGCAGTCTTTATTTGTTAAAATCATTAACTTTAGTTGCACATCCAGGATGATGCTCTCTAATGCTAATATCCCCTTCTCCAAGAGATACCCTATAACACTCTCGCACTTATACCACAGACAATTTATCTAGCTTATCTGCACTTTTACACTTTTGTTCCGTCTTCCGTCTAAAAAAGGTCGGATTAGATATTAGATGGTCACCCTGGGTTGGCTTAATGTTTATTGCACGCTTTCTTAAATTACGTTTTATAGGTTCGCACTGTAGTATGATTTTTTTTTTCGTTCATTTAATGCATCGTTCATCATCCGTGTTTATAGATACGATTAACCTACAAAGATGAAAGTTACCCTTTGGGCATTGAACGGTGGCTGGAGACACAAGGTGATTTTGGAGGTTTGGCCTCCACGCATTTTAAGTCTCAACCATAGTTGTGATCAACACCACGCTCCGTTCCCTTTTATTCCTCAGGTTCAACCTCAGACATCTATTAAGACATCTTAAGCAGGGAATCAAATTCGTCTCCCGCATGTCAGTCAGAAACAGGCGGCCACGGGGTGGGACAACTGCTCGAGGACCAGCGCTCAGGAGCTCCGCGCCAGATAAAAATATTTCATTGTGTACGGTTTATTACGAGTTAAGGACGCTGGTGCTTGCAACAAAGCAACTAATCTGATTTTTCCTCTCTTCACGGATGGTTTTGCCAAACTTAAAAATATCCAAAGTTACTGAAATTGTGATGCAAACAGGTTACTAGATTTTTTTTAAAAAAAAAGTTAATATGAACTATTCGTTTAATTAATAAATTATATTCTGATGTGAAAACATTAATGTTTGTTTTAAACAATGTAAAATCACGACAGCACCGAAATTCATCGAAAAATGAAGGAAAGAACTCTGATAGAGAATGTTATTTGTTATGATTAAAAATTGCAAGTTTGCATGGTAAAATAATAGTTTGATTCCGAACCAGTTTTGAAAATTATACAATGAACGTCGCAGGAGACAACGGTGCATCGGAAATGAAAATAAATACTAGTTTAGAAAGTTTTATCAGTCTCCCATTTTATTTTTTATGCTTCAACCTGTTTATTTCTGTTGGGTAAAAATACGAATAAATTAATCGTTTTTTAATTGATTACACTTCAGACTAACAAACAAAATGTTTTTTTTTTTTTTTTAACCTAAGAAAATATTTGGTTATAGACACCGCGTATATTGTATACTCCAGGTACCTAGGTACACCCACCTAGGGCCGGGCCTGTTCAGAAGCGCAGCCGAGGGGAGCACTGATGCTCTTGAATGATATATAAAAGTGCTTATTTCAGAATAAAGAACTTTCCTCATAAACAAGAACGTCAAATACAGGGAGAGATCGCAAACGAACGGAATCAATGCTAAATAATAGCAATCGTTGCCCCCTTTTGAAATAACGCATCCTCTAACATAATTTCTGGACGCTCTCCAATTCAGAAGCATTGCAATTAAGAAAAAAAGTAAATTAAAAATTGATCACCATAATTAGAGGCAAAGCAGAAGAGTGATCATCCTTGAAATATTTTGATTTCGATCAGTCAAGTATGTGGTTTATAAACATGCCTCTACTTATCAACGTTTAAAATAAAAATCCTCTTATTACATGAATGTGTGAGTTTTCTTGGTTCTCTCCTACCGCGCATTTCTGTCATTCGTTTCTTTGCAACGGAAAGGGAGGAGGGGGAAGGCGACGTTCGGGATCGAGATTAGAACCCGAGATCACGTGATAAACAGCCTGACATGCTTTATCAAGACGTCGGCTAGTTTCGCCCGGACGCACGGTGAAACCACAGACAAACGTGAGGTGCTGCTCATTACTCGGGCGAAAAGGGGATCAACCTAGTTGTTGCAATCAATGGAAGTATGATGATGACTTCATCTTTGCATATGGGCGGGAGAAATCCCTCCCCCCTCCTTCCCGAACCAGCCTAAGAATTCTCACTTCAAGCGCTGGAGAGTAACCTTATACCTTGCAAGTGTTCGTCCCAGAATATAATACGTAGGGTTGCCTGGTAATGAGGTTTAGATACCGGGCTTCAGTATATTGAAATACCGGTTACATCGAAGATACCGAAGATGCAGAAAATACCGGAAAATTACGAAGGTACCGTTACGATATATCGATATTTCGGTGTTGGCAATACCTGAGATTTTCAAGTAATCAATATCTCCACCATCTTTAAAAAGTATCACGTTTCTTATCATTCATATTTATTTTCAAATCACTTATACTGTATATATGTACACATGTGTAGGGCTTGTGTCTGTGCGGTGCTTCTTTCCGAAGAAATTATTCAAGTAATCTTTCTGAATTAGTAAGCAACGCAAAAGGAAAATCCAAAGAAAGTTAGGCAAATGCGAAAGGGAAATTAATACTTACTCTCATGATGCTTTTTCGGTGGCTTGAATTTTAAATTGAACGCACTGTGTATTGTACGTGGCTTTTCTTCCTGTTTTGTTAATTCCGACGATTTTACATTTAGGTACTCCTAAGCAATACTGTTGTGTATTCACACGTGAAACTGCTATCATCCTTCCTATTTATATGTTTTTACTTTATCAGTGACTCACTGGCAATCGCCAGAATGCACAGTCGGAGAGCTAGGCAAAATAAGGGCGAAAGAATATGTTATCCAACTGCGTCTCGGTTTAGTAAGTGGGTGGATCGGTTCCGAAAGACTCAATCGCCCTTCTGAGTCTCCTACCTGCCCCAAGGGAACGAGTAGTGGTTAGTTATTTAAATGGCTTGCATTGGTTTATTGAACGAATAAATTGGTCGCTGCACAAAACGGACATTGCTTTACGTTGATTAGAATAAAAAAGTTTCAAAGTATTTTATCATGTATACTTGCTTGAAATTAGCAATACTTTTGTACAAACGACATGCTTTTTGCGTCTTTTATTATGTTGGCTAAAGAAGAGAAGCCGACAGTAGTTCCACAGACAAGGGTTGTGATAGTTCGATAGCCTTGGCTGAAAGAGAATTTTAAAACACAAATTGTTCTAGTATGAAAGTGTTTTGTGATCATTTTATAAATGTTACAGTTCTGCTGTATAAAGTAAAAAAGAAAATAATAATAATAACACCCTTTGTTGGCTTCTTTCATTTTCCACAGTGGTATTTCAGAACGCCACAAGCTATAGCGAATCCCGTGCAACTCGCTACGTGGCTTCCCTTGCTGGTTTTATAGTTTCAGCAGCGGAGTAAATCGTGGCGCCAGGAAGTCTCATCCCGCAGTCGGAAAAGCTAGAGATGTAAAATTGCGTTTGCATTAGCTGCGAGTCACTACGTACTTCGTTCATTTGTCATCGTTGCTAGAATCTGTCCATCAAACATGGTCCACCACCCGCATAAATTGGATATAATTGAAATCAATATATGCAAATTACAAAAGAAAAAATCAATGAATGGAAAGGGGGGCAATTTGATTTGATCGTTGATGTTATCAAGGAAGCTATAAAAAGGTGGTCAAACCACTTTTGTCTGTGGTTTAACTTTATTTCGAGTTCACTTTTGCTACATAGGCTAATCGGGAAGGACCTACAGTTTAAAGTGAGATTCGAGCCACTGAGCAATGTGCACCCAGAAGAGATGGAAGTTCGATCTCGGAACCCCTTGATTACAAAGTGACAGAGTTGCATTCAATTACCTTTGAAACGAAACGCAGAATGTGGTTGTTACATGATCATACTGATTCTCCTTCTTTTTGCTTGGCGTACATAGTGTGAAATCACTGAAGATTGGCTGAGGGAAAAAATATCTTAATCTACACACAAGTGCGCGCGAATATGTGTGTGTATATAATATATATATATAATATAAAATTAAATATGGAGTTACTAATTATTAAATTAAAAATGCATTATTAAATATTTGACTTATTTTTATAAATATCAGATCTGTACAAAGTAGCGAACTGATTACTTTACTAACTGTTTAAAGAGTCAATAAATTTAAAAATTGTTGAAATTGTTTTATTATTTAACAATTATATAACTGTTGAAAGATTTATTTATTGATTGAATTGGTTTAGTTTACTTACCTTTTGTGCCACTTTTGGCTAATCGCAAAAATGGGGATGAGTTATGATTAGACGGATTTTTAGGTTCTAAAAAGTGTGCTTTTAGATTCCTAAAATAGGCTCTAAAATCCTAAAATATGTTCGAAAAACCTTAAAATAGGTTCTAAAAATCCTAAAAATATTAAGTTACTCACGAAAAATCCTGAAATAGGTTCAAAAAAATTTTAAATTGTTCAAAATTCTTGAAAATGTTGATTAGGTATAGTCATCTATATCCTGAAATACGCACTATCTTGCATAACATTATGTGTGTTGCCTAACCCTACGGCAATGGCAGAACTTACCATTGGAAATTGGCTATTAAAATCCGCTCTTTACCGTATAGTTAGGCAACAGCCTTTTTACATGTTATTCACAGTCAAACTCCGCAATTTTGTTTGTGAGGATCATCTTATATGCTGAAAATAATCTTTCAACAAAAACATAGTCAATGGTGCAAACTTCAATGCTGAAATGTTGGTGAATGCCACAAAGCACCGAAGTGACTCGAAAGTGAGCAAGGCGGCACAGATCAGACCACTTTGGATTGTACAGGTAACAGTGGAACCAGACATTTTGCTTTGTTAAGAGCTTTGAAAAAATCACCATGGACTTGGAGGAAGGGAAATCGACAGAGAGTACATTTCAAACACGTTCGTCATTGAATTTTTTCGTGACGAAACAAAGCAAATGCTTCTGTGTGACATAAAAATTCTGTAAAATCCTTCAAAATATATAAAAACCTAAAAAAAGGCTTGATTTAGGCACAAAAACTTAAAATAGGTTCTAACAAGCGAAATATTTTTTTTCGTAACTATAAAACTTCATCAGTTGTTGCGCTTTTTAATCAAACGTTGACATAACTTATTATTTCTTACATACCTGTAAAGAAAAAATTGGTTAAACACCTGAAATCCGAGATCTAATTATAACTTAAAAATTGCATTCATTTGATTTAGAGTACGAGGTCATTCTGTTACGAAATTTATCTAATTTTGTCTGGTGTCGCCCGTGTCACATATTGGTGATAAATGCTGAGGATTTCTGTTTTTTTCCTTAGTTGACTTCTATTCAATGACAGCTTAAAGAAAGCTAAGCATTTGTTTATCGCAGACGAAAATTGTCCATATAACAATGCAGCATGTGAAAAATTCACAACAAAATTATATGCGAGGTAATTTCGTACTTAGTAAGTCACTCGTACATACGTATTTGATTTTTGCCACAGATTTGGGGAGTCTACAGACCAGCACCCTCGGTACGATCTCGGCCCCAAAGAAAGAAGGGAATCAGACAAAAAAAAAAACAACAAAAAAAACAACTAGAGAGTAAAAAGTAAATTTATCGCGTGAAAATATGGCCATTCTATTCAATTACTATTATTGTCTTTAGTTCGTAGACAGAATAATCTTTAAAGAAACCAACTTCTTTTAAACTTTTTTTTCGATGACTTCACAAAAGATGAGACAGGATAGGGTAGTTGTTGAACAGTCGATCTTGTTTCTCTGCTATCGGTATCTAAGGTTGCCAGACACTCATCTTTTATGCTTAACTTCGCTGCTTTTAAATAACGTAATTTTTTCAACATTAAAACATAAAGTTGGTTTACACAGTTTAAATTGAAAATAAAAAAAATGCTGTACGTGTCGTGAAGTAGTGATGAGAGAACATGGAAGTGAGCTTTCTTGCTTCTCTCTCTTCCCACACGACCTACATGTGTTTCTGAAGTAGTGGCAACGATGCCCACTAATCCCCTCCCAGACAAGCGAAGG
Organism: Lepisma saccharinum; assembly: GCF_977018435.1. Taxonomy (NCBI): domain Eukaryota; kingdom Metazoa; phylum Arthropoda; class Insecta; order Zygentoma; family Lepismatidae; genus Lepisma; species Lepisma saccharinum. The sequence continues at coordinate 731,849 of NW_028142979.1, forward strand.
GAGAAAACCAGTACGTGTTGTTATTAGATGTTATCTGTAGAAGCACTTTTCTCGCTCTTCTTGTGTAACTTAGGTTAAATACAGAAATCCTGTGTTGTGCGTGCAATCGAAGGCATATGTAATAATAGACAAATTGCTTATCATTATCATTGGCGTAGCATGGGCATTTCGGGTTGGAAAGCCAAGTCCAAAGGAAGGGTCGGCCCTTAATAATTTACTTATGGAATTAGTAGCTACAGGTATTTTATTTGCATGAAGTCAGCTGGGTTTTCAATAAAACATCATCCATGCCTGTTTTAGCTAGAAAATTAGATGCCTCACTACGCCAAAAATGTTTTGAACTCTGGTGTTTTACACCTTTCTTATACCTTTCGGCATGACGCAAGTCATTAAGAAACCTACCTGAATCACAAGCGCCTCTGAACAACAGTAGATGTTATTGTTGTGGGTGATCCAACTACTGATTGATTTGGTTTATTTTACTTCGCTTTTCTACCACTTTTAGTTAATCGCGAATATGAATATGAGTGATGATATTGATGAAGTGACACTCACAAAGAACACCCGTGCTCACGCCGGGATTTGAACCAGGGTCCTCTGTCGTCTTGGTGCGCTATGCAAAACACTCTGACACGGAGGTGTGGCGGATGATCCAACTATCGTACACTCTACTAACGTAACAGTGCCGATTAGTAATTCAGACTACTGTTTATTGCATCTTGAGAATGCTGATAAACATTTTAAAATAATTTTGTCCAGAGACCATTCGATGTTAAGAGTTTTCAAATGAATACTAAACATTCCCACTGACACAATATTAAGCGGTTAGATACTAACGAAATAATATTAATAAAAAAGAATAGTTTTTGCGGGTTAAGTGGTAGAGCAGTCACATGCTGAACTTATATCACGAGAGCTTCACCAACTTATTTGACAAAAACTGTTGATCTATTAGTTTTTAATGCACATCTCTGTTCATGCGATAAATTATGCAATGCAGTGGTCATTAAGAAATGGTATATTTGAGTTTGGTAAAGTTGCGTCAGTCAATATTGCGTATTGTTGCATCAAACAGCACGAGCCCGATTAAACGAGTAGAAATTTTGCTTCTGTCATCTGCGACAGAAGAAAGGAAAGGTCACATGAGCCCTAGAACCAATCTCTGCTCCGTAAGCTAGCGTCCAAGAGAGCATTGCCCGCATGCTGTAGAGATTCAACCTCCAGATAGGCAGCTGGGAATATAGTCATTTACGCCAAACCTGACAGGCGTCCGGCCAGGAAAGGCATCGAAAAAATGCTAGAACGACTGTTGTTAGTGGAGCGCTGCAAGCGGACCGCGAAAAATAGTTATTATAATGCTATGACGGTCAAACATATATGAAATTAGTCAAGTTTTACTTTATATTGTATTTTCATAATTCACGCATTTTTGAAATTTTAAATCACGGTACGAAGGGCGTATGGGCGTACTATAACGCTACTACACTGATCATTATGTTAATTAATTATCTGCGCCGGACCCCGTGGCCGAGCTGTTAGCACATCGCGCTGCGACGCTAGGGGTCCCGGGTTCGAATCCCGCTCGGGCTTGGTTGTTTGTAAATGTCCATTCATCAATTTCATAATTTCATCCCTCAACCTCATCTTTGCAAATTAGCCAAGAGGCACAAAACGCGAAGTAAAATAAACCCAATCAATCAATCAATTATCTGTGTCCCTCAATGTGATCTTCAAGGGTTGGACTGAATAAGAAAATAATGAAAAAACGATGAGCTATAATGCTATAATGTTTGCCGTTGACTGTATACAGCAAGAGGATGTTTTGCTGTGGTCTTCGAAAAGGAGCCTAGCTTTCAAATCCTGGTCGGCTATTACACGAGTGTTTGTGTGCGCAGTTCCATCATTCATCCCCAGTGTGAACAATATATTAAGTTTTCCAGTGTATTTCGGTTTTGGCTATTCTACACCGATTTTCTACCTATCGGGTTAATCGCGACGATGAGGATAAATGATGAACCGATGAAATTGTGATGGGACACACAAAATTATACATCCACGACTGACCAGGTACGAACCTGGACCTTCGTAGCGTGTTACGCCGTTTACTCCGCAACGGAAGCCGACCAAAGGTTTCAGATGACAAATGACAGAATGTAGACGCTCACTCACGATATCGCCAGCAACGGTTCAAAGTTGAGTCTTTTGAGTTTATTTCTTTTTATATTTTTTATAAGTCCATATTATTCACATAAAGCCTAAACCCCTTGTTTCGGAATGAGTGTTTTATTTTTGTGTAGTGTATCGTGCAGTGCGTAACACTGTTGGCTTGTAATCAAGGTTTTCCAGATTCTGTCCCCTCTGGAAGCACATTGTGCATTGGTTCGGATTCCAATTTAAACTGTAGGTACAGTCTCGGTTAACCTATCTTTGCAAGGAGTAGACTTAAAGCAAAGTTTTAAATATTTTTTGCGATTTCGTGTCTTCATCATTTGTTCTCATCTTCGCAATCAATCAAAAGTATCAGAAAGGAGGCGTAAAATTAGAAAGGTACGAATAAAACAAAAACGCTTTCAGCTACTTAAGTTGACCTGACTAGGTTTTCAGTCCACTCTGTCGTTAAACAAACTGGAGCCAGGGGTGTTCAGAGGAAGCGAAGACGGTTGGGACACGATGCTTAATGGGAATTTTTGGAGGGGACAACAGTAATTGAATTTTCATAATATAATAAATAACAAAACATTAAAAAATATTTTTATACTTTTTCTATCACTTCTATCTAACTTCACACAAAAATGTGTATGTGTGGTTCTTTTAAATCCACTTTATGCACAGATAGGATAATCGGAACTGGGCCTACAGTTTAAAGTGGGATCCGAACCACTGTACTATGTGCCGACGACACTATGTATAAAGCGACGACGTTGCCACTACGCCATCGGATAGGCCCCAGGTACGTGTGTGGTATGTTGGAGCAGAGAATTAGTTGGAAAAGTCAAACAAACAAATAACCAAGAGCTCGGTTCAGTACGCTAAAAAAAGTGCAAAATATGCATTGTTTATTTTTATGTTTCAAAACATGAAAGTGTCAGTACTTTCCTTTCGATAATATTTTAGTTTCAACTTCGGCAATGAAGATTTCAAACAAGGGCGGAACCAGAAACTGCATGTTTTCTTTCTTCAGCGTTGGTTCTTTCACACCTGCAACCAGGCAAGGGACAGCCTGTTTCCTCCGGCCTATTTCTTTCAAGAACTTTTAAGAAATAGTCGGGCTGTTAGCATTTTATCCAGTGCCCACCACCCTATATTGGCTTACATTCGAACCACAGAATCCCTTATGAAATCTGTTTGTAATTTTTAATTTCCTCTTCTTGCCTTCTTTCGATTATTTTCGAATTAAACTTCCAATTTTACTTGGTTATTAGCTCTTACTAGTGTTGGGCGATATACCGTCTGGACGTTATATCGCGATATTGAAACTATATCGTCCAGGCGATATCAACTACACGATATATCGTCACGAAATTTGGCGATATATATCGCCGATATCACGATAGGGAGAAAATATCGTATTGTGTCGTCTGTGACGAAATTTTCTTGACGATATATCGCAATATCAAATTTCGGATATCATCCAACCCTAGCTCTTGCTCTGAAGTGGATTTCATTAAGTATATATATTTTTTCGAGGGCACTGCTTCTGCATTCGTGCTTGTTTTCACTTTCAAATATCATTCCCTCTTCGGTTGTTGCCACCTCGTCTTTCCTTCTTGTTGGCTACAAGTGCTCAATGCAGAGGTTGGAAGATTGCTGGCGCCGTTAGCTGCGGGGGAGGGGAGAGTAGATGCATCACCCCCCACAAGGTACGGAAAACGCAGAAAGTAGATGTATTTTATTGGGTTTCCTTGTATTATACCACGCCAGAATCAAAGTTAAAGCACATGCACGTGTGATTGGAAGTACGCTTAGTTCCACGCCTACGCGCATTTGCGTTTTATTAATGTAAGAAATGGTCGAACAATTTTGAATGTTCCCAGTTTTCGTTGTTCAACAGATGCCAAAGAATAATCATGCTAAACCGATTTTGCGAGTCAGTTTAAATACAGATATCTGAAAGATATGTGTAATCATCCTAATCAAATCATAGCCAGTATTAACTTAACGACTATTATTAATTATGCCTACTCATTTTATATAGGAGTGGCTGCGGTAGCTCAGTCGGTAACGCGTCTGATTACCATGCTAAAGGTCCCGGGTTCGATCCCCGGCCGGTTCAAGATTACCTCCCCTGCAGCCGCTTAAGGCCGGTCCACACCCTACGTTTTATAGTACGTCTTGCTTGCGCAGTTCAAAACTGTACCTTTAAAGATGTTGCAGTTCACACGCTACGTCTTTTACCTACTCAGTTCCGTGCAGTCCATCATGTAGGAAGTGCTACTGTGGTCCATTTTTGCAATTTGCATTTTTTTCTCACGTGGTGAGCCTGATGACTGGCGAAATTACTTACGAATGGATATTGAAACATACAATCATTTACTGGAATTAGTAACCCCACATATCACGAAACAAAGCACTTGTATGAGAAAAACAATTTCACCATTGCGGCACGGGGGAGGCCCCTCTTAGTTGGAATACTTTCCAATGTTCAAAAATCAAAAGTTAACATAATAGCCTTTTTTGACGGTTCTCTAATGAGAAAGTTATTTATAATTCAGTTTGCTTAAAAATGCTTCTATTATAAGTAAGAAATCAACAACAATGTACACGATACTTATATTTTCATTATTTTATGCCGCTCTTTTACCTCTTGGATTAATTGCGATGATATGTCCAATCCCGGTTAGCCTTACTGTGCACAACGTGGACTTAAAACACCTAATCAATATAGCAGACTCGTCATCCATGGAATTCGTAGACTCCCTCGAAGTTTCCTGATTGGTCAAAAATCCAAATAAATGAAAATACCATAACATTGGCTTATAAACAACGTTATCTCCAGCACCAGAACAAATTGATTTGTTCACCTTGACCAATTCTTTACGATAAACTCTCCTCATAGAATTGATTTTTCTTACTTCTGTGTCTCTGTTTGTTGCAGCGTCAATCTACTTGTATTCTTGTAATAAGCCGTCATAGGCCTGATTCTTGTCACGGTCACTGTAGTCCTTTGATTTTACCTGCCACAAACACGGAAAGCTCTTGTAGAGTTCAATGAACTCAGCTAAATACTCGCGTGAACACTGACGAAGATTGGTCTTCGTCGTAAAGGTCTAATTTATCAGGGAAAAAAAGAAAACAAATTTTCGACCTCCGCTAATAGTGTTTCGACACTAGGGTAGAATGAGAACTGAGCGACAGGTGCACAAAAGACTGAGGGGAGCGTCCACACGCACAAATTGTTTGCACAGATGTCTGAGATTTGCGCAGACATCTATGCTCTTGGGCTCAGTCTTTGGTTGACAGTTTGGTTCACGACCTATTTAATTAAAATGTTTCATACATAAATATTTATATTTTGGTTATTTTATGTCGCTGGTGTATTTCGCGGGTTAATCGAAACAATGAGGTGGAATGATGGAGTGATAGAATGATGAAGGAACAAGCACGATGTCCATGATTCCATGTTATCGCGTTTATTCTTTACATTTAGCTATACTTTACGGAAAACTATGAAAAAGTAGTTAACAAGACTTTAAAACCAGAATTTTAGTAATTGTTTCATAACCTCAAGATTAGCCCATGTACAGAATTGGATTTCTCCTATTTTACTACGATGCTGTGCTTCTTGCTTGTGGGCGAGGGGAGCTCAAGGGAGGGGAGGGGATAGACGACGTTCATGGCTGCAGCGTTGCCGCTTCAAAGTACGGAAAGGAGGGAAATTATGCCATTGCTGTTTTCTCTGTGTTGGTAATATTTCTGGGCATGTGGCCTGAAAGCAAATGATTGTCTCAAGTCGGATTAAACTTTATGGATAATAATGTTTGGATTCCCATTAAAAATTAACCAGTAGACCTACATAGTCCTGCACCGTCGCAGTGCGGTCTAAGGTGTGATTGATGCTTTGGGGTCCGGCTACGGGATGCACTAAGGTTCGAGTCTCCTGGGGAAGCGTGGCAACTTTCCTCTGAGATTTCGGCCAGTGTATGGGACCGGTGGCCACTCAACATCGTGAGGAAATTGGTTGAATGAACTCCCTCCTTGGCAGGTGGGAGTGAGGACGGTAGTCGGTAGGTAGGCCCGGTATCTCAATGGGCTGTTGTAGTGTACCTACATAAAAACGATTTACATCAAAATTTAGCTTATTCGAGCGTTAATGTGGACCATCACAATTCGACCATAAGTTTTTATTTAGTTAATCTCAAAGAGAGCGGTTGTTTTGAAAACACAAAAAGCTGCACTTTTTTTTTGTTCTCACGACAAGAAATCTAATACATACTCGAAAAAAAAACCGTTAGTTACTGTAGCTTACCCCAGAATTCATTAAGTTAAATTTGATGTAACTCGTATTTCTGTAGGTCTAATGGAAATTTCTAATTGTAGTGAAAACTCGAGTAGTCATAATTTTTAATCGGACAGTAGTGCGCCGGATTCTTTCTTTATTGTTTCCTTTATGACGCAGCGTTTGTGCGAGAGATCGTGATGATTAGATATAAAGACATATCGCTGTTCAGGAACAGCACATGTTAACACCTTGTATTGATTGCTTCAATCAAAATTTTTGGGTGCGTCGGCACATCAGGCCATTTTGCACCCTTCAATGAATGCGGGGAAGATTCCCTTATCTAAAACCCTTACTTCAATTTAAAAAAAAAAATATTAAAAAAAAGGAATGTAAAAAGCCCCTCAAGAAAGGTTAAGAATACAGGTTGTAAATGAACCTGCATTAAACAAACACAACACATGAGAAAGGTAAGGATATTTAAAAACTACCACAGAAGCAGTGGAACAGACCTGCTCTTCTCAATTTTTTTTTTTAAAAAAATTGTCTAAAACATTGACATTGTCACCCAAAGAGGATGACAAATCCTTAGGGAGGTTAAATCCCTGTCTGATGTGACTAAAATCGGCACATTCGAGAAGAATGTGTCGAACGCTTAAAACAACGTTGCAAGTACGGCACAAAAGAGAGCCCAGTTCTAGCAGCAAACGTCGATGTATTAGACGACTGTGTCCGATTCGGAGCCGCTTTAATATTACTTCTTCTCGCCGCTAGGGACGAAACGAGGAAGCAGCGATGGGCTTGATAGCTCGCAGCTTGTTTCCCCTTATCTCATCCCACTCGGCCTGCCACGTGTGAAGAACCGAACAACTAAAACATTCTGCAGGTCCCTAAATGGCCTTGTAAATGAATCGCCTGTTCTTTGTCTCCTTATCACATTTTAAGTACAAGCACCTTTTAACTCTTTCAGCAAAGTGCTAACTTGATATATAAATAGCAGGTGTAAATATACTAATTAGTTTCATAATTTAAATGAATATTATAAATATGGACGCTTATAACACGTACGCAAAGTTCAGAACTATTCAATAAAATAGGTTGGATCTTGGAGAAACGAGAAGAATTCAATTTATCGTTATTATTATTATTGTTTTCTTTCACTTTCGGTCTCGGAATGGAGTCTTCATGCACGACAGTGTGTCCAAAGTCACCTGTATTCCTAAAATTGCGTACATTTTTCTGGCAGAGACAACATAGAAATCAGGTTAGATTATCATAAGCCATATAACTCCACACTTACATGATTGATTGATTGATTGAGTTAGTGTTTTAAGACCACCTTATGCGCAGTAAGGCTATTTGGGACAGGCTATTTGGGACTGGGCCTACAGTTTAAAGTGGGATACGAACCACTATGTACCTCCACCAGGTATCGAACCCGGCCACACTACCATGATATATATGCCTTCAGTCATGGCGCAATGCACGGGAAAAGCTGTACCTTTACTTCGTTTGCGCTTAATTCTTTCCATTTGCGCTTAAAGCGTTCGTGTTTAAACTTTTCGTGATTATTCTTCTTGTGCTTATTTATTAATTTTGGTACGCGATCGTTTCGTTCTGCATTTCTTTGAAATTTAATGGGACTCGATACACTGACATCGTGTCATTCAATGAAAAACTGCTTGAGAAGACTTGGCTTTCCTAGGCAAGTTGCGCCAAATAGTTTAGTAGCGTCCACTTACAGGGTGGGGCAAAGGTTTTTTCTCAGACACAAACATCGCTTTCTAAGATTCTAGGGGATCGAAAGCACGTAATATCAAAAACACTTGATTCAGTTAACATGTATTGATTATTATTATTATTATTATTATTATTAATAATATTATTATTAAACGTGTAACATATATCGAAAACATTGCATTCAGTTAGAGAAGTTGCCAGTGAATATTGAGTAATATTTGTGCATTAATACCGTAGGTGGAGGGAGAACAAAGAGAACAACAAAATTCGACACACCCTTTACACATCATTAAACTTTTAAACCTGTCGGACGTGTTATTTTAGGAAATGTATATACTTTATTTGAAAGAAAGTTGTGGGAGTTGCTGCTATGTCATTGGCCACCGCTGAAACTTATTTGTGCAGTTATAAGCCCTACGAAATGAACCCCAGTTCAAAGGGGGAAGGGAAGCGGGGGGGGGGGGGTGATGGACGGCGAGGTTCATGCAGTTTATGGACAGCACCAAACGTTGTCGTCTGCCAGGCCAGTGTTCTTTAAAAGTCATTTGTATATTATAATTATTTTACGTCAATTTTTGGCCACTTTTGGCTTATCGCGACGATGAATGCTGATTATGTTGTATGGATGAAGAGACAAAAAAACAAAAAAAAACGTCTAGGCTGACGGGACTCGAACCCGGAGCATACGGTGGCGAGCTCCTGCAGTCAACCAATCAGCGTACTCGCTCACAGACTACAACCTTTAGACAGAGAGTATGCTTTAGAAGTGGGTGGAATTAATCTTTTCATACCGTTCCGCTCAGGAAATTACGACAACCATTGGTTGAAAATAGAAACATATTTTAACTGGCGTTAAAAGTGATCTGTAAGAATATCCGTTTAACATTCATATTGGTTGAAGAATAGAATTTAATAGGTCGGTTGTTATAACTACAATTAAAACTTTGTTGAAGAGTTTGTTTCATGTTATAAGATTATAATTTATATTATTATGATAGTATTGGAGGCTAAGGCGTTAATTTTCAGCCGAAAATTTCCAATCGGTTGTTTGACGAATGGGCTAAAAAACAGAACACTGATCGGCACAGAACATGTTGACCATTCACATCTATCCAGTAAAGCTCGGATCACCTCCCCCCATGGTCCGGTCAAGGTTCGTTCAATCGCGCTCAGCTCGAGGTCCGGTCACGATCAGGTGGAAATAATATTTGACCGGAGCGTGAGGAGGAGGAGCTTGACTTTGCGAAGCTCGGTCATTGATGTGAACGTCTGATAGGTTCAGCCCCGTTGCAAAGAATACGTGACCAAGTTTTGTGCGAGAAGATGAGCCGTCAGAAGGCAACGACCTATTGTAACAACTGAAATAAAGGCAAGTAATTATGAAATTGATTGATGGGGTCATTGAGCAATAAAATCCCACAATATTTTCCTCTCAGTTCTGTTTTTAAAACATTGGTCCAAATATGTGATTTCAAGAACCTGACTAAAATAAATTTAAGAAAAAAAACTGACCGAAACAACCAAATTACAATTAGCAAATGAAAGAAAGTTAAATAGGGAACTAACCACAAGTACGATCCGTAAACACTAGTTGTAACTACATTTTTTCATCTCGTTGCATCAATTAAAATCCTTAAGTCAAGAAGCTAACCTATTGGCGGTCATATTTTCCCGTACAACCAAGTTGTCATTTTTGTGTGTGCAAAGGGAAGGGAGGTGGTGGTTGGTCGAACCTCTGCCAAGGGAAAAATCATTTTTGATAAGTGGCCCCGAATCAAGATTAACAACGAACTTGTTCTTCGTTTAAGGAAAACGAAACAAAATTACTACCTATTTTTTTTTTTTTTTAAAAAAAAAGTCGAGGAAAGCCACGTTTCACACGATGCGCGTAACAATCGGGTCCTTGAAGCTAGGCTTACAGCCTGCTGTATATTTGTCATGTGTTGTGTGGGAAACTTTCTAATAAAAGAGATGGTCAACAATGTCGATGTGAAACAATGAGCCCGAAATTTTTTATGTCGAACCTAGAACGACAAAAAATAGTGTTACCATTGCTGACATTTACAGTTTTGCACATTGTACTTGCAAATAAACGTTTGCCGATTTCTAACCAAAAGTATAACATTATATTTATGATAACCGACCTCCTGTCAGAGTGGTTAGCAGAGCGTGCTACGCCACCAGGTTCGAATCCCGGCCTGGGCATGGATGTTCATTGTGATGTTCTTTCATCAATTTAATCGTATTACCATTCATTCTCATCCTCCAGATTAGTCAAAAGTGGCATAAAAACGAAGTAAATCAACCAAGTCAATGAATCCCCGCTTTCACAATTACTTTTCTTCTTTGTCAATTTCTTCTAATTAACGCCAGTGCTGCAACAGCCAAGTCCGTTGTTGAAAATATCTTAATCATTGTAGTTAGCACAATAGACAGGCTTTTCATACAGAAAAATCCGTGTACTCTGTCTGGAGGAAACCAACACCAGACACGCGTTGATCGTATCTTGACGGAGCGAAGCGTGACCGCTAGTGTGGATACCCTCTGACTGTGAGCGGAGCTTTAGGGAAGAATGAATGACCCGAGTGTTGCTTGAGCGCAGATGTGAATAAAGCCTAAACGCTACAGTTGCGCTATACGGGACGCGCTGTGCTTTCTGTGACGTCACCTGTGCTGTTTGGGTCTGTGATAACGACAAAGATTTTTCTGATTTGATTTATTTTATTTTCCTTCGCGTTTTGTACCTCTTGGCTAATTTGCGAAGATGGGGATGAGTGATGAAATGATGAAATTGATTAATGGACATTCACAAACAACCAAGCCCGAGCGGGAATCGAACCCGGGACCCTTGGCTTTGCAGCGCGATGTGCTAACCACTCGGCCAGAGAGTCCGGCAAGTGGTGTTGAATTTCCAAAAAATGAAGAAAGAACAGTAAAAAAAATCAATAAATTATTATATGTGGGCCTATGAACCCCGCCCCCCGCACAGGGAAGTAAGTTTCTCGTACGGCACAGGTAAGAAAAGTACATCGGGAGACAAGTTTGGATGTTAGTACCTATCCAAGAGAAGAAAGACAATCTTATCATTGAAAAATGTGGAATATTTAGCTCGAACGAATGAATATGTGTAATATTTAATATGTATTATAGTTTTATTTTCCCCATACTATTAACATTCTTCATACAATCCGTGAATGATTTTTGAGTTGTTAAGTTCATTTATACAAAGATAGGTTTATCGGGACTGAACCTACATTTTTATTTGGGATCCGAACAACTATGTGCCCTCCCACCTACCCCGGGTATCGAATCTGGGAGCTCTTGATTACAAGGCAACGACATAACGTTTACCACTATCACTAATATTTCATTTATACGATTTTTCAATTTAATGTTGCTAACAAAATGTATTTTTTCGTTATTGATATTATCATTCTTCATAATACTCAGTCATTGTTATGTGCCCCTACGTGCGCCCCTATATCCCGCTAAATCCGCCAGTGTATCAGTCGACAGCACCTATCATTGCTCTGTGTTTCTCTTTAACCCCCTGGCTATGCCTTTCGTGGTTTGTCGACGAGTCTGCCCTCTTGCAGCTGGAACTAGAAGCTAAGACACGTGGTTGGGGACCGTTAGCTGATTTCCCTCTCCTTCCGTCCTTGTCGACCGTACACGCATGCGCACGAACCTCGGAAAGTAAGTGCATCTGACGCTGTGTATGGGAGCCCGCCATCTGCAACGAATTCTAACGACCATAACCGTCATTTGTGTATCGCGAAATTGTCAAAAAAAGCTACACTAGCGCCACATACCCCCCCGTCCCGACCCTCAAGTTTGTGTATCGTGGTTTGTGTGTAGCATATCCGAGGTAAAAATAACTTTTCGCTGGAAACAATTTTCTGGGCTATTTACAGGTCGTAGAGTCCAAAAAATTGGGAGAGCTTTCCGAGGTACCGTCATTTTTACCTCGGTTATTTTTTTTACCTCGGAACGTTGGTGTTTAATCTCATGGGGCACCTCGGAACAACGGATTTGCGAACTCACACACACACACACACACACACACACACACACACACACACACACACACACACACACACACACACACACACACACACACACACCCACACACACACACACACACACACACACACACACACACACACACACACACACCGAAATTAT